>NW_027611682.1:673363-1346726 GCF_964261635.1 Lissotriton helveticus
AGACCGGGGAGCAGCCGGGCGCAAGGGGGGGAGAACCCAACACCGCGAGCGGGTTCAGCGAGCGGCAGGGACATGACGAGCGCAGCGCTTACCACCAGCCAGGCGCAGTCAGGGAGGTCTTCCACGAGGGTGCTAGGCCCTCGGTCACCTCCGCCATGTCTCCGTTCCTAAACGTCCACCAAAGCTGTAAAGGTGACAATATGTGCCCGGTCGGGCCCGCTGCAGGATGGCGGACTCTGGCAGGTTCAAATGTGCCCAATTACATATTTAAATGCGTGCACGGGAACCGGGCCGGCGGAGCTTCAGCCAGAGGCAGCCCTCTTGGTTACCTCCATGGCCATGCCCCCCGGGTACACACCACCCTTCATACTACCTCCCTAATATGTAACCGGTTCATCCCCGATGTCCTCTTCATACCCAACAATGGCTAACCTAAAACAAAGGGACTCTATACTTTTTGGTATAAATATAGCACCCCTTGCTAGCCTTAGGCAGAGGGAACCGAGACTTCCAGGCCAACATGCTGACCAGAGACACTGAGGCTCCTGCATGCAGTCGCTCCAGCTGACAGCGGTCTAACCATGTAAATATTAAGAGGTAGTAAACAAAGGAGAGGGAAAAGCAGGGCTATATTTCACGGGGTCCAGTGCATCCCTTGCGATGTGTCCAACTCGAGACCAGGACAGGGTCTTTACTAAGTTAATGGGGTTCGACTAAAGCCTAGGGGGATTCTTGGCTCTTACACTTACTTACATGCTAGGTACACTTAGGTACATCTAGACAGGCATCGTAGGAGTACGCGCTCTCTTTTTACATTTGTGTATGTGTTCATTACTATTGCAAAATGGTTGAACTGTACTATCCTTTTATATTCTCTGTACTGCTGATCTCTGTTACTGTTGAACAGTTATCGCAGCACATAAATGGTACACAAGGAGAACAACTGTTCAATAAATTCTTATTGAAACGCCCAGACTGTTTCTTCTTTGTATCTCTCTGAGACCGAGTGCACAAGCACGAGTGACTGGGTGAAAACTAGTATATTATTTCCACGAGTCTGAGGAATTAGGGTTGTCATGTTCTAAGGTTACCAGAAACTAATCTCTCCCCAATAAGAGAAGATTCTAGCGGCACTGTGAGCTAGCTAATATGAATCAGGTTAACATACACAGTGGGGGTGCTCAGAGCCAGCCTGCCACCAAGCCCACAGCTTATGTTATCCAAACGTGCAGATCCTGTATAGGACCTATAGGAACTACACGATAGAGGAGTACCCTCAGGAGGGTGGGGGCCACGCAGAAATGACCCCCGTCGCACTGGGGACAGTGAGATGGTCTCTGACAACCCGGTGCCCCCTAACACAAAGGAATATAGCACCTGGGTGACCATCAAAGGGAAAAGGGTAGAGGATCTCAGAGATACTGGAGCCGGTGTGACCTCAGTCCGGTGTCACCTGGTCTCTGAGAAGCAGGTAGTCCCAGGGGCATTCCACCAAGTAATTGCGTTGGACAATTCAGAACGCCAGTGTTTGGTGGCGCAGGTTCCCTTCGAGTCGGGGGTCTCAGATCCCTTGAGGGTGGTTGTGAGCCCTACTACAACAATACAGGGAGAGGAAGGGTCATAGGGAAATTTTAGAGACCAGCTCAGGCTCACATCCCCAAATAACCCATATAATCAACAAAACGAACCGAGGGCCTAAAGGCCAATATTGTGGCAGGCTACCCTTAAGTTCACAATGGTAAGTTAGTACCCAAGTTACTAAGAAAGCCCAAGAAAAAAGTAAAGTCCACATTTGTAAAGCGCACAATCACCCGTAAGGGTCTCTAGGCGCTGGGGGCCGTCGGGAAGATTAAGCGAGCTATTGCCCAGAGTCACATGGTGCTGGGCTAACCTGCCGCCGGAGCCGGGGATCGAACCGTGGTCCCCAGATTCCAGCGTCAGTCGCCCTGGCCGCGGCGCCACACCTCTTCCACACAAAGAACTCAGTTGTTCATTTGTCGTCTCAAAGTGACTGTGGGCATGTTCCAGCCTACGATTGTTGGAATGGTAGTTCGTCTCGATGATCATACCATCTCTCTAGCTGGATGACCAAATGATAATACTGATCACGAGGTTAAGTTGATGGCAATCCAGATTGTGAGCTTGGATCTTACCCCTTATCACTTTAGCGTTCTCTTCCTTCTATGAGTTATTTTTTCTTGGGCTTTCTTGGTAACTTGGGTACTAACTTACCATTGTGAAGTTAAGGGTAGCCCGCCATAATATTGGCCTTTAGACCCCCGGTTAGTTTTGTAGATTGTCTGCTAGGTAATGACCTGGAGCAGTCCTTATGGAAGAATGTTGAGCTCAGGTCTCACTTGTAGATGCTTGGGTTGCCAGAGTGGGCATGTGTGTCTACTCAGTCGATGGCGGCCAGAAAGGGTGATCAAGAGGACTTGGAGCCTGACAATGTTGCCCAAGTCCCTGCCAAGAGAAAGGGCAAGGGGCTTGGGAAACCAGCCCCTGACAAGCCCACGGACCGGGAGGAGGCGGACCTTGAGAGGAATGCCCCGGTGCCTACAGGGGAGCAGGTAGCCGAACTGGGATACATCTGTGAGCTGACCGATTGGCAGCAAGAAGGGAGTCCCACCAGGGAGGAATTCTGCAAGGAGCAAAAATAGTGCCCTTCTCTAGAGAGTCTGCAGTGGCAGGCTGCAGACCCGGTAGCTGGTGATCAGTCCGGATCATATTATGATCTACTGGGAGAATAATCTCCTGTACAGTGAGCCTAAGGTCACTGACCCTGGGTCAGCCTGTGTGCTGGTGGTGCCCTAGCACTTCAGGACCTTCGTACTGGGGCTGGCTCATGACGTGCCTTTGGCAGGACATTTGGGGCAGGACAAGACCTTTGACAGGCTTTTCACCCACTTTTTCTGGCCCCAAATGTGAAGGCAGTCAGTTGGACATTGCAGGTCTTGTCAAACTTGACAGGCAAGTGGTAAGAGTGGGAGGAAGGTCAAAGCTCCTCTCCAACCTTTTCCAGTGGTTCGAACACCCTTTGAAAGGGTAGGGATGGACATTGTGGGGCCAATAGACACCAAGACAGACATGGGCAATAGGTACATCCTGGTCTTGGTGGACCACGCTACCCGGTACCCGGAAGCAATCCCTCCCAGGACAACGAAGGCGCCAGCAGTGGGCCGGGCGTTAATGGTGATCTTTTCCCGAGTGGGGTTACTCAGAGAGGTGGTTTCTGACAGGGGGACCAATTTCATATCCAAGTATATGACATCCCTGCGGAAGGAGTGTGGTGTAACCTATAAGTTCACCACCCTCAAGTTAACAGTCTGGTGGAGAGATTCAACCAGACCTTGAAGGGCATGATTAAGGGTCTAACAGAACCCATGAGGCGTTAGTGGGACATCCGCTTGCCGTGTCTTCTCGTGGCATACAGGGAGGAACCACAGAAGTCTCTTGGGTTCAGTCCCTTTGAGCTTCTGGATGGTCACCATGTGAGAGGACCTCTGAGTTTGGTGAAGGAAGGCTGGGAGGCAGCTCCCAGGAAAACTCCCCAGGAAGTGTTAAGTTATATGCTGGTCTTCAGAAACCAAACTGTAGGCTTCAGGAAACTCACTCAGGCGAACCTAGAAGAAGGCCAGGAAGAAATGAGGAAGTGGTATGACCAGAATGCCACTCTGGTCGAATTTCAACCTGGGCAAAAAGTGTGAGTCAAGGCCCTAGTGGATCCTTGTGGCTTGCAGGACAAGTGGACTGGGCCATTTGAGGTGGTGGAGCGCAAAAGTGATGTCACCTACCTGGTGGATTTGCGGGCTCCAAGGAACACTTTGAGGGTCCTCCACATGAACCGCCTCAAGCACCACTTCGAGAGGTGAACCTCTCCCTGGCATTGTCCTGGTGGGGTTTTCGTGCTCCCCGATTGACTGCGGTGAGTGTGCTCCTCGAAACGATGCAGAAGCAAGATTGCCTCACTTCTGACGTACATGAGGTCTGCGGTCTAGTTTATGATACCAGAAGTCACTGCCACAGCATTCAGCGCACCCGGGGGAAACTGCATAACTGCTGCAGTTCCCACCAGTTCGGATTAACGCCTTTGCCGACATCGGATGCCCAAACCAGGTTGGTTTTCCCGAGTACGCGCAGGAGCGCTGCCTCTGTTTCTAGACCGACCCTGCTCCTGTTCCCCTGTGGTAGCACAACCTGTCTTTTCTAGCCTTGCTTACAATCTAGTGCAGGTGTACTGGGTTGTTCCAAACTGTGTTACAACAACAGGAACTAGTGATCCATTTTACAGAGACTTTGTTTTGTTCATTACCACGCTGGAGCACTTGTTTTGTTTGTTCATTACCGCACTGGAGCGCTTTGTTTTGTTTGCGCATCATCGGGCTGGGACGCTAGCATCTTCCTTTCGTGCACAGGAACTCTTGTCCATAGAGATTCAGTACATTTGCTTTTCCTGCTCAAGGGTTAGAAATCCTGTTCTTGGTTCCTCTATGTATGCGCAGGAGTGCTACATCATTTCTGTTTCTGTTGATGACTTCCTTACTTAATGGTGCTTCCATTACAAGGTGATTACCTATTCCGCATGTGTATATGTGTATTAGGAGTGGGGGATTTGTATGTGTCCATAATAAACAGGGTTTCCCCTTCTCTTCCCTAAACCAGACGGTGCTTCACCGGACATTCCCTGGACAGCGGGAGGTCCTTTAACTGGTCTTCTGGACACCTTCTTCGTTATCTCTACCTTCCTTCCCCGATCCCATCGCCATCCAAGTTAGTGTACACGCCTCTGCTGGGGTAAGGTGGGAATGGTGGTGGAAGCTCATGTCGTCTCTGCGAGATTACTTCACAAGCAGAATGTAAGACTTGTGGGGTACTTGACACTACCTGACCTCCTGTCTACCAAGGAGCGCGATGGGAAGTTGTGATCCTCTCCCCTACACTGACTGCAGAGCAGCAGATCGACTGTCACCAGTTGTTGGGCCAGTTTTCCCCACTGTTCTCCCTGATCGCAGGTGTTACTCACTGGTGTACCCATGACGTGGACACCGGTGACAGCCCTCCTGTGAAGCACAAGATTTACAGGTTGACTGACCGGGTCAAGGCCCGCATTAAAGAGGAGGTCTCTAAGATGTTGCCGTTAGGGGGATTGAGCCTTGCATCAGTCCTTGGGTCAGCCCAGTGGTCTTGGTCCCAAAGGCTGCTACACCCGGTGCCACTCCAGAACTGTGCTTTTGTGTGTTCTACCGTGGGCTCAATGCCATCACCAGGACTAACACTCCCCCATCCCCAGAGCTGATGAGCACATTGAACGGTTGGGAGCTGCCCAGTTCTTCAGCACGTTTGATTTAACGTCTGGGTACTAGCAGATTGCCTTAACCGATGGGGACAAGGAGAGGTCAACATTTTCAACCCTAGAAGGACATTACCAGTTCCGGGTGATGCCCTTAACGTTAAAGAATGCCCCTGCCACCTTTCAGAGGTTGGTCAACCAGGTGTTGGCTGGGCTGGAGGATTTCAGTGCCGCCTACCTGGATGACATCGTAGTGTTCTGTTCCAGCTAGGAAGAACACTTGCAGCACCTCGGTGAAGTGTTAAAGGCGTTGCTGAGGGCAGGCCTCACGATCAAGGCCAGTAAGTGCCAGATCAGGCATGGTTCGGTAGTTTACTTGGAACTGCAGGTAGGACGCGGCCAGGTGGCGCCCCTAAAATCCAAGATTGACTCCATTCTGGCTTGGGTGCCCCCCAAGACCCAGACAGAGGTGAGGGCCTTCTTAGGACTCACCGGGTACTACAGGAGGTTTGTTAAGGGGTATGGCACCATTGTTCCCCCTTAACAGAGCTGACTTCCAGGAAGCAGCCCAAGAACATGAACTGGACTAAGTCCTGCCAGAGGCTTTTGATGCCCTGAAGGCCGCCATGTGCACGGCACCCGTGCTCAAAGCACCCGACTTCTCCAAGGAATTTGTTGTGCAGACTGACGCTTCAGAGCATGAAGTGGGAGCGGTGCTCTCACAACTGAACAAAGAGGGCGGAGACCAGCCTGTAGTCTTCTTTAGCCGGAGGCTACTCCCCAGGAAAGAGAGGTAGAGTGCCATAGAAAGGGAAGCTTTCACTGTGGTCTGGGCGCTGAACAAGCTGAGACCATACCTGTTTGGGACTCACTTCCAAGTTCAGACAGACCACCGGTCCCTCAGATGGTTGATGCAAATGAGGGGTGAGAATCCAAGACTGCTGAGGTGGTCCATTTCCCTACAGGAAATGGACTTTACTGTGAAACAATGTCCTGGCACAGAACACGCCAATGCAAATGGTCTGTCCAGATTCTTCCGCCTTAGTGAAGAAAACTCCCAGGAGGGTGGGTAGTTCTCCCTACCTTCAGCTGGAGGGGATATATGTTAGACTTCTGTTAGGCATCTTTTGGCATGTTTGACTCTGTTTTTGCTGGCATAGTGTTTCTGTGCACTTTTTTCACTGCTGATCAGTGGTAAAGTGCAAGTGCTCCTGTGGTAAATTGTGTTATGGATTGGTGTTTCCATGATTGGATATTTGATTTACTTGTTAGTCCCTAGTAAAGTGCACTGAGTGTGACAGGGCCTGTGAATCAAATGCCACTAGTGGGTCTGTAGCACTTATTGTGCCACCAATGTGAGTAGCCCTGAAAAGGTAATTCAGACCCACTATTGCAGAGTCTGCGCGCAGTTTGTACCTGCCATGTCAACTTGGCCAGTGTACACCCTTGCCAGTCCCTCACTTCCCTTTTCTTACATGTCAGGCCCCCTTAAGGTAGGCCCAAGGTACCCCTGTGGGCAGGGTGCAGTGTATGTGAAAGGTTGAACATGCCCCCCATGTGTGGCATAGCCTAATAGTGAATTACTGTCATTTTCGTGTTTCACTATTGCAAGGCTACCTGTTCCCCATAAGACAGAAGGGAAGTTTGTTTATAACATCTTATAAACATTACTGGAACTAGGAAGGAAAATGAAGTTTAGTATGACTGAACTTCGAATCTAAAGATGCATCTTTTAGTAAAGGTGATTTTTACTTTCTTTGTTTGAAAATACCACTTTTAGAAAGTAGGTATTTTCTTGCTCAGTCATCCCGTCTACCTGTGCTGGAATGTGGATTGCCTGTCTGGGTTTTGTTTAACCCCTTGGGCGTGGTCGCGATTCTGCGCCTGTGCGGCACATTCCGATCGCGGGTGCGGTCATGACGGCCGGGAGCCGTCATCAGCACACGAGCACTGTGTGCCATGACGGCTCCCGGCCGTCATCAGCATGGAAGGGGTAACAGAAGGCTGGGGAGCAGGAGTGGTTCCAGATAGTCTAGGTAGGTCAGGAAAAGGCTGAATAGACCTAGGCTGCAATTGGGGATGGGGGAGAAGATTTTCCTTGCACCTCAAAGGCCCTGGTCTGCCTCTGACCATGCCGTGTCCACCTCCTGCCAGAAAGTCACACCAGAGAAGGCAGAACTGGTTCTGGCTGGGCACAGACACTCTCTTCTTAAGAGATCAAATGATTTTGGAATATAAATATTGGGGCCCAGACCCCTGAACTTTATATCTCTTTTGGACCAAGGAGACTGCCATGAAGAAGAGCTGGAGAAGCTGTGAGGAGGAACTACCACATTTCTGTGTTGGCCTGCAGTGGCTGCTTCTGACTTGGGAAGTGAAAGGACTGGACTGAACTTTCTGCAATCTACTTTTGTGAGTTTCTCCAAGGGCTTGAGGTAGAGCTTGCCCCCCTGTTCAAGAAGTCTCAGGAACAGCAAAGACTTCAAGTTCTTCTGCCCTCAGCACTGGGGTCTGTGTGTTTTGTGCTGCAACAGAAGAAAAAGCAACCTGATGCAGTCTACGACGTCGCTGCTTAGTCCGTGTCCTGAAGGCACCACAGAGGGCAACTCCGCACCGTGATGCTGGTCTCACTAATGACACCTGCTGGCGCTGCTACCGAGCCGCTGCTCGCACCGCAATCTGTGGGCACCGTACTCCGCACTGCCTCACTTCACGACGACGCCTGGGTATCCCTGCCGCCGGCACTCCATGCCAAAATCTATGCCGCTTATTGCATCGTGGTTTGCGGGCACCGCTTGTAAAGTTACATGACGTACCACCCTCAACCCACACTGCAGCATTGGTCTACCGACGCCGGCGCCAGCGACTCCAGTTCGTCAACCAACGACAGCGCTTTAGCAACGACGCTGCCGCTGCTTGCACCGCGACCTGCCATCACCGCATTCACTTCACATCATGACCCTGGTCTTACTGATGACGTAATCTGACGCCGCCACTGAGCCGCTGCTTGCACCGCGGCCTGAGGGAACCGCACACTGCACCACTGCATTTTGTACCACAGCACCCAACTCCTGCCGACGCCAGCGCTCCTGCCTCCAACAGAGAGGAGTTCGATCTGCAACTCGTGTGACTTCGAGGGGCCTGACGACTCCCGCACCGTCCTCCGGAACCGACGCCTGAGGACGCCCTGCTTTCATAAGCTAAACGAGAGGTCGCCGACACCCTGCATTTCTAAAAGGTACTGTTTGTGGGTCTTCCCGACACAGTCGCTGACCTGCAACGCCACGGTCAATCAGAACTGTTTGGATTTGTTTGCTCACGACGCCGTGATAGACCCGGGCGGAGCTATCGACATCAAGGAAATATTTTTCAAGCCTATTTTGATAATAGAAGATTTTTAAGCACTGTATTGTGGATTGTTATCGTTTTTGGTCTTGTCTTAAATATATAATATTATTGGATATTTTTGTAAACTGGTGTGGTGTCTTTTTGTAGTACTTACACTGTATTACAGTTGGTTATGTGCAAATGGTTTACATTAGATAAGCCTGGCTGCTCGTGCCAAGCTACCAAGGGGGTGAGCAGGGGTTATTTTTGGAGTGTAACTCCCTTATCCTGACTAGAGTGGTGGTTTCCGACTGGCTTTGGCACATGCCCTAGCCTACCAAAAATCTAATTTCTAACACCCATATTCCGATCACACAACCACGACAGACTCCACTCACCCACTCATACAACCTTACGGACTCCACCCACACAACCATGAACCCCTCCAGAACACACTCAGGAAAGAACTCCGTGGTCCTGGTTTCCCCCATGTAAAATCTGCCCCATCCCGTGCAACAGCACTACCATTTGTCAGAATTAGGTATAGTGTTGTGATTATGCTTGATTGCACATGTTAGCTATGTGACATGCAAAACTGTTGATGTTTTATTTATGTATGCTAGATACCAGGGCTTGTTATCACATCAGGCTCAGCAAATGGTGCACATTACCATGTTATGCTGCTCACATCAGATTTGGGCTCAGCAATGGTGCACATTAACAGGTTATGCTGCTCACATCAGATTTGGGCTCAGCAATGGTGCACATTAACATGTTATGCTGCTCACATCAGATTTGGGCTCAGAAAATGGTGCACATTAACATGTTATGCTGCTCACATCAGATTTGGGCTCAGCAATGGTGCACATTAACATGTTATGCTGCTCACATCAGATTTGGGCTCAGCAATGGTGCACATTAACATGTTATGCTGCTCACATCAGATTTGGGCTCAGCAATGGTGCACATTAACATGTTATGCTGCTCACATCAGATTTGGGCTCAGCAATGGTGCACATTAACATGTTATGCTGCTCACATCAGATTTGGGCTCAGCAATGGTGCACAGTAACATGTTATGCTGCTCACATCAGATTTGGGCTCAGCAATGGTGCACATTAACATGTTATGCTGCTCACATCAGATTTGGGCTCAGCAATGGTGCACAGTAACATGTTATGCTGCTCACATCAGATTTGGGCTCATCAATGGTGCACAGTAATATGTTATGCTGCTCACATCAGATTTGGGCTCAGCAATGGTGCACATTCACAAATTATGCTGCTCACATCAGATTTGGGCTCAGCAATGGTGCACAGTCACATGTTATGTTGCTCACATCAGATTTGGGCTCAGCAATGGTGCACATTCACTTGTTATGCTGCTCACATCAGATTTGGGCTCAGCAATGGTGCACATTAACATGTTATGCTGCTCACATCAGATTTGGGCTCAGCAATGGTGCACATTAACATGTTATGCTGCTCACATCAGATTTGGGCTCAGCAATGGTGCACATTAACATGTTATGCTGCTCACATCAGATTTGGGTTCAGCAATGGTGCACATTCACATGTTATGCTGCTCACATCAGATTTGGGCTCAGCAATGGTGCACATGAACATGTTATGCTGCTCACATCAGATTTGGGCTCAGCAATGGTGCACATTAACATGTTATGCTGCTCACATCAGATTTGGGCTCAGCAATGGTGCACATTCACATGTTATGCTGCTCACATCAGATTTGGGCTCAGCAATGGTGCACATTAACATGTTATGCTGCTCACATCAGATTTGGGCTCAGCAATGGTGCACATTAACATGTTATGCTGCTCACATCAGATGTGGGCTCAGCAATGGTGCACATTCACATGTTATGCTGCTCACATCAGATTTGGGCTCAGCAATGGTGCACATTCACATGTTATGCTGCTCACATCAGATTTGGGCTCAGCAATGGTGCACATTAACATGTTATGCTGCTCACATCAGATTTGGGCTCAGCAATGGTGCACATTAACATGTTATGCTGCTCACATCAGATGTGGGCTCAGCAATGGTGCACATTCACATGTTATGCTGCTCACATCAGATTTGGGCTCAGCAATGGTGCACATTCACATGTTATGCTGCTCACATCAGATTTGGTCTCAGCAATGGTGCACATTAACATGTTATGCTGCTCACATCAGATTTGGGCTCAGCAATGGTGCACATTAACATGTTATGTTGCTCACATCAGATTTGGGCTCAGCAATGGTGCACATTCACATGTTATGCTGCTCACATCAGATTTGGGCTCAGCAATGGTGCACATTAACATGTTATGCTGCTCACATCAGATTTGGGGCTCAGCAATGGTGCACATTAACATGTTATGCTGCTCACATCAGATTTGGGCTCAGCAATGGTGCACATTAACATGTTATGCTGCTCACATCAGATTTGGGCTCAGCAATGGTTGGTGCACATTAACATGTTATGCTGCTCACATCAGATTTGGGCTCAGCAATGGTGCACATGAACATGTTATGCTGCTCACATCAGATTTGGGCTCAGCAATGGTGCACATTAACATGTTATGCTGCTCACATCAGATTTGGGCTCAGCAATGGTGCACATTAACATGTTATGCTGCTCACATCAGATTCGGGCTCAGCAATGGTGCACATTAACATGTTATGCTGCTCACATCAGATTTGGGCTCAGCAATGGTTGGCGCACATTAACATGTTATGCTGCTCACATCAGATTTGGGCTCAGCAATGGTGCACATTCACTTGTTATGCTGCTCACATCAGATTTGGGCTCAGCAATGGTGCACATTAACATGTTATGCTGCTCACATCAGATTTGGGCTCAGCAATGGTGCACATTAACATGTTATGCTGTTCACATCAGATTTGGGCTCAGCAATGGTGCACGTTAACATGTTATGCTGCTCACATCAGATTTGGGCTCAGCAATGGTGCACATTAACATGTTATGCTGCTCACATCAGATTTGGGCTCAGCAATGGTGCACATTAACATGTTATGCTGCTCACATCAGATTTGGGCTCAGCAATGGTGCACATTAACATGTTATGCTGCTCACATCAGATTTGGGCTCAGCAAATGGTGCACATTAACATGTTATGCTGCTCACATCAGATTTGGGCTCAGCAATGGTGCACAGTAACATGTTATGCTGCTCACATCAGATTTGGGCTCAGCAATGGTGCACATTAACATGTTATGCTGCTCACATCAGATTTGGGCTCAGCAATGGTGCACAGTAATATGTTATGCTGCTCACATCAGATTTGGGCTCAGCAATGGTGCACATTCACAAATTATGCTGCTCACATCAGATTTGGGCTCAGCAATGGTGCACAGTCACATGTTATGTTGCTCACATCAGATTTGGGCTCAGCAATGGTGCACATTCACTTGTTATGCTGCTCACATCAGATTTGGGCTCAGCAATGGTGCACATTAACATGTTATGCTGCTCACATCAGATTTGGGCTCAGCAATGGTGCACATTAACATGTTATGCTGCTCACATCAGATTTGGGCTCAGCAATGGTGCACATTAACATGTTATGCTGCTCACATCAGATTTGGGCTCAGCAATGGTGCACATTAACATGTTATGCTGCTCACATCAGATTTGGGCTCAGCAATGGTGCACATTAACATGTTATGCTGCTCACATCAGATTTGGGCTCAGCAATGGTGCACATTAACATGTTATGCTGCTCACATCAGATTTGGGCTCAGCAATGGTGCACAGTAACATGTTATGCTGCTCACATCAGATTTGGGCTCAGCAATGGTGCACATTAACATGTTATGCTGCTCACATCAGATTTGGGCTCAGCAATGGTGCACAGTAACATGTTATGCTGCTCACATCAGATTTGGGCTCATCAATGGTGCACAGTAATATGTTATGCTGCTCACATCAGATTTGGGCTCAGCAATGGTGCACATTCACAAATTATGCTGCTCACATCAGATTTGGGCTCAGCAATGGTGCACAGTCACATGTTATGTTGCTCACATCAGATTTGGGCTCAGCAATGGTGCACATTCACTTGTTATGCTGCTCACATCAGATTTGGGCTCAGCAATGGTGCACATTAACATGTTATGCTGCTCACATCAGATTTGGGCTCAGCAATGGTGCACGTTAACATGTTATGCTGCTCACATCAGATTTGGGCTCAGCAATGGTGCACATTAACATGTTATGCTGCTCACATCAGATTTGGGTTCAGCAATGGTGCACATTCACATGTTATGCTGCTCACATCAGATTTGGGCTCAGCAATGGTGCACATGAACATGTTATGCTGCTCACATCAGATTTGGGCTCAGCAATGGTGCACATTAACATGTTATGCTGCTCACATCAGATTTGGGCTCAGCAATGGTGCACATTCACATGTTATGCTGCTCACATCAGATTTGGGCTCAGCAATGGTGCACATTAACATGTTATGCTGCTCACATCAGATTTGGGCTCAGCAATGGTGCACATTAACATGTTATGCTGCTCACATCAGATGTGGGCTCAGCAATGGTGCACATTCACATGTTATGCTGCTCACATCAGATTTGGGCTCAGCAATGGTGCACATTCACATGTTATGCTGCTCACATCAGATTTGGGCTCAGCAATGGTGCACATTAACATGTTATGCTGCTCACATCAGATTTGGGCTCAGCAATGGTGCACATTAACATGTTATGCTGCTCACATCAGATGTGGGCTCAGCAATGGTGCACATTCACATGTTATGCTGCTCACATCAGATTTGGGCTCAGCAATGGTGCACATTCACATGTTATGCTGCTCACATCAGATTTGGTCTCAGCAATGGTGCACATTAACATGTTATGCTGCTCACATCAGATTTGGGCTCAGCAATGGTGCACATTAACATGTTATGTTGCTCACATCAGATTTGGGCTCAGCAATGGTGCACATTCACATGTTATGCTGCTCACATCAGATTTGGGCTCAGCAATGGTGCACATTAACATGTTATGCTGCTCACATCAGATTTGGGGCTCAGCAATGGTGCACATTAACATGTTATGCTGCTCACATCAGATTTGGGCTCAGCAATGGTGCACATTAACATGTTATGCTGCTCACATCAGATTTGGGCTCAGCAATGGTTGGTGCACATTAACATGATGTTATGCTGCTCACATCAGATTTGGGCTCAGCAATGGTGCACATGAACATGTTATGCTGCTCACATCAGATTTGGGCTCAGCAATGGTGCACATTAACATGTTATGCTGCTCACATCAGATTTGGGCTCAGCAATGGTGCACATTAACATGTTATGCTGCTCACATCAGATTCGGGCTCAGCAATGGTGCACATTAACATGTTATGCTGCTCACATCAGATTTGGGCTCAGCAATGGTTGGCGCACATTAACATGTTATGCTGCTCACATCAGATTTGGGCTCAGCAATGGTGCACATTCACTTGTTATGCTGCTCACATCAGATTTGGGCTCAGCAATGGTGCACATTAACATGTTATGCTGCTCACATCAGATTTGGGCTCAGCAATGGTGCACATTAACATGTTATGCTGTTCACATCAGATTTGGGCTCAGCAATGGTGCACGTTAACATGTTATGCTGCTCACATCAGATTTGGGCTCAGCAATGGTGCACATTAACATGTTATGCTGCTCACATCAGATTTGGGCTCAGCAATGGTGCACATTAACATGTTATGCTGCTCACATCAGATTTGGGCTCAGCAATGGTGCACATTAACATGTTATGCTGCTCACATCAGATTTGGGCTCAGCAAATGGTGCACATTAACATGTTATGCTGCTCACATCAGATTTGGGCTCAGCAATGGTGCACAGTAACATGTTATGCTGCTCACATCAGATTTGGGCTCAGCAATGGTGCACATTAACATGTTATGCTGCTCACATCAGATTTGGGCTCATCAATGGTGCACAGTAATATGTTATGCTGCTCACATCAGATTTGGGCTCAGCAATGGTGCACATTCACAAATTATGCTGCTCACATCAGATTTGGGCTCAGCAATGGTGCACAGTCACATGTTATGTTGCTCACATCAGATTTGGGCTCAGCAATGGTGCACATTCACTTGTTATGCTGCTCACATCAGATTTGGGCTCAGCAATGGTGCACATTAACATGTTATGCTGCTCACATCAGATTTGGGCTCAGCAATGGTGCACATTAACATGTTATGCTGCTCACATCAGATTTGGGCTCAGCAATGGTGCACATTAACATGTTATGCTGCTCACATCAGATTTGGGTTCAGCAATGGTGCATATTCACATGTTATGCTGCTCACATCAGATTTGGGCTCAGCAATGGTGCACATGATTATGTTATGCTGCTCACATCAGATTTGGGCTCAGCAATGGTGCACATTAACATGTTATGCTGCTCACATCAGATTTGGGCTCAGCAATGGTGCACATTCACATGTTATGCTGCTCACATCAGATTTGGGCTCAGCAATGGTGCACATTAACACGTTATGCTGCTCACATCAGATTTGGGCTCAGCAATGGTGCACATTCACATGTTATGCTGCTCACATCAGATTTGGGCTCAGCAATGGTGCACATTCACATGTTATGCTGCTCACATCAGATTTGGGCTCAGCAATGGTGCACATTAACATGTTATGCTGCTCACATCAGATGTGGGCTCTCAGCAATGGTGCACATTAACATGTTATGCTGCTCACATCAGATGTGGGCTCAGCAATGGTGCACATTCACATGTTATGCTGCTCACATCAGATTTAGGCTCAGCAATGGTGCACATTCACATGTTATGCTGCTCACATCAGATTTGGTCTCAGCAATGGTGCACATTAACATGTTATGCTGCTCACATCAGATTTGGGCTCAGCAATGGTGCACATTAACATGTTATGCTGCTCACATCAGATTTGGGCTCAGCAATGGTGCACATTCACATGTTATGCTGCTCACATCAGATTTGGGCTCAGCAATGGTGCACATTAACATCTTATGCTGCTCACATCAGATTTGGGGCTCAGCAATGGTGCACATTAACATGTTATGCTGCTCACATCAGATTTGGGCTCAGCAATGGTGCACATTAACATGTTATGCTGCTCACATCAGATTTGGGCTCAGCAATGGTTGGTGCACATTAACATGTTATGCTGCTCACATCAGATTTGGGCTCAGCAATGGTGCACATGAACATGTTATGCTGCTCACATCAGATTTGGGCTCAGCAATGGTGCACATTAACATGTTATGCTGCTCACATCAGATTTGGGCTCCGCAATGGTGCACATTAACATGTTATGCTGCTCACATCAGATTTGGGCTCAGCAATGGTGCACATTAACATGTTATGCTGCTCACATCAGATTTGGGCTCAGCAATGGTTGGTGCACATTAACATGTTATGCTGCTCACATCAGATTTGGGCTCAGCAATGGTGCACATGAACATTTTATGCTGCTCACATCAGATTTGGGCTTAGAAATGGTGCACATTAACATGTTATGCTGCTCACATCAGATTTGGGCTCAGCAATGGTGCACATGAACATGTTATGCTGCTCACATCAGATTTGGGCTCAGCAATGGTGCACATTAACATGTTATGCTGCTCACATCAGATTTGGGCTCAGCAATGGTGCACATTAACATGTTATGCTGCTCACATCAGATTTGGGCTCAGCAATGGTGCACATTAACATGTTATGCTGCTCACATCAGATTTGGGCTCAGCAATGGTTGGTGCACATTAACATGTTATGCTGCTCACATCAGATTTGGGCTCAGCAATGGTGCACATGAACATGTTATGCTGCTCACATCAGATTAGGGCTCAGCATTGATGCACATTAACATGTCATGCTGCTCACATCAGATTTGGGCTCAGCAATGGTGCACATTAACATGTTATGCTGCTCACATCAGATTTGGGCTCAGCAATGGTGCACATTAACATGTTATGCTGCTCACATCCGATTTTGGCTCAGCGATGGTGCACATTCACATGTTATGCTGCTCACATCAGATTTGGGCTCAGCAATGGTGCACATTAACATGTTATGCTGCTCACATCAGATTTGGGCTCAGCAATGGTGCACATTAACATGTTATGCTGCTCACATCAGATTTGGGCTCAGCAATGGTGCACATTAACATGTTATGCTGCTCACATTAGATTTGGGGCTCAGCAATGGTGCACATTAACATGTTATGCTGCTCACATCAGATTTGGGCTCAGCAATGGTGCACATTAACATGTTATGCTGCTCACATCAGATTTGGGCTCAGCAATGGTTGGTGCACATTCACATGTTATGCTGCTCACATCAGATTTGGGCTCAGCAATGGTGCACATTAACATGTTATGCTGCTCACATCAGATTTGGGGCTCAGCAATGGTGCACATTAACATGTTATGCTGCTCACATCAGATTTGGGCTCAGCAATGGTGGACATTAACATGTGATGCTGCTCACATCAGATTTGGGCTCAGCAATGGTTGGTGCACATTAACATGTTATGCTGCTCACATCAGATTTGGGCTCAGCAATGGTTGGTGCACATTAACATGTTATGCTGCTCACATCAGATTTGGGCTCAGCAATGGTGCACATGACCATGTTATGCTGCTCACATCAGATTTGGGCTCAGCAATGGTGCACATTAACATGTTATGCTGCTCACATCAGATTTGGGCTCAGCAATGGTGCACATTAACATGTTATGCTGCTCACATCAGATTTGGGCGCAGCAATGGTGCACATTAACATGTTATGCTGCTCACATCAGATTTGGGCTCAGCAATGGTTGGTGCACATTAACATGTTATGCTGCTCACATCAGATTTGGGCTCAGCAATGGTGCACATGAACATATTATGCTGCTCACATCAGATTTGGGCTCAGCAATGGTGCACATTAACATGTTATGCTGCTCACATCAGATTTGGGCTCAGCAATGGTGCACATTAACATGTTATGCTGCTCACATCAGATTTGGGCTCAGCAATGGTGCACATTAACATGTTATGCTGCTCACATCGGATTTGGGCTCAGCAATGGTGTACATTAACATGTTATGCTGCTCACATCAGATTTGGGCTCAGCAATGGTGCACATTAACAGGTTATGCTGCTCACATCAGATTTGGGCTCAGCAATGGTTGGTGCACATTAACATGTTATGCTGCTCACATCAGATTTGGGCTCAGCAATGGTGCACATGAACATGTTATGCTGTTCACATCAGATGTGGGCTCAGCAATGGTGCACATTAACATGTTATGCTGCTCACATCAGATTTGGGCTCAGCAATGGTGCACATTAACATGTTATGCTGCTCACATCAGATTTGGGCTCAGCAATGGTGCACATGAACATGTTATGCTGCTCACATCAGATTTGGGCTCAGCAATGGTGCACATTAACATGTTATGCTGCTCACATCAGATTTGGGCTCAGCAATGGTGCACATTAACATGTTATGCTGCTCACATCAGATTTGGGCTCAGCAATGGTTGGTGCACATTAACATGTTATGCTGCTCACATCAGATTTGGGCTCAGCAATGGTGCACATGACCATGTTATGCTGCTCACATCAGATTTGGGCTCAGCAATGGTGCACATTAACATGTTATGCTGCTCACATCAGATTTGGGCTCAGCAATGGTGCACATTAACATGTTATGCTGCTCACATCAGATTTGGGCTCAGCAATGGTGCACATTAACATGTTATGCTGCTCACATCAGATTTGGGCTCAGCAATGGTGCACATTAACATGTTATGCTGCTCACATCAGATTTGGGCTCAGCAATGGTTGGTGCACATTAACATGTTATGCTGCTCACATCAGATTTGGGCTCAGCAATGGTGCACATGACCATGTTATGCTGCTCACATCAGATTTGGGCTCAGCAATGGTGCACATTAACATGTTATGCTGCTCACATCAGATTTGGGCTCAGCAATGGTGCACATTAACATGTTATGCTGCTCACATCAGATTTGGGCTCAGCAATGGTGCACATTAACATGTTATGCTGCTCACATCAGATTTTGGCTCAGCAATGGTGCACATTCACATGTTATGCTGCTCACATCAGATTTGGGCTCAGCAATGGTGCACATTAACATGTTATGCTGCTCATATCCGATTTGGGCTCAGCAATGGTGCACATTAACATGTTATGCTGCTCACATCAGATTTGGGCTCAGCAATGGTGCACATTAACATGTTATGCTGCTCACATCAGATTTGGGCTCAGCAATGGTTGGTGCACATTCACATGTTATGCTGCTCACATCAGATTTGGGCTCAGCAATGGTGCACATTAACATGTTATGCTGCTCACATCAGATTTGGGGCTCAGCAATGGTGCACATTAACATGTTATGCTGCTCACATCAGATTTGGGCTCAGCAATGGTGGACATTAACATGTTATGCTGCTCACATCAGATTTGGGCTCAGCAATGGTGGACATTAACATGTTATGCTGCTCACATCAGATTTGGGCTCAGCAATGGTTGGTGCACATTAACATGTTATGCTGCTCACATCAGATTTGGGCTCAGCAATGGTGCACATGAACATGTTATGCTGCTCACATCAGATTTGGGCTCAGCAATGGTGCACATTAACATGTTATGCTGCTCACATCAGATTTGGGCTCAGCAATGGTGCACATTAACATGTTATGCTGCTCACATCAGATTTGGGCTCAGCAATGGTGCACATTAACATGTTATGCTGCTCACATCAGATTTGGGCTCAGCAATGGTTGGTGCACATTAACATGTTATGCTGCTCACATCAGAATTGGGCTCAGCAATGGTGCACATGAACATGTTATGCTGCTCACATCAGATTTGGGCTCAGCAATGGTGCACATTAACATGTTATGCTGCTCACATCAGATTTGGGCTCAGCAATGGTGCACATTAACATGTTATGCTGCTCACATCAGATTTGGGCTCAGCAATGGTGCACATTAACATGTTATGCTGCTCACATCAGATTTGGGCTCAGCAATGGTGTACATTAACATGTTATGCTGCTCACATCAGATTTGGGCTCAGCAATGGTGCACATTAACAGGTTATGCTGCTCACATCAGATTTGGGCTCAGCAATGGTTGGTGCACATTAACATGTTATGCTGCTCACATCAGATTTGGGCTCAGCAATGGTGCACATGAACATGTTATGCTGCTCACATCAGATTTGGGCTCAGCAATGGTGCACATTAACATGTTATGCTGCTCACATCAGATTTGGGCTCAGCAATGGTGCACATTAACATGTTATGCTGCTCACATCAGATTTGGGCTCAGCAATGGTGCACATTAACATGTTATGCTGCTCACATCAGATTTGGGCTCAGCAATGGTTGGTGCACATTAACATGTTATGCTGCTCACATCAGATTTGGGCTCAGCAATGGTGCACATGAACATGTTATGCTGCTCACATCAGATTTGGGCTCAGCAATGGTGCACATTAACATGTTATGCTGCTCACATCAGATTTGGGCTCAGCAATGGTGCACATTAACATGTTATGCTGCTCACATCAGATTTGGGCTCAGCAATGGTGCACAGTAACATGTTATGCTGCTCACATCAGATTTGGGCTCAGCAATGGTGCACATGAACATGTTATGCTGCTCACATCAGATTTGGGCTCAGCAATGGTGCACATTAACATGTTATGCTGCTCACATCAGATTTGGGCTCAGCAATGGTGCACATGAACAGTGGCTTTCCGCTCTCCAGCCAGCCATGTTGTGGCCTTCCTGCATATTTGATAGCATCTGATGCATGTAAACGCCGCTGCGATCTTGCTGCATGTCAACGACGTCCGAAGGCAATGTTGGACATGGCTTTGGTATTCAACGCCATGCCAGACTTTAAGAAGGCGCTTTTCCTTCAGGATTCTTCACGCTTGTCAGTGTTCTCTTATGCTCCTCTGGGCAGTCTTGCCTGAGTGCTGGGAAACCTCTGAGAGCCCCAGATCCCCCAGGGTCTTCATCCCTTCTTTCCCTGGTGTTCTGATTCTGGTGCTCAGATTGCTGTAAACAAGGAGAACAAGCATTTGCAATGCAATAGGTCTCGCATTTACTTAAGTTTGAGCTATTGGCATTGGAAATGACAATGCCTTTTTTTATGATTTGGTTTTCAAAACATAAATCAAAGGCATTACCGTTTACAGTGCCAATCACTTAAACTCGCATAAATGCGAGACCTATTGCATTGCAAATGCTTTTTTTTTTCATTTCGCTGAAATAAATGCACCGCTGTAATGCAGCTACCTCGAAATACAATAGTGCACTCGGATCAGGACGGCTCTGTACCTTGTTCTTCTGCAATGGATTGTTCTGTGTTTGTTACTCTGCCCCCCTCGAGAGAATCTAGGGGCCTCATTTATGAGAAATGACGCATCGCTGCGTGAAAGCAGCGATGCGTCACTTCTCACTGCGCACTCCTTGCGACATTCCTGATGCGTCCTATTTAATGTATGGCGCATCATATCGCAAGGAGTTACAGATACGTCAGTATTTCTGACGTATCTGTAAGCGTAAAAGTGACGCATTGCTGGAGTGTGTCACAAAAGTGACGCAACTCCAGCAATGCATCCTTTAACATGGGGCCAGCCCCATGTGAAAGGGCCTGCGTCAGTCTTATGCCTGCTGTGAGGCAGGCGCAAGATTTTGAGGTAACGGCATCCTAAAAGTGACGCAGTGAAATCTCATAGATTTCACTGCGTCACTTCTAAGACCCTTCCTTGCGTCAATACGCCCCCCTTGCATACATTATACCTGGCACAGGTATAATGTGGTGCAGGGGTTTACAAAGTGACGCATCTACCTTGATGGGTCACTTTGTAAATAAGGCGCAACAAGGGGCATTTTTTACGCCACTGGTGCGTCACAAAAAGTGACGCACCGGCGGCGTAAAAGTGACGCACAGCCTCATAAATGAGGCCCTAGGCTTATATTGATGCATACACTCTAAATGAGAACACAAACGGCATCCGCAGCATAAAGGGAGGTTATGTTCTCAAAGAACTTTTTTTGTATAATTGACCCGGCATACATTTGGAGAAGTTACCCAAGTGAATTTTATGGATTCATTGTTTTTTGTTTTTTACCAGAATTCACTGTGGTAGTTGCAACCAGCAGGCCACCTCCGAGACTGCTGCGCTGCCCAAACGTGGCACATTCAGGGTCTGACTGGCACAGAAAGAACTCGACAAGGAACGGAAAAAAAAGTGACTCCCACACCCCCCACTGGCGATTCAGATCCCTAAAAAGAGCCCACATTTGAAAATCGGGGCACTTTCGCACTTGTATGAATAGAAACCCTGTATAAGTGTTGTACAGGTCATGGGAGACATGTATTTGTCCTTACTACTGTTTTTTTGTAGTAATGTAGGAGAAATCAACAGTAAAACTAGATGTATGCAGTGTGCTGTAAATACTATCAAACCTTGATCCAATCATTTTAAAGCACAGCAACATGAGAGAGCAACAATGCCAGGTGGGCACATCAACTCAAGAACATGGTACATTGAGAGGTAGAGGGCGGTTCAAACCATGTTATGGCTTCTAGAGAGACATTTTCTGAAGGTTTGTGAGACCTGTTGACTGTTTGCATGCAAATAGGCAACCAACTCCACATTCTGTCTTCCATTCATTACCTGTTTTTCCTCGGTCTGGAAAATCAAACAAAGATAGAGAATCTGTTGGTGATTTTATTAATTCACCAATTTTTAAAATGTGCAAAATGAAGGCGAACTCAGGAATGTGTGACTTCCTCAGAGAGCCACTGGTGACACTAAACATTGTTCTCTCCACAGAGTCACAGAATACATGCAGTGCAGACGAAAGGGAGGCAGAGTTAGGAGGTCAGACCATACCTCCAAAGTGGAATGGCTAAGACAGCCAGAAGTTAGGATTCTACATTTGAAAACAGAAGAACAACATGAATGGATTCTATGCCCGCCCTTGAACATTTAGGGGCTTATTTACAAGCCACTCGCGCCGCATGTACGTCACTTTTCCCATTATAAAAGTAAGGTACCGGCGGAGCAAGCAGCTTGTAAATACGCTCCTTAGTTCTGTGTTTTTCAAGCAGTACAAGCACCCTAGATCTAACAGGGCCGTACTTAAGATGGGAATAGTAGGACTCCCTCATACTAGAAGTCTCTGACGTTTGCACAAAGCCAGCCACCGCTAAGAAGGGTAATCGTTTAATTGAATTATAAATGAGTAACAATGGCTACATATTCCACCACGTGCTGCGTGATTTGCCCATTTTAACAAGAAAATGTATTTGTAGCTCAAATGGACCAATCCCTGCTGACATTGGGCAACCCCACCCTAGCACTACTGCAAAAATAATAGTAAATGGCACCTATTCTGAGCTATGTCTCCATTATGGAGAACAGTATGGAGACTGCCTGACCACCTTGCAGCAATGAGCCCCTGCAGTCAGGGCTTAGAAGTGACGCTTTGACCCTCATAGCGTCAAACACTCTCATGAATGGACCGCGAGGACGGATTCTGTCTGCAGTACCCAAGTGCAATCCGAGCAGCGAGAATAGACTTAGTTTCACTGCTCGCACGTGCATGCGTTTTCACATCCCAACCAGTGTTCGCAGATAGCATCTGTGTCTGCAGTACCCAAGTGCAATCCAAGCAGCGAGAATAGACTTAGTTTCACTGCTCGCACGTGCATGCGTTTTCACATCCCAACCAGTGTTCGCAGATAGCATCTGTGTCTGCAGTACCCAAGTGCAATCCAAGCAGCAAGAATAGACTTAGTTTCACTGCTCACACGTGCATGCGTTTCAACATCCCGACCAGTGTTTTCAGATAGCAGCTGTGTCTGCAGTACCCAAGTGCAATCCAAGCAGCGAGAATAGATGTAGTTTCACTGCTCACACGGGCATGCGTTTCCACATCCCGACCAGTGTTCTCAGATAGCAGCTGTGTCTGCAGTACCCAAGTGCAATCGAAGCAGCGAGAATAGATTTAGTATCACTGCTCACACGGGCATGCGTTTCCACATCCCGACCAGTGTTTTCAGATAGCAGCTGTGTCTGCAGTACCCAAGTGCAATCCAAGCAGCGAGAATAGATGTAGTTTCACTGCTCACACGGGCATGCGTTTCCACATCCCGACCAGTGTTCTCAGATAGCAGCTGTGTCTGCAGTACCCAAGTGCAATCCGAGCAGCGAGAATAGATTTAGTATCACTGCTCACACGTGCGTGCGTTTTCACATCCCAACCAGTGTTTTCAGATAGCAGCTGTGTCTGCAGTACCCAAGTGCAATCCGAGCAGCGAGAATAGACTTAGTTTCACTGCTCGCACGTGCATGCGTTTCCACATCCCGACCAGTGTTCGCAGATAGCATCTGTGTCTGCAGTACCCAAGTGCAATCCAAGCAGCGAGAATAGACTTAGTTTCACTGCTCGCACGTGCATGCGTTTTCACATCCCAACCAGTGTTCGCAGATAGCATCTGTGTCTGCAGTACCCAAGTGCAATCCAAGCAGCGAGAATAGACTTAGTTTCACTGCTCACACGTGCATGCGTTTCAACAACCCGACCAGTGTTTTCAGATAGCAGCTGTGTCTGCAGTACCCAAGTGCAATCCAAGCAGCGAGAATAGATGTAGTTTCACTGCTCACACGGGCATGCGTTTCCACATCCCGACCAGTGTTCTCAGATAGCAGCTGTGTCTGCAGTACCCAAGTGCAATCGAAGCAGCGAGAATAGATTTAGTATCACTGCTCACACGGGCATGCGTTTCCACATCCCGACCAGTGTTCTCAGATAGCAGCTGTGTCTGCAGTACCCACATGCAATCCAAGCAGCGAGAATAGATGTAGTTTCACTGCTCACACGGGCATGCGTTTCCACATCCCGACCAGTGTTCTCAGATAGCAGCTGTGTCTGCAGTACCCAAGTGCAATCCGAGCAGCGAGAATAGACTTAGTTTCACTGCTCGCACGTGCATGCGTTTTCACATCCCAACCAGTGTTCGCAGATAGCATCTGTGTCTGCAGTACCCAAGTGCAATCCGAGCAGCGAGAATAGACTTAGTTTCACTGCTCGCACGTGCATGCGTTTTCACATCCCAACCAGTGTTCGCAGATAGCAGCTGTGTCTGCAGTACCCAAGTGCAATCCGAGCAGCGAGAATAGACTTAGTTTCACTGCTCGCACGTGCATGCGTTTTCACATCCCAACCAGTGTTCGCAGATAGCATCTGTGTCTGCAGTACCCAAGTGCAATCCGAGCAGCGAGAATAGACTTAGTTTCACTGCTCACACGTGCGTGCGTTTTCACATCCCAACCAGTGTTCGCAGATAGCAGCTGTGTCTGCAGTACCCAAGTGCAATCCGAGCAGCGAGAATAGACTTAGTTTCACTGCTCACACGTGCGTGCGTTTTCACATCCCAACCATTGTTCGCAGATAGCAGCTGTGTCTGCAGTACCCAAGTGCAATCCGAGCAGCGAGAATAGACTTAGTTTCACTGCTCACACGTGCGTGCGTTTTCACATCCCAACCAGTGTTCGCAGATAGCATCTGTGTCTGCAGTACCCAAGTGCAATCCAAGCAGCGAGAATAGACTTAGTTTCACTGCTCGCACGTGCATGCGTTTTCACATCCCAACCAGTGTTCTCAGATAGCAGCTGTGTCTGCAGTACCCAAGTGCAATCCGAGCAGCGAGAATAGACTTAGTTTCACTGCTCACACGTGCGTGCGTTTTCACATCCCAACCAGTGTTCGCAGATAGCATCTGTGTCTGCAGTACCCAAGTGCAATCCGAGCAGCGAGAATAGACTTAGTTTCACTGCTCACACGTGCGTGCGTTTTCACATCCCAACCAGTGTTCGCAGATAGCATCTGTGTCTGCAGTACCCAAGTGCAATCCGAGCATCGAGAATAGACTTAGTTTCACTGCTCGCACGTGCTTGCGTTTTCACATCCCGACCAGTGTTCTCAGATAGCAGCTGTGTCTGCAGTACCGAAGTGCAATCCGAGCAGCGAGAATAGACTTAGTTTCACTGCTCACACGTGCGTGCGTTTTCACATCCCAACCAGTGTTCGCAGATAGCATCTGTGTCTGCAGTACCCAAGTGCAATCCGAGCAGCGAGAATAGACTTAGTTTCACTGCTCACACGTGCGTGCGTTTTCACATCCCAACCAGTGTTCGCAGATAGCATCTGTGTCTGCAGTACCCAAGTGCAATCCGAGCAGCGAGAATAGACTTAATTTCACTGCTCGCACGTGCATGCGTTTTCACATCCCGACCAGTGTTCGCAGATAGCAGCTGTGTCTGCAGTACCCAAGTGCAGTCCAAGCAGCGAGAATAGATGGAGTTTCACTGCTCACACGTGCATGCGTTTTCACATCCCGACCAGTGTTCTCAGATAGCAGCTGTGTCTGCAGTACCCAAGTGCAGTCCAAGCAGCGAGAATAGATGGAGTTTCACTGCTCACACGTGCATGCGTTTTCACATCCCGACCAGTGTTCGCAGATAGCAGCTGTGTCTGCAGTACCCAAGTGCAGTCCAAGCAGCGAGAATAGATGGAGTTTCACTGCTCACACGTGCATGCGTTTTCACATCCCGACCAGTGTTCGCAGATAGCAGCTGTGTCTGCAGTACCCAAGTGCAGTCCAAGCAGCGAGAATAGATGGAGTTTCACTGCTCGCACGTGCATGCGTTTCCACATCCCGACCAGTGTTCGCAGATAGCATCTGCGTCTAAAGGGCCCGGACTTTACAGACACACATGGACCAGTGTAAATCCTAATCTCCCGGTGCGACATGTATGTAGGAGACATGACATGGATTAGAAGGTTCGACGGGGCTCCGTGCGAGAACGGCGTTTCCGGGGACCCGCTGTTCCGGACATAGGCTGCTCCTGGAGCCGAAGACAGGGTTTACAACTTAATTGGGATAAGGGGAATACATGAGGCCCCCTTTTATTACACCAAGCAAGCTCGTGCAGGGCTTACTTCTACAAGGATGCACGTGTTTTACACAGTCTAAGTTACTGTTCCTGTGCGTGGTCGGATGGATGTCAACAAAAGGGGTTTCCAGCGCTCGTCTCGGTCCAGCCAAGGATAAAAGGAGTAGTTGTTTGTCAATACAATTCGGAGTGGGATGTGTTAAATGTGTGCATTTTTTCTTTTCAACGCAGCGGAATCTCTTTGCGTCAGAGTCAAATATCTATTCTAGACAATAGTTCTAATTTAAACACTAGCTTAGTCAAATACGCATTATTTTAACTAGGTAGTCAATGCTATTGCTTACCTTGATAATCTTCATGGCTGCGTCATCGTGTCGCGGTGCATACTTGCCGGCGGGTTAGATCAACAGCAGATTAATTACTAAAACGATTTTATATTTCGGGTACGAATTTCCACAAGAACCAGAGTAAAACTGACCTTTTAGCTACCGAGACGTTTTAATTGTATTTAAAATATCGAAATAATTATGATACATTCGGATTGAGCAGGTTAAAGATGAATATTTCGTTGTTAAGTAGCGCTTTCATCCAGGACAGAGCTGTTTTCCAAATAAACATCACTGCCGGTACAAGCTGATATCCGGCATCGAAACCGTCAATATTCGGTTCTCAGAATCAGCGCTCTCCTAAATGGGAGTAGCTTTCATTGGTGCGGCAGGTGCAGTGCCACCGGGGCATCTGCACCCAATTGCGGCTGCGTTTCATCACTCGGTGGGCGGCGGGTCGTTTTCCTCGCTTCCTTGAGAGCCCAGCGCGCTCTTGCACTGATCACAGCCATCAGCGCTGCCTGACGGGGCAGGAGCGCTTCGGGGGAGCCCGGCCCATGGGAGGGGAGGCCCGGCGGCGGAGGGGACACTGGTCAAGCCCAGGCCAAAGGCAGACTGTGGCGGCTGTTGGCTGAGCGCGCCTGAAGCACAGAAACCAACGTCACCCCGGCCTGTTGATCAAAGAGTCCCCCTCTCAAGTCGAACAAGTGCCACCTTAAAATATTATTATTGCGCATCCGGCGGTGCCTCGAGGGGGCCTCTGCCTGAAGCCCACGTCTCCATGGTAAAGTGCGCTCCAGACCTCTTCGTGTTATATGTTGGTAAAATGCTGCTAACCCTCGAAGTCCCAAAGTCCGCTTTTCATAAATTCACTATTTTAGTCAAATTGCCCGATTCCCCTACAGCGTGATTCTCCATTCAAACCCGACATTCATTCATTGGCGTGGCTAAGATTCGGACCTGCCGAGCACACCCAGCAGCCAGAGGCTGACTCAGTGAGCTGCACTTTGTTGCGAGTTATGATTCGGATAAAAACCTTTCAGTCTGCGCAAAGTAAAAGACAACACGCACGAGCGTGCCTCGAAAAACCGAAAGCAGCCTGGGCTGAGAGTGAGAGGGCGGGGGCTGCCTGCACATGCGCACTCTTTGCTATGGAGAACGAAGTCCGGCAGCTGAAGTCCCGGGTGCCAGGAGGGCTCCCGGGTGAAGACCAGTGCTGTGGAGCTCCAATGCCGAGACTGACCCAATGGCTGCAGAGGGAAAGAGGGACACGGAACACGAGGAAAGAGCCCGGTGAGGGGGGGAATGTGTACAAGTGTGTCTGTGTGTGTGCGCGTGAGCCCGTGAGTGGGGGGGTGCGTGTGTGGCTGTGTGTGTGCGTGTGAGCCCATGGGGGGGTGCGTGTGTGTGCGCGCGTGCACTTGTATGTGCCTGCGTCTGTGTGTGTGCCTGCCTGCGTGTTTAAGTGTTTAAGTGGGAATCTGAGGCAGGGGATGTGCACGGCGCCGGCCTGGACGTGCGCGTCCACAGAAACCAATCGCCGCGCGTGCCCGACCCCTGTCTCAGATTCTCAGGAGACGGGCGATTATAGTTGTCGAGCTCGAGCTCGACCTAAAAACAGTACAGCGAGTACAGCGCTCAAACAGCTACAGGTACTCAATGCAAGTATGGTTAATTGGACATTTGTTTTTTTAGAGTGATTCATATAACCAAATTGAATGATTCCAAAATAGTTTTTTGTAGGAATAGTAATTGTGAACTCATGGGAATATTAAACCTTGTGATGCGTACAGGGTCAGAACCCTTTACAGAAACTACAATTGTTACTTACCTGTATGGTTTCTTCCTACCAACACCCTGGTATCACCTACCTGAATTGACAGGCTCCACTACCTACCTTGGCTGAGTGAGAGGGTGTATTGTATTTTATACGTACCTGTGTAACAGAGTTCGGGGGCGGTGAGGGCGGTGGTGGCAGAGCCGCTCCACTCCGACCCCTGGGCCTTGATCGCGAACCCGCCATTGTGAGGCACCCGGACTTGGGCGACAGCGGCAGCCATGGGAAAGCTGCTGGCCCGCCTGACTCCAAGCGGCCCCGAGCGCGGATACGGAGCGGCTGAGGAGCCCCCTCAAAGATGACGGTGCCTAGGATTGGCCTGACGGGAGGGAGTGGATCTCTGGCCCCCCGAGCCGGGCCTGTTGTCGGGGTGGGCCTTAGCTAGGCCTACCAGTGCTAGAAGTTCGCCCTTCTCTGCACAAGTCCTCAGACCCATAAAATAGAAGTTGGCACGGAAACTGAAATATAACAGAAAGTACTTTTATTAACCTCAAGAGGTGAACTACATTCACACAACAAGGTGTAGGGTCTTTTATACCCACACAGGGGCTCAAAAGAAGGCCGTACAAGCTCACAGAGGAGAGTTCACATACATAAATGGTCATACAGAAATGCACAGTGAACAGGAGGAAGGAGCTAGCAGTTGCTGATTCTGGTAGAACCAACCTGACAGTTACAGACTAGGAACAGATGCATGGGCAGCTACAAGCTCAACTGAGCATGTGCAGAGTAGCAGAGGCTAAATATAGTCTGTCTATAAGCAGAGTACCAGGGCAAATGACAGCAAGGAAGGACAGAGCACATGGTGAGCACAAGGCAAACAAGATGGCTGCTGGAAACAAGATGGCTCCAGCTAAATGCTAACCCAGATCGCTGCCAAATTACAGCAGACGACCCTTTTACCATTAGCTTAAGACATTTATTATTTAGGATAATCCAAATATATATCTTGTATGTCTATTTGCATCATACTAGGAATTTCTTGGTTTAGTCACATCTGCCTCCCAATCCCTTTGCAGCTACTGAAGGGAGGTGGAGCAGTGTATGGCCAGGGATTGATATATCTGAGAGATCTTTTTGGTCTCCTGGTCACCCATAAAAACTTTTGCCTCCAGGAGACTGAATTCAGGGAGGGATTCCAGCCCCTCTAGGGAAGGGGACAGGACATGACGAAGCTGGAGATATTTATAGAATTGTGTCCGGGCCATAGAGAAGTCCCTCTGCAGGTCCTGACAAGACTTGAGTGCCTCTCATAACATCCCCCAGAGTTGAAATACCAATATCGTCCCATCCCCGGAAGCCCTGCAAGGCCACCAGCTCTGGCAAGCATCTATTATTCCACAAGGGGGTCTCCCCTGTCAAGGTATTCCATCAACCCATGCGGCGCAGAGCCTGCCTCCATATCCATAAAACCACCCGTGTAGCCAACGGCAATTTGCTGCGTAACGGTGCCAAATACAAGATATTATGCAGTGTATGCGACCCAATGAGCAGTCGTTCCAGTGCGTACGCCGGGTCCCTCCTGTCACTGTACCACCACTCATTGAGGACTAGTAGATGTGAGGCCTGATAGTATGAGAGGATGTCCGAGGATGCAAGCCCCCCACAGTATGGGGATAGGAATCACATTCTCAGGGCCACACACACCTTACCCCTCTCCCACAGAAACTGCCCCAGCACAGAGTTCACCAGCCGGAACCATCTGGGCTGGATCGGGTACGGGTGATTCTGTACCTGGTACAACAGCCGAGGAAGTGCCACCATCTTAAAGATCGCCGACCTGCCGTATAGAGTCAATGGCATACGTGCCCAGGTCTTAAGGTCCGCGTGTACTCACTCCCACTCTGGTGTGAGATTCCGCTCCTAGGAGACGGCCGGCATGTCTGACAGGAATACCCCAAATATTTCAGCCCCCCACTAGCCAGCTGGAGTGTGTCTGCCCAAGAGCCCAGCCTCGGACGGTCTCCCAGAACCCACAGTTAGATTTGCGGGGGTTCATATAGAGTCCCGACGTTTCTCCAAAGATCTGCATGATCTCTAGGAGTCGCGGTCCCGTCTTGTCTGAGGCCGTAAGGAAAAACAGGACATCGTCCGCTTATAACGTGATCCTGTCAGATACATCTGTGGTCCACTCAAAACCCCAGACCTGTGCATCCATGCGAACCGACGCCGCTAAGGGCTCCATAGCCAGCGCGAATAAATAAGGAGACAAGGGGCCCCCCTGCTGCATAACCCTCTGGATCTAGAAGGTGCAAGCCCCAACCACCCGCACTGTTGTGGTTAAGTCTGTATAGAGGAGCATTAAATAAGAAACAGGGGCCCCAGATTTAGTCAGCGTAATAATGTGAATAAATATACCCAGCTCAGGGAGTCGAACGCTCTGTCCATGTCGGCCAACAGGAGCGCCGCCCGCTCTCCGGTCTGCGGAACTGCTGCCACCGCGCTGTGTGCTCGCCGTATATTATGTCTAGTTCCCCTCTGGGGCATGAACACTGCCTGATCAGGGTGTATAAGTGTCGATATGTGAGGCAGAAGGCGATTGGCCAACGCCTTGGCCAAAATCTTAGCCTCCACATTGAGGAGGGAAATGGGATGGTATGAGGCCTGCTGTTCCGGCGGCCAGCCGGGCTTCAGAAACACCACCACCTCCGCATGCCTCTAATCCGGTGGGAGTACACCCTTTTCCCGGGCCTCCTCCACCAAGGCTCGAAAGTGGCGGCCAGCTGCGTATTATAGCGTCTAAAAAATTCGCTCTGGAATCCATTGGGCCCGGGAGCCTTTCCAGAATTGAGCTCTCCGAGGGCTGTGCCCAGCTCTTCGGCTGTTAACGGACGCTCCAGTAGGTCGTGCACTTCATCTGACACCGCCCTGGGCGGCAGATCGGCAAGGAATTTATCCACGGTGGCTGCGGGGGGCAAATAGACTGTTGTGTTTTACGGTGTCGAAGGTGGAGGATAGGTCTAGTAGGATTAGTAATCATGCTTTGTTTTGGTCCAGTATTTTTAAGGCATCATCTATTATGTGTGTTATGACAGATTTGGTACTGTACCCTGATCGAAAGCCAGATTGGAATTTGTTGAGCAGATTGAAATGATCAATGTGCTGGGTACATTGCATGCGAATACATTTTTCTAGTAGTTTGGCCAGGGTAGGGATGTTGGATATAGGTCAATAGTTATTTAAGTCAGCTCGGTCATCTGATGGTTTCTTTAAAATGGGGGAGACCTGACCAGCTTTGAGGATATCTGGGATGGATCCTTGAAGCAGAGAGATGTTTATAATCCTGGTCCATAGAGGCACTAATGTCGGAATGAAGTCTTTTAGGAGGGAATCTGGGAGTGGGTCAGCGAAGTGATTGGAGAGATTTAAGGCTGTAAGCATTTTTAGAATAGTTTATTAGCTGTAGAGGCGGAGTGAGGATCAGTCTGCATTTTGGGGTGGAGCTTCGCGGAACAACTATGCGCGTTCCTGCAGGGGGTCCCTGAGGCGAACATGCGAGGGTTGGTGAGGGCTGATAGGTCCTTCAAGAGGTCTGTCTTTACGTTTTCCGATTTTGTTGTGAAATATGATGCGAAGGCCTCGCAGTTGGGGAGTGTTTCTGAACTGAATTGCGGTGAGTGGGAGACACCCTTAGATTGCGCTTTGATGATTTCAAACAGTCTTTTGGGGGGATTCTTGGAATGGTTCAATTGATTGCTGATGAAGTCGATTTTTGAGCGTCTGATTTTCCTGTAATAGGCGTTTCTCGTGCTTCTGAGTAATTTGAGGTGGAGGGAGGAAGGTGCTGCTCTCCATTGACATTCAATTGTTCTTAGTGCTCTTCTGTCATCATTTAACCTAACATCATACCATTGGTTTGAATTATTGTATGGCTTTACTGTAAAGCTCTGTCACAACTCGAATCTCCCCCCCCGTTACCTGTGTGGAATGACGCCGATCTGCATGGAGGCTCGAGACCGCCGGAGTCAGGACTACATTTCCCGGCATGCCGAGTTTCTCGGCGCAAGGATGACGCGGTTTGGCGCGCACCTGGAAATAAAGACATTTCCGGCTTCTACGGCAGCGCCGATAATTGAGCTACATTCCGGAGAAGACGGTGCGGTAAGCTTGTCTGGTGGCTCTCGGATTGTGTTTGTTTCTTGTTGCGCAGTTGAACACGTCCTCAGCGTGTGTACACGGACCTTCTAGAGGAGTGTTTGAAACTTCGACTGTGACCTCGCTAGTTGCGTTTGTTGCAATAATTAACTCTCTCTCGGCTGAGAGAGGGAACTAGACATTTATTGTGCCGATCATTCATGAACAGTGTTGCATGCCATAATTCTGCTTTTGGAGACTTTTGACTTCTGGGAGGAGCAACACGTGTTATCCAGGGACTAGAAAAACATTTCCTGTTGGCAAACAACGTTAAGAAGGAATTAACCTTCTTTGCTGTCTTTTGTTTTGTTCCACAACTTTGTTTTTGCTTTGTTCACATGCAGGAGAACCAAGCGAGGGGTATCTAAAGTAAGGGATCCTGTGCTGATAGGTGAGCTGTTTTGTAACGGTGTGTTCAGATGTGAATGGAGGATTGCTTTGGTCTTTCACAACCCTGGTAATTCATGCATAATTCCTCTGTTTATTACGCAGTGAAACAGAATCCCTGGTACCGCCTCAAGTCTCCTCTCCTCGCATTTAGTCCCTATCATTTACTTCCTCAGGTACGAAGGAAGGGTTATACAAGTGCGTTATATGTTTGTGTGAAGGAGAGTTATACAGCGGGTACCGGGGGGTCTTCTTCTAACAGCCTGTTCCTTTGTCATTCCAGATCTCCTTCCCCGCTGTTCCCCTTCCTTTCCCTCCCCGGTGGTATTGTCTTGATGGTCTGTATGTTAACTCAGCCATTGGGGTGATTCTGCAGGGGAAGGCTTGGGTCATTCAGCACAGTTCCGCAGAGATAGAGGAGAAGCCTGACAGAATTATCGGCCCACGTAAATACTCTCTTCTCGACTGTGCTGGAAGACACTATGACCACATTGGACGATGTGATCGCCGCCCTGGTGCAGGGTCAAGCTGAGCTTGCAGCCTCCAATAGAGAGGTGGCGGCTGCTAGGGCAGAAAACGCTCAATTAAAAGCCCGAATGGACAGAACCCTATCACCTCAGGCTACGGGAGGGGGTAACCCTGCTCCATCAACCACAGTAACCGTGGAGATGCCCGCTCAAATACCCTTAGCTCCACCCGAAAGATTTTACGGTGAAAATAGTAAAGTACAGGTGTTCTTAACGCAAGTATTGTTGCACTTCATGTGCAAACCTAAGATGTTTGCCACGAATCAAGCAAGGGTAGCGTTTCTGATTTCCCATTTAGGGGGTGAGGCTGCCCAATGGGCGGTTCCGGTTGTCCGAAGAGACGACCAATTACTATATGCATGGGATGACTTTCGTGCTGCTTTTGAAAAGACCTTTGATAGGAGAGCAGAGACGGTCTCGGCTGAGAGGGACCTGCTTAAGTTGAGACAGGGCGGTTCAGATTTGGTGAAGTATCTGAATAATTTCCGCCGTCTGGTAGCTGAAACGGAGTGGCCTGAAGACAAACAATCAGCACTCTTTTATCAGGGCCTGAACGACGACCTTAAAGACGTTTTGGCTCAAATCGATCCACAGCCACGTACCTGCTCTGCACTCATCGACCTTACTTTACGTCTGGATCACCGGATGAAAGAACGGAAAGGGGATCATAGTGCGAAAGAAAAACCCGTTTTACCGTATGAACACTCGGGACATGGGGAGAAGTCTACCCCGGCGCCAGAGGCGATGGATATCGGAGCTGTTCGTGCCTCTTTAACGCTGAGTGAGAAGAACTATCGTCGAAAGCAGGGTCTTTGCCTCTATTGTGGGAAAAAGGGACATTTCCTGAGGGAATGTCCGGTGAAACCCAAACCAGGCAGGAATAAGGGTGGACCCGTGGCAGCAGGTGCTACTGCAATGGAGCCGGTAAACTACAAAGCTTGAAGGTGAGCAAAGGGGAACCATCAAGCAGAATAGCCATCCCTTCTATTACCCCAGACAAAGACTCTGAGAAGACACATTTGTTCTTACGTATGTCTATGATAATCGCATCAAAAGAAAAACACATCAGAGCTATGAACGATTCGGGTGCCACCGGGTGTTTCATGGATTTTGCTGAAGCCGAGCGTCTAGGGGCGCTGTTGATCGCCAAAGAACACCTGGAAACGGTGTATGCCGTAGATGGTAAAGAACTGAATGCCGGACCCATCCTGTATCATACTCCGGCATACGTGTAGTCTTACAAAAGAATACATCATGAGGAAATCTCCTTCAACATCATAGAGGCGCCTCAATATGGGGTCATATTGGGACTCCCGTGGTTGAAGAAACATGAACCCCAGATCCATTGGTCCTCCGGTGAGGTGCTTTTTCGATCCATCTTCTGTGCAGACAACTGTAACCAAGAAAAGACGAATCCTTCAAGAGCGTTGGCTTCGGTTCTACATGCGGCCACTGCCGCAGAGAAAGAGGTCTCTCTTCCGTCTTGTTATAAAGCTTATGAGGAGGTGTTCAGCGATGCGAAGGCCGAAGCACTTCCTCCTCATCGACCATGTGATTGTCGGATCGATTTAATACCCGGCTCTGCAGTGCCCAATGGCAGGATATACGCGCTTACCCTGCCTGAAAACGAGATCCTACGGGCCTACCTTGACAATTATCTGGCACTTGGATATATTCGCCTTCTAGAAACCCAGCGGCTTCTCTGCTGTTTTTTGTTCCAAAATCCAACGGCGAGAAAAGATTCTGTATTGACTATAGAGCCTTGAATACCATCACGGTAAAAAATCAATACCCGTTGCCTTTGATACCGGTCCTGTTGGAACAAGTGCGATCGGCCACCGTATATACCAAGGTTGATCTTAGAGGGGCATACCACCTTGTTCGAATACGGCACGGCGACGAGTAAAAGACCGCATTCAAGACGCGGTATGAGCTTTACGAGTATCTCGTAATGCCCTTCGGATTATGCAACGCCCCGGCCGCGTTCCAATATTTCATAAATGAGGTGTTGCGAGAATATGTGGATCGTCATGTTGTCGTATACATTGACGACATCCTGATCTACTCGGATTCCATGGACGACCACAGAACACACGTCAAACAGGTGTTGGGAGCTCTGTTGTCACATCATCTATACTGTAAGATCACTAAATGTGAGTTCCACGTTACCACCGTGGAATTCCTAGGAGTGATGCTTACCCCTTCGGGACAGGTGATGGCTGAACGTAAGGTCAAGGCTATTACAGACTGGCCACGGCCATGCAACATCAAGGATATCCAATGCCTGTTGTGGTTTGCGAATTTCTACAGGAGATTCATTCGCGATTTCTCTGGACTAGTAACCCCATTAACTCGCCTTACAAGGAAGAACGTCCCCTTCGTTTGGGATCATGAAGCGCAGCGGTCATTCGACCAGTTGAAGAAATCCTTCTCCACGGCACCAGTATTGATTCATGCCAACCCTGATTCACTGTTTGTGGTGGAGGCGGATGCCTCGGAAGTCGCGATAGGGGCAGTATTGTCTCAACGGAAGGAAGACAAATGGGGTATTGCACCCTATCGCTTTCATGTCCCGGAAACTGAGTGCGGCCGAATGCAATTATACAATCGCCGAGAAAGAATTGTTGGCCATTAGGGATGCCTTCCTGGAATGGCGACATTGGTTGTTGGGTACGAAGCATTCGGTCACTGTGTATACCGATCATCGGAATCTACAGTTCATGCGGGACGCAAGGCATCTAACACCACGTCAGTTGCGTCGGATGTTGTTTTTTGAAGAGTTCCGGTTTATTGTCACCTTCAGACCGGGCTCGAACAACAAAAAAGCGGACACATTGACCCGCCAGGAACACCCGACCTTGCATTCCTTGACCCCTGACCGAGCGATTATCGATCCTTCTCGAGTGGTTGGTGCCACTCAGACCCGAGACTTCCTCACGGGAGTGAGAAACGGTGTGCAAATGTGTGTCTGGAGGACATGGATACGGCATCATCCTGAATGGAGGATGAAACTTGGAGTACCCATGAGAGGAAATCAAGTTCTTGTGCCGACGACCCTGTTGAGAAAACTTGTGTACTCCTGGTGTCATGACTCCCCCTGTGCAGGGCACATGGGATACGTGAAGACGCTTGAAAAGGTGACAAGACAGTTTTGGTGGCCTTCTGTGCGACCTGTCGTACAGAGGTGGGTGAGAGAGTGTACGACATGCTCACAGATGAAATCGAATCGACAACAATCACAAGGACTGCTCCAGACTCTGCCCACCCCTGAACGACCTTGGGAGAGGTTTTCGGTGGACTTCATAGTCGGTCTCCTCAGAGATCAGGGTAACACTGCCATCATCGTTGTTGTGGATTTCCTCACCAAGATGGGTCACTTCGTGGCGTGTAAGCAGGTCCCTACAGCTGGTCAGTTGGCTCACCTTCTTTTGGTCCACGTTGTAAGGCTTCACGGTCTCCCTCGCGACATAGTGTCCAACAGAGGGGCCCAGTTTACGGCCCGTTTCTGGAAGACCTGGTGTGCGGAGTTGCACATAGCGTCCTCTTTGTCCACCAGTTTTCACCCGCAAACTGATGGGCAAACAGAGAGGCTGAACCAAACCCTAAAGCAGTACTTACGTTGTTACGTCCAGGAGAACTCGGATGCTTGGGTGGACTGGTTGTGGTGGCGGAGATCGCCTATAATAATTCCCAACATTCTTCCACACAGCTTACTCCTTTCTTTTGCACCTATGGGCATCATCCCAGGTTTACACCCCTGCTGCTGCCTAGTACTTGCAATAAACTTCCTGATGTCAAGGATAGATTGTTGCGCTTACGTAAAGTTCTACTTGACGCCCGCAGTAACCTGGTTTAGGCCAAAGCTAAATACAAATTGCAGGCTGATAAACATCGTAGGCCGAACCCTGTGTATAAAAGTGGTGATCTGGTATGGCTGTCCACGAAACACATCCGGTTCAAAAGGTACAGTGTATTTAATCCGAGGTTCATTGGACCTTACAGGGTTGTGAAACACATCAATCCGGTGGCGGTGCGATTGCGCTTGCCGTCCCATTTCCGGATCCATCCGGTGTTTCACGTCTCCCTTTTGAAACCGTCTCATTGCCCGCATCGCAGGTTGCCTGTACACCTTTGGGTGCAACATGATCGGGAATATGAGGTGCGGCGGGTGCTGGACTCCAAGAGGGTGAGGGGGCGCTTGCACTATTTGCTTTCCTGGAAGGGTTACGGTCCGGAGGAGAACTCGTGGGAGCCTGCTGGGGCTGTGCATGCCCCCCGGTTGGTGGCCAGGTTCCACAAGGCCTTTCCGGACCGGCCCATGTAGGTTGGGGGTTCTTGTGAGGGGGGATGTACTGTCAGAACTCGAATCTCCCCCCCCCCTCACCCCCTCCCGTTACCTGTGTGGAATGACCCCGATCTGCATGGAGTTTCTCGGCGCAAGGATGACGCGGTTTGGCGCGCACCCGGAAATAAAGACATTTCCGGCTTCTATGGCAGCGCCGATAATTCAGCTACATTCCGGTGAAGACGGTGTGGTAAGCTTGTCTGGTGGCTCTCGGATTGTGTTTGTTTCTTGTTGCGCAGTTGAACACGTCCTCAGCGTGTGTACACGGGGATTGGTGTCACTACAACGCATGCTTTTACATCGCATGCCTTTACAACGCGGTTTTTACATCGCATACCATTACAACGCATAATGCTTTTAGGCGCTGGATAGTGAATTATTTAATTTACTATTCCAACTCCAGTCCCCGTGGATAGCAGGGAAGGTGTTGGATAGTATATTAAATACATTCCCTATCCTAGAGCGCCCCCCAGCGCATTGCGTTGTAATGGTTTGCGTTGTAATGGTTGCGATGTAATGGTAGTGCGTTGTAAAAAATTCGTTGTAAGTGATGTTCCCCGTACACGGACCTTCTAGAGGAGTGTTTGAAACTTTGACTGTGACCTCGCTAGTTGCGTGTGTTGCAATAATTAACTCTCTCTCGGCTGAGAGGGGGAACTAGACATTTATTGTGCCGATCATTCATGAACAGTGTTGCATGCCATAATTCTGCTTTTGGAGACTTTTGACTTCTGGGAGGAGCAACACGTGTTATCCAGGGACTAGAAAAACATTTCCTGTTGGCAAACAACGTTAAGAAGGAATTAACCTTGTTTGCTGTCTTTTGTTTTGTTCCACAACTTTGTTTTTGCTTTGTTCACATGCTGGAGAACCGAGCGAGGGGTATCTAAAGTAATGGATCCTGTGCTGATAGGTGAGCTGTTTTGTAACGGTGTGTTCAGATGTGAATGGAGGATTGCTTTGGTCTTTCACAACCCTGGTAATTCATGCATAATTCCTCTGTTTATTACCCAGTGAAACAGAATCCCTGGTACCGCCTCAAGTCTCCTCTCCTCGCATTTAGTCCCTATCATTTACTTCCTCAGGTACGAAGGAAGGGTTATACAAGTGCGTTATATGTTTGTGTGAAGGAGAGTTAAACAGCGGGTACCGGGGGGTCTTCTTCTAACAGCCTGTTCCTTTGTCATTCCAGATCTCCTTCCCCGCTGTTCCCCTTCCTGTCCCTCCCCGGTGGTATTGTCTTGATGGTCTGTATGTTAACTCAGCCATTGGGGTGATTCTGCAGGGGAAGGCTTGTTTCATTCAGCACAGTTCCGAAGAGATAGAGGAGGAGCCTGACACGCTGAATCAATACATTTGAAACTTGAGTCTAGGGAGGGAAGTCTGGGAGAAACATCTCAAACAGTTTAAGCAAGACATAGTGAACTATGTACTTGGCCTGCGTTCATGTATGGCTGGATACATGAAGAGAGTAAGCAGGACTCTGGAGGCCGGCCGAGAGCTTCTCAAGTTCTGTTATAACCGAAGGTCAGCACCGGTTCAGTACCAACCAGGTGTGGATGGTTGAGACTGTGGCTCCCAGGGATTGACTGTACAAGTGGACTGGGCACTACCCAGGGGAAGTCCCGTACCCGGTAGACTTAGGCACCCCTAGGTGCCCTCATACCATGTCAATTGCCTAAAGTCACACCAAGACAGGGTTGACATAATCATGCTAATCATCACAGATGAAGGTCAGGAGGAAGAAAGTGAGCCACTCTCTGACTTACTGTCAAACAACCCTCAAGAGGGTTCAGTGCAAGGTGTTGTGTTGTCAAATTCCCTTACTGACCAACAGCAGACTCATTGCAGGCACGCTCTAAACTAGTTTGCTGAGCTCTTCTCCTTCACCTATTGATGGACAACATGGTGTGTACACAATGTGGACACTGGTTACAGCCTCCATATCAAAAATAAAATATACAGATTGTCTGACCAAGTCAAGAGTTGCATCAAAGCTGAGGTAAGCAAGATGCTAGAGCTAGGGGTGATAGAACCTTCTGACAATCCCTGGCCTGCCCAGTAGTACTGGTCCGCAAACCTCCTTCAAATGGTAGAAAACCAGAGATGAGGTTCTGTGTGGATTAAAGAGGGTTGAATGCAGTCATTAAAACAAATGCACACTCCATTCCAGAGCTGATGAGCTGGGAGAGGATGTAGTCTTACTGCTAAAGCGGTCAACGTTGGAGCTGCGGACCCAGGTTCGAGTCTCGACAATGACGCTCAACATCCTCTGATTCTCGACAAATCACTTAATCTCCCTATGCCTAACAAAAATGAATGTGTCCTTGTGTAACGAAACTGGTGCTATGTAAAGTGCTCTGATACCTGATATCTTTGGGCCAAGTTTGCGCTATATAAAACTCTAAAAAATAAAAAGAATTGTTCGACTGGGTTAAATCAACTTCTTAAGTACTTTTGATTCAACATCAGGGTACTTGTAGATTCAACTCACCCAAGGAGGAATATCGAATAAATACTTTTATTGAAAAGGACCGTCTTTCTATTTCTCTACACCTCTGGTGAAACGAAGCATGCACGATTGACTGAGTGAAATAACTATCTATTGTTTCCACGACTCTAGAGATATATTTCTTATTCTTGGGAAACAAAGTTGTCATGTTCATGCGGTTGTCAGAAACTAATCCCTTCTTGTTTATTCTAGAAAGTTTCTAGTGACCTCTGAGCTAGCTGGCACTCACAATTAAGTCTAATATGTTCGATAGAGACCTAGTCGACGTCAGTCCTACGTCTAACCTATAGGATATACTATTCCAATGCGCAGAGCCTATTGGGAACATAGAAACTACACTACACCATGAAACCTATATACTTCATTTTGGTGTCAAACATAGGTTTTGGGGTCAAGTAGTCTTACAGAGACAGAAAATAACTCCTCAGAGCAACCTTTACGCCATTTACCAAAATGGTGGCTCCACAATGATGTGTTTTATCATCATATTGGTAATTTATCATAATATTGTTTTTGTTTCAGGTTTTCCATTGATTCAAATTCGTAAACATGAGCGAAGCAGGTGGTAGCAGAGGATCTTTACCTACTGGCAGAGTGTTGCTCACTACAAAATCTGAGGACTCCTTCAACAAAGAAAAATGTGTCATATGCCAAACTACTCAGAAAGAAAAGCTAACATCATCTGCAGATGGACAGAAGACTTTGAGATGCATCAGAAATACGGCAAGACAAAGTTCACAAAAGATTGAAACTGATGGGTAAAGAGGATCAAATATTTTATCATTGAAACAACAAGTGATACAAGTTGTATACAATGGAAAAAAAAGCCTAGAAATAGTGGGAAACAAATAGCCTAAACCAGTGAATCACAAGAATCCGAATCTTCCAAGAAAGCGACGACAACCGAATCCAATACCCATCCACTTAGAAGATCGATTGCTACCCCGCATCCACATCCAACGACTGATCAGAAAGCAGAGGATCGTCAATGTGTTATCTGTGGTTTAGCCAGAACAAGGACCGAAGGAATCAACGAAAGAACAAAGTACAGAGAATGTGAGTCTCAAAGGGCAAACATGTTTTTATCTGCAGCTAGTTTGTTCTAAGATTAAGTTTTTAGCTGAGTAGCTGATCTAAACAGAGATGTGAATGTATTTACAGTGGTTGAGTACCAACCAGGACAGTGGGTGTGGATGTTTGAGCCTGTGGCTCCCAGGGAGCTACTCTACAAGTGGACTGGGCACCACCCAAGGGAAATTACCTACCTGGTAGACTTAGGCACCCCTAGGAGCCCTCACAGCGTACACCATAGCAATTGCCTAAAATCACACCAAGGCCGGATTGACATAGCCATGCTGATGGTCACCGATGAAGGTCAGGAGGAAGAAAGGGAGCCACTCTCTGACTTACTGTCAAAGAACCCTCAAGAGGGTTCTGTGCAAGGTGTTGTCTTGTCAAATTCCTTTACTGACCAAGAGCAGACTCATTGCAGGCACACTCTAAACTAGTTTGATGAGTGTAGGAACTGGGGTCGCCAGTTCCCAGGGGGTAGCCTGGCACGAGCAGGTAGGCACCCGAAAGCTTATGTGTTAAGTGACTACACAGCACACACTCCCTGAGACAATAAAAGGCACGCAATGACTGACGCCACTCCAGTGTGTTTGATTAAAAATCAAATAACTTTTATATAAGATTAAGGTTCAGGAGTGGGAAATCACAGTTTCAATTACTCATCAAAGCATTTCATAGGAGGGGAGAAAAGGGAGCAGCTTAATAAACAATATAGCATGTCGCAGTGAACATTTCCTAGAAGGATTAGCATTTCATTAGTTAACAATTACACTTCATGAAAGAATGAGCATTTCAACCAGCTCATCAGGCAAGGATGAGCATAACCTGTATCAAGTGTCCACAGGTCTTTAGGTAAGTAACCTGCTCAGTAGGCAAATCAATTGGCTTTTCACCAAGCAAGGGTGAACATTTCATTAAACTCCTTTTGCAAGAGTAAAACAGTTCCTTCAGCAGGAATAGACAGTGCATTAAATGAGGATAAAACCTTGCACTAGATGTAAAGCATTTTATCAGCACCATGAATAAACAGTTCCTTAAGTAGAAATCAACATTTCACTAGAAATTAGACAGGAATAATACCGTTTCATTAATCCTAAATAACCATTTCCTTTACCATATGTGGAGAAGTTCAGCAGGCAGGAACAAGCAGTGCCTAAGGTAAAAGGAGCATAGATACACTAGGCATCAAGAATCAACGTTTCATTAAGGTAAAACATTTTGTTAGCTACAACATTAGGTTGGAATAACTCTGTTCCTGTACCATGAGTAAAACAGGTAATTGAGGGTAAAACATGTCCTCAATCAGAGGGAACACCCCATAAGGTAAACATGACCATTTCATCATCAATGCAGCACCTCTTAATAATCATTTCCCTGCTGGAGTAAAGGGTGTGATTCTGTAATCACCACAGCATATCACCATAACCCTGTCAGGAAAGAAAATAGCGTTTCCCTACACAGCAGTAGACATTCCAATAGGTATAAACCAGTATGTCAGCAGGTAAATTGACACATTGCCTGCAGCATGGGTAAAATATTTCATTAACAAACAACCCCTACAGCCTAGCACTTTTAGGCATCTGGGCAACTGTTCCTTGGATAGGATAATCATTTCATGGAGCCCGCCCCTGCAAAGAATACCTCACCAGACATTCAATTATCCGCCCGGTCAGCAGGAGTAAAACAATTCCTCGTGTCACTGTAGGCATTCGGGAACTCCTGCCCTAGACAGGAATAAAACATCTCATTGTACCTTGGTAGCCTATTACGTGAAACACCGGTAGAGCATTTCCTTAAACATATAAACTTGGCTCATGCATGTTCATAACCAGGAATAAACCCTTTCCTGAGGTAAAGATAAACATTACATCCACTAGGAATAAAACCTTTCCTCTGGTAAGCGCCAGCAGAACACTGCAGTGGCAGGGGTTGAAACCACTTCTCGAAGCAGGGATAAACATTTCATACAAGATAAACCCTGTTATCCACAGAAGTAAAACATTTTAATTAATTGGGAGTGCATGACTTCATTTACCAGGTTAAGCCAGGCATAAGGCTAAGATTGAGACATTTCTTTATGCAAGGATAACACCTCTCAGCTGGCAAGAATAGATTTCCTCAGGTGAGAATAAACATTTCCTCAAGCAGGGATCACCCTCTCATTAAGTACATATAAACTTTGTGCCTCTACAACAGGCCTCTACAACACTCTCTCAGGGCTCTGGCCCAGTTTTTCTTCAGGTAGGGCTAATTGGGGGGCCCACAGGCCCAGTCACCAGTCTTCTCCCTCAGGGAAGGACGAGCTCAGGGCCTAACGGGGCCTTTTGCCCTCCTCCCTGCGGGTTTGCCGCCCTACACTGTAAATTAGGGCCAACGGGGCCCAGTTTCAACTTTCCCCCGGGGAGGGGCGAACTCGGGGCCTTCTCCGGCCTCCCGCCCACCTCCCCGGGGATTACCTCCAATCTTCGGCCCTCCGGGGCCCTTGCGTGGTTGTGCGGCGTGATCAGGCGTGTGGGACGGCTCCGGCCTTCCCGGGGGCCTTCCGCAACTTGGGGAATCTCATCCAGCCCCTTCGGGGCTTGGGCCGGCTAATGGGGCACAGTGGGGCTCCACAGGGCCCCACGCTCATAGACGGGGCTCTCGGGCACAAGGGAGGGCTCCCACGATCCACGGAGCCCTTCGGCGGTGTTTCTTCCTGTTCCCGGGCCTACGAGGGCTTCAGAGGCCCGGGAACCAATCAGGAGGCGGCCGCAAAGGGGGCTTGTCCTCGGCGGGTAATAGCAGAGCAGCAATAGCTTGTGCCGAGCCCCAGAGCCATGCCGAGGCTCGCTTGACAGGGGCTCGGCCGTGCGGCCAATCACAGTGCGGCGGAGGGCGTGGCCTAACGCACCCCCGTCGCAGCGGCCCCCCAAGGCTCCGGAGGCCGCTGCGAGGACAGCACACACTCGGCCCGGGTGCGGCCCACCATGACACGGAGGCGGCCCTCTCCTGACACCGGGGGCCGCCTGGGGGCAGAACACAGCGCTCTTCAAAGGGGCCTAGCGCCAGGGGTTTCACGGCGCTGGGCCCAGTCAGCAGGGCACAAATGGCAGCGCTTCCCTGGGGGCGATTACCGCAGCGCTTTATCGACAGTCTCCAGCGCTATTCAAGGGGCAATGACAGCAGTAGCGTCTCAGGAGTATAGCGCTTCAGGAACACCACAGCGCTTGGGTGAAACACGATGTGGGGGCACACCCAGCAGTTCAGGGGGCTAGCGCTACGCAAAGATAGCACTTAGCAGACACTTCAGTGAGGGCACTTTCCTCAGGACAGCAATTCAGCCCATTCAACCAGGGGGAATTAGGCAGGATAGCAAAGGGATTCCAGGACAGGAATAAGGGGAGCTGATGCAGCACAGTCCAGTACCTGGTGGGTTCCCCAGCAGTCCTGTAGTAACTTGAAGGTCTTCTTTTTCTTGGCGCTTGATGGTTTCTGCGCCCTTGTAAATATCAGTCCCTTGTTTCCTGTTACTTGAAGGGGGGTTGAGTTGGGGACTGCAGGCAGGCTTCCTCTGCAGGTCACTGTAGATGGTCCCTGGGGTTCCCTACCGCCGGGCCAGATCAGGGGGCTAGTCTAGGACATCTCACCCATCTTAAGAGGCAGCACCTAAATCCTGTCACTCCCAGTAGCATAGGTTCCTAACTAGGCCCTCCCGCCTAAAACTCCTGCGTGGGTTCCCCAGGTCAGTGATGCCCCAACTGACTGGAAAGTTTTCCCTCCCTTGCTTATATAGGCCCAGGTCAGGTGACCACCCTCTAAGGCGGCAAAACTAAGCTCCGCCCTTATTCTAGATGAGGTACTGGGTTTTTCGGAACCCAGTGGTGTCAGGGTACACCCTAAGACCTTCCTGATTCAGACACAGAAACTCAGAGTTTTCTAGGTGAAGTCAAAGATCGAATTTATTGGCTGCAACCAAGTAACAGGCGTCCTAGAAGTACAACACATGTATATTCTCAGGAGACTGCTCATCTTACAAAGCTAGCCTTCTCTTTTTATACAAAATATTACGCTTTAGGCAAACATTCTTCGCATTTTAGTTGACCATTCACATGTTTTCACTACAAAGAAAAAGCAGAGTCATGATGACAAGCCCACATTTCAGTTCGTCCAGCCCACAACAAATTACCCGGCAAGGCCCAACATTTTCATCAGATATCGGTGGACCCCCAATAAAAATGGGCATCTCCTCCTCGTAAAGTAAGTCGTAGAGAAAGGAACAGAGACAGTTGTGAGCAAGATTAGGCAGGGTGTGTGTGTGATGAAAAGGTTTATGCTAGGCGGTGCCTTGATGCTATCTCGCTCGGCCACTGGGAAAGGAACTGGCCGGGGAGGTTCGGCCTGGGGTGATGATTCCAGCTTGCCCAGGTCGCAGAGAAGTCAACTAAGGTGTACGTGTCCTTTGGAATAGAATTTGGCTGTAGTTATAAGCCTATGTGAGGGCAACTCACAAAATGGCTGCCGTACACAAAATGGAAGCCAAGGGTTCAGGACGAAAATGATGATTTCAAGGCGAATTCGTCACTCGAAGAAGACGAAAATGCTCGTACATAGGGTACTCGTCATTCTCGGTCTTCTGATACCAATTTCGTCATGGTACGACAATGTTTGTTACACGAGTCCAGAATTTTCAGAACCACAAACCCTCCTTTTGCCCTTACATAGGTTACCTATCCTCATGCTAATCTGAGTCCAGGTCTATATTCCTAAAGTCATTGGGATGTTGCTTTAACATCATCCTAGTACTTAGCTCATCTCTTGATGCAGGTTTCCTTACACATGATGTAGCACAGAGGCCACATATTGCAGGAGCACACTGCACGCACAGACAGAACAGGAAAAGAATGGCTAAGACCATCACAATGACCATCAGAATTTTCCATCCGCAGGCGGATATCAGTTCCCAGAGCCATCCCATCAACGACCAATCTCCTTTATCCACATGAATAGATTTGGAAATCTTATGCAGTTTGGAGATGGCCTGGTACACTGTTGGAGCGTTATCTGGAATGAAAACACAGCAACTTGATTGGATCAATTTACATACCCCACCTCGGTCTGCAAGTATGACGTCTAATGCGACCCTGTTCTGAAGGGTCATAAGACGATCCGACTGGAGCTCAGCAGTCAAGTTACTAAGGGCACCAGCAGTTTCAACTACAGTGGATTCAACCACCCTTGTCAATTGCCTTATGTTCCTGCTGTTAACCATTGGTCCCCAAAACGACAGAAAACCTTTCACAAAGTCTCCAAACTCTTGTCCCTCGGTGTCTTCTTTACTGAAGACACCTCTAACTATCCTTGTCTTGTGGTAATCTGCGGCTGCTGTGTAGGTTGGAGGCAACAGGAACGAAACAAAACATGTGCCCGAAAAGTCAGGGCGCAACCATGTATAGCCTCTATCATGGCAGATGAAATAGGTACCCTTAGCTGCTAAAAACGAAGGGGAAGTCTGAGAGGCAAAAACATATGTTTCAGTACAGATACTCTTCCCTAACTGAGCTCTGGGATTCTTGCCAGTATCTTGCAGACACAGGTGACCCTGATGGGGTACAATCCAAATCGGGGAAGATCTCTTAGCTTGCTGTTTCTCACTCAGAGTAGCTCCATATCCGGTCACGTTCCATCCTATATATACTAGTGTCTCATCTCTCGGGATAGTCTCGTAGGAAATATCTTCCTTAATCATATCTACTATACCCTTAACTAGAGCACTATTTTTAGGATTATCTTTTACAGAACGTAGGGGGTAGACTTCATGTGCGTAGATGAACATTGTTCTGTATGCCCACACAGAACCATTGTGGCTGAATGGCAGGACCAGATAAGGGATACCTTTATCCGTTGTGTGAGGCATAAGACCACACACCCAATAGTTAGTCGTGTTCATTACTAGTTGGTGTTGGTGCAAAAGCTGAACGAAGGAGTTATTAATAAACTCTAATCTCCTAGCGGATTCATGTTCAGGAAGAGGTTGAAAAGAATGCGAGGAAACAGTGGAAGGAGGAGGTATAGGCGATGTAGTGGGCGCAAATGTCACTCGAAAAGAGAATAAAACATTTCCTATTAAAAATATCATTACACTGAATAACATGAAAATGCACAATATCAAAAAGCTTTTCTTGGTCATCATTTTACATATTCTGCTTTTAAAGTTCGTTTCCTTGGCAGGTCTCTCCATCTCGAAAAACTCCATCCTCTATAATATGCTGCTCGCGATGGTTGGGTGTTCTATGCTAAGGAATGCTTCTGTCAGTCCAGGGCAACTCCCTTAGACCAACCAGAACTGTTGACCTAACGTCTTCAGCTGCACCCCGAAGACTTTGGGCAACCGCGACCCTACAGCGGAACCCAGATGGTGGTTCAAAAAACAAAAATAAAAACGTTTCTCAGATGAGAGAGCTGCACTTTCAAAAATAGCAAAGAAAAGGAATATCTTTTATTAGTTCATAGTTCTCGGCCTCATATTATATCTTTGCTTTCCAGGTATTGTTTGGTCTCGGAAAAGGAGTTCAGGTTCTGTAGTGTCCAATCGAATTGACGGCGGCACAGCTACTTGCAAGAGATTGTCACTTTCTTTCTCAGAAATTGTTCCTTTTATACGTGCATCACTGAAAGGCAGAAAATTAGGCAAGGTTTCAGTCTCTGAGTCGGCGACACCCTCCTGGACCCACCGGTCGTACGGCAGAGGCAAAGGCACCCTCTTACAATGTGCACTGTGGATCCAGTGCTTCTTTCCTTCTACACGAACTGCTGATCTTGTTGAAAGAAGGACGAGGTGTGGGCCGGTCCACCTGGGCTGATCGTTCTTTGTTCGCTGAAAATGTTTCACCAGCACCCAGGATCCAGGATCGATGTGATGACCTGGAGCTTCAGAGGCCTGAGGCAGAGTATCGTGAACCTGTTGGTGTAAAACACGCAATTTAGCCGTCAATTCGTACAAATAGTCAAGCAAAACAGGGTGTTTGATTTCACTGAATTTTGTGGGCCTTGGCACTCCCCATATGTTGGCCGGACGGCCAAACACTATTTCATAAGGACTAAGTCCCACTCGTGAATGCACAGTCATTCTGGTGGATAGGAGTGCTAAGGGCAGAGCGTCAGGCCATTTAAGGCCAGTGCTCGCTTGAATTTTGGCCAGTTTAAGTTTTCGAGTGCCATTTTAGTATTCTACTTGTCCAGCTGATTGGGGATGATTTCAAGCGTGAAATTTCTGATGGATGCCTAGCCCTTCACATACTTTCTTCATCACTCGACCCACAAATTCACTCCCATTGTCACTCCAGACCATTCTCGGCATTCCAAATCTAGGGAAGAACTCTTTTATAAGGGCTTTAGCTATGGACAAGGCAGTATTGTCCTTTAGGGGATATGCTTCTACCCATCTTGAAAAGGCACAAACAACAACGAGTACGTATTTCAAATTGTTGCACCTTTCCATGTGGATGAAATCTAGCTGCAAAACCTCGAACGGATACGTTGGAGGCGCAAAATGGCCAGCTGGAGTTGGGGTTCCCCTACCAGGATTGTATTTCAGGCACACCATGCAATTCTTGACCACATTCTCTGCACACTTAGGAATTCCAGCATTTTGCCATACTGGAGCCAACAACTTACAAATCCCTTTCACACTGATGTGAGCCATTCCATGGGCATTTGTAACCACTGCAAGCACATACGCATCGGGTAACAACCATCTCTGATGCTCTGACAATTCAATCCAACAACCATTTGCATCCATTCTACCCGTACTTTCTCTCCACACGTTCAACTCTTTCTCTGTAGCCTCAGCTTGAATAGACTTCACACTCTCTATCGTGTCTTCACACATTGCAACATCACCAATCCATCTTGCAGGGCCTGCAACATACATTCGGCTCATCACATCCCTCACTGTTTCTTTTGCGATTTCGTCAGCGAATGCATTTCCACGACCAACATCGTCAGTAACCTTCTTGTGAGCACTACATTTCACAATCGCAACTTGCAACGGCAAGGTCAGTGATTCAAGAAGCTCATTCACCAACTGACCATGCTGAATCCACAATCGTCCAAAACTGTGAGCCACACCAAATGCATACTGGCTGTCGGTATAGATAGGCACTTTCATTCCTTTTGACAACACACACGCTCTCGTAAGTGCAACCAACTCTGCTGCTTGAGCTGAATTATTTGGGATACGTGCAGCTTCAACAATCGTATGCAAAGTTGTGACAGCATATGCTACAGTTGTATCACCATTCGGAAGCTTGAAGCATGAACCATCCACCCATAAGGTACCATCACACTCTGCAAGAGAAGTATCTTGGAGGTCTATTCTCCCTTTCGTTTCTTCTTCTGTTCTGAGAAAACAATCATGCCGTTCAGAAGCATCTAACTTCTCTGCAATCGGCAACAACGTAGCTGGGTTAAGCGTGTTACATCTTTTTATGTGCACATGACTCGCTAACAATGTCAACTCGTAACCTGACAACCGAGCACTAGTTAAGTGCTGTGTCTTGGTTCGGTTTAACAACGTGTCAACTGCATGCGGAACCATCACAATCAATGTATTATTCATCACTAAACCAGCAGACTGTCGAAATAGAAACAGCTGTTGCCGCTGTTGCTCTTAAACAACTCGGCAATGCTTTAGCTACCGGGTCAAAAGTCGATGAAAAATATGTGTATGGACGCTGCTTGTCTCCGAACAACTGTGTCAACACTGACAATGCACAACCTTCTTTCTCATGGACATACAATGTAAAGGGCTTACTGTAGTCGGGGGTACCCAACACAGGAGCCGAACATAATGCATCACGCAATTCAGAAAAACTTTTCTGACAATCTTCAGACCACGGAATGGGATTCGGTGTATCTTTACAAGTTAATGCCACCAAAGGTTTGGCCAATAACAAAAAATGTGGTATCCATTGTCTGCAATATGATGTAATACCCAAGAAAGCACGCACTTCTCTCTGTGTTCTTGGCACACTCAATTTCGCTATTGCCTGAATTCTTTCTGGGGTCAGTTTCCTTCCCTTCTTCGATAAGAGATGACCTAAGTAGGTCACTTCTTGTCGACAATATTGCAATTTCGAGAGAGACACTTTGTGATGCAAATCACACAAATGACGCAACAATGACAACGTGGCTTCTTTACAGATTTCCTCAGTATCTGCAGCGACAAGTAAATCGTCGACGTACTGGACAAGGGTAGCGCCATCAGGTAAACCAATCGTGTCAAGCTGTGTTTTTAGAGCTTGACTATATATCGATGGACTTTCACAGTAGCCCTGGGGAGCGCGTTTAAAGCGGAAGCCTCGGCCTCCTAAACTGAAGCCGAAAATATCCCTACTCTCCTCGGCTATCGGGATGCTGAAGAAAGCATTCTTCAAGTCAATCACCGAAAACCAAGTCGCGGAAGCTGGAATCATAGTCAATAGGGCAGTGATATCAGGACCAACTGGAAATTGTGGCACAACGATCTTATTGACCTCTCTAAGATCAATCACAAATCTGTAAACAGGTGGCTGAGAAGGGTCAGTAGGTTTCAAAACAGGCAGAACAGGACTATTGCAAACGTTGCCTCTTGTCTCTTCGATCACATCTTTTTCAATCAGATCATAAATGATCGCTAGCAACGCTTTTTCACCTTCACTAGAGATTTTGTATTGGGGAATTCGTGGCATTTTAACATTGGCTTTCAATGTCACGACATATGGCGGTATTTCCAAGAGACCCACATCATTAGGACCAGTAGCCCAAAGAACATCAGGAAGAAACGACAACTCTGTTGGAAGTTTATCCTTCGATAAATACATTGAGGAAACCATTTTCTTACCTAGTGTAAGTTGTACTCCTGAAGGAGAACAGTACAACGTCGCATACAATCTCTTTAGCAGATCCAATCCCAACAAGTTTTCACCACAACCTGTCGTTAAAATAAGGGGTGCTTCGAATTCACAAGGACCAACAGAAAGGGACATAGGACTAGAAATCGGGTTCCTAACCGGGGCGCCAGAGAAACCTACTGAAACATTCATTTCGCCAGACACAGGTGCGCCAGGGAGTTTGGAGTGCATAATAGAACTCTTTGTAGCACCAATATCCAATAGAAAAGGCTCTGACACACCTGATGTAATCACCTCAACGTAAGGTCCACTCTGATCTACTGGAACTGAAACAACTCCCTCTCTTTGTCTATGGCTGTCCTAGCAATCATTACCTTCCATATGCTCATCTTCTGCATAGTAATCATCAGCATAGTACTGAGCCGTCCTACCAGACGCGTTATTCTGCTGATCAAAACTATTCATTGTATTTTGAGGCGGAAAGGAACGTGCGTTCTGGGGGACATTTCCACGTCCTCTACCTCTTGGAGCTTGCTGAACACCTCGACCTCGTGCACCGGAAACACAATTTCCACGCTGCAACAGATTAGGGCAACTATACTTAAAATGACCCTCTTCCTTACAATACGAACACTGATTGGGACCTACAGGTACACGCGGTTGAGTATACTCGACTCTTTGCCTTTGAAACTGTTGAGGTTGCTGGTAATTATTCTATTAGTTACTCTGACCACCACTATTTTGACCACCACGTGGCGGATACGCTTGCTGTGAAAGGACCTTCGTCTTTAGCTCTTTAGTTTTCTTCTCTGCTCTATCTTTCTCATCTTTATCTCGATTCTCGTAGTACTGTGCAGTAGCCAATATCTGTGCTGAAGAGGAAACTGCCCAAGAACTCTCTGAATCCTTCAACTTCTTACATAACTCTGGGAGCAGATTGTGCACAAATTTATCGACGAACACCCGCTGACCTCCTTCTGTGCTCATATCTTGACCACTATGGTCGACAAACGTCTCTTCAAACCTGGTGAAGAAATCAGACACCGTCTCATCTTTCTTCTGCTTGCACGCAGACAACTTATCCCAATTTACACGCATCGCAGGCATTAAAGTTTTCATGTAATTAATGATCCTACCAGGAAGATCTGCTACTAAAGGCTCTGGTTTAGCACCACCAACTTGTCGGCCATCTGCAGCAGTAATATTAGCCCATGAGTCACCTAACTCTTGATCATGATCTGCATGATGAATCTTACCCCATAAAGGCTGTGGGACAACGTTCCCAATCAATATGTCTATATCGGCTAAATTCATCATGCATGAACCTGCATTCTGTGATAATTCCTTGTAATACCCTGCAGGATTTTTACGGGGATCAGGCAATGTCTGTTTAAGGGCCAAGACTTCAGCTCGCTTCCATGGAACATGTACCCACACACGCTGAAAGTGTGGCGGAATAATCGGATTGGCATTCGGGCCACCATCTCTCCAAACTGGGGGAACTTCTCTCATGGGATACTGTCTTCCCTTCTTCTTAACAGAGGAATGTGGACTTAATCAGACGCAAACAATGACCGAGAAACACATTCACTCCTGAGGGATAACAACGTCGCAACTGCTTTCTCAACACCTGAACCCACGATAGCGCCTTTCCCAAACTCGAACCGTACACGACACAACTCAGGCGGATTGGGCTCCAAATCATTTTCCTCTAAATCTTCAGAAAGGAAAGTACACATTTTCTCTAAAACATATCTCTGCTTCGATGCTTCCCACTGATGGAAGACATCCATGACAGATTGTAGCTCATATTTTGTCGGGTCTGTAACCCATCTATGGGCCAAGTAATTCAATGTTTCCTTCTCCCTAGAATCAGGCAGTCGGCTACGTAACTGCTTACGCTCAGAGACAGGAGTCGGACTTGTCGCTCCAAAGAAAGGATATAGAAGGCTAGTAACAGTACTAGCCACTCTCTGCCAAACAGAAGGAGAAGTCGATGAAAGGACAGGCGGAAAAGCAGAGTGAGGCAAGGCAGACGTAGATGCAGTGTCAGGAGTAATACCAGGAGTGGTAGCCGATATAGTAGTCAAAGTTGTAGGAAGTAAAGGAAGAACGGATGTCAAAGCCGGTGCCCCTTGAGGAGGCTGCACCGGAGGAATAGGAGCCAACTGAAGAGCAGCTGGTGGTTGTGGAGGAGCAGGAGGCAACACAACCAAAGGTTGCGCAACTAAAGGTTGCGTAGGTGCGGTAGCATTTTGCGCGTAAGGGGGTGGCGAACTCAACAAATGCGACATTAGGGGATCTTTTTCAAGGTCTTTTGCTGCATCTTGTTGAAGAGGCAGCAAAACTGGATAACATTTATCGATTACCATTTTATGTTGCCTGTGCAACTGCTCACTCATTTGTTCTTCTTCGTTATCTTTGTACTGCATAGCAGCTTGCATTATCGAGATACCCCTTTCTCTCTTATTTTTCTTCGCTAATTCAATTTCCTTCTGTTTGGCTTCCTTACGCCATAGGCGGAAAGAGTCAAACATCGCCGGCCGGGCTTTCTTCTTGAAAAGTTTAACTTTCAGGTTATCTAGGACTTCTGTGTCAAAACTACCATATTGGGGCCATTTTAAAACACCATCGTTTCTGGTGTATTTGATCCATACTTCATTATATGTGATGGGGCCTACTCCATGTTTCACATACAGTTCATACGCTGGAGTTCCAATCGGAGGAACCGAACACGAGTCCTCCAATCGGGAATCCCTATTATTACAAACAAGACAAAACAAATGTCCAAGTCTGCTAAGACCAGGCATCCTCGCTCTCTAGTCTAGCTTCAAACTTCAAAGGATTATCGAATACGATATTCTCGTCAATACACGAGTCCCTCGGCTTTGGTACTTGCAAGTTCCAAATCAAAGATCCCAAGGGGATACCCAAACTAAGAACCAACTAAGGACTGGGAGACGCTCCACTTATACTTAACTGAGGTATCAATGACGTCACCATAAGACTCGTCTATCGTTTCGCTCTACCAAATGTCAAGGGTCCAAATCAGGGCGATAGCCAGGGCAGCAGTCCTTCGTTGCCGCCGGGAAGCGGGGAACCTCGCAGCAAAGACTTTCGGACCACGTCGACATGCAGGGGTCGATGAAGTGGCGGCCTTCCTCCAGAATTTTCCCACGAAGCTCCTCACGAACCTCTGGCTTGGACCGGTACCGTTGGTATCGCCCCACGTTGGGCGCCAGCTGAGGTAGTGGGTTTTTCGGAACCCAGTGGTGTCAGGGTACACCCTAAGACCTCGGGTACTTTCCTGATTCAGACACAGAAACTCAAAGTCTTCTAGGTGAAGTCAAAGATCGAATTTATTGGCTGCAACCAAGTAACAGGCGTCCTAGAAGTACAACACATGTATATTCTCAGGAGACTGCTCATCTTACAAAGCTAGCCTTCTCTTTTTATACAAAATATTATGCTTTAGGCAAACATTCTTCGCATTTTAGTTGACCATTCACATGTTTTCACTACAAAGAAAAAGCAGAGTCATGATGACAAGCCCATATTTCAGTTCGTCCAGCCCACAACAAATTACCCGGCAAGGCCCAACATTTTCATCAGATATCGGTGGACCCCCAATAAAAATGGGCATCTCCTCCTCGTAAAGTAAGTCGTAGAGAAAGGAACAGAGACAGTTGTGAGCAAGATTAGGCAGGGTGTGTGTGTGATGAAAAGGTTTATGCTAGGCGGTGCCTTGATGCTATCTCGCTCGGCCACTGGGAAAGGAACTGGCCGGGGAGGTTCGGCCTGGGGTGATGATTCCAGCTTGCCCAGGTCGCAGAGAAGTCAACTAAGGTGTACGTGTCCTTTGGAATAGAATTTGGCTGTAGTTATAAGCCTATGTGAGGGCAACTCACAAAATGGCTGCCGTACACAAAATGGAAGCCAAGGGTTCAGGACGAAAATGATGATTTCAAGGCGAATTCGTCACTCGAAGAAGACGAAAATGCTCGTACATAGGGTACTCGTCATTCTCGGTCTTCTGATACCAAAATCGTCATGGTACGACGATGTTTGTTACACGAGTCCAGAATTTTCAGAACCACATAGAAGGTGCCAGGAGCTTACCTACTCTAACTGTGGGCAGGCAAGGCAGGCTGGACTGGCAACAATGTATGGAGTCCCTGCCAGCTCCTGGCAACTAGACTGCGCCTTAGCAAGACCGCACTGCAGTAACAGGGGCCTATGGCAGCCATGTTGAGGGTAGAGCACCTGTACCTAACATTGATTTTAACAATACACAGGGCATTACAACCTCGCAGGGCCTATACAATTACATGATAAAGGGGGGACATCCTGAATTCGGGGAAGCAAAAAGCAAAACATTTCAGTGAAAAGGGCCAAGTCCAACACAACTCCCCCCCCAGCCAAAAGCCAGGGTAGACCAATCATCACAGTGATGGGCTTCCCTGCTTGGGGCGGAAAAAGGTGGACGCAGGCCCGTAACTCCAATGGCATCTGCCAGCTCTTTACCATTCAAACCACCCCACTGGTGTTCCCTAGTGGGATGTGGCCAGGACAGGCCTCTAGACATTCCAAAATTCTCTGGCCCTAGCTCTCTCACAGAGTGGGGGGCAGTAGCCCCAGGCCCGTAGTACCATTTGACCACTCTCCTTCTCCTTACAGCTCCAAACGGCCACTGGTCATCCCACCTGGAGTCCGAACCTTCAGGCTGACCAGCCACCAGGGGCGAGGCTCTCCTCCCCCTACCTTTCCTTCTGGGGTACCACCCATTCCTCCTAAGTGGGACACCCGCAGGACACCACTCTTTCCCCAACCTAGGGTCTAGACCCTTAGGTTGAACCGGTGACAGGGGCGAGTCCTCCCTCCCCCTGCACCCCCTCCCAGAGTTCCGCAACCTCCTAACCAGAGAAGTACCCCTGAGAGTCAAATCCGGGGGGACTCTGATCACAGATGTCCCACCCGCCAGGTCCGGCAAATCCTCAACCTGGCCACCCAACCCGGGATCTGCGCCCTGTGGCTGAGCCGGTGATGGAGGAGAGTCCTTCCTCCCTCCGCACCCCCTTCCAGAGTTCCGCACCCTCCCACCGGGAGAAGTACTCCTGGAAGTCACACTGGTAGGGACCTGGATTACAGATACCCCACCCTCCAGGTCAGGCAACTCCTGAACCTGAAGCCCCAGTCCAGGATCTAAACCCTGCGACTGGGCAGAACCCTGAACCACTGGAGCTCCGATTACGGATGCTCCGGGTTCTCCTGGCACGAGGGGATCCCTTTTACTGGAAGGCACAACAGGACAGCCTAGGCTCCCAACCTGGGGTTCACTTATCAAACTCTCCAGGCCCTGTGACTGCGGTTGGGGCACCTCGGGACACCTCCCCGTCTCACTCCCTCCTATAGATGGGATGTGAGGCCCTACAACCCTCACACTATCCTGGGACCTAGCTGGGCTACTCCACACCTCTCCCGCCTCGCTGGGTCGGAAGATCCCTGCACCACTCCCTTCAGGATCACTCCCCCGAACCTCGGGTACGCTGCCACCATTAGAATTTCTTGGCACACTTAATTGTAAGGCTCTCAGCTCCATTTCCTTGAGCTGACGCTTGTGCCCCAACTTCCTTTCTTCCAATGCTAATCTTTCTCTCTCCAAAGCAAACTCTCTATCTTCCCTTTCTTTCTCCCTCTCGTGCTCTAGCTTAGCAAGCTCCAATCTCAATCACCTCTCCTCCCTCCTGTCCTCATACACCTTGGACGACGCACTCCTACTAGATACACTACTGCCTGTCCCGGAACATCTTCCTGACAACACACTTCCACTTATCACAGTGTTCAGTAGGTCTAGTCCTTCTGGAGCGCCCGCCTCCCTTTGTGGGATCTGCCCCTCCTGTTCCCCATCCCCTCTCCCCTCTGGGTGGGCCCTTACCCATGCCCTTGTGGTAAATAAATAAATAATACCCTATTTTTGAATGTATAAATGAATAACAGATAGCTCAATAAATAAGAGTCAAGATTCGAGGTAGTAGGAGTTTCGCAGGTTTATTACAGCATAAAGGACAGGAACAGGACAACCTGCATAGGAATAGGATGGCAGGGCCCAGCAGCTGCCGGGGCTGGATCTGGGATGAGCGCGCTAGCATTTAATAACAATACACAAGCATATATAGTAAAACAGTTGCATTACAGTACATATGATAGGCGGAGCAGTGGGTGGAGCAAAGGGTGTGACGCGTAGCAGTCGCGAAAGATAAGGGTGAAAGTGGGTGTAACAGGGCGTATACATAGACATGTGATGCAAACGTAACAGAATATGTCATGAATGGGGCGGAAACATGGAGGGGGCTACCTAAGGAGCCGGGACCTCTAACCTGGTGGTGCGCGCAAGCTGGCAATGACGTATCACTAGGAGAAGCTGGGGGCTATGAACTCTGTGCTAGGAGCAGAGACTGAAGTCTGGAGAGCCAGGGCGACATGTACCTAAGCAGTATCTAGTATCTGATGTTTAGAGAACATGTTGATATAAACTAGAAGTCAGGAGGGGAAAGGCTAACTTGATTCTAAGACTGGAGCATGCATTATTCTACATGTAGTGCGTGATGAAGAATACGAAATGACCATTAAATACAGTATTTCTCTAACGTGGAGACGTGAAGGCTAGACAATGACGGAAACTATTGATGCAGTTCAGTAGCTTAGGAATGCAGAGAAGGAGGACTGAACTGATAACTGGAATCATAACATATTCTTGGCAGACTCAGAGGCAGAGCCAGGCTGAACCGGGCACTGCGAGGCAGGAAGTAAGTGAAGGGTCGAGGATACAGGTGGGGGCTGTATCGCTCCTCAGCGAGGGCTCAGGAGACAGGAGCTGAATCTGGTGTCCAGGCCCTTCTGAGGCCTAGAAACGGGGACTTTACAATGAAATAACGTGCACACTGAGAAACGTGGCAACGTAGCTTTACATAGGCCTGATATTCGTAGTATTCACGAGGACTGGAAACTGACATACTAGAGGTGGACACAACTATAATTGCGTCTTGAATCGAACATAGGGAATACATATGCATATTAATCATGCACACATAACATATGATGGATGACACGTAGGGACACAGAACATGGCAGAATTTACTTTTCCACATTCCCTCCTTGTCACTACGTTTCCATCAGGAAACATCAATATTCATGATACCATCTATCATTTCATACAGTATCATTTGCTCGTCTCGAATTATCCTGGAACGGGATTTAGAACGGGGTTTGGGACTAGGAATACAAGAGGTAGCACAAATGCTGCAAATCGCAGGGCCACATTGTATACAGAGGCAGCAGCTGAATATGATCGCTACTGCAATACCTAGAAAGGACAAGACTTTCCATCCCCAGGCGGAAATTATATTCCAGAACCAACCGGACCATGTCCAGGTGCCTGGATCTTGGTGTAACAGATGGGCAATTTTATGGAGTCTGGTTATAGCTGAATAAACAGACGGCGCGTTATTTGGAATGAAAATGCAGCAACTAGATCCGATGACTCTACAGGCCCCGCCCCTATCGGCCAGTATGACGTCAAGGACGAGACGATTCTGTAAAACGACAAATCTCATAGCAGATTGCTCTTCGGTTAAGTTACCTAGAGCAGAGGCAGTCTCATTTACTACAGCTTCGAGGGTTCTTGTTAACCTACGGATCAGTTTCTATTCTGGATAGGTCCTATAAAGAAGAAGAAACCTCTGTTGAAATCTGTATACTGTTCTAGAGCAGTTTCAGTATAATCGACAATTGGGGACTCCCTTCTATGTCTAACGTGTACTAGATGTGTGTTTCTGTGATAATCAGATGGGGCTAGGAAAACAGGTGGCAGTAGGAAGGCAATGTAGCAGGTTCCCTCCCAATCGAGGGGCAGACGAACATATGCAGTTTGACCACAAATAAAATAAGAATGACGTGAAGCTTTGAAAATAGATTTCCCACTGTCACTATACTTGACAATAGTAGTACAATCACTATGTCCTACATGTACAGAACCATAACTTCGGACACATAATTCGCCTTTGACTGGTAATACTGAAATAGCAGGTAAGTCTGGGGTAGTATCAGACTGAACATTCAGGACCATGAAATTCGAAGAATAGTTACCTAAATTATACACTTCATTTTCTAGATCTAAACCTGTTCTGTGGGGGAGACCTTGCTTGTCTGGGAAACATGTATTGTTAAGAAAAGACATATCTGTTGAGGATGACGTTAACGTGGACCATGCTCCACACGAACCATTATGTGAAAATGGATAAGGAAAAAGTGGCAGAACTCCCTTCGGTGTCTGGAAAGGGGGGAGTCGACCACACACCCAACAATTAGTGGCATTGCTGGTCTGGTGTGAGTAATGTAACATGCGGATAAAGGAATTATTTCGCATAGCGAGGCGGTAAGAGAGTTCATGGGGAGGTAGGTCACTAAACATGTGCTCTACAGTAGCATTAGAAGACATATTTACATGAGGAACTGGAAGATACAGGTAAAATGCATAACTGGTGCAGGAAATCATAATGCTGAGAAATAATATGAAACTTAGAAAAACGATACATCGGATTGAGTTTTGACTGACTCTCTCACTATGGGGGTCTATTTTATACATGTCAGAAACAGTCTAACCGTTTCACCTAGGGGAGGACTTAGACAATCAAACTGACTGACTTATTTTACTAGACCGGAGTTTTAACTTATACTCCTGTTGCGGAGTTTTCTCTAACAGGGGGGGTGTAGTAACATTGTCTTTTGCGGGACAGTCCTTAAAAATGGTGCTTTGGCAATCCTTCAAATCCTGGGAAATGTTCTTTAAGACGGGTTTTAGTCCATAAAACTTTTTTATATGAGAAAGGTGCACCCAGCCTTTGCGACCTTCCAACTTCACGGCTGTACGGGTGGTGAGGAGGACCTGTCGGGGCTCCTTCCAGCGAGGCTCCAGCGGACTTGATCTGTCAAAATTCCTCACCAACACCATGGATCCTGGAACGATTTCATGCGGTGCCACCTCGGTATTGTCTGGAAATGCGGCGGCAACCTGTGAACGACATGAGTTGAGGGCAGACATCAAGGAAGCTAGGTAATCTGTCAGCATATTACTTGAAACATCGGTAATACTTCGGGGTCTAGGAGTACCCCACATATTTGGGGGGCGGCCGAATACGACCTCATACGGGGACAGACCTGATCTGGAATGTGCGACCATGCGCATATAAAATAAAGCAACTGGTAGAGCTACCAGCCAGTCCACACCTTTTTCTTTGCATACTTTTGCAATTCGGATTTTCAGAGTCTGATTATGTCTCTCTACGAGACCGGCTGCTTCAGGATGGCGTACACAATGAAACTTCCACTGGTACCCTAACAACAGGGAAACGTGCTTCATGAGTTCAGATGAGAATGGCTGACCGTTATCAGAATATACGACTCTAGGGAGTCCATAACGGGGGAAGAACTCACGAACCAACTGCTTGGCAGTGGTCGCGGCTGTGTAATCTGGGACTGGATATGCTTCTGTCCACCTGGACAAAGCGCATACAACTACAAGGACATACTTGAAACCTCGACATCGCTCCATCTGAATATAATCCATCTGGAGGACTTCAAAAGGGTGGTCAGGGGGCTGGAATCCACCTTGTTCCACCGGGACACTTTTACCTGGATTAAACTGACAACATATCATACAGGTACGGACTTTCTGCTTGGCTGCAGCTCGTAAATGCTTGTTGAACCAAATGTTCTGGATACTGTCTAACATAGCTTTTTCTCCTAAATGTGCTGGACTATGTGCGGTATTAATAATGACTTGAACCATAGAGTCGGGGAGAAACCATGTGGCTCTACCCTTCGTTAACCATCCTTGATCTGTCTGGACCCCTCCTTGTTCGGACCATTTCTTAATTTCTTCGGGAGTAGCATGTAACTGTATCTCTATGACATCTTGAGTAGGATCCTTAACTGTCATACATGTAGTCGGATCTGGAGTATGTGTCTGATTAACTGGAATGTCTGGAGTCTGTGCTGTAAGCTTGGCTGTGCGATCTGCTAGATCATTACCTTGGGAAATAATGTCAGTAACTTTCGTATGTGCTTTGCATTTCATGATAGCGATAGATGTCGGTAAGTGTATGGCATCTAACAGAGCTTGAATAAGGAGACCATGCTGAATCTTGGTTCCATGAGAAGTCATGAAACCTCTCTCCTGCCAGAGCACTCCGAAGTCGTGTACAACTCCAAATGCGTAACGTGAATCCGTGTAGACATTAACTTTCAAGTTCTTGGCGTGTATGCAGGCTTGTGTCAGAGCAACTAGCTCTGCTGCTTGAGCGGACAGGGTGTCAATACGGTGTGTCTCAATAACTTCAGTGTCAGTAGTCACTGCATACGCGGCGACTAGTTCTCCTGTACTAGTTCTCATGCATGAACCATCCACATAAAGTGTCAGGTCGGGATCTGGTAACGGAGTATCTGTCAGATCTTGTCTTGGCTTTGTCGTAATGTCAACCACTTCCACGCAATCATGTGTGCCTGGATTTGAATTAACTGATGGTAACAGTGTAGCAGGATTAAGGATGTTGCAGCGTCTGATTTCTATGTGTGGCTGGAATAGTGTCAATTCATAACCTGTTAAACGTGCAATTGTCAAGTGCTGAGTTTGTGTTCGGTTCAAAAGAACTTCCACAGAGTGTGGAACCTGTACTGTCAGGAAATGTCCTAAGACTATGGAATCACTTTGCCTGATAGCTAGTGCTGTGGCTGCAACTGACTTGAGGCACGCAGGCAGAGCCTGGGCTACAGGATCTAATGTGCTCGAAAAATAAGCACATGGCTTGTATTGTCCTGCTTGATCTTGTGTGAGAACAGATAATGCTGTACCTTCGCGTTCAGTAACGAAAAGTGTAAAAGGCTTACTGTAGTTCGGTGTCGCTAGAACTGGAGCTTGGCATAGAGCTTTCTTTAACTCATTGAAACTAAGTGTATGTTCAGATGTCCAAGGGAGGACAGTCGATACGGCTGCCTCCTGTGTCGTTAACTGTATCAGTGGTTTGGCTAGAAATGCATACTGAGGAATCCATTGTCTGCAATAAGAAGTAAGGCCGATAAAAGCACGTACCTCCTTCTGGGTCTTGGGCTGAGGAAGACTCGCTATTAACTGGATACGGTCTGGTGTCAACTGCCTACCCCTCTTGGACAGTAAGTGTCCTAAGTATACCACTTGCTGGACACAGAATTGAAGCTTAGAAGGGGACACCTTGTGCCCCATCTCGGCTAGGAAATACAAGACTGTAAGGGATGCTTGCTCGCAAGCACGTTCAGAACGGGCTGTGATCAGTAGATCATCGACATACTGGAGCAGGGCAGTGTCAGTTGGCATGTGAATGTTGTCTAGTTGTCTCTTAAGTGCTTGACTGTAAATACTAGGACTTTCTGTGAAACCTTGAGGAGCTCGTGTGAATTTATAGCTCCTTCCACTTAAACAAAATCCGAAAAGGAACTGGCTGTCTGGATGAATGGGAACACTAAAAAACGCGTTCTTGAGGTCGATTACAGTAAAGAACGTGGCTTCGGAATCAATGGCTGTTAATAGGGAAGAGATGTCTGGGACAACTGGGTACTGAGGAATAATACACTTATTAAGCTCTCGTAGGTCAATCACTAATCGATATACTGGGGGTGCATTTGGATCAGTACGTTTCATGACTGGAATGATCGGAGAATTACATACATTGGAGTCAGTTTCTACAACCACTCCTTGAGCAATAAGCTCGTCAATAATTTTGGATAAGGCTGCTACAGCCTCAGGTGGCAATCTGTACTGTCTGATTCGTGGTAACACTACACCTGGCTTGAGAGTCACACGATAGGGTGTGATTTGCATGTAACCTACATCAGTTGGACCTTGCGCCCATAAGTGCTGTGGAACATTAGACAGTCTTGAATCAAAATCTCGTAATACATAGTGACCCTTAAAGTCACGTAGGAACAATCGTATTCCCTCTGGGGAACAGCATATAACTGCACCTAACTCTTTCAGTGTCTTAATGCCTAATAGATTTTCTGGACATGACTTAGTAAGTAACAGATCAGTAGTGCGGGACAATGGACCTACTTCTAGAGAAACTGGCTTTGAGATCTCATTTACGATAGGCTTTCCTGAAAATCCAAGGGAAACATTTCTTGAGCCTGAGAGCGGAGCCCCTGGAACTTCGGCGTGACTAATTGTGGTCCTACTTGCCCCTGTATCAATCAAAAACTTTCTGTCTTTCCCTAATACTTGACTATGAACATAGGGACCTTCTTGATCTACAGGTATCTCGATGAGAGGCAAGCCTACCTCCCTCTCTAGGCTGTTTCATGAATACTGTTGGTACTCTGGATACTCAGACTGTGCATACTGGTACATCTGCTGTGTGACATGCTGTGTTGCAGCGATAGGCTGCGGTGCTGTAACTGTCTGTGGTGCATTCTGTAACTGAGGAGTCTGTGAAACTTGTTCTTGTCTAGGCGGACGTGGTCTTTCTTTAGTCTTACCAGTAGCTATGTTGTGTTTCAGAACTGCACACTCGTTTATAAAATGACCTGGCTGTTTACAATAATTGCAATTCCCTTTAACGGGAGCTGCAGGATGACTGGCTTGATTCGGACCCCTCTTCTGACTGTCTTGAGGAACAGATTGTGCAACTAGTACTTTCATTTTCGTGTCTTTCATACGTTTTCTTTCATGTTCTTGCTCTTCTCTGATTCTATTCTGGTGGTATTGGAGCATCTGCAACATCTGGGACGGGGTATTAGCTTGCCAGGTACTTTCGACTTTCAGAACTCGATTTTTAATTGGTGAACTTGAATTCTCGACTAATTTAGTAACAAAAAGGTGAGGGTATGACTCACTACTTGTCTTGAGGCCACTGTTGATGCTAAAACATTTCTCGAATCTAGAATAAAAATCACTAATATCTTCGTCTTGTTTCTGTTTACAGGCTGAGATTGCATCCCAGTCTTCCTTTTTAGTTGTTAATAATCTGGGTAAAACTTGAATCAATAATTCAGGTAATTCTTTACATTTATCTCCGAGACCGGTACCTGGTACTCGTATCTTATCTTCAGCTTCTAGGACTGCCCAATCGATCTTTTTCTCTCCCACCTCCCAGTCTTTTTCCTTGAGCTTTTCATACACCCCTGCGGGCAACAGAACCTTTAACATTTTAATTATATCTGGATACGTGTATTCTCCCATACGGAGCATATCTTTTAATTCTCTATGGAACCCTGCTGGATCTTTATCATGACAGGGAATTAATTTCTTCATCTCCAGAAGTTCCATCTTTGTGATCGGAGTGTATACAAACACTCGCTGCATTTCGCCACCCGTTCCTCTAACTGGGTGGACTTCTCGTAACGGATTCTGTCTGTCTATGTAAAATGGTTTACTTTCTGGGGGTGAGACATGAACAAAATGCGGGTTCAGAAACGTTCTATATTTGTGGCGCTGTTCTAGAATGACACTAATTAAATCGGTACCTAGACCTCTCCATCTATACTGGAGTAACTCGTTCAGGATATCATGTAACGGACCTGGATCAGAATGTTGACCCTCATACAGAGTAATGAGGTGCTGAATCATATACATACCCACCAGTCGTTGCTCGGCTGGGGGCATTTTCAGAAACATTTGTGCCACTATTTCGTCTGGAAAAGTGGTAGAATCAGTAATCCATCGGACTGCTGATCGGGCTAGTTCTTGTTCATGCATAGTACTTAACTCACTGTAACCGATTCGTGATTTCAGAATGTGATCGGTAGCTTGAAATACTTGTTCTAGAGAACCTTGGTCTGGTACTGGATGATGGAACGTAGACTTGGGTTCTAGACGTAAATGGCGATCTGGAAATCTAGGTTGTCCTACATACGCTATTCTGGCGGAATTCTCGTCGTCTAACTCTTCAGTATCAGAGTTACTTTCTTTCTCGTTTACTTGTGCTGCTTTACGTTGTTCGTGTAACTTTATTATTTCTTTACGGATTTTCTTGTACATACTCTCCATAGCACCGATAGTCTTGTGCTTACCCTCGGCTATACTATTACTCCACTTCATCAGGGCTTTCATTTCGGCCTGATTTTTGGACGGGTAATCTTGTTCTCTTATTAGACAATTAATCAGAAACTTTAATATCATGAGCTGGGTCTCAGCTTTCCTTTGGGACATGACATCACTAATACTTTCTGGATCTTCCCCTGTACGGATGAAACGATATATTCTGTCTAGATCTTCCTTCATATCTGGTAGGGTAACTAGATACTCGGCCACATTTCTTACGCGTAATGAATATAAAACCATATCATCTTCGCCTGGGACTGGATCATAGCAGCATTCGGCAAGGGATTTTCTTATTTCTGCAACAGACAGTCTGGGCGTACGTTGTGACGCTTGCATATGTAATTCGGCTGCCGTTAAACGCTTATGTGGCGGCGGGGTTCGAGGAGGACCTCCTCCTGCGGCCCCTAGACTAGAATCATCAACTGATGCTTTTCGTCCTGGCAGGGTGGGAAATTGGAATGCGGGCTGGACTTGTATGGCGGGCTAGACCGGGGGGACCGTAGCAGGTGCTGCAAAGGGTGCCCCGGTGTCTGGAGGAACGGGAAGTGCCTGATTTACAGGGACTGGTGGAGCGGGAACAGGATTTGCATATTCTGGGACTGTGTCGTCCAAATAGGACGAGATGAAAATATCAGCTGCGGTTGGTTTGTGACGTAACTTGATCGGAACTAGTGGTGGCGGAAAATTACTGGATGCCTCCGGGGTCGCTTTTGGCAAGCCCTCGGCAAGAAGAGGATACATACCCTTAATGAGGGCATTCCTCTGTCTGTCTGACTGTTCGGCTTTGACTTGTTCACCTATCTCGATTAGTTCTTTTTCTTGTGCTCGTTCCGAGGATTCTCTACTTAATTCTGACTTTCTGATTTCTTTTTCGGTTCTTTTATGAGCTTCTTTGCGCCATAACTCGATGGCATCTTTCTGTGACTGTCTGGCTTTCTTTTTCCATAATGCCTCTTCTACTCGCATGATGCACTCGGCATCCCATGTACCCGATACGGGCCATCTATACTTTTCTTCTAACTGTTTTGTATACTCTACCCATAAATCTAGATATAGTATGGCACTTATGCCATGCTTCTGATACATAAAATGACCTGGACTGTCCCTAGGCGGGACAGGAACTGCTTCCTCTAACAAACCCTTTCTAGTTTTTAACTGACGTAATTTAGAAAATAAGGGCATGACTGGACTGTAATCTAGACACAATACAATACACAATGAACACGATACTTATTCCCCATTCATACCACGACATTAAAATACATGAAAAACATTTAGAAATAACAGTTCGAACAGAATACTACCTGGAATACGGAACACAGAATATATGACTTTATATGAATTTTCTCGAGAACAGAACTGACTGGAACAGAAACTAGATGCACTGCTGAAACAGTACGAAACTTACCGGTCTCATAAAGAGACACGTCAGGACCCGCATCCACCGAAGTGGACACTTCGTTTGTGTGTCTGGGTACCACCAACCCACGGACCAGAGTCAATTAGATTGACCCTGTCTAGATACTACCCCAGTAATGGTACTCACCGGGCAGCAAGAACGGAAGGCCTCGGACTGGACTGGACTGCTTCGACGACGGACAACGAACTTCGGACTTAAGTTACGGGTGGACCTCCGGATACCTCGGACCTTGGACTCTTGGCTTGGGCTCTGGTCAGGACTCGCCGCATTCCTCCACCGCCTCGTCTGGATGCTGGACCGCCTCCTCCGTCTCCTCCGTGGGCCTGAGGGATACTTGAAGCAGAAATATCTGCACGTGCACGGTATGGTTCCGTCACGGCTGCAGAGGGTCAGGGGGCCGGCGTGGCTTCACCGGCGCGTGGGGAAAGGGCAAGTCCCTGTTCGGGCGCCATTATGTGGTAAATAAATAAATAATACCCTATTTTTGAATGTATAAATGAATAACAGATAGCTCAATAAATAAGAGTCAAGATTCGAGGTAGTAGGAGTTTCGCAGGTTTATTACAGCATAAAGGACAGGAACAGGACAACCTGCATAGGAATAGGATGGCAGGGCCCAGCAGCTGCCGGGGCTGGATCTGGGATGAGCGCGCTAGCATTTAATAACAATACACAAGCATATATAGTAAAACAGTTGCATTACAGTACATATGATAGGCGGAGCAGTGGGTGGAGCAAAGGGTGTGACGCGTAGCAGTCGCGAAAGATAAGGGTGAAAGTGGGTGTAACAGGGCGTATACATAGACATGTGATGCAAACGTAACAGAATATGTCATGAATGGGGCGGAAACATGGAGGGGGCTACCTAAGGAGCCGGGACCTCTAACCTGGTGGTGCGCGCAAGCTGGCAATGACGTATCACTAGGAGAAGCTGGGGGCTATGAACTCTGTGCTAGGAGCAGAGACTGAAGTCTGGAGAGTCAGGGCGACATGTACCTAAGCAGTATCTAGTATCTGATGTTTAGAGAACATGTTGATATAAACTAGAAGTCAGGATGGGAAAGGCTAACTTGATTCTAAGACTGGAGCATGCATTATTCTACATGTAGTGCGTGATGAAGAATACGAAATGACCATTAAATACAGTATTTCTCTAACGTGGAGACGTGAAGGCTAGACAATGACGGAAACTATTGATGCAGTTCAGTAGCTTAGGAATGCAGAGAAGGAGGACTGAACTGATAACTGGAATCATAACATATTCTTGGCAGACTCAGAGGCAGAGCCAGGCTGAACCGGGCACTGCGAGGCAGGAAGTAAGTGAAGGGTCGAGGATACAGGTGGGGGCTGTATCGCTCCTCAGCGAGGGCTCAGGAGACAGGAGCTGAATCTGGTGTCCAGGCCCTTCTGAGGCCTAGAAACGGGGACTTTACAATGAAATAACGTGCACACTGAGAAACGTGGCAACGTAGCTTTACATAGGCCTGATATTCGTAGTATTCACGAGGACTGGAAACTGACATACTAGAGGTGGACACAACTATAATTGCGTCTTGAATCGAACATAGGGAATACATATGCATATTAATCATGCACACATAACATATGATGGATGACACGTAGGGACACAGAACATGGCAGAATTTACTTTTCCACACCCTCACAGTGGTACGGAGCTCCTCCTTTGCGGCTCTCCACCCAACAGGCACCCCCATCCCCTGACAAAATTCCCATGGCAGTTTGGCCAGCTGGAAATCCATTTTGCCAGGTGGGGACCCAGATAAAATAAAGGAAATATCCTAGGACGTGGGTAACAATTCTGGGTCAAACAGGTCTCTACACACAGGCTAGACAGTGGGGGCAATTACTTATACTTGCAGGCACGATAGGTGTCCAGTCTAATTGCGGCACACTCCGTCTCACTGGAGGGTGCTGTATAGTCACAGGTCCTGAATCCCACCACTCAGCACCAATGTAGGAACTGGGGTCGCCAGTTCCCCGGGGGTAGCCTGGCACGAGCAGGTAGGCACCCGAAAGCTTATGTGTTAAGTGACTACACAGCACACACTCCCTGAGACAATAAAAGGCACGCAATGACTGACGCCACTCCAGTGTGTTTGATTAAAAATCAAATAACTTTTATATAAGATTAAGATTCAGGAGTCGAAAATCACAGTAGCAATTAGTCATCAAAGCATTTCATAGGAGGGGAGATAAGGGGGCAGTTCAATAATCAATTAAACCTGTTACAATAACATCTCATTAGAGAATTAGCATTTTAGTAGTTAAAGATGAACATTTCGTGAAAGAATTAGCATCTCATTCCAACAGGAGCAAAACAACTCATTAGGTATGGAGAAATCACCATGTCATCAAGTAAGTAACCTGTTCAGTAGGTAACACAGTTAACCTTTCACCCAACAAGGGTGAACTTTACTTAAACTCCTTGGCAGGATTAAAACATATTCTTCAGCAGGAATAAACAGTGCAGTTAATGAGGATAGACCAGTTCATTAAATGTAGAACATTTCATGCAGAATAACCAGGTCATCAGGCCACACCAATCATGGCATTAGGCAGGGATAAATAACCCTGTCATCTGGTAAGGGAGAACACTTCCTCACGTAAGAATAGACCTTTTTACATGCCCTCAGAAAGACCCAATACATTAGGTAAGGCCCACATTTCATTAGGCAAAACTCAAACATTTCCTAATCAGGAATAAATAGGTAATTAGAAAGTAAAACATGACTTCAATCAGAGGGAACACCCCATAAGGTAAACATGACAATGTCATCATCAATGCAGCACCTCTTAATAATCATTTGCCTGCAGGAGTAAAGGGGTGTGATTCTTTAATCACCACAGCATATCGCAATAGCCCTGTCAGGAAAGAAAATAGCGTTTCCCTACACAGCAGTAAACATTCCAGCAGGTAACGGTAGGCTTCCGGGAAATGTGGCACTAAGTAGGAATAAACCTCTCATTAAATGTAGAACAGGGAATTAGCATTCAGGAACCCCTATCCTAGACAGGAGTAAAACATTTAATCAGCTGGAGTGAACGGCTTCAGTAGCCAGGGTAAGCCATGCATAAGGCTAGGATTGAAACATTTGTTTACGCAAGGGTAAAACATTTCATTAGTGAAAACGACAACATTCATTAGGCATGAAGTAAATCACCCCTGCAGTCTTCTGGAAAATGCAGGCATGAATCTTCCCTGTGGAGATAACCAGTTCAACGGTTAAGCAAACATTGCATTAAAGCAAGGAGCCACTCACTCCATAACTATGGGCATGTAGCTCATCTTCCGGCAAGCATGAATAAACATTACTTCCACTAGGAACACCCCAGCGGATCAGAATAATCCTGACCTTAGGCAGGAATAAAACATTTCATTGTACATAGGAAACCCATTACAGGAACCACCGGAAGAGCATTTCCTTAAACATATAAACTTGGCTCCTGAACATAAACCATTTCCTGGTAACATCCTTTGTTTAGAAGTTATTCAACCATACCCATTCCCCTAGTCAGGGGTTAACCCTTGCTACCAGGCAGTCCACACAGGCCTACTTCCCTATTGAAGAGCAAACAGCATTCAAGGAAATCAAATGCTGCATTGCGCAGTCATCAACATTTCATTACATAGGAACAACCCACTCTTGGGGCAGATAGGGGCCAACAGGCCCAGTCACCAGTCTTCAATGGGGCTATTCCCCAGTTCAGGGAGCCTTGTGGGGGCCAATGGGGCCCAATTTCAACTTTCCCCCGGGGAGGGGCGGCCACGGGGCTCCCGCTCCTCTTGACCTCCTTCCCGCCTCCCCAGGAAGTTACCTCAATCTTCAGGCCTCGACGGCCCCTTGCGAGGGTTTCCGACGAGGGGGAGGGCTCCTTTTCTCCTCGGAGCCCTCCAGCAGTGGTGTGGGCCGTCCGGGGTGGCCCACGCTCTTCCTGGGGCCTCCCGGTAGCCCAGATGCGGCTCCGGCTCCTCGGCGTCTCCCACGGGCCGGGAACCAATGGCAGGCCTGGTTCGGGGGGTGCGTGGCGCCGGCCGCCAATCACAGCGCGGCCGGCGAGGGGGCGAGAATTAGGCCCAATCAGGATGCTGCGGGATGGGGGCGGGGCTTGACGCGCCCCCGTCACGTGATGAGGGTACCGGCTTCAGGCCTCGTCCGGCCAGAAAGGAATTCGCGGCTCCCCTGTCACGTGGGCCGGGGTGAGGAGACTTCTCGGGCCAAGCACGGCCCACCGCAGCACGGCGGCGGCCCTCTCCTGGCACCGGGAGCCGCCACGATGAGGCAAGCACAACAGGGGGAACTCTGCAGGATATCGCCCGGGCCGCGACGGCAGCGGCTGGGCCCTGGGGGCACTTCAAAGGCCGCAAGAGGCAGCAACAGGTCCCGACAGCGCAGCGGGCAGCCGGGAGCGCTTCAAGGCACAGCGCGTCCCCAGGGGCATTCGAAGGGGACCGGGCCGTGGCGGTGAGTTCCCAGGCAGCGCAGGGTGGTTACAGTGCTTGGCGGGACAGCTCCACAAGGCGGGCACTAACGCTGGTGGCACCGAGCTCAGGCAGCGACAGCAGTGGGACGAAGCATGAGGTGAGGCACACACAGCAGCTCCGGCCGGCTACAGTGCTTCTCTGGGGTACAGCAGGAGAGCGCTGTGTAGGTAGGGCAGACAGCTTGGCAGCCTCAGCAATCAGGCAGTTCATGCAGGGCAGGCCACATGACAGTGGCAGAATAGCAAAGGGGGCCAGGACAGGATTAAGGGGCGCAGATGCAGCACAGTCCAGTACCTGGTTGATTTCCCAGCAGTCCTGTGGTAATTTGAAGGTCTTCTTGGCGCTTGATGGTTTTTGCGCCCTTGTAAATATCAGTTCCTGTTTCTGATAGATACATCTGCCGTGTGGATTCCTCACCTTGTGAATATCCCCTTGCGTCAGCAACATTCGGAAATTCTTTTTGTAGCCTCGCGCCGACGTGGACTCGGACGTCGTAGAGACACGACATCGCTCGCGACTCCGCTGACGTCACCGACGCCTACAATAGGCCCACGCCGGCGTGATGACATCAGTTCCCTTTTTTCCACGTCGTCGACGCTAGCGGTTTCGGGATACTCTGTAGCTTCTAGTAACTCTGTTACTGTATTTCTTCAATTCTCCTTTCTCTGACCTCTTTGTTCAGTTATTATGTCGACAAAGAAGACAGGTTTTAAACCCTGTAGAGAATGTGGAAAGATGATGTCTGTTACGGACCCACATCAAGACTGTATTTGGTGTCTGAGCTCCGACCACGACGTGGATGGGTGTTCGTCGTGTCAAAAGATGAATCCAAAGGCCCTGCGAGAAAGGGAGTCTAAGCTTCTTGTGGCTAAGCTGAAGGCCGATAAGGTTAGAAAATCTTCGAAATACCACTCGAAAAAGTCGAGGTCGAGATCGAGATCGAGGTCTCGGGAGGCGTTGGCTTCGAAGTCTTCGTCAGATCATGCTTCGAGGTCTCGTAAGAAGCATAAGAAGAGGAGACGTGAATCTCGACGTCATTCGAGTGATAAGTCTGACTCGAGGTCGAAATCACCCAAGAAGATGAAATCGAAAGTAATTCCTCCACAAGTATCGGATCAAGAAGGCGAGGCCTTGCCTTCGGAGTCGCTAATTCATTCTCCGACTCCAGTTCCCGATCTGACTCCAGTTCCCGATCCGACTCCAGCTCCGTCTCCGGCTCCATCTCCGACTCCAGAAGACGCCGGTGGAGTTCCTGTTGAGGAGGAGGCTTCGACTTCTGTTATTGAAACAGATTCGAATCTACCTCGAGATCGGCCTGAGCATCCACCTTTTCCAGCTCCAGGTCAGGACCCTTTGGCGTTTCTCAACGCTATGTATGGTGTTTTCACGAGGTCATGGTACCCCTCTGGAGCGCCTTCGGGTCCCATGGGTCCAATGGCTTTCAATTTGGGTATACCTCATTCCTATGCCCCGGCACCTTTCATGCCGTATATGCCAGCCCCGACCCCGATGTGGCAGTACCAGGCTCCACCTAGGTCGACGCCGGCTCGACCGAAGTCGACGACTCCAGCACCGGCGGCGCCCGCTCCAAGCAAGTCTATGGAACATCCTTCTAAGCCTTCGGATTCGATTCTGACGTCGGCGCCGTCGGAGTCGACAGTGGATCCGGCTGCACTCCGCGTTAAGCAGAGGTCTAGGAGAGAGGCTCAACGTCTCCTGGAAGAACAGAGGTATTGTGAGTCTCATTCCGACTTGGAAGAAGGTGAGCTGGATGAGAATTATTTGGAGGACCTAGCAGAGGCGAGTGGTCTTGAAGTTTCTCCAGAGTAGGTTTTACCATCAGGCCCTGATGCACCCTCTAAGGATGTTCAGCCATATCATATGGTTATGAAAAAGGCAGCGGGACTTTTAGGTTTAACTTTGCCTACTGTCGAATTTAAATCTAATTTACTAACTGAGGTTCTTCATTCTCCGAGCTCTGCTGTGGAGCCTTTACTCCCGTTTAATGATACTTTGACAGAACCCATTATGGAGGTGTGGAAGAAGCCTCTTTTTGCTCCTGTTGTTTCGAAAGGTGTGGCTAGGAGGTATAGAGTAGCTCCTGAAGATCCTGCCTTTTTGTCGTCTCACCCTTCTCCTGAGAGTTTGGTGATTCAAGCGGCATGTTCAAAGAAGTCGGTTGGTGCTTTTCCACAGGTACCTGGCGACAAAGAAGCTAGAAAGCAGGATCAAGTGGCCCAAAAGACTTTTTCTTCTGCGAGTATGGCATTAAAATCAACAAATACCACTTGCCTTATGGGAAGGTATGTGCATGCGCTTATGGACTCTATGCGTACATTGATCCCTAAGGTTCCAGAAGACTGCAGAAATGACTTTTAGGAAGATTTATCTGACACTCAAGCGGCAGCTCGTCAAGTCATCCAGAGCGGCCTCGATACTGCGGATTCTGTGGCAAGGATCATGGGCATGGCAGTGGCCATAAGGCGTTCAGCTTGGTTAAAATCCTCTGATTTTTCTGCTGATGTACAGTCTGCTTTGTTAGATCTGCCTTTTGATGGTGAAGGACTCTTTGGCAAAAAGGCAGATACGGCCTTGGAAAAGTTCAAGGATAGCAGGGCGACTGCTGTATCTCTTGGTCTTCAGGTCAGAGGTTCTACGACCAGGAAATTCAGAGGTTTTGGTCGCTCTTCCTTTCGTACATTTAGACAAGGTCAGCAGCAGCAACAACAGCAACAGCAGCAGCAAAGTACCTTGTGTAGGTCGTACAGGGGAAAGCAAAGGGCACGTCCTCGAGGGCGTCAAGCCTCTTCCTCCTCCACCTCCTCCACCTCCTCCAACCCCCCAGCCACAGAAAAGCAGCCCTAGATCCGCCATTCAGGATCATGTGGGTCCGTTGGGGGGTCGGCTTACCCACTTTCTACGGGTTTGGGATTCGGTTACATCAGATCTTTGGGTTCTCAATCTCGTAGAAAATGGGTATGCCCTTCCCTTTCGGGAATTCCCTCCCAATTACCCTCCTTGCCAGGGATATTGCTCAGAGGAACATCTGTTACTCCTTCAGGAGGAAGTTCAAACTCTATTAAGAAAGGGTGCGATAGAGGTGGTCCCAGAGCAGTAAAGGGGTCAGGGATGCTACACACGGTATTTCTTGATACTCAAGAAGGATGGCAGGCTTCGTCCAATCCTGGATCTCAGGATCTTGAATTTTTATCTGAAGCAGGAGAAATTCAAGATGCTCACCCTTGCTCAGGTTCTTCAGGCTCTGCTGTAAGAAGACTGGATGGTGTCGCTCGACTTACAGGATGCGTATTTTCACATCCCAATCCTGAAGTCGCACAAGAAGTATCTCCGTTTTACGGTGGGATCGCAGCACTATCAGTTTGCGGTCCTTTCGTTTGGTCTTACTACTGCGCCTCGAGTCTTCACCAAGGTGATGGCAGTGGTGGCGGTGCATCTCAGAAGATCAGGGATTCCTGTATTCCCTTATTTGGACGACTGGCTGATCAAAGCAGAGTCATCAGAGAGAGTGCTCCATCATCTGCAGGAGACAACCCAGTTGTTGTACAGGTTGGGTTTTTTGATAAACGTACCCAAGTCTCACCTGGTGCCCTCCCAGCGCAACCTGCTCATAGGTGCTGTACTGGACACAACTGTATGTCGTGCATTCCCTCCCCCTCAAAGGATTCGCGACATACAGGAAATGATTCCTTTATTTTACAATGGAGCGGTCGTTCCAGTCCTGAAGGTCCTTCGCCTGCTCGGTCTGATGGCTTAATGCATTCTGTTGGTCAACCAAGTACGCTGGCACATGAGGGCGCTCCAGTGGTGCCTCCGCAGGCAGTGGTATCAGCACAACGGAGATCTCGGGGAGTCAGTGAGGATCTCCAGAGAAACTGCGGCGGATCTGTCTTGGTGGGGCGTGGAAGGCAACCTGTCTCAGGGGAAGCCTTTTCAGTTGCCTCCTCCGGTGGCCACAGTGATAACGGATGCATCCACTCTAGGGTGGGGTGCTCATCTGGGGGATCTGGAGGTCAAGGGTCTTTGGTCTCCAGAGGAAAGGTTGCTTCACATCAACCTTCTAGAATTGCGGGCGATACGTTTGGCGCTCAAGGCCTTCCTCCCTTCCCTTCGCGGTCGTTCGGTCCAGGTCCTGACGGACAACACGACCGCGATGTGGTACATCAACAAACAGGGAGGAGTGGGGTCACAGTGTCTCTGCAGAGAGGCTCTGCGTCTCTGGTCCTGGGTTCAGGACCATCAGATGTGTCTGATGGCAAATCATCTGGCCGGAGTTCTGAACGTTCGTGCAGACAGTCTCAGTCGGCAGTTCTCCGCCGACCACGAGTGGAGGCTTCACCCGGAGGGGGTTCGTCTCGTCTTTCGGACGTGGGGGACTCCTCGGGTGGACCTGTTCGCCACTCGTGAGAATGCTCACTGCCTGTCATTCTGCAGTCTCCAGTTTCCGATGCAGGGAGCCTTGGGGGACGAAGTCGACGACTCCAGCACCGGCGGTGCCCGCTCCAAGCAAGTCTATGGAACATCCTTCTAAGCCTTCGGATTCGATTCTGACGTCGGCGCCGTCGGAGTCGACAGTGGATCCGGCTGCACTCCGCGTTAAGCAGAGGTCTAGGAGAGAGGCTCAACGTCTCCTGGAAGAACAGAGGTATTGTGAGTCTCATTCCGACTTGGAAGAAGGTGAGCTGGATGAGAATTATTTTGAGGACCTAGCAGAGGCGAGTGGTCTTGAATTTTCTCCAGAGTAGGTTTTACCATCAGGCCCTGATGCACCCTCTAAGGATGTTCAGCCATATCATATGGTTATGAAAAAGGCAGCGGGACTTTTAGGTTTAACTTTGCCTACTGTCGAATTTAAATCTAATTTACTAACTGAGGTTCTTCATTCTCCGAGCTCTGCTGTGGAGCCTTTACTCCCGTTTAATGATGCTTTGACAGAACCCATTATGGAGGTGTGGAAGAAGCCTCTTTCTGCTCCTGTTGTTTCGAAAGGTGTGGCTAGGAGGTATAGAGTAGCTCCTGAAGATCCTGCCTTTTTGTCGTCTCACCCTTCTCCTGAGAGTTTAGTGATTCATGCGGCATGTTCAAAGAAGTCGGTTGGTGCTTTTCCACAGGTACCTGGCGACAAAGAAGCTAGAAAGCAGGATCAAGTGGCCCAAAAGACTTTTTCTTCTGCGAGTATGGCATTAAAATCAACAAATACCACTTGCCTTATGGGAAGGTATGTGCATGCGCTTATGGACTCTATGCGTACATTGATCCCTAAGGTTCCAGAAGACTGCAGAAATGACTTTTAGGAAGATTTATCTGACACTCAAGCGGCAGCTCGTCAAGTCATCCAGAGCGGCCTCGATACTGCGGATTCTGTGGCAAGGATCATGGGCACGAAAGTGGCCACAAGGCGTTCAGCTTGGTTAAAATCCTCTGATTTTTCTGCTGATGTACAGTCTGCTTTGTTAGATCTGCCTTTTGATGGTGAAGGACTCTTTGGCAAAAAGGCAGATACGGCCTTGGAAAGGTTCAAGGATAGCAGGGCGACTGCTATATCTCTTGGTCTTCAGGTCAGAGGTTCTACGACCAGGAAATTCAGAGGTTTTGGTCGCTCTTCCTTTCATACATTTAGACAAGGTCAGCAGCAGCAACAACAGCAACAGCAGCAGCAAAGTACCTTGCATAGGTCGTACAGGGGAAAGCAAAGGGCACGTTCTCGAGGGCGTCAAGCCTCTTCCTCCTCCACCTCCTCCAACCCCCCAGCCACAGAAAAGCAGCCCTAGATCCGCCATTCAGGATCATGTGGGTCCGTTGGGGGGTCGGCTTACCCACTTTCTACGGGATTGGGAATCGGTTACATCAGATCTTTGGGTTCTCAATCTCGTAGAAAATGGGTATGCCCTTCCCTTTCGGGAATTCCCTCCCAATTACCCTCCTTGCCAGGGATATTGCTCAGAGGAACATCTGTTACTCCTTCAGGAGGAAGTTCAAACTCTATTAAGAAAGGGTGCGATAGAGGTAGTCCCAGAGCAGGAAAGGGGTCAGGGATGCTACACACGGTATTTCTTGATACTCAAGAAGGATGGCAGGCTTCGTCCAATCCTGGATCTCAGGATCTTGAATTTTTATCTGAAGCAGGAGAAATTTTACGATGCTCACCCTTGCTCAGGTTCTTCAGGCTCTGCTGTAAGAAGACTGGATGGTGTAGCTCGACTTACAGGATGCGTATTTTCACATCCCAATCCTGAAGTCGCACAAGAAGTATCTCCGTTTTCCGGTGGGATCGCAGCACTATCAGTTTGCGATCCTTCCGTTTGGTCTTACTACTGCGCCTCGAGTCTTCACCAAGGTGATGGCAGTGGTGGCGGTGCATCTCAGAAGATCAGGGATTCCTGTATTCCCTTATTTGGACGACTGGCTGATCAAAGCAGAGTCGTCAGAGAGAGTGCTCCATCATCTGCAGGAGACAACCCAGTTGTTGTACAGGTTGGGTTTTTTGATAAACGTACCCAAGTCTCACCTGGTGCCCTCCCAGCGCAACCTGCTCATAGGTGCTGTACTGGACACAACTGTATGTCGTGCATTCCGTCCCCCTCAAAGGATTCGCGACATACAGGAAATGATTCCTTTATTTTACAATGGAGCGGTCGTTCCAGTCCTGAAGGTCCTTCGCCTGCTCGGTCTGATGGCTTCATGCATTCTGTTGGTCAACCAAGCACGCTGGCACATGAGGGCGCTCCAGTGGTGCCTCCGCAGGCAGTGGTATCAGCACAACGGAGATCTCAGGGAGTCAGTGAGGATCTCCAGAGAAGCTGCGGCGGATCTGTCTTGGTGGGGCGTGGAAGGCAACCTGTCTCAGGGGAAGCCTTTTCAGTTGCCTCCTCCGGTGGCCACAGTGATAACGGATGCATCCACTCTAGGGTGGGGTGCTCATCTGGGGGATCTGGAGGTCAAGGGTCTTTGGTCTCCAGAGGAAAGGTTGCTTCACATCAACCTTCTAGAATTGCGGGCGATACGTTTGGCGCTCAAGGCCTTCCTCCCTTCCCTTTGCGGTCGTTCGGTCCAGGTCCTGACGGACAACACGACCGCGATGTGGTACATCAACAAACAGGGAGGAGTGGGGTCACAGTGTCTCTGCAGAGAGGCTCTGAGTCTCCGGTCCTGGGTTCAGGACCATCAGATTTGTCTGATGGTATATCATCTGGCCGGAGTTCTGAACGTTCGTGCAGACAGTCTCAGTCGGCAGTTCTCCGCCGACAACGAGTGGAGGCTTCACCCGGAGGTGGTTCGTTACGTCTTTCGGAAGTGGGGGACTCCTCGGGTGGACCTGTTCGCCACTCGTGAGAATGCTCACTGCCTGTCATTCTGCAGTCTCCAGTTTCCGATGCAGGGAGCCTTGGGGGACGCGTTTCAGTTGAGTTGGGGAAATCAATTCTTTTACGCGTTTCCTCCCATACCTTTGATTCCTCTGGTTCTGAGGAAGATTCGCCAAGACCGGGCCCAAGTCATTTTGGTCACCCCGGACTGGCTAAGAAGGGTGTGGTATACAGATCTTCTCCACCTCTCCTCTCACCCGCCGCTCCGTCTCCCTCTCAGGGCAGACTTCCTCTCTCAGATGGAGGGGCAGGTTCTACACCCCCACCTCCAGACATTACACCTTCATGCCTGGAGATTGAACGGGGCAACCTGAATTCCTTTTCCCTCCCGCCTGACGTTGTGGATGTCATCTTATCTGCCAGGCGTGACTCCACTAAGTCTATCTATTCTTCTAGATGGTCGAAATTTGTCACGTGGTGTGGGGAAAAGTCTATTGACCCTTTGAGAGCCCATTTATCTGATGTTCTCCAGTTTGCCCTATCTCTGGCGCAACAGGGACTTGCGGTTGCCAAGGTAAAGGGTTACCTTTCAGCGCTGTCGGCATTTCTCTGCTTGCCTGACCAACCTTCTCTTTTTAAATCTCCTGTGGTTTTAAGATTTTTGAAGGGCCTCACAAATAAGTTCCCTCCTACTCCTTTTATTGTGCCTCAGTCGGACTTAAATCTTGTATTGACTTTTTTTGATGGGTGCTCCCTTTGAGCCTCTTCACAAATGTCCTTTGAGGCTTTTGACTCTTAAAACAGTCTTCCTCGTTGCAATAAGCTCGGCAAGGAGGGTAAGTGAGCTTCAAGCTCTTAGTTACAATCCCCCTTTCTTAACCATTCATGCTGATCGAATGGTTCTTAGGACCAGGGCTGCTTTTCTGCCTAAGGTGGTAACTCCCTTCCATCTAGGACAGTCCATTACCCTACCTACCTTCTATCCTCCCCCTCACCCTTCTAAGGAGGAAGAGAGACTGCACCGTTTGGACCCCAAGAGGGCGGTGTCTTTTTACTTGGACAGGTCTAAAGATTTTCGCTTGGATGACCAGCTCTTCATTGGTTTTGCTGGCTGCAAGAAAGGAAGAGCGGTCCATAAAAGAACCTTGTCAAGATGGATCGTCCTCTGCATTAAGATCTGCTACTCTTTGGCGGGTAAGGAACCACCAGAGGGTATAAGGGCTCATTCTACAAGAGCTAAGTCTTCGTCCTCAGCATTGGCTAGAGGTGTTCCTGTAGAGGATATTTGTAGGGCGGCAACTTGGTCTTCCCTGCACTCTTTTGCGAAGAATTACTGCTTGGATTCCGAGGTGAGGAGGGACGGCCACTTTGCGCGCTCTGTCCTCCAGGATTTCCTGGTTTAGAAGAGTGGACACCCTCCTCCGGGAGTGGGGACTGCTGTGGGACTCTATTCACAAGGTGAGGAATCCACACTGCAGATGTATCTATGAGAAGAAAAAGTTACTTACCTTCGGTAACGCTTTTTCTGGTAGATACAATATCTGCCTGTGGATTCCTCACTGACCCACCCGCCTCCCCGTTGTCCACTGTTCTATGCCTGAGTTTTTATAATGTATTATTTTATTGTCAAGGGGTTGTTTATTTCAAATGTTTTATTGCATTTGCTTCACACTGTGTGTGTTACCTTGATATTTATATGATATTAGTACTGCGTATACTGTGTATATGTCTACTGTCATTGGTCCGTCCGTGTGCCTCGAAGGCACGGAAAAAAGGGCGGAACTGATGTCATCACGCCGGCGTGGGCCTATTGTAGGCGTCGGTGACGTCAGCGGAGTTGCGAGCGATGTCGTGTCTCTATGACGTCCGAGTCCACGTCGGCGCGAGGCTACAAAAAGAATTTCCGAATGTTGCTGACGCAAGGGGATTTTCACAAGGTGAGGAATCCACAGGCAGATATTTTATCTACCAGAAAAAGCTTTACCGAAGGTAAGTAACTTGTTCTTCTTGTTTCTTGAAGGGGGGTTGAGTTGGGGGCTGCAGGCAGGCTTCCTCTGCAGGTCACTGTAGATGGTCCCTGGGGTTCCCTACCGCCGGGCCAGATCAGGGGGCTAGTCTAGGACACCTCACCCAGCTTAAGAGGCAGCACCTAAATCATGTCACTCCCAGTAGCATAGGTTCCTAACTAGGCCCTCCCGCCTAAAACTCCTGCGTGGGTTCCCCAGGTCAGTGATGACCCAACTGACTGGAAAGTTTCCCTCCCTTTCCTTATATAGGCCCAGGTCAGGTGACCACCCTCTAAGGCGGCAAAACGAAGCTCCGCCCTTATTCTAGAAGGTGCCAGGAGCTTCCTTACACTAACTGTGGGCAGGCAAGGCAGGCTGGAATGGCAACATTGTTTGGGGTCCCTGCCAGCTCCTGGCAACTAGAATGCGCTTTAACAAGACCACACTGCAGGAACAGGGGTCAGTGGCAGCCATGTTGAAGGTAGAGCACCTGTACCTAACATTGATTTTAATAATACACAGATCATTGTAACATCACAGGGCCTATACAATTACATTATAAAGGGGTGACATCCTAAATTAGGGGAAGCAAAAAGCGAAAAATTTCAGTGAAAAGGGCCACGTCCAACAACCGCCTTCACCGCCGTCTCTCTGCTCCTTCGCTCTCTTTCCTGACTTTATTTTAAAAGGGTTGATTCAGCTTTGGGTGCAAGAAAATGCTATAAAGAAATTATTATTATTATTTTTTTTTTTTTGGTTGTAAGATCTTTATTGATGATTTCCAGCATTACACGGCGTTAAGCCTACAACCCTGCGGGCCGGCTGCGATGAATCATATCCGTGCTAAGTCTCTGTCCTGTTTACACAGCCTTAAAGCTGACAGCCAAAGGCCCAGCGGCATACTTCAGGATGTATACGGAAATCATGCCATTACTGCTGGGGATATGGCATTGACTTACAGTTTCCTGTGCAATTTCGGTTAGCCTTTTTTCCCCCTCCCCACCCTTTTGTCCCAAAAACCTATATTACATCTTTAGAGCACGGTACGTCAATGCCATGAGCTCAAGCAACTGTGTGTCAGATAGAATACAAATAACATGCATATTCCCATGCTGCGTGTACCACATAAATCGGTTAGGTCTTGTAAAGGACAATGAACATTAAACATTAAAGAATTTCCCCAATAAACAATTAATCCATGAATTCAATTTTAGAATGCAGTCCTGAGACAAGTAGCACATCAATAGTATAGTGCACAGTCGTAAAGTGATCTCGATCGAGATTGGTAAAATCAGGTCAGCCCAGCGGTATGTACCCTCTGGAGTTACATACATCATATGAGGCCATATGAGGCCGGTGTGCAAGTGCTAAACAGTTTCAAACATGTAGACCCGGCGTGTATTCTGGAGGGGGGGGAGTGGGGGCCAGAATCCTACCCAATGGTACGACGTAGCGGTCAGACACGGAGGAGTGGGGGTCGACCAGGAGATGCGAATCCAGCGCCAGTGACTTCTCAGACCAGGAGACTCAAGGTACACCGGCATTATCTGTGGGAGTCGCATCTTGTGCGTCCTCCCCCTCCGACTGCTGGCTAAGTAGGAAGGACACAAAGGGAGCCCAGATGTCCTTGGGTTTAGATCGTACAGGCATTAGTTCGGCATAGTCATGTAAGCGTTCCTGCCATGTGGCCATTATCCGAAGCCAGCATTTAAACTTAGGAGCTCGTCCTCTCCCCCAGCGACATGCCACCAGTCTTTTTGCCAGCAGAAGGCCGAGCGCCAGGAGTTTTTTGTGTACTCTAGTCACCTGTTGCGTCAGGCCAAGTAGGGCGATCAAAGGGCAAGGGGCTAGTGGAACGCCCAGCATCGTAGAGAGCCCCTCAAACACCTGAGTCCAATGTGTGGCTACCTGGGGGCAAGAACAGGCCAAATGAAAGAAGTCCGCCCCAGCAGAACCACACGCAGGCAGCAATCAGAGTCTCGGAGCCGGAACCTGTGCAGCCTCACAGGTGTGTGGTATAAGCGATGTAGGAATTTATAGTGGAGAAGACGCAGCCTATTATTGCCAGTGATGGCTTTCGTTTGTGTGCAACTGGTTTCCCACTGTTCGTCTGTCAGTGGTTCTGTGAGGTCTCTATCCCAGTCCAGCTGGGCTCTTGCAGGGGGGGGGGGTGTCTTGGACGTGTTTATAAAGCAGGGAAACAACATGTCGTGGAGTGCCTGCGTGCACTATGGCGTGGAGTGGTGCGAAGATGTCGGGAGTGATAGCGCGAACGTTTTGACGCAAGCGGGTGAATATAAATATCCATAATCGAGGGCGTCCTATCTTTAAAAAACTGCTCAGTAGTAAGGAAGGTCCCATTCAGATAAAGGTCGCCCCAGTGAACATATCCCAGTTCTGTAAGGAGTTTGCGGCCTATCACTTCGCACATGACCTGGAGTCTGGAGTCATTTACAAGAGGCAGTTTGGGTGAATAAAGGAACGCACAGTCAAGGAGCTGCACCATCCGGCGCCATGCAGCCACCGTGCAGTCCACTGTGGAGGGGTCGCGCTCTCTGGGCCCCAGCTTGGCATGAATATAGCTTGTACTAGCCATGGGAGCCATGTAACCATCTTCCACGGTGAGGTGTGCCATGAACGGAGGTGGGAAATACCAGTAAGCAGCGAAGTGCGCCCGAGCACAGTCATAATATCTTTCAAAGTTGGGGACATCGAAGCCGCCCAAATGAAAAGAGAGCATAAGAGTATCAAGGTTAAGGCGCGCTTGTTTCCCGCCCCATATCATCCTCGTGAGTTGAGATCTCAGGGTGCTAAAAAAACTCTCCGTGGATTATATGGGATGTTAACAAAAAGGTACAGTAGTTTGGGAAGAAGCACCATTTTGATCAGGGCTATCCTGCCTGCCATTGATAATGGGAGGTGGATCCATTTGGTGACATTGTCAGTAATTTTATCAATAACAGTACCATAGTTAGCTCGCATCATTTCTTCTTTCCGTCTAGAAATGTGTATTCCCAGGTATTTCAGGTCGTCCTGCTCCCACACCAGAGGATAGTCGAGTGGGTGCGGGTGGGTATTATCAGTTAGTGGGAAAACGGCAGACTTCCCCCAATTGATTTGCACTCCGGCAATACCACCGAATTTAGTGATTTCGTGCAGAATCGGGTTGAGGTTCTCGCGTGGCTTCTCGATATAAAGGGTAATGTCGTCCGCGTATAGGGACACTAGTAGTGGGCGGGAGGGGTAGTTGAGGGCACGGTGATTGTGATGTTGGCGGAATTTAGCGGCTAGGGGTTCAACAGCGATGGCGAAAAGGATAGGGGAAAGGGGGCATCCTTGACGCGTCCCCCGCTGAACATTAAAGGGGTCAGACCTGGCGCCATTGAGTAGCACAGTTGCAGTCGGCTGGTTATATAGTAAGCAAACCCAATCAATGAAACGGAATGGCAATCCCATGTGTCGTAGTGTGCCAAGAAGGTAGTCCCATTCTAGTGAATCGAAGGCCTTGGTGGCATCAAGGAATACCGCCACGGCCTCGCATTTAGGGGTGATATCCTGCAGGACTACGTGCAGTGTGCGAAGGTTGTGCGCGGTGGCACGGTTGGGGACAAAACCAGCCTGGTTCGGTAGAACCAAGCGCTCCATAAGGAGATTGAGTCGAGTCGCCAGTGTTTTAGCCAGGATTTTTGTGTCGCAGTTTAAAAGCGACAGAGGCCTGTATGAGTCACACAGTGTGGGGGGTTTGCCCGGTTTCAATAGGGAGGTAATAAGCGCTTTGCGCATGGTGCGGGGGAGGGTGCCTTCCTCAAGTGCTGCGTAATATACCTTTTTTAGAATTGGGGCCAGTATAGGAGCACACAATTTGTAAAAGTCGATTGGTAGGCCATCTGACCCAGGCGCCTTACCGGACTGCATACTCATAATGGCGTTGGTTATCTCATCAAGCTCCAGTTCCTGATGTAAGAATTTCTGCTGGGCCTCCCCTAACCATGCCAGAACTGTGTCAGCAAAGTAAGTTGTGAGGTCTAGGGGGTCAGATCTCTGAGAAGAGTATAGTGCCCGAAAGTGTTCCTGAAAGGTGTGGAGTTGCTCGTGGAGGGTTCTGTGTATGTTTCCAACGGGGTCCTGTATTTCAGAGACATAGTTCTGGAATCTTGGGGGCTTAATTGAATTCGCAAGTGTCTTACCGGGTCTATCCCCTTCTCCATATGTGCGGGCCATATGCGGTCGCACCAGAAATTTGCATTCCCTATCCGCAGTCAGTGTGTATTCAGTTAGTTTGTCACGCATCTGGGCTTGTAGAGCACTGTCGTCAGGGTGTTGTGTGAGGGCCCGCTCTAGCTGGCGTAAATCTAGCTCGAAAGTATTGAGTACAGAACGCAGTGATTTGAGTATGCCCCCGCCCTTGGCAATACACCAGCCCCTGACGGTCACCGTAAAGGCCTCCCAGACGGTCGTGACGCTATCCACCGAGGTCATGTTGCGCTCAAAAAATTCTCGAATGTCCTGTTCCAACTCAGCCTTGAAGACAGTGTCCCTGAGGTGTGCCGGATTGAGGCGCCAGTTTAAGTAGGGCGAGCAAGCCAGTGGGATCCGGAGACCAGAAGCACCGGCGAGTGGTCCGAGTGGGTGCGGGCTAAGTGTTGCGTCCGAGCAAGCCATGGTGCCAGTCCGGCCGATACAAAGATATAGTCAAGGCGCGCCCAGGAGGAGTGTACAGAGGAGTGGTGTGTGTCTTCCTTAATAGAGGGGTGAGCAAGTCTCCAGGCATCCAATAGGCTATTTTCTTGAACTATGTCATTAAGAGTCCTTTGCATGTTTGTGTAATGTGAGGGGAGTACTCTCGACCTGTCCATCAGAGGGTGGAATGCAGTGTTAAAATCGCCCCCCCAGACGACATGAGTGATGCCCAAGGTGAGGATCTTACCCCATAGTGTGAGAATGATAGAGGGGTCATCCACATTGGGACCGTAATAGTTTGCAAACAGGACATCATGTGCGTGCAGGCGACCCCACACCAAACAGAATCTGCCTCCCGAATCCAGGTCCACCCCCCCGGGTGTAAAAGCCACCCCTCTCTTAACAAGAATATTGACCCCTCTGGAATAGCTGGAGTAGGAAGAGAAGGTGCAACTAGCGGCCCATTTGGAAGCGAATTGAGTGGAGCCATTTGGGGCCAGGTGTGTTTCCTGTAGGAGGGCTATTTGAATTCCATGTCTGTCTAAATAACCCAGCACTCGTTTTCTGGTGTCATTAAGCCCTCGTACGTTCCAGGTGGCAATAGTGATGTTCTGGTATGTGCTGTCTTCGCTAGGAGTGACCATGTCTACATCCAATCCGTATCATTGATGGCGTGGGTGCGGTGTGTGCACTTAAGGGCAATAAAAGGTGTCGTAAATCTGCCATGGAGTATAAAATAGGTGCAGGGCATGCATACATTCGCAGTGTGGTAAATGTTTCAAACATTCCCTCCCCCCTCCCACACCGGCTTCCCCAACTCGCCGGGTAGATTGCCCCTTCCCATGTAACCTGTAACTTAGACGAGGAACAAATAATTCTCCAACCAAATTGCAGTGGAGGAATAAAACAGGGGTTCGCCCTGAGTAGGGGGAAAAGTCACTAGGGTCGCCGGGCCCGCCCATACCTCTCCCTACTTGCACCCACCGGCCCCTCAGCAGTTAGCCGAGGACACGAGTGTGGGTCGGAGAGGTAAGTCCGAGCATCAGATTGAGTGCGGTTAAAGAGAAAAAAAAACGAAAACAAAACCAAAGGGTACAATCAAAATACTATAGGCATACATCACCAGATAGTGCAGGACTCAGTCTCAGTATGTAGACGAGGGAGACTCCGTCAGCCTTAGCTCGGGCCTCTAGTTTCAGCCCGGTAGGGAAAGAGGGGAGGGCGATCTGGAGCGCCCCCCCGAAGCCGCCGCCTCGTGGTTTGTCCTTTTCTGCCTCTTGAGGTAGTCCTCCGCCTGTTGGGGGGAGCCAAAGATATGTTGCTTTTCATTGTGCATAATTTTGAGTTTGGCCGGGTACAACATTGCGTAGGGGACTTCCAGCTTCTGAAGCTTTTTCTTCACATCTGCGAACTTGCAGCGCGCCTCCTGCACGGCGTTTGTAAAGTCGGGGTAAAAGGATAGTGAAGAGTTCTCGTATGGGACATGTTGTTTCTCTCAGGCTACCCTAAGAACCGTGTCCCTGTCGTGATAATTAAGGAACAGTGCTATAATAGGACGTGGTGAGGCTCCGGGTGGAGGGCGGGCGGAAAGCTATCGATGTGCTCTCTCCACTATGAAGTGAGCGGAGAAGGAGTCCCTGCCAAACAGGTCGACCATGAGTTTTTCAATGAAGTCCTCCATGCGCCCAGTGTTGGTCGTCTCCGCAAAGCCCAAAATTCGAACATTGTTTCTTCGCGGCCTGGCTCCGAGGTCCTCATTTTTGTCTGCAATGATTTTTAGCAGTTTGTCCATCTGGGTGATTTGACGGCCAGCACCGGTGGAGGTGTCCTCGAGAGTAGAGATACGACTCTCCGCCTCCTTCAAGCGAGTGTCATGTTGGTCCATTTTCGCCACCACCGAGTCCATACGAGAGTTGAGTGCGTCAATTTTGGAATCAATGGAAGTTAGGCTGTTTTTCATACCACGGAGGAGGGACTTCCAGTCTTCATCATCTGGAGCTGTGGCGCCAGGAGCCGGCAGCTCCGTTGGTTGAGAGTCAGTGGTCTTCCGGGCCTCATACGGTAATTTGGACTGTCTTGCATCGTTTCGCCCCATAGTTGCGGGCCAGGAGAGGGGGGGGATGTCCAATGACCCCAGCAAGGAGGATACCAGGAGACGATGATGCTCACAGGGCAGAGCGAGCTATCCGGGGGGGGGGGGAGCCCCTTTCCAGAGACTGTATGGATCAGGCGTGCACACCCCGATAATTCGGGCTGTGGTGGCGTGAGGGGCCCAGCGCCACAGGTGCCAGCGACCAAGGTGCAGTTAGGACTAAAGGAGGGGGGAACGGGTTGTCCAGGCAGTCTGCAGCGTGTTAGAGCTATCCACACTGGTCTCTCCGCTGCGTGTTGAAGATGGATGTCTAGGAGAGGTGGGCGCGCGGGTCAGCGCTGATTCCGAGTCCAATGCACGAGGGTCAGCGACTCCGTGCGGTAAAGCAAGGCAACAAGGCGCGCAGGAGGACCCGTCCGCTTCTGGCGGGCAGCACAATCTGTAGGGGGGCTATGGGCTAAGCAGTCATAATTGGAGGCAGTCCGTAAGTATCGCGACCCCACAGAGTGGCTCGCCCACGTGGTGGGGAACCAGAGGGGTAGGCCCAAATTCCCCGGTCTAAATTGGCAGGTGCAACCGGGTCACGCCCCCACGCGAGACCATGCTGGGTAGTGCGGCTATTCACAACACAGTCAGAAAGTGGTGACTTGATCAAGGCAGGGCCCTCCTCCTGTGAGGACTAAGAATGGCAGAAGCAGGCCGGCGCGTGTATAGGGGGGTGCAGTCTTGGGTCCGTCAGCACGCTTGGCAGAAAATATGTGCAGGAAGCGCCTCCGACCGTGTGATGGCTGGTGGCAGAGTGTCGTACCTGGCCGCGGAGGGAAGGCCCAGGGCTCCGGAGGAGTGGCGCACCCTCCGGCCTATTGCAGGCCCAGGCGCGACCGGGGCCTCAGGTGGGTGAAGCGTGGTTCAGGGGGAGCGCCTGCAGCCGCCTCACCTCAGCCCGTCGTCTGTCATGTAATCTCCGGCAGCAAGCGGGCAGTCAGGCAGTATCACTCCCTCAGAGCGGCCCGGCCATCCGGATGTGGAGGAAGGGCCCATGGCTCTGGCGGAGTGGCGCGTCCCCGGCCTCGAGTAGGCCCGGGCGCTGCCGGGGCCACAGCAGGACGGAGCAGGATCCAGGGGGAGCGTCCGCAGTCACCGCACCCCTGTGTGTAACGGCCGTTCGATCTCCGGCAGCAAGCAGGCAGTCAGACAAGAACATGTTCCCTCCCGTTGGTCCGTCCAGCCGGCGGGGAGCCGGGAGGGTGGGCCCAAAAGCCTCGGTCTATAGTTGCAAGCCTGTCCGAGCTTCACATCCAGGTGAAATCCCGCAGGGGACGCAGGGCAGCTCAGGAGTCCACCACTCGGCAGGCAGCGCAGCAGGGGTGACACGTCCGGTACCGGAAGAATCCTCACGACCTCACGAATCTTTCGGTGAAGGTTGCATGCAGTTTTACGCACTCAGCATGGGATGAAGGATCGGATGAAGCTCAGAAGGGCTAGAGCCTCACTAGAGCGCGGCCATCTTGGTCCGGCGCCACCTAGCGCCCCACTGCTATAAAGAAATTTGTGACAAAAATCAGAAGTACCTAAGATAGGAGGCATTCTAATACAGTGCGCCTTTCCACTTGAAAATAACTTGCTGCTGTGAAATGTGGGCCATTAAGAGCAATACTTCCAGGAAATGAAAAGACCTCCTTCGCTACATTTTGTTTGTTTTTTCGCACAGGATGAAAACAACCACAAACATTTCAAAGTCGCGGTATAAGAGGACTGAAGTTGGTTGGAAAAAATGACGGTCTCTGTAGCTTTAGCCTGTACAGTGTCCCTTTGAGACCTGCAGTTAGGGAGCTGCTGCTACACCTCCCTGCACATTTCAACTGCCTCTGCCCGGTACATCACAGGCAGAGGTGGCTCACCTCCTTTAGCCGTAACCAATATACACTGATCCCACAGCGATGGCCAGCCTGGCCTCTACTGCTTCAAGGGGCTCTTGGAGAATACCAGTAAACGATGACCACAGCGCTGGCCAGCCTGGCCTCTACTGCATCAATGGGCTCCAGGGGAATACCAGTAAATGATGACCACAGCTCTGGCCAGCCTGGCCTCTACTGCATTAAGGGGCTCTTGGAGAACACCAGTAAACGACGACCACAGCGCTGGCCAGCCTGGCCTCTACTGCATTGAGGGGCTCTTGCAGAATACCAGTAAACGATGACCACAGAGCTGGCCAGCCCTCTATTACATCAAGGGGCTCTTGGAGACCCTGTGGATCTAACTAGCTTCAAAAGGACTAAAGAGTGGACTTCCCTGAAAGCTACAGGTTAAGAGTTCACCTAGACCATCGTCACCAAGAATCCCAAGCCTTGAGTGGGATGAGTGCATCTGTAAGGGTTTAGTCTAAGTGAATTGTGGGAACTGAAGTACCAAACTTTTAAGGACTATCTTGGAGCTTCGAGACCTTTGGAGCAAGTTTTGGATACTTTGGACCCTCTTTTTCGGAAAGTTTCGTAACTTTGCGCAACTTTGGAAAAAAAAATCTCCATAAGTGGGCCGATCTGACCAGCCAAGCCGGCGACCCTCAACTGCGACCCGGCTAGCCGTCCAGGTTTGGCCCCTGAAAAGCTCCTGAGAAGCTACTTCCAAAATTTGACCAGGAGCTCGCCGAAAGTCAAGCGGGTGAATCTTCACCAAAGACGGCCTGGTGAGGAGCATCGAGGGACCCCAGAGGAAAAAGCTCCAGACATAGAAGTCGGAACCTGCTCAACCGCGAGAGTCAAGCCGCCGACCTTTAAACGCGCGGCGGCCCTGATCCTTGGTTTGTCCAGGTGGAAAACTCTGGAGGTCTGACTTCCATAGTTTGACAGGGAGGTCATTGATCCTGGACTAGTGGAGAGCAGAGAGATTCCTCTGAAGAAAAAGGTTCCAGAAAAGTTTCTAAGTCGGAAGGTAAAAACTTTGACTGAGGTCTACAGCATATTATAGCCGTGCGGTCTCCATCGCGGTCGGCCTGAAACATTGACTTTGTCCTGGTCTAGCGCAACCAGATGTCCCAATAGGTGGTATAGGTTTCTATGTGCTATATAGTGCTACTTCTTTAAAAATTCATATCTCCGGTTCCCTACACTGGATTTGTTTTGTTTTGTACATTGTAGATAAAAATATTTCCTATTTCTATAAATTGGTGTTGGATTTTTATTGTGTGTTGTGTCCTAATTATTTACTGAATTTTTATACCTGTCTTCGAAGTTAAGCCTGCCCGCTGCCAAGCTACCAATGGTTGAGCATGGGAATAATATTCTGAACCCTAGTATGTGCTAATGGCCTTCTTGCCTGTGGTAGATGTATATTTACCACGACTAATAATCCCCTATCCAAAATTAGCATTTTTTTCTCTTATTTGCACTGCTGAGAGAGCAGTGGGGCGACACTCCTCTGCCTTAACGAAGGAGCTGCTTCTGGTTTTGACATGTTATGACCACAGTGCAGTATAAGCACTCTATAGAGGCATGTTAAATTGACTTTACAGAGGTAAACTGCTAGGCTAACAGTCAGGAGACCTATCCACTGTAATATTATCTCACTGCATAAATTAACCCTTGGTTCAGGTTAAGCAACTTCATTTAATAACTACACATGGAAGAAGAGCATGGCATAAACTGTATGTACCAGTACCAGGCTCTTTATTGCGATGGCCGTTCCCTACACTGAACATTGACAATCAGAACCCCCAGGGTTTTGTGGCCTTGGATGGCAAATTTTGCAGCAAAATTTGTGACCCCAAAATGTGTGGTATTTTTGCAGCAGGATGAACATGTGCTTGTAACATAAATACTGCTCGGTTCCTACACGAGGCTCTGACTAGTCACTTTCTGATCTGGCAAAGTGTCCAGCAGGACCGCGCTTCAGAACAGGAGGATGTCTGATGCCAGAGAGTACATTTCTAGATTTGAAATCTGTCCTCTCTGGCATCGAACAGCCTCTATTCCTAGGGTACACAGGGCAGCAGGGGGTAAATGGAGTGGCAGGTACACTGGAGTCTCTTGAGTGGGATGGCACTAGGGGTGAGGAGAGGGGGCCATGTGTGTCCTGGGGTTAATGGGGAAAGGGGTGTTTACCAAGCGAGAGAGGAGACCTAGGAGAGGGTGATTCCTCTTTTCTGTGGTAAACTGAGAGGATGTGGCATGAGAGCAAGAGCTACAGACTTTGGACGTGTGTGTAAATCAATCATTCAGTAATCTTATAAAGCGGGAAAACTCATCCGTGAGGGTCTCAAGGCACTGGGTGGGGGGATGGGTTGGGTCTGCGGTTCAGTCGAAGAGCCAGGTTTTGAAGTTCTTTCTGAATTGCAGCAGCGCTGGTGATTGCCTGAGGTTTAGAGGCAGGGAGTTCCTGGTCTTCGCAGTGAGGTAGGAGAAGGATGTTCCTCCTACCCTGGTCTTGAGGATCTGTGAGATGTTGGCCAGGGTCACTTGGGAGGAGCAGAGTTCTCTGGTGAGAGTGTAGAAGGAGAGGCGGGAGTTGAGGTATGCAGGTCTGACGTTGTGGAGGGCTTTGTAGGTGTGCGTGTGAAGCATGAAGGTGATTCTTTTGTAGACAGGTAGCCATTGAAGATATCTGGTTGGTGATGTGGTTGAGGCATGGGATGTTCAGAATGAGTCTGGCGGAGGCGTTCTGGACGGTCTGCAGTGTTTTGACTTTCTGTGTGGAGTGCGTTGCCGTAGTCGAATCAGCTACTGACGAGTGGATGAATGACCGTTTTCCTGGACTCAATGGAGATCCACTTGAAAATCTTACAAAGGAGGCGGAGCGTGTGGAAGCTGGAGGATGAAACAGCATTGATTCGGCGGTTCATTGAGAGCGAGGAGTCCAGGATGATGCCCATGTTTCATGCTTGGTCCGTGGGTGTGGGGGATACCAAGCCCTGCGGGCCACCAAGAGTTGTACCTGGCGGAGGGGGAGGAGCCCAGGATGAGGACTTAGGTCTTGTCCGAGTTAAGCTTGAGGCATGTGTCCTTCATTCAGGTGGCGGCTGCCTTTATACCGTCATGGAAGTTGTTCCGTGGCTCCTGGAAACGTCTCATCTCCATGGAATGGGCCATGCTAATACACAGCTTCAAACAGCTGACACAGGAGAGAGCTCCGGAAACTCCCCCACCCAGTTCTGCCACCCCTGGCCCCCCGACGCAGTCATGATCCCAGTCCTTCGGCCCCCTCTCTGATAGCACCACGATTACGCGATACACCTAGTCACGTCCAGTCTCACCAGACCCATACCGCCCCCATTCCTACGCACACTTCGCACCCACATGCTTCTTCCCCTAGTTCATACCCCACACGTTTCTTGCTACTGCTAGCACACGGACCAAACGGACCCGACCCAAACACCACTGTTCCCCCATTCTCGACCTCCACTGTTGTTTGTGCACTCTATTGTGTATATGTCTTCTGATATGGCCTGTATTGTGCAATATCGAAATGCTAATAAAAACAAGTTTAAAAAAAAACAAAAAATGGAAGTTGTTCCGTGGCTTCTGACGATGGCTGCCAGCAGGGCAATGTAGATCTTGAAGAGGGTGGGGCTCAAGGAGGATCCCTGAGGCACTCCTCAGCTGATCTCTGTGGGTTCTGAGTTGAACAGTGGAAGTCTGACTTTCTACGTTCAACTGGTAAAGAAGGAGCGGATCCATTCTAGGGCTCTGTCGTGGTAGCCGGCATCATGGGGTATTAAGCAGAGAGTGTGGTGGGAGACGGTGTTGCAGGCAGCTGAGAGGTCCAAGACTGTGAGGGCTGCAGTCTCACCTCGGTCAAGGAGGGTGCGGACGTTGTCTGTAGCAGCTAGGAGAGCAGTCTTAGTGCTGTGGTTGCTTCTGAATTCCGATTGTGAGAGGTCCAGGATGTTGTACGTCTTGATGAACTCGGAGATTTGGGCATTGATGGCTTTCTTGATGTGTGTGTGTGGATGGGGGGTGGGTCAGGGGCAGTGAAAGGGCAGAGCTGATAAGGGTAGTGCTGGCAGAAGCATATGCAGCTGCCTTACTGGTGCAAGAGAGATTAGATGGGGCAGCTGGCAGCATAAGCAAGTCGCCCGAGCACCTCTATACATTGGTCACGGTCCGGTGTGTCCTGGCCTGGGATTACTGTATCTGATATTTTCAGACCCAGTAATCTTAAATCTGGGGACACCAGGAGAATTATCCATCTCGGGACACCGCTGCAGGCACTTGTGAAGACTGCCTGCATATCCTAAACACCAATATTACTCTGAATACTAAATATCAACAAAGTCAAGGTTGTGATATCTACATCTGTTGCCAGCTTTGTTGCTGGTTCGTGAAATTACTTATTTTTAGGGCATGTAATGGTGCTCTATTTTAATTCTCCATTTCTTTTATTATATTGTAGCGTGTTTTAGAAGAATTATACTGCCTGCTGAAACCGGCTTGTGTAATCAAAAATGGCGATCCCTTACGGAGACGGGTATGATACCGTTTTTTTCAGTATTTCCAGAATGCATTTTTGTCAGTCTGTTTTTCCAGTGTTTATTTAATTTGAAGTACATTTTTAATCCTGCTTTATTTTTGTCCGTTACATCGTGGGTTCACTGGACGCTGATGCTTTGTTTTCTTTATTTTTAAGGTCTCTCCAGTACCCGGCACTAGTCTATGTTGATTCTTCCCACTCATCCCTGATCTCCAGGGTGTGTCTGCTCCGGTTCTGCCCCGGCCCCTCCCGGATGCTGACAGCCCCTGCAGGTAAGAGAAACACAACCCCCTCTAGCTCTCCCTTCAAAGTGTCTTGGTTTCAACCTGCTGCCCTCTGCAGCATTAGACCCGCAGACATCAGCCGGGGCAGGGCTGCCTGATGGGATCTGTGTTGTATCTGTGAAGTGAGGCTTGAAGGAGCAGCTTATTTTAAATTCAAGCAGAAATTCACCACTGACCAGTCAATTAAGGCATAGCGCCACTGGCAACAGCACCAACGTTTGAGATAATGCCAGCGGATTTCATTTATCAACACCAAAGCTATAATAGAGCAAGTAATGATTGGGGATAAACCTACTGAAAAGAAAACTGTGCATCTCTTTAATGTCCTTCTCAAGTGAGAGATTCAGTCAGGGAGTAACTGCAGCATGGCACCGCAGGCTCTGTAGGCAGGCTGGCAGCTCCTGCTGGCTCTGTGGGCAGGCTGGCAGCTCCTGCTGGCTCTGTGGGCAGGCTGGTAGCTGCTGCAGGCTCTGTGGACAGGCTGGCAGCTCCTGCTGGCTCTGTGGGCAGGCTGGCAGCTCCTGCTGGCTCTGTGGACAGACTGGTAGCTCCTGCAGGCTCTGTGAGCAGGCTGGTAGCTCCTGCTGGCTCTGTGAGCAGGCTGGTAGGCGCTGCAGGCTCTGTGGGCAGGCTGGTAGCTCCTGCAGACTCTGTGAGCAGGCTGGCAGCTCCTGCTGGCTCTGTGGGCAGGCTGGTAGCTCCTGCAGGCTCTGTGGGCAGGCTGGTAGCTCCTGCAGGCTCTGTGGACAGGCTGGCAGCTCCTGCTGGCTCTGTGGGCAGGCTGGCAGCTCCTGCTGGCTCTGTGGGCAGGCTGGTAGCTCCTGCAGGCTCTGTGGACAGGCTGGTTGCTGCTGCAGGCTCTGTGGGCAGGCTGGCAGCTCCTGCAGACTCTCTGGGCAGGCTGGTAGCTCCTACAGGCTCTGTGGGCAGGCTGGTAGCTCCTGCAGACTCTGTGGGCAGGCTGGTAGCTCCTGCAGGCTCTGTGGACAGGCTGGCAGCTCCTGCTGGCTCTGTGGGCAGGCTGGCAGCTCCTGCTGGCTCTGTGGGCAGGCTGGTAGCTCCTGCAGGCTCTGTGGACAGGCTGGTTGCTGCTGCAGGCTCTGTGGGCAGGCTGGCAGCTCCTGCAGACTCTCTGGGCAGGCTGGTAGCTCCTACAGGCTCTGTGGGCAGGCTGGTAGCTCCTGCAGACTCTCTGGGCAGGCTGGTAGCTCCTACAGGCTCTGTGGGCAGGCTGGTAGCTCCTACAGGCTCTGTGGGCAGGCTGGTAGCTCCTACAGGCTCTATGGACAGGCCGGTAGCTCCTACAGGCTCTGTGGACAGGCTGGCAGCTCCTGCTGGCTCTGTGGGCAGGCTGGCAGCTCCTGCTGGCTCTGTGGGCAGGCTGATAGCTCCTGCAGACTCTCTGGGCAGGCTGGTAGCTCCTGCAGACTCTCTGGACAGGCTGGTAGCTCCTGCAGACTCTCTGGGCAGGCTGGTAGCTCCTGCAGACTCTCTGGACAGGCTGGTAGCTCCTGCAGACTCTGTGGGAAGGCTGGTAGCTCCTGCAGACTCTCTGGGCAGGCTGGTAGCTCCTACAGGCTCTGTGGACAGGCTGGTAGCTCCTGCAGACTCTGTGGGCAGGCTGGTAGCTCCTGCAGACTCTCTGGACAGGCTGGTAGCTCCTGCAGACTCTCTGGGCAGGCTGGCAGCTCCTGCTGGCTCTGTGGGCAGGCTGGTAGCTCCTGCAGACTCTCTGGGCAGGCTGGTAGCTCCTGCAGACTCTCTGGGCAGGCTGGTAGCTCCTGCAGACTCTCTGGGCAGGCTGGTAGCTCCTACAGGCTCTGTGGGCAGGCTGGTAGCTCCTGCAGACTCTGTGGGAAGGCTGGTAGCTCCTGCAGGCTCTGTGGACAGGCTGGTAGCTCCTGCAGGCTCTCTGGGCAGGCTGGTAGGTCCTGCAGACTCTGTGGGCAGGCTGGTAGCTCCTGCAGGCTCTCTGGGCAGGCTGGTAGGTCCTGCAGACTCTGTGGGCAGGCTGGTAGCTCCTGCAGACTCTGTGGGCAGGCTGGCAGCTCCTGCAGGCTCTGTGGACAGGCTGGCAGCTCCTGCAGGCTCTGTGGGCAGGCTGGTAGCTGTTGCGGGCTTTGTGGGCAGGCTGGTAGCTCCTACAGGCTCTGTGGACAGGCTGGTAGCTCCTACAGGCTCTGTGGACAGGCTGGCAGCTCCTGCTGGCTCTGTGGGCAGGCTGGTAGCTCCTGCAGACTCTCTGGGCAGGCTGGTAGCTCCTGCAGACTCTCTGGGCAGGCTGGTAGCTCCTACAGGCTCTGTGGGCAGGCTGGTAGCTCCTGCAGACTCTCTGGGCAGGCTGGTAGCTCCTGCAGACTCTGTGGGAAGGCTGGTAGCTCCTACAGGCTCTGTGGACAGGCTGGTAGCTCCTGCAGACTCTCTGGGCAGGCTGGCAGCTCCTGCTGGCTCTGTGGGCAGGCTGGTAGCTGCTGCGGGCTCTGGGGGCAGGTCGATAGCTGCTACAGGCTCTGTGGGCAGGCTGGTAGGTGCTGCAGGCTCTGGGCAGGCTGGTAGGCACTGTAGGCTCTGTGGGCAGGCTGGTAGCTGTTGCAGGCTCTGTGGGCAGGATGGTAGGCACTGCAGCCTCTGTTGGCTGGCTGGTATATGGTGCAGCCTCTGTGGGCAGAATGGTAGCTGCTGCAGGCTCTGTGGGCAGGCTGGTAGCTGTTGCAGGCTCTGTGGGCAGGCTGGTAGCTGCTGCAGGCTCTGTGGGCAGGCTGGTAGCCGCTGCAGGCTCTGTGGGCAGGCTGGTTGCTGCTGCAGGCTCTGTGGACAGGCTGGTAGCTGCTGCAGGCTCTGTGGGAAGGCTGGTAGCTCCTGCAGACTCTGTGGGCAGGCTGGTAGCTGCTGCAGGCTCTGTGGGCAGGCTGGTAGCTCCTGCAGGCTCTCTGGGCAGGTTGGTAGGTCCTGCTGACTCTGTGGGCAGGCTGGTAGCTCCTGCAGACTCTGTGGGCAGGCTGGCAGGTCCTGCAGGCTCTGTGGACAGGCTGGCAGCTCCTGCAGGCTCTGTGGACAGGCTGGTAGCTGTTGCGGGCTTTGTGGGCAGGCTGGTAGCTGCTGCAGCCTCTGTGGTCAGGCTGGTAGGTGCTGCAGGCTCTGTGGGCAGGCTGGTAGGTGCTGCAGGCTCTGTGGGCAGGCTGGTAGCTGCTGCGGGCTCTGGGGGCAGGTCGGTAGCTGCTGCAGGCTCTGTGGGCAGGATGGTAGGCACTGCAGGCTCTGTTGGCAGGCTGGTATATGGTGCTAAGAAAAACGGGGGTCCCAGTAGTATAGGCGTTTGAAGACAATTTAAATAAAACAATTAAAGAATAAATGCATCTATAATGTTTTAATTCACATTATAGGACAACAGTAATCAATTACATGAATTGCAGTTGCATAGGTGCCCCTGGTGGGTAAGGGGGGGCGTGCAGTCGTGAAGGTAGTGTGGGAGGGGATAGTGATGATAAAAACATGTATTATTCACACATTCATATAAGTTAAATGTCGAGCAGACAAAATAGAGAGATCATAAATCAACACAAAAATTCACAAAACACATGCCCCATTGTCAATAATGTACAGAAATTGTGGGTAAGAGGAGGCTGTGTTACAAAGTGAAGAAGTCGACGTTTCGACCCGAGGGACGCAGGAATCAATGGGGTCCTTGCACGTGGGTCTTCATCAGGACGGGGAGTGTAGTGGGGCAGACAACCTAAGTTTAAATAAGTAGAATAGGGCGATGTATTATTATAGGAGCTGACCAAATCACAATTGGTATCAGGGTATTCACATTATGAGTCACACGTACCTGATTGATTCAGTGTTCATGGATAAACATTTAGAGGGATAGTGAATATTCAATCCTATGGGAAATCAATAAAATATCTATCAGGACTGAGGATTAAATTTAATGGGTGTACATCAAAGGTACTGGAGGAAAAGAGTTCCGTCTTACTTGGGAAGTCAGGTCCGATATCCCAACAGGGTATGTTGAAAGAGATCCGGATGCCAAACATGGGAGGGAGACCACTCTGCGTATCTACATAAAGGGAACAGTATTCAGAAATATATGGCCATGTTGCAAATACTCGAGATGGAGTTGCGAGATAGCCGTGATCGAAAGGCTTACCACTTTGAGTTGGGTATCCGTATGTCCCCAGTGTTGGACAGGAAAAACGTCCGTTTTAATCGGGATCCGTATCCTGGTAGGGGGGGAAAAAGGAAACCAGAAGGAGGGCGTCAGGGACAAATACTAATGGAGGTTGAAGTCACTGTTGGTGTCAGGAACCGGCGCGCGAGGCGAACAGGCTTACCGGTCTACTGCGGCTCAATGGAGATTCCGCGTCACTCTCGGCTGCCTCGAGGAGGAAGCCGAACTTCCTGTTGATGCGGTAATCATAGCAACAGGAGGTCACGGGGTAATGGTCAGTGAAAAAAGACTGGGAAACTCACTCGTTGTCAGGGTAACATGTGGCAACAAATGTCGGAGGGACTGGTTGATCCAAGGTCTAAATTACGTTGGTAATAGACATTTTTGAGAGTGATCAGGGGACGCACGACCATATGGATTTATATGGTGAGTGGTGCGGAACGGCCAGAGGAATTAATTAAACTGGCAGGAGTGAGTATAAGACAGTTACGGCATATAAAAGGGAAGGGGTATGTGTAACGTCTGGTATAGGATAGATGACTCGAGAGTCACAATCAAAAGTTTCACTGCGAACCTATCATATGATGGTTAAGGCAGTATCAATAGTACACGGGTTATCAAAATTAACAGCAAAAATACATCCGAAAGAGAATTGTTATACGATGTTAGTTACAGAAGATAAAGCAGGTGGATTAAAACCATATACATCGGAGATCAAGGAGTATCAGTATACACAAGATATTTACAGCGTGGACTGCGTACCTATCACACGATGGTAAAGGCAGTATCAGTTTGAGAAGTACAGTGTAGCTACCAAATTTACTCAAAAATTGCTCAGTGGTAATCAGGGTAAAGTGGCAAGCTGAGAGAAAGAGCTATCATGCTCATTCAAACCAGATTGGATTGAGTTAAAAAAGAACATCCATTTGAGTTCTCTGATGTTTAATATGGATGAAATGTTCCCACCCCTGGGACCTAAGGTGGCTTTTTCAATCACAATCCATTTCAGGCTCTCGGGTGGATGTGCAGCTAATCTGAAATGATCTACAAGGGGAGCTCCTACCACTTCGCATCTTATTCTGCTCATATGTTGTAGGATGCGCTGTTTGATCTTCTGTTGGGTTTGGCCAATATAGATCAGATTGCATGGGCAAATAATGGCATATATTACCCCTGAAGTGTTGCAGTTCGTTAGAGTTTTTAGTTGGATCTTATTCTGTTTGTGTTGAAACTCCTTGGTCTGTATATGGTGCAGCCTCTGTGGGCAGGCTGGTAGCTGCTGCAGGCTCTGTGGGCAGGCTGGTTGCTGCTGCAGGCTCTGTAGGCAGGCTGGTAGCTGTTGCGGGCTCTGTGGGCAGGCTGGTAGCCGCTGCAGGCTCTGTGGGCAGGCTGGTAGCCGCTGCAGGCTCTGTGGACAGGCTGGTAGCTGTTGCGGGCTTTGTGGGCAGGCTGGTAGCTGCTGCAGGCTCTGTGGGCAGGCTGGTAGGTCCTGCAGGCTCTGTGGGCAGGCTGGTTGCTGCTGCAGGCTCTGTAGGCAGGCTGGTAGCTGTTGCGGGCTCTGTGGGCAGGCTGGTAGCCGCTGCAGGCTCTGTGGGCAGGCTGGTTGCTGCTGCAGGCTCTGTGGGCAGGCTGGTAGCTGGTGCAGGCTGGTAGGTGCTGCAAGCTCTGTGGGCAGGCTGGTAGGCACTGCAGGCATAACTAAAGATCATGCTCCATGTTCCAGGAAAGAATTAACGAGGATGCCGTGACGCATCATCTTGTTTCCCACTTTGGAGCCCTTGGACTAGGATCTGTTGTAGATGGTGCGGATTGCAGTACAAGGGGCCGCTAGATGACCTTGCTTTTAATAAATCATTTTTGGCTGTTCATCAGATCTCAAAGTCTCAAACATCCACGTGAAGGTAAGAAATGCTCTGGTGTTTTATAGATACAGTTTGCACTTGGAAGCATCTCTGACAGCCTTGAGATTGAGGTCTCAGGGTTTCAAATTGAATATTATGTGTTTACACTCTTTAGGGACCCTTAAGCAAAAGTGATTCTTCTAAGAAAACTGTACATTGCTAAGACTTTATTTTTTTATTTTTTTTATTTTTATTTTTTTTAAAAACCTTTATTGTTTAAAACATAAAGTACACAGCATTCGGCTTACAACCCATCCGGGCCAGCCGCGTATGATTTAAATTACATCAAGTGCATTGGGTGAACACAGCCGCAAGGCCGACAACCCTGGGGTTCGGCGGCGTATAACAATCTGATTCAGTGCTGCACAATCGTACAAACATTCGACAATGCAAAAAATATGGGTCTGTAGGGTTTCTCTTTTTCGTAGGCGAACTCGTAATCACAGAGCTATGCTAGCGCTCATCAATGTCCTCTGGTGAACCGTGGCCCGCTGTAACACATGTGGGTCGTAAGGATGAGTGGCAGACGAGCTCGCCCCCTAAGAGGGCGTGGGGCAGCACCAATGGAGGATGAGGCTGCTCTGCTCCTCAAGTGTGTCCGTAAGCGAGTAACTATACAGCTCATCTAACCTGATGGGAGTGTCTGGTGTGTGTATTGGCGGTCAGGTAGGATCACCTCGGCCCTGGCATTGTTCTCAAAGGCCCCATGGTGTAATGTGTACGATAATCAATGTTGAAGGGTTAGGTCCAAAGGGAGGTTGGACCAGTAGATCAATAAATTTTAGAACACTAACATGGGAAATACAAGTGAAAGGGAAGGGGAGTGGGGTTGGAGATAGCCATGTGTTAAGGGAGGGAAGTGTGGTGCCGATGTGTCAGTAGTGGTCCAGCGGGTGGGTAGTCCGGAGAGTATATTGGGCGGCTCGTCTGTATGTCAAGCACCTAAGGGAGGATCACCATCATGTGGGCGTGTCAGTTGCGGTAATACAGTATTGTCCGTGAGGTAGTCGGTGGTAGGACCCCTGGCTATAGTGGAATGTGTGGGAACGTGGGCGTGGGAGGGGCAACATACCCTCCATTGAGGAACAGCTGGGTATTTAGCATGCGGTGACCAAGACACGGGAGTCATGTAGGCAGCGATCAGTGCAGTATATATGATAGTGCAATGATGCGTGCGGACTGGAGAGGGGGGAGAAGGAAAATGAAATGAGTAGGGGGAGCCTGCTGGGTGCGAGTGTACCTCGTAATGTCCATTACAGGACGGGGAAGGGGGGCAGCATATATCTCATCACGTGATCCCCTGTTCCACACATTTCTGCTGAAAGGATTGGAGGATGTCGTCCCAGTGTTGTGCAATCGGAAATTTCCTAAGGCCCGCCGTTTCCTCTCGTCGCAGGGCAGTGCTCTCCGCTCGCGCCCAGTTTACCAACGATAGGCTCCAGTGTCGGATGTGCGGGGGGGTGTCGGCCTTCCACCGCTTGGTGAGCAGTTGCTTGGCCGTGATTATACCGAGATCCCAGTACCGGGTCTGGACCTTATTCAGCCGTGTGTGCTTGTATAGTCCCAGTATGCAGGCCTCCCAAGTTTTTGGCACTTGTTCTTCAGTGCAATGCGTAAGTAGCGTAGTCACCCCATCCCAGTATTGTTGAAGGGCAGGACAGAGCCAGAGCATGTGAAGGAGGTCCGCTCCTATCAGGGAGCAGCGGCTGCAGGCAGTGTCCGTGACCAAAAAATATCTGTTTATCTTGTCCGGGGTGAGGTATGCACGGTGTAGTATGTAGAGCTGTATAATTTTGAAGCGAGGGTTACGAGGGACATTAACTGGGCCAACCAGAACCATTGCTCATTCCTTATCTGTCCAATCCTGACCCCTGTCCGTCGCCCATTTCTCTCTCAGTTGCACAGTGGCGGGATGGGTATGAAGAAGAAGAGCTTGTGCTAGCCAGTGGATTACGTGCGCGCCATTACTCATAACATGAAGGTATTGTATGAAATGATGAAAAGGCAACTCGACAGTTATGTCACCCCAGGCGGCAGTCAGTGTACGGGTGAGGGACGCGTGTAATAGGAACTGTCCAGCTGGAAGAGATGTGTCTTCTACGAGAGTGGCGAAGGGGAGGAGGGTGCCACCAGAGTACAGATCCCCCAATGCTTCCACTCCTGCAGTGGTCCAGCTGTTGAGTTTCCCAGCCGTCAGTGTCCCCGTCGCAGTCGGGGTGCCCAATAGAGGGAGTATCGGGGCATACGGAGTTACCGCTCTGGTGAGGCGTAGGCAGCGGAGGAAGCATCTGCGCGCTACTGCAAGATGCAGTTGTGATGGGCGGGGAGCCTGGGTCAGCGGGTGAAACAGCACTTGGATCTGCAACTGGGTCCAGACAGCGGTGTCCGTGGCTGTGTCTCCCAGATTCTTACCACCTAGCCATCCCGACACCCACTGCATTTGCGCCGCCAGATAATATAGCTCCAGATTGGGAACAGCCAGTCCCCCCGCTTCAGTTGGCATATATAATTTCGCCAGTGCAATGCGCGGCCGGCCCTTATTCCAGATCAGATCGCGCAGTAGGACTTCGAGGTCTCGGAACACCCGGTTGGGGACATATGTTGGAATATTAGCAAAGTAGTATAGTAGCCGTGGCAGGACTATCATTTTTGTCAGGGCTACGCGGCTAGGAACGTTCAGTGGCAGTGTTTTCCAGAATCCAACCTGCGATCGGATGGATGTGATCGCTCGCATCAGGTTCCCCTCCAATATATCCACAGGGTCACGGTAAACGTAAATCCCAAGATACCTGAATGTCGTGGGATACCACTGTAGTCTCTCGCCCCCAATGCGTATCTCACTCTCGGGAGTATTCGGGTCAAAGGAGTAGGCTCCTGATTTGGCCCAATTTACCTTCAAACCCGACATTTCCTCAAAGGTGCAGAAAATGTCAGTGAGGGACGCCGGAACATTACTGAGGTCTTTTACATATAGGAGGAGATCGTTTGCATATAATGACACCGCATGGAGGCCATCCGCCATCGGTATATCCCACTCCGCCCCTCGGGACCTGAGTATCGCAGCCAGGCGTTCCACTGCTAAGGAGAACAACAAGGGCGACAGGGGGCAGCCCTGTCTGGTGCCTCTCTGCACATGTATAGGGTCAGAAAGTAGTGTACCAGTGCAGACGCGGACCGTGGGTCTGCGGTACAAGAGGCCAACCATGGTCTCATAGTCGTCCCCCAACTCAAATTTGTCCATGACCGCTCGTAGGTAAGGCCATTCCACTGAATCAAACGCTTTCTCCAGATCCAGTACTAGGCACCCGGCGTGCGACCACCGTCGTGTGGCATACTCTTGTATGCGTAATAGGCGGCGGATATTATGGGACGTGTGGCGCGTCGGTACAAATCCTTTCTGGTCGTGGTGTACCAGCACGGGTACCATAGGGGCTAGTCGGCGGGCAAGCGTGGAGGCGAGGATTTTATAGTCTGTGTTGAGGAGGGCTAAGGGGCGGTAGGATCCCATCCGCTCGCTATCCCTGTCGGGCTTGAGCAGAGACACGAGGGTAGCCTCATTAAGCGTCGGGGGCAGGGAGAAGTCGTCCGTTGCCGCAGTGTACATTTTCACCATACATTGCTAAGACTTTATTTGGAGAAAACAGAGAAGCAAAGTCATTAATCAGTGCTATATGTTTTGTTTTACATTTGCTGCCTTATTGGCTGTTTCGACGGTAGACATCAGCCAATGGTGCCATGCTATTTGGAGCTCATCACTAGTTCAGTTCTGTTTTAAAAGGTGTTTCCTGTTCATTCCTTGGTGGTTTTGTTGGTGTTGAGCATGGAAGGAAAACAAACTGCAAAGTGTAGGCATTCGGAGGCTGGTTCTTCAGGAGAGAACGAAAGGTACTCGAGCAGCTGCAGACACTTGGCCTTTTTTGCAGGTCCGGGATCTGCGCATCCCAGGCCATAGCACAGCTCTGAAATTCAGTGCACCCTGAATAATGCTGCAGCCAAGTATTTATATATATCATATAGTGACTGTCGGAAATGTTTGTGCAACATGTTATTGCTCATTAAGCGGCTAGAAAAAGTCCTCTTCATGCTCAGTCAATAAGAAAATAAATACACACTAGGGGGCTGATTACGATGGCAGTCCGACTGCCGCATTATGATGCAATGGAAGGAGGCGGGGTTGGAGGGACATATCGCTGCCTATCTGACGGGCTGAAGGAGCCCATCGGGGCAGCGTTCGGAAAGTAATCCCCTACAAAACCGCAATGGAGAAATGGATGTTTATGACTGCTTCATGGGTGGTCTCATCCAAATTCGTCAGATAGAACCTCGAACTACTAGTCGGTCGGTTTCCATTCTGACACGATGCCGGTCGGACACTCGTCTGACCGGCATCGTAATTAGGGCCTACCCTTTTACAAGGATCTGTTTCCTTAAAAACAGCAAAACATAACATAATGCATAAAATAATGATGTCCTGCAAGTGAGTTGTAACGATGCAGTGATCATGGAGGTGATGTGATATAATAGAAAAAGATTTGACAAACAATAAAGAGCTTCTTATTAACTGATATGGACTAAGGGCCTGATTATGAGTTTGGCAGATGGGATACTCTTTACAAACGTGCCGGATATCCCGTCCGCTGTATTACAAGTTTTCATGGGATATAATGGAATTTTAATGTGGCGGATGGGATATTAGTCACGTTTGTGATGGAGTAACCCTGTCCGCCGTACTCGTAATCAGGCCCTAGATGTACAGTTGGCAAACAGTCAAAGCAGTGTTTCATCCATTTATAATTGCATTGAACCAAGTTTTATAATATGTTGGTATAGGAAAGTGTCCCTTTATGCCTGCTTACCCCCCCACCTTTTGCCTGACATCTTATGCAACCTGACTTGATGTGCCCCGAGTTCCTGACAATCATGTTCCCAGTGCTTGTGTTCTATCCCAAGAATGTCCTTTTATACCCACAATTGGCACATCCCTGGCCACAGGTAAGCCCCTTGTGAAAGGTACCCTGGGTACCAAGGGCACTGTGACCATGTGTAGGAAGCTGGCTCTGTATATACTATACCAAAAGGAGGTATAGCGTGCACAGAGGCTATGGTGGATCAGATCTCAGGTTCCTTGTTGGTAGCACAGGAGTTCCTAGCTTCTACAACGTTTGCTAGATGTTAGTGGTGGGGCTTAAAGGACTATTTTAATTAACTGAATACAATGAGTATAACTTCCAAATTTAATGTGCCAAAGCTTATTAGTACCTGACCTGGGCCTGATTTAAAGTTTGCCAAATGACAATCCCTGGCTCCAATAGTAGAAACCTTAGATCGAGGTCTCGATGGTGCATGGGCCATCGGTCTATGTGCCTCACACCGACTACGCTATGGTCCAAAGTACTTTCCTTTCTGTCTTTCACCATCAGTGAAAACCTAGCAGTACTAGACAGAAAAAAGAAAATGACCCCCACAACTCTTCGGGGTGGGGGGCGTTAGTCTTTAATTTTTCAGTTACAAACTCCCACTTTGGAGCACAGATGTTTGGCACATGATGACTAAACAACAGTGCACGAAATGCAGTGTCTGCAGAGAATCAGCCATGACTGGCTCCTCTGAAGGTACAGAGATCAGCTCTGCGCTGGCAGTGATGTCTAAATGTAGCCGGTGGTGGATGTAATACTCAGACGTGAGTCCCTTGCTCATTGCACCATCAGGATTCAAGCAAACCGGGCCGACGAAGGCTGTGATGCCAGAAACCGGTCCCCGGAAGCTTGTCTCCTTCCCAGTATAAGAATTGGCTTGGTAGTTTGGTTTGTCCTGTTCCCATCATGCACTGGGACAGGAACAGACTAATTTGCATATAGCCAGGTTCTGAGCTGGGATGGTGCAATGAGCTAAAAAACAGGTGATGGATTATAACCATGATCTCTTGACTTGGTAAGAGTATTCTGCATCATTCAGAAACTCTGTCCATCACCACCCCCTTTGTCCAAAATCGATTTTATCCACACTAAGTGTGGGAGGGTGTACTCAGACGTGAGTCCCTTGCTCATTGCACCATCAGGATTCAAGCAAGCCGGGCCGACGAAGGCTGTGATGCCAGAAACCGGTCCCCGGAAGCTTGTCTCCTTCCCAGTATAAGAATTGGCTTGGTAGTTTGGTTTGTCCTGTTCCCATCATGCACTGGGACAGGAACAGACTAATTTGCATATAGCCAGGTTCTGAGCTGGGATGGTGCAATGAGCTAAAAAACAGGTGATGGATTATAACCATGATCTCTTGACTTGGTAAGAGTATTCTGCATCATTCAGAAACTCTGTCCATCACCACCCCCTTTGTCCAAAATCGATTTTATCCACACTAAGTGTGGGAGGGTATACTCAGACGTGAGTCCCTTGCTCATTGCACCATCAGGATTCAAGCAAGCCGGGCCGACGAAGGCTGTGATGCCAGAAACCGGTCCCCGGAAGCTTGTCTCCTTCCCAGTATAAGAATTGGCTTGGTAGTTTGGTTTGTCCTGTTCCCATCATGCACTGGGACAGGAACAGACTAATTTGCATATAGCCAGGTTCTGAGCTGGGATGGTGCAATGAGCTCAAAAACAGGTGATGGATTATAACCATGATCTCTTGACTTGGTAAGAGTATTCTGCATCATTCAGAAACTCTGTCCATCACCACCCCCTTTTTCCAAAATGTAATATCCTCCCTGACACTAATGGACGGTGAGCTGCCCGCCATACTTTAGATCAGGCAGTTATCGTAGTAGTGTGAATGCAGACAAAGGTAGTGAAATACAGGGCCAGAGGCCAGAGATACAGTCCGCGAGTGACTTCAGGGGGAGCTGTATTTTAGGAGTTGAAGTTGACAGTTACTGCGTTGTCATGTAATGTTCTGTGAAGCGGTGCATCTTCAGTTTTTCCAAAATTGGTTTAGTGATGGGCAGTCCTAGTGGATACAAGGATGTTGTTCTAGGGTGTATAAATAGAAAAGGACAGCTTTTTGGGCTGTGCAGTCTTTTGCATCCAGTCTGATGGTTCCTTGGCTGAGAATGTGCCGAGTACCACTGGAGGTGGCAAACCTTTCAGCCCCATACCCAGATGTGCTGGTTGTGATGACCCTAAACGATGCAACTGGATGTTTAAGGAGAGCCCATTGATATCGATCAAGTTGAGGGTAATGGGTAATATTTCTTATGACCCTTGGTAAGACCTGCTGATATGTGTAGGATACCCTCATGCGGCACTAGTATGGCGTATGGGAGGCCATCAAGGAGAGCACTGTAGAGTGCACAACCACCGTCCAGATGCACTTATACGACGGCTTGAAAAGCTGTTCTGAAATTGTTTTCAGGGAGAGTGGTTTATCTTTCTTTAGTAGAGGGAGATGTTACCAGGCTTCTTTGCAGTGTGTTCCTTGAGGGTGATGTTGATGTTTAGGGTGCATCTAAGTGACCTGCCATTCAGTGAAAGTTGGGGTTTACATCAGTTCAGGTTCATGTCTCTTGATACAATAGCTTTGTCATGTTCCTGCCCTCCCTCTGGACTCTCGTCAAGACCCTCCTCTGCCTGACTAGGTAAGTTGCAGGCAATGTTTGAGGTGTAGGATGGCTGGAGCAGAGGAGACTTGCAAGTAGAGTTGAGTATCATTGACATATTGGTAAATCTTGATGCTGTTATATCTAATTAGAGCCCTAAGATGCTCCATGTTGAGGTTGACGATCACAGGAGGCAAGTGGGGTTGAGCTTCAGGTAAGAACTGGACAAGATTGATATCCAGGTTAAACCCCATATTATAACGTATAGAAAGCCGTATTTAAGTTAAGAGTACTTTTTTTACAATAACAGCGACAGCCTTTGTGCCACATCAGCTGTTCAGTCAGCGTCTTTCACATCAAATCTCAACTGACATTCCAACTGTCAATGGAATGTTGGTAAGTACCAAGACATAGCAAGAGCGGGGAAGCAGAGTGAAGCGGAAAGGAATAGGAAGAGGTGGAAAGGTGATAGCATATAATGATTGTTAAACTATACATTACAACACCCCACAAGACCTCACTCCTCCCTCATAGTCTCCCACTGGTGCCTTACCTTTCCTCCTGCCTGTGGTTCTATTTTCCCGTCAACATTTTGTTCTTTCGCTCCTTCTACCTTTCTGTTCCCACTTCTTCTGCTCAATGTTAACCTTGAGCAGCTCTCTTTCCTCCTGCCATGTCATCTGCAACTCCTTTACCTTCATTCCACCCCCTCCGCCATCTTGCTCCTCTGTTAACCCTACCTCTCTAACCTTTCCCTCTACCCCTTCTGGCCCTTTACAGTCTCCTTCTCCCCTACAACCTCTCTACTTTACTTTCCTTCTTTGCTTTCTTCTACATCTCTCAAGCCCCTCTGCCAAAGGCAGAGGTCTTCTTCTTCCTCTAGCACTTTTCTATTTTTTTTTTACTGCTCCAAAAGTCCAACTCCATTTTCACTTCTGCGCTTCTCTTCACCCTCCTCCCATCTCATCTTTACCATCTCCTCAGCCCAACGGTCTCCACCACCTGCTACCACCACTCTTTCCTTCCTCTTGACACAGTTCCCCTTCCTTCTTTCCCTTCTGCCTCTTCCCCTGCCCTACCATTTTCACCTTGCCCATCTCCTCATCTGCTCCCATTCCTTTCTTCACTCTTAACTCTTCCCACTGCCTGCTCTGGTTTCTACCCCTTCACTTGTGACCCTGAACACACCAGTCTCCTCTTCTGTTTGCATTCCTCACCTCACTCCTCTGCTCTCCCCTACCCACTTTGCCTCGGTTCTTCCCCCAACTACCTACAATCACCTTCCCTTTGTAGCCACCTGCCCCTTTTCATCCCTCCTCCACTTTCATTGCTTGCTGTGCCTCTGCCACTTTCAGTTCCTGTTCCCTCCTGCACACAACTTAGCTCTCTCATCATCTGCTTTCTTCACCACATCTCTCCTCGCCTCACCCCTTCTCTCTCCCCTTTCCCTGAACTCCTTGCCTTTCTACTCGTACCTTAGCTCTCTAGGCACATTGCTGATCAGTGTATTCTCTGCAAAGCCCACACAAACAGATGTAGCCCCTCATCCTCGTCCCGACTATCCCCTTCCTTTTTTCTAAATGTTCTATTTTCCATGCAAATGTACCCTGGAGATTGCAAGGCCCCTGTAACCAGGACAGGGCAATTCATCATCTGGCGTTACTTAAACAACTGCAGGAGCTGGGCACCAGTGGCCGCCTTGTGCCTGCTGCCTTGGTCCTAGTGGTCTCCTGCTCCTGTTGCGCACTGTGTCACTACAAACTCCCAGCAAAGCAGTTCAAACCTTCTCCACTTCCATTCTAAAAATGACAGCTCTATTAATTGAATCGGCTTGCCAATTTGCTTTTATTAACTATTTCAATTTAATTCTACAGGGTGGCAAAGAATGGACTGTGATGCCGAACAACTAAACCTCCATGAACAAGAATGATTGTTTTGAGAAAGTGAAGATGACGCAGAGTTCGAAGTTTGGAAAAACTTTAAAAAGCAAGTGTGGCAGCCAACTGTGAACAGAGAAAACTACTAAGCCTGAAGCTGATTTTTCTAATTCATATATATTTTATGCTTCACACAGCCTCAAAGTAAAGAGTACCGAAGGATTAAACAGGTGTGAGTTATCAGAATTGAATTGCTTCTTAAATATAGATCAAACCCAAATGTAGGTCCAGTGTAAGCACTAATTGCAACTCGTTTTCACTACCAGAAGATATTTCATTATTTGCAAATATATGCAAATCAGAGGAGGTAAATGCCCATGCACTGCTCATTAAAGTAAGTTAACCATTGGTGTTAATGCAATCTGATGAAAGGTCCTAGAGAAGCTGACCACGAGCTTAAACATACCCTTGCTTAAATGTAAAAAGTATTGCTAGAACTACTTGAAAGTGAGGAAACAAACTTTAGTCAACTGATTATTAAAGGACAAGAGAGAACAAACACAGTGTAACTGAATGTCATTGTGTGAATGTCTTTCCTGGATTTCAAGAAAGTAAACACACTCAAATAGGACTCAGAAGCCAAAGATACCCTGTGCTAGAAGTAATAAAACCACCCTGGCTTAAAACGATCTTTCTTGCAACATCCACATGTCTTCCCCTGCCTCTGTATATCTGAACTCAACATACTCTGCACACTTTTCGGAAGCCCTTAAAACCTACTTTGGTCAGGTTTTCTTGAATTATTGTCATTATGATAATGTCAAAATATGCTGTTGTAATACTGCCACTCAATGTTTTAAGCAATCTAACATTATTGAGACATTTTCAAACTATAAAATAAATAAATACTAAAACTACAGTGCCATATCTAATATAGAGAGGATTATGCTGCCATCTCTATTCATCAAACTAATTTAAAACTGGCAAACATTTGATATACATAACACTGCTGTGGTATACATGAATCATAAATGTTGATTGTCTCACAAAAGCAAATGGACAACATGTCACAGTAGCCAAAGTGCTCAATACTATTTGCAAGGAAAAGAAAAGTTAAAAGGAACTGTTTATTTTGCTAATGGTAATCCTTAGTTTTATCTTGTCTTGCCATAACTTGTATACCAAAGCACTTGAAAACACTAAACACCAGACTAACATCTTATAGCTGCTTTATAAAACTCGTAAATTGATGTGGGAAATGCTTGACTTACAAAATGAGTAACTGCTGATGAGAACCCACCTGGAGACTGTATGAGACTGTAACCGGTTAGAGACATCGTCTAAAGTGCAATAGGAATGCTCCAGGAAGATTTGAAGGATGACTGAGCAAAGCTGCCTATTGAGATGACAACATATGAGCTCCGGACAGAATTATTAAGAACAGTGCATACATTCTATGCGAGAGGTTAATTGTGAACATTATCGAAAACTGTCCTGACACTGGGTTACATTTCTGACTTAAAATGGCGAATAGGCAAGATAAAAACCAATGTGAAGACATTAATCCCAGAACAAAATCTTCTAAGTGCATTGAATATGAGAACAAATTAAGTCATCAATCCAGTCTCACTCAACATGATGGAGTTCTGGACTTTTTGGTTCCGTCCAGAGGTGTCAGGGAAAACACCCGAAGACCCCGGAGTTCAACCTGTCTCGGTGCACAAACAAACAGAAACACGGGCTTCTCGATGGTGGCGTCAAAGACCAAAGGTTTATTACTGCAGGGACACAGAAGTCACAGAAACTGCACACGGGCAGTGTCTAGGAGCCTGTTCAATTTGTACAAAGAGGGTTGTTCCTTATATACTAAATATTCTGCTTGGGGCAAATTCTTTACATGTTACCACAGTTCTAAACATTCGTGTCTTAAACAATAAATATTTGGCGTTGCACAGGAATCGTCAACAGTATCTGATGTCAAAACATTACGAATGAGGGGTTCCCACTAGTCCATCATAATCCCATGTCAATTTCTCATTCAAGACCCGGACCGCCTCATCGTAAATTTCGTTACCTCCCCCTAATAAAGGCCCAGAAGGAAAGGAGCAGAGCCAGGTGCAGAAGATAGAAAGACAGGATAAGAGATGTTTGTGGGTCGTAAATGGGCACGGTTACCAGCTTCGGCCGCCTAATCATGATCAGGCCAACGAACACAAGAACCAGTATAGCAGGACTGGCCTCAGGCTGGGGAGGCAGTTCTTGCCGAGTCATGCTGCTACAGCGTTGCTGGCCTAAGGTGCACGTGTCACTAGCAAGGTGAATCGCCGGTTAAAGCCTACGTGTCCTTTAATGAAAAGAGGTCATTGCGTGTCCATTGACTATGTGAGGGCAAGGAATACAAAATGGCTTCCGTGTTCTAAGATGGATGCCACGGGTAGAACAGAAATGTGTTTGTAACAGGAGTGCTCTTGCTCGTAGCATAGCGAAAACACCAGGATATACTAAATGGATCATTTGCGGTTCACTGATACCAAAATTATGTATTTACGACAATGTTACAAACACGAGTAAAATCGTCACGGAACCTCAGACCCTCCTTTTGCCCTTACATAGGCAATTACTCAGTCTATATCAGAGTCAGAGTCTAATTCTATGCTCATTAGGTCAGTGACATGTTGTTGTATCATCATCCTGTCTCGTGCCTTTTCTCCTAATGCAGGTGGTTTTCTGAAACAGGTTGCAGCACAGAGACTACACAAAGCGGGACCACATTGGATAATAAGGCAGCACGAGAACAGAAATACTAGGATGACACCAATGACCATCAGAACCTTCCATCCCCACGCTGATACCAGAGTCCAAAACCACTCCATGAAGGACCAGTTTCCCTTATCTAAGTGTATAGAGTCGGAAATCTTGTGTAGCTTAGAGATCGCTTCATAGACTGTTGGAGCATTATTTGGAATAAAGACACAGCAGCTCGATTGGATCATTCTGCATACCCCACCTCGATCTGCAAGTATTACGTCTAGAACCATACGGTTCTGCAACGTCATGAGACGATCCGCCTGGAGCTCAGCTGTTAAGTTACTAAGGGCACCAGCAGTTTCTGTAATAGTAGATTCAACTACCCGTGTTAGTTGACGTAGATTTCTACTATTGGCCATAGGCCCCCAAAACGGAAGGAAACCTTTGAAGAAGTCTCCAGCTTCCTGACCAGCGGTATCTTCCTTGCTGAAGACACCTCTTGCTACTCTGGTCTTGTGATAATCTGAAGAAGCAGTGTATGTCGGAGGTAACAGTCGAGCAATATAACATGAACCTGAAAAGTCAGCAGGCAGCCATGTATATGCTCTGTCCTGACAGATGAAGTAGGTACCCCTAGCAGTCAGAAAGGCAGGGGAGGAATTAGACGGAAATACGTAAGTCTCAACGCACTCACTCCTCCCTAGCTGAGCTCTCAGATTTCTCCCATTTCCTTGCAAACAGACCTGACCTCGGTGAGGCACGACCCAAACTGAAGTGGAGCTTTTACGCTTGCTTTCTCCCAAACTAAGGCGATACTCGGTAGAGTTCCAACTCAAATACACCCGTAATTCATCTCTAGGGTAAGATGGAGTATTATTGACGTCTTTAATCATGTCAATAATTCCCTGGACTAAAGCTTTGTTGGCTGAGTTGTATTTAGTGGACCGTGGTGGACGCGGAGGATAGGTCTCAAGGGCATATGAAAAAATGGTCTGAAAGGCCTCAAATGATCCATTGTAGCTAAAAGGCAAGACTAGATAGGGAATGCCTTTATCCATAGTGTGAGGTATCAAGCCACACACCCAGCAGTCTGTAGTATTAACTACCAGTTGGTGTTGATGCAAGAGCTGTACAAATGTATTGTTAATAAATTCTGAGCGTCGAGCTTGTTCGTGTTCAGGAAATGAGTGAAAAGAATGCATAGAAGAAACCGTAGAAGTAGTAGGATCAAGGGGAAGTACTGTAGTTACTGGCATAAAAATCAAATGTACACCAAAGACGATTCCACCCACCAACGTTATCAAAACAATTAAAAATGTAACTGCACATTGCATTAGAAAGCATTTGCTGTGAAGTATTCTGTACAGTCTATTTCTGCGAACATAAATTACATTTTCTCGTTGCAGCTCAGGAAGCTCCATCTTCTACAATCCGCTCGTGACCACTGATGATGTGTACGTAGATGAAAATGCCTCTATCAGCCCTGGGAGTTCCCAGAACTAACAGAAAGATCGACCTTGTGTCTGACCCCCGCAGATTCAACTAGGCACACAGCCACGACCCTACGGCTACCCAGACGGCAAGGCAATTTTAAAACAAAAAGAAACAATACAAAGTATTAGCAAACTTCCTGGCTGGAGGCAATGTATAGGAAATTCAAATCTGAAAATAGGCAGTTTCCTGCTTTATTTGTCCATATTGCGAGGTCGCAAGTTGTATCTCAGTTTTGCAGGAGCTGTCTGGTCTGGAAACAATGTATTTTCAGCCGACGTTGCAATGTTCACGTTTTCAGATGACAAATGTTCTTTTGGTGCAGATGGCAAATGTTCGTTGGGTGTGGATGACAAATGTTCAGGGTTCAAAAGAGCAGTTTCAGGAGGACAGTCAGAATTTGGTGAATCCGTGATCAGTTCTGCATCGCTGAAAGGTATGAACCTGGGGACTTGTTCCGTTTCAGAGGCACCGATTCCTTTCTTTACCCAGTTGTCGTAAGGAAGTGGCAGAGGCACACGTTTGACATGTGTCGTATGGATCCAGTTCTTCCTTCCGGCCACACGAATAGCAGTTCTCGTTGCTAGTAGGACTTGGAAAGGGCCAATGAATCTGGGCTGAAGATTTTTCGTTCTTGCAAAATTTCTAATGACCACCTGGTCACCTGGTTTCAGCTGATGGCCTGGACTCTCCGGTGGCTTTGGCAATGCATCGAAAACCTGTTGGTGAATAAGACTCAATTTAGCAGTCAAGTCGAAAAGGTAATCAATTAACATTGGGTATTCCAGCTGCTTGAATTCTTTTGGTCTAGGTACCCCCCAAACATTTGCAGGATGACCAAAAACTATTTCATAAGGACTAAGCCCTACTCTAGAATGTACAGTTGCTCTTGTTGATAGCAAAGCCAAAGGCAATGCGTCTGGCCAAGACAAACCCGTGGACGCTTGTATCTTAGCAAGTTTCAGTTTAAGGGTGCCATTGTAACCCTCGACTAAACCCGCGGACTGGGGATGATTCGCACTATGAAACTTCTGTCTAATCCCTAGACCGGCACACACACTCTGCATAACTTTCCCTACGAACTCACTTCCGTTATCTGACCATACAATCCGTGGCATTCCGTATCTGGGGAAGTATTCTTTAAGAAGAATTTTGGCAGTGGATAAGGCAGTATTGTCCTTTAGCGGGTATGCTTCGATCCATCTGGAGAAAGCACAAACTACCACTAGGACATATTTCAGGTTATTACAACGATCCATGTGAATGAAGTCTAGCTGGATCACTTCGAAGGGGCAGGAAGGAGGAGCGAAGTGACCTGCAGGTGTGGGGATTCCCTTGCCAGGATTATGCATCAAGCATACCATACAATTTCTCACCACTCTCTCTGCACACTTACTAATCCCATCATTCTTCCAGACCGGAGCCAACATCTTACAAATCCCCTTTGAACTGATGTGTGCTGTTCCATGTGCCATCGTTACTACTGCAAGCACATACGCATCAGGCAACATCCAACGCTGTTGTTCCGACAAGTCAATCCAACACCCACTCGAGTCCAATTTACCCGTGCTCTCTCTCCATGCAAGTTTTTCCTCCTCAGTCGCCTCTTTCTGAATTTCTTTCACGCTTTCCACTGTGTCTTCACACATTCCAGACTCAGAAATCCATCTTGCAGACGTTGCAACATACATTCTACTCATCATATTTCTAGCTGTCTGTTTTGCAGTCTCATCGGCAAAAGCATTCCCACGACCAACATCATCCGTGATTGCTTTATGAGCACTGCATTTCACAATCGCAACTTCAGTCGGCAAGGTTAGAGATTCCAACAAGTCATTAACTAGCTGACCATGTTGAATCTTAGTCCCATGGGACGTAATGAAACCTCTCTCTTTCCACAAACGGCCAAAACTATGGGCCACGCCGAACGCGTACTGACTATCTGTGAACACATTCACTCTCTTTCCCTTAGCTAAAACGCACGCTCTTGTTAGCGCGATCAATTCTGCAGCCTGGGCAGAATTCTGACTCACTCTTGCAGTCTCCACAATCGTACTCAAGGTCGTTACTGCATAAGCAGCAGTCACATCACCATTCTCCAATTTGAAGCAAGACCCATCAACATACAGCGTGCCATCTGGATCTGATAACGGAGTGTCTTTTAGATCAATTCGTCCTTTGGTTTCTTCCTCAGTTTTGAAACAACAGTCGTGTGGTTCGGAATCACTCGACTCTTGGCTAGTCGGCAACAATGTTGCTGGATTCAATACATTGCATCTCTTGATCTGAATATGACTAGCTAACAGTGTCAGTTCATAACCTGATAATCTAGCACTGGTAAGGTGCTGCGTTTTGGTTCGGTTCATGAGTGTATCCACAGCATGAGGAACCATAACTACTAGCATGTTGTTCATTACTAAACCAGCAGATTGTCGAATGGAAGCTGCAGCTGCGGCTGTAGCTCTCAAGCAACTAGGCAATGCTCTGGCTACCGGATCTAACGTTGATGAAAAATACGCACAAGGGCGTTGTTTATCACCAAATTTCTGCGTCAAAACACTCAATGCACAACCTTCTCTCTCGTGGACATAGAGCGTGAATGGCTTACTGTAGTCGGGTGTACCCAATACAGGTGCTGAACACAGTGCATTTCGCAATTCAGAAAAACTCTGCTGACATTCTGCAGACCATGGTACCGGACTCGGAACATTTTTCCCAGTCAAGGCTACCATGGGTTTTGCTAAAAGAGAAAAATGTGGGATCCATTGCCTACAATATGAGGTAATACCTAAAAAGGCACGTACTTCTCTCTGCTTGCTAGGAACATTCATCTGTGTAATTGCTTTTATTCTCTCTGGGGTCAACTTCCTTCCCTCCTTTGACAAGAGATGACCTAGGTAGGTCACTTCTTGGCAGCAGTATTGCATTTTTGAAGGTGACACCTTGTGATTCAAATCTGACAAGTGATGCAATAAAGAAATCGTAGCTGTTTTGCAAGTTTCTTTGTCATCCGCAGCCACTAGAAGATCATCGACATATTGTACTAAAGCAGAACCAAGAGGAAGTACGAAGGAATCTAACTGGCTTTTTAATGCTTGACTGTAAATGGATGGGCTTTCACAATAGCCTTGTGGAGCGCGTTTAAACCTGAAGCTTCGTCCTCCTAGAGAGAAACCGAAGATATCTCTGCTTTCTTCGGCTATCGGAATGCTGAAAAAGGCATTTTTCAAGTCGACAACCGAAAACCATGCTGCTGTAGCAGGAATCAACGTTAACAACGCAGTAATATCTGGAACCACAGGAAATTGTGGAATCACAATTTTATTAACCTCTCTGAGATCAATTACAAACCTATATACTGGAGGTTTTGTTGGGTCAGTTAGTTTCAAAATAGGCAGTACAGGACTATTACAGACATTACCTCTAGTTTCTTCTATGACGTCTTTCTCAATCAGATCTTGCACTATCAGTAGGAGCGCACGCTCACCTTCACTAGAGATTCTGTATTGTGGAATTCGTGGAAGTTTGACATTTGCTTTCAAAGTTACTACATAGGGTGGAATTTCCAATAGACCTACATCATTAGGACCAGTCGCCCAAAGAGTATCAGGGAGTGAACGCAGCTCTGGTGGGAGCGCATCCATCGACAAGTACATCGGAGAGATTATTCTTTTACCCAACGTAAGCTGTACTCCTGCTGGAGAACAGTACAATGTCGCGTACAGGCGTTTTAACAAGTCTAAACCGAGCAGATTTTCGTTACAACCTGTCGTCAAAATCAGGGGTGCTTTCAATTGACGGGGTCCAACAGAAATAGACAAAGGACCAGAAACCGGATTGTGAACAGGGGCGCCAGAAAAACCTACTGAAACGTTTGTTAAGCCAGACAAAGGTGCGCCAGGGAGTTTCGCATAAATGATAGAACTTTTTGCTGCACCAGTATCCAACAGAAACGGTTCGACTATACCTGATGTTGCTACTGCGACATAAGGCCCACTCTGATCTACTGGAACTGATACTACTCCCTCTCTTTGTCCATGGCTGTCCTAGTACTCACTTTGCTGAACTTCCTCACTAGCTTCATAATAGTCTTCAACATGATACTGTGGAGACCTATTCTGTTGGGCAGATTGTCCATTTCGCTGGTCGAAATAATTAGAAGGGCGATCACTCGTCTGCGGAGGCATAGCACCTCTTCCTCGACCTCTAGAATTTTGCATAGAACTACCACGACCTCTCTGAGCAGCCGCAGCATTATTTTGTGCCCGAACTGGACACTCATTTTTGTAATGACCTTCCACTTTGCAATAAGCACATTGATTCCATTGGTATTGTGGCCTTTGAAAATTATAATCCGTTCTTTGATATGACCCTTGCTGCATACTAGTCTGATTCGTGCGAGGCCCTTTCTCCAAGGGGCGACAAATATCTGTCGCTACATTGTGTGTTATAATTTTAATTGTCATATTGTTTGTGAAATCTAATAGTAATTTTTTCTCTATTTTATACTAGTTCAAGGCTTTTGCAGTTTAGATTGCGGTATTGTTACTGCTGGTTTTGCAGCTTGTGTAGTTGCATGTGCTTGGTAAGCAAATGTATTTTGTACTGTTTACTCTAAATTAGTTTACTTTCCCTACATGAATGTGTTTTTTACAAATAGTGTAGTAATAGCAGTATGTTTGGCTTCCGTGTTTTGAGTGTCAATATCTTTTTGCAATAGTGCTTGATGTGTGCTTTGTTGTCTTATGAGTAATTGTTTTTGTTTTTTCTTTCTAGTGGGATATCGTTGTTTTTTGCTGTGTCTCTGCAGAGTAGGTGCTGGTGAGTGTGGCTATTTTTGGTAAGCGTTATATTGTTTTTGAGTATATAGCTCTTTGTGCTAAAGCCACACTTTCTTTACTACTTACTTTGCACAGTGTTGGTTGTTGTTGACTTGTTTGTGCAGTCTCTTTTCTTAGTAACGATAATGGCTAGCCGCAGGATTACTGCTCAGCAGGTTGTCGGTATGCTTTTTGAGTCTTCCTCTGACCTTGGTTCAGAGAGTAACTGATTCTGAGGCAAAGGTGGGAGGGGGTGCTTCAGGCAGTGAGTTTTCTCTTCACCTGGAATCATCGTATGATGAAGCTTCTCTCAGTGCGGATGAAGTGCCTGTGTTAGAGGAGGACATTGATGTGCCTGTAGTGCGCCAAGAGGCATCTGGGCTGCAGCCTGGGGCTGCAAGGCTTCCTATTGGTATAGTGCGCCAAGAGGCATCTGGGCTGCAGCCTGTGGTTGACTTCACGTTGCTGTGGTGCGGGGGGAGGCATCTGGGGCTGCTAGGCTTCCCGTTGGTGTAGTGCGGCAAGAGGCTTCTGGCCTGCGGGCTGGGGCTGCACCACTTCCCGCTGATAGTGCTGACCTCTGGGTTGCCCCTGTCATGGTGCAGCCGGCATGCTGCGCCAGACTTTACTGGTGTTCCAGGGTGTAGAGTAAATACTGAGAATTTTTTGCCGATACATTTTTTTATTTGTTTATGGACGATGTGTTTTTGGCAGAGATTGCTGAGCAGACTAATTTGTATGCTGAACAGCTTTTGAGGGACAACAGTGCCAGCCTAAAGCCCCATTCCAGAGCTAGCCAGTGGACTCCCACAAATCTTGAAGAGATGAAGAAGTTCTTGGGATTAACTTTTTTGATGGGCTTGCTAAGGAAGCCATCGATGACTTCATATTAGTCTACTACTACGTTTGATGGCAACGGCTATATTTCCGTCAGTCATGAGTCGTGATAGGTATTTTTCCCCAAAACATTTTGGGTCGTTGCATGTCGCGGGTACTTGGGCCTCCCACACAAGCGAGGCACCATTTTTATCGGGAGACCTGGGGGTAGGCTGGGTGGAAGGAAATTTGTGTGAGCCCGATAATGCCACAGTTTCCCAAACAAACATTTGTGAAAAACTGATTTTTTCAGCTAAAATTGAGGTTTGCAAGGGATTCTGGGTAAGGAAACGTTGGGGGATCCATGCAAGCCATACCTCGTTGGAAGCCCCCGGGTGTCTAGTTTTCAGAAATGTGCGGGTTTTGTAGGTTTCCCTAGATGGCCGCCGAGAATGGGGCCGAAACCGCAGGTGAATCCCCTTTGCAAAATCAGGTGATTTTGACATAGGCAATTTTGATGTCGCTACGTTTTGGGCCCTTGCCTGTCGCGGGTACTTGGGCCTCCCACACAAGTGAGGCACCATTTTTATCGGGAGACCTGAGGAACGCTGGGTGGTAGGAAACTTGTGTGAGCCCGTTGATGCCACACTTTCCCACACAAACGTGTGAAAAAAAGTGACTTTTTTTCAGCGAAAATTGAGGTTTGCAAAGGATTCTGGGTCAGGAAACGTTGGTACAGCCAGCCCCTCCCAATCCCCTGCGTGTGGAAGTTCATGCAGGAAACCCAGAGGTGGCGCTGCAGAATATGTGATCTTAGTGTATATTTGTTGCAAACCCCTGCTCCAGCACTTGGCTAGTGTACGAAACTCAGTGGAGTCATCTAGGTTTGACCACCGTACTCGAAGGAGAACCCGAAGGAGCTCCCAGAGTGGGGGCACAAAGGCGCCGGGGGGTCATCTCTGATTACGTCTATCTGCAATTCCCTGGACCAGCCACTGTAGTTGGGCCGATATGTAATATTGCTAGAAATCAGAGTCTGCAAGGCCTCGTTTCACTGTCTGACGCTGCATGGTAGCCAATGCCACTCTATAGAGAATGTAGTGGGCAGGAACGCCTGCCCTCTCGACCTTGCGCTCAATAAACAGAGAAACACGTAGGTTTCTTCTCCAAGTTCAATTTAATTTCATCCAGATGTAAACAGATTCAATTCATTCTAATTGATGAATATATTCAAAAGTTTCTTGCATGCATAAAGGTAATCTTATGTTGCAATATCGTAATTCCACATTATTTAGCGTCCACCCAATGCATTTTGGGTCAGTCACTGTGACCCTTCGTCAGGGGTCTGAAAACAATGGGTAAAACAGGACCAAATTAGTTACTCCGAATTGGCTATATAATAACGACATTTATAAGCAATAATATCCATGCTTAGGATGATGGTTAACATGCGCTGTGAACAAGAGGGTGAAGGATACTTAACTGAGACGGTGCTGTAACGTGCTCACAAGTGTCTACTAAAACGAGTGTCCGTGAAACTTACAAAACCACGTGAAGTGCCTTACAACGATGCCACCGAAATCAACATGCTTACCATGGAATACGAGGAACCCAGTGTACAGAAACGAGTGTCGGTTAGTATGGAGAATCTACTTACAAAGGATCGGACGCTGCCGTTTCCTCAGAGGAAAATGCCAGTATCCACAGTTCTATGAGAACCGTGATGATAAGTGGATCAAGAGTCACCTGATCGGGAATATAACCAATGGGCGCCCGAGAAAAAAAAAACAAGAAAGGAAAACACCTGTCACGTGATCTGAGTGTTCATGCTTCATGATACGGAAGTGTAAAAAGTATCGAGGTTTAGTAGGAACGTGAAGCTCGAATTCCGATGGGAGTGCAAACTGAAATACCGTGCTCAGAGTATAATAAAGAAAACGGATATGCCAGCGCTAGCATTATGACCAAGATTAATACAAATACATGTTCATGATACAGTGACATTATATTTTACAAAACCAATGATAATGTATTGATGGGGGTCAGTGTTCATCTCAAGACAATGCTACAAAAATTAGATCAGTCATAAAAAACAAGAGTGTTCTACACGATCATTCATCCCGACTGGGTGAGCCGTATTCAGTTTTTTGATTCAGTAAAATTCCGTTCTCAGACGTTGCTTCAAGGGGTCCATGTCTGGGCGTTGTGGGATGGTCTCAAGAACCGTAAATCTGAGTTGAGATATTTGATGTCCCGCTTCTTTCCAGTGACATGCTACAGTTGATTTGACATTCGCAAGTCGAATATTACTCTTGTGTTCCGTGATGCGTACCTTAATTTTACGTTCTGTTTGTCCAACATATATTTTGCCACAAGGGCATTTGATTGCATAAATGCAGTTCATAGTGTCACAAGTACTAGTGTGATGCAGATCTACTGGATAACCTTTGGTGGGATGAGTCAGAGTTTTGCCAGTGATCACATTGTTGCAATGAGTGCAATTGTGGCATTTTAACATACCTTTCCAGTTGGGATTCGCTTTTTTGGTTGTGTTTAGTAATTCTTTGACTACGTGTGACGACCTATGCGCCACCCTGATTCATTAACTAAACCTATCGATCAACATAGCGTGTGCACGTGGATAACAAACTTGTTATGTTATGTTATGTTATGTTATGCGAATTTATTAAGCGCACAGATGCTCCAGCGAAGGAGCGTCCTGGCGCCCGACAAGGTAGCAGCATAACACAACTAAACAGCACAAAATAAAAAGAGAGCACTAAGGGAATAGAAAAGTTTTAACCGCACAGCGAAAGGAGAACAGGTCCCCAAGAGCGCGGATCGCCGGGGGAAGGGTATTCCAAAGCAATGCAGCGCGGACTTGAAAAGAACGTCCGCCAGCCCTGCAGAGCTTAAAACGGGGGACGACCGCCAATTCAAGGTCGGAAGATCTTAAGGACCGAATGGGAACATAACGAGACATGAGTTTGGACAAGATCGCGGCAGGGGATCCCTTAAGGATTTTATAAGCAACACAGAGGACTTTAAACCGGATCCTCTGTGCCATCGGGAGCCAATGCAGCGAGCGCAGGGTATTAGTAGTGGAGCAGGATCTGGGTAATCCCACCATCGCTCTCGCTGCCGCGTTCTAGACACGCTAGAGGCGTCTAATTTCCGCTTGATTCAGGCCCACTAAGAGGGAGCTAGCGTAATCCAGCCTAGAGATCACAGTAGCTTGGATCACGAGTTGCCTCGTAGTGGCATCAAAGAACTTGAGCACGGGACGAAGTCCACGCAAGATGCCAAAACAGCAGGGCGCCGTGCGTTTGGTATGGCAGACAAAGGCAAGGGTAGGATCCAACCAAACCCCAAGATTTTTAAGCTCAGAGACCGGGGTAGGTGTAGGGCCTAGATCCGATGGCCACCACCTGTCTCCCCAGAGTTCCGTATGTTTGCCAAAAATCATCACCTCGGTCTTACTAGCGTTCAGCTGGAGACAGTTGGACGTCATCCAGCAAGCGACCGCCCGAAGTCCTTGTTGGAATCTGGGGGCATCCACGTCTGCATCCCCGCTGATCGTGACCGCTAGCTGGGTGTCATCGGCGTATGACACCATGGTCATACCCCACTGCCTGACTACCTCAGCCAGCGGTCTCACGTATAGATTAAATAACGTGGGACTCAGCGAGGAGCCTTGAGGAACCCCCAGATCCAAAGGATGGAGTTTGGACTGGTAAGGCGGGACGGCCACACTAAAGGAGCGATTGGCAAGGAACGAACGGAACCACTGGAGGGCAAGGCCAGCAACACCAACTTCCTCTAGACGACGCAGAAGGATGGGGTGGGACACGGTGTCAAAGGCGGCGCTCAGATCTGGTGTGAAGAGCTGTCAACTTTTTTTTCTACCAAAATAGCAAGGATCCAGCAGGACCTGCTAGCTGCTCTCCCCAGTGACAGCCCCGCAATCTCCCCACAACCCTCCTACTGCCCATGCTCGGGACAGCAACTTACTAATTTCGTGCAGATTGAGGAGGATGCTGTTCTCCCCCTCCTTCAGTCCCTAAAATCTGGTTCTCCATCTGACCCATGTCCGGCCCGGGTGCTGTCGGAGGTGGCAGATTTGGTCTGTGATGAGACCACGCAGATAGTGAACCTCTCCCTGGCTTCGGGCGTTGTTCCTCCTGTCTGGAAACGGGCCAAACTTTTGCCGCTCCTGAAGAAACCCGGACTGGATGTGGCGACTCCGGGGAATTATCGTCCGATTTCCTTGCTACCGGCACTTACTAAAATTTGTGAAAAGGTAGTATTCCAACAATTGGAGAGCTTTGTGGAAACCTCTAAGGCCCTCCATCCCGCCCAATCAGGCTTCAGGGCTGCTTACAGCACCGAGACGGCCTTGGTGGAAATGACCGAGGCTATTCGGGACTGTTTAGACGGGGGTGGCAGAGCGGTCCTAATTTTATTGGACCTCTCTGCTGCTTTCGATACTGTCCCTCATGACCTCCTCCTCGGCCGGCTGTCGGCTATAGGCATTGGGGGTGTAGTCCTGGATTGGCTGTCCTCTTTTTTATCTAATAGGACCCAGCAGGTCTGGCTGCCTCCCCATGCCTCGGAGCCTAAACCTCTGTGCACAGGTGTTCCGCAGGGGTCAACTCTTAGCCCCTTACTGTTCAATGTTTATATCACCCCCCTGGTTTATCTAGCGGAACAGTTTGGGGCTAAGATCATAGGGTATGCAGACGATACCCAACTGCTGTTTACCTGGCCCGATGCCGATCTGGATACATCCACGGTCCACCTGTGTTTGTCCTCTGTATTTCGCTGGTTAACGGAGGCCCAGCTGAAGTGCAACGAGGACAAATCAGAGGTGCTCTTTTATGGCTCTTTTTCCCCCTCGTTCAGGAGCTCACTGTGGCCTTCAAACATTCCTGGCCCTAGAGAGATGGGGAGACCTGCCAAAAACCTTGGCATCTGGTTCGCGGAGGACCTACAATTTGAGCATCACATTAAGAAGCTTACAGGCACTTGCTTCGCCACCTTGAGAATGCTACGCAAATTCTTCCCCCTACTTCCTAGGGATGCGAGGGAGTCGGTTGCTCGGGCGCTCATCTTGGCTAGGTTGGACTATGCCAATGCACTGTTTAGTGGCATACCCGCCTATTTGGTGCAGCGTCTGCAAATTATTCAGAATGCGGCCGTCCGTCTATTATTTAACATACCTAGATGGAAGAGCGTTCGCGCGGAGATGCGCACGCTCCATTGGCTCCCGGTTAGACAGCGCATTATGTTTAAATCTCTGGTGCTGGCATTCCGGGCAACCCATGATCAAGGCCCCCTCTATTTGAGAAAGAGATTTATCAGATATGTCCCTGCACGTACCGTGAGATCTTCTACTCTGTTTAAACTGTCTCTCCCACGTTTTAAACGGTCCAGACTTGGTGGCCAGTCGATTTCTGTGATTGTGGCCCGGGCCTGGAACGCTCTCCCTTTCCATCTGCGTTCCTTGCCAACAGTGGCTGCATTCAAAAAACATCTGAAAACTCACCTCTTCAAGAGTACAATCTGATGTGTTTTTTCACTCTCTGAGTCTTGATGTCTGTTTCTTTTTCCCTTTTCTCGCGCCAGGATACTCCCCAGTAATGGAGCGCGTTATAAAATGGTTTAAAGTAAAGTAAAGTAATAGCACCAGCGCCGCCGTTTGACCCGCGTCAAGCACGGAGCGTAGGTGCTCCACCATAAACAGTAGAGCCGTCTCCGTGCTATGCCCAGCACGAAAGCCATTCTGCGTCATGTCTAGGATGTCGGTCTGACAAAGATGATCCGAGAGGACAGAGTTGACATGCGCCTCAGCTATTTTAGCAGGCCACGGAAGAAGTGATATTGGACGATAGTTCTCGGGTTTGCTGACATCCAAAGATGGCTTCTTAAGAATAGGCATAACTACTGCCTGTTTCCACTTCAGTGGAACTACGCCAGATGTAAATGACGTGTTAATCAGCGAGCAAACCGGCGAGATATCGTGCAAAGCTAGATCTTTAAACATAGCTGGGCACAACGGATCCGCCGGAGACCCTGACTTCACCTGTTGAGCCAATTTACCAAGGCTTTCTGGCGTTAGGCTCGCGAAGGAATGTAATACATCCGATACCAAAAGCTTAAGCGGTCCCTCAGCGGAAGGTGCAGCCGATGGAAAGGCTCTATAGATGGCACGAACCTTTTCCAGAAAGAAGTCCGCCAGGATTTCGCAATGTGCAGTTGAGCTCTGGTAGGTCGCAGTCACCTTTTTGGCGGTAAGATCTTTCAACACCTTAAAAATAGTTTTGGAGGGGTTAACACTGGTACGAAATTGCAGGGCATAAAAGGCCGCGCGGGTGCTGCACACTGTCCGATGGTAAAGTTTCACAGTGGCCCTGTACAAAACTTTCTTGTCGATATTATAGGTTTTGCGCCATTCTCGCTCTGCGCGCCTACAGGTATTTTTAAGTGCCCGCAACGACTCATCGTACCACGGGCTGGAGTTCCTTGCCCCAGATTTACACAGAGCTATTGGAACAAGGACATCAAGCGCACTAGTAACCCACTCGCAAAAGGGGTCATAGCCCTGATCCGCCAACTCAATTACACCAAGCGGGTCGGACGACAACAGATGGAAAAAGTCGTCAGGTTTCAATTTATTCCAACACCGTCTAGGGATAGAGCGCACCAATGGTTTGAGGTGCGGGACAGGCAAAGGGCACTGGATACATACCAAATAATGGTCGGTCCAGGCCATTGGTATTGGAGTGGAGATGCTGGCTTCCGCTATGTTGGTAAAAAAAGGATCTAGGGTGTGGCCGCCTACATGAGTAGGCTGCGACACCCACTGAACCAACTGAAGAGCCTCAAGATCTGCAACAAAGCTGGACACGGCTGAACTAGACAAGTTATCGAAATGTAGGTTCAGGTCGCCAAGAATAGAAAAGTTAGAGCAACCTACAGCCAACGTGCTGATGGTATCTGGAAGAGCAGACCTAAAGGCCACTTCACTTCCTGGTGGCCGATAAATAAAAAGGCCCGAGAGAGCAAAGTTAGGCGAGATAGCAATCTTGAACAGAGCGCTTTCGCAGCCCAAGATGTTTTGCCCTTGCCATACGCATGAATAGCAGGACTTGACTGCGAGGGCTATCCCCCCACCTCTAGAGGCTCGGTTGAGAGTGTATACCGAGTATTCAGGCGGGAAGGCCAAGTTCATGACGGCCGTATCGGCATCCTGCAGCCAGGTCTCCGTCAAACAAAAGATGTCCGGCAGTTCCTTACCTAGACATAACATGTCTTACCTAGATAACAAACTTGCTCATAGCCAATGCCACTCTCCCATGCCCTAATACCCAAATAAACTCTGCTCAGGGTTTTCAGTTCTCTGAACGAGCCCCTGGTATCCACAGGAAAAGGGTAGTAAAAAAGTGGAGGAACCGGGGGAGAGCCACCATCTTCAAAAGGGCTATCCTTCCCATCACTGAAAGCGGAAGTGCCCCCCCAAAAGTTCATGAAGGACCTCGAGGATCCAATCACACATCCCACATTATCCTCAAGTAGATTAGCTCTGTTGTGATAGATCTAGACCCCCAGATATGTTAAGCACCGGGGTTCCCACTGCTCAATTGTAAGGTGTTCTCTCCGTGCCAGGGGGAAGAGCTTGGATTTCTGCCAGTTGACCCCCAGTCCAGATAGCCGGCCAAATTCCTCCAACAGGTCTCTTACCCCCATCAAATTCTCTTCTGTGTCATGAAAAAAGAGCAGCAAAACATCTGCATATAGTGCTACGCTGTGGCAGTTTCTCTCTATTGTGAGACCCCTAAGTGCCCTGCCAGTTCTCGCACATGGTGCCAGAGGTTCCATCGCAATAGCAAAGAGCAGTGGAGACAGGGGGCACGCCTGACTCATCGCTTTCTCCACTAAGTATCTCGCCGATATAGTTCGACCGGTACGTACTCTGGCTTTTGGTCTGGTATACTGCAATTATGTCCATAACACAAGCTGCTCTCACATTCCCATAAGCAGCATCGCCTCGTAGAGATAGTGCCATTCAAGGGTATCGAAATACTTTTCAATATGAACCGCAAATACCGTTGCGTTCTCCTGGTCATAGTGATCAGCCTCCATAATAGCCAGGACGCGTCGAATATATTGGTAGCTATAGTCTGCCCAGGGATAAACCCCGTTTGAGCTGGGTCTTTCGGCCGACAAACATGGAATTGATATGGAAGATAAGTCAGCGCTCCGGCAGCACGTACCGCTGAAGAGAGGTGAAGCGTACTCCCGCTGTGTGCCTCCTCTCTCCAACCCTCACCTGACACCACAGAGGCGGTAAGACAAACAGGGCTAAGCCCAATCAAATATTTTGTGTGGTGCAGGCAAGCAGCGTACATCCCTGAAATTGGTCACTGCCTGGAACACCACTTCGGAGCACCAGCAAGGGGGCTGCCCACTTATATACCTTAGGACGTATTGGTGCTCTCACCCTTAAAAAAGATGCAATCCCAGAGAGAACACGACTATACACCCTCATGTGCCTATGAGGAGGTTTGGCCCCCACAATGACACCTTCCTGCAGAGCTGGATAAGTTATTTCCCCAGGCCATATCTCATAGCCATATCATAGAGCTTGCCCCTCTGCAGTAGAGTGTCGCCAAACTGTCAGCCTTTGATTACAGAGGTATACAAGGGGACGGGGGGGCTGGGCCTAGTGTGGTGACCTCAGTCCCCACACGCAAGGCCGGCAACCGTAACAGGGGGTACCTGGAAGGCTTTAGCTGTTTGACTGAAGTCTTCCACAAGAGTGCGTGCACGCTTAAGGATGCACCCTACAGGTAGGAAGAAATACCAGGATTAATGGGCGATGACGTCTCAATGGATTTCGATCCCAAAGAGGGGTTCCCCGATACGGGTGAGGGTGATGTTGAGGATGACGAAGCCTCGTACGATTAGGCACAAGACTTGGGCAGATTCTGGCACCCACATTCAACCTGTTCAGACTCTGCTGAGGGAGACAATGGGCCTAGTGACATGCCACACTGCGCAGAAAGGGTCCCGGTGTATGTGGCGAGCAAGAGACGCCAGCCTCTCAGTAAAGAAGTTAGGGCAAGCCTAAGGGTGGAATGTCCCAGACCTTCTGTTAGATCTGGGGGTCTCTAGTTGGCAGAGGTAAGTAGACCAAGTAGGGACCCTTGCTTCTAGTCAGGGTGAAGGAATACACACAGTAGACAACCTCCGCTCTCCCTCTAGGTAGCTTGGCGCGAGCAGGCAGGCTTATCCCCAAGGCAATGTGTATAATAATTGCACTTAACACAACAATAATCCCCAATCCACCACAAACTGAGACCACACAGGTAAGTATATTTTATAAAAATATAACTTTATCTAGTTGCAGGCAGTAAAAAGCAGTAATACACGATAATCACTTCTTCAGGTAAAGGTTGCACTTAACCTTAATGGTTGCATGTATGTAGGAAGTCTCTTAATAAAAGATAGTCTCAAGTCTCTTGTCTCAGTATTAGAAATAATACCTTGAACTCATCTCACATCAGCTCTATAAAAATGAGCAAAATCAAGCAATGCCAGCGTGTAGTTTAACTGTTAAAATCAGCCCCTCACTCTATTTGGTCCACACTACGCGAGCGCGGCTCACCACTAGCTCTGGGTGCACCGTGCCGGTGAAATCGATCTTGACTTCAGCTCCAGGCGCTCTCAGCGCGCCCCACCATGTTCCTTGCGCCTTCGCGCCGACAAGGTAATCTTCCCCTTGGTCCCGGCCGGTCCCGATAGCCCTCCGCCCGCTCTCTGGTCTTCGGGGAGCAGCGGGGAGCTGACGCGGCGCCTCCGCGCGGGGACTCAGGCCAGGGACAGGGATCGCTCACCCAGAATCCCTCGGCGGGGTCGGGTCAGTCCTTCTCCGGCTTCGGCGGCGTTCACACGGCCCTCCAGAGGTCCCGAGGACGGGGACCAATCCGGTTGCGGCATTGGGGACGAGCCTTTGGACACACCCGGGAGTCAGCCAATGGCAGTGCGGCTCCCGGGCAGGCTTGCGTTGACGCTCCGTCCACCAGCCAACCACAGCACGGCAAATCGATGACGCTGCAGCACACGGGGCCAATCCCGTTGCGGCGTCGGTGAGGGGGCTCGGCTCCTTCAGCCAATGGGAGCGCGGCGGCTCCGATCTTCGCCGCTGCAGCTCCAGTTCACGAGCGGCAACTTCTAGGGATTATCCTGGCCCCGGGCAGCGGCGGTGAACAGGCGGCAACGGGGGTTTGAGGGCGCAGGTCACGAATAGACCGCCCTCTCGGCCTCTCAACCACTTTGGAGCAGATTTCACAAGGGGAGGCACCACAAACCCCCGACCCTCGCTGGGAATGTGCCGATGAGCACACCGATCCCTTTCTCACGCTCCGCAGTCGAGTACCACGCGTTCCAGGTCACAACAGCCCAATCTTGCAGCTGCTTTTGGCAAAGCTTTAGGAACCTTTAACCCTGGGTTCCCAACAGGAGGCCAGCTCTTCTCAGGCCCTTGGAGATTCAAGTTGCAGACACAGCACACAGCAAAGTCTTGGCAGTTTCAAGCAGGCAGGGTCACAGCACCCAGCAAAGTCCCTTTCTCCTCCTCAGCTTGCAGTTGCAACAGCAGAACAGGTCAGCCCTTAGAGCACACAGCAAGGCAATCTTCCTCTTGTTCTCCAGCAGTCCTTCTTCCAGCAGAGGTTCCTTCTTGATTGTAGAATCTTAGAATCTAATCTCTGTAGTCAGGGGTCCTTCTCCTATACCCCTAAAAGTCTTTGAAGTCCTTTGAAGTCTTTTGAAGTCTTTTTGTGCAAGGGGGCCCTGAGCCCGGTCTAAACCAGTTCTGGGGGTTGCTGGAGCGCTGGGTGTTTCTGGTTTCCTTCTCCTGTCAGCATCAGGGTCAGAGGTGACAGTTGGCCGGCAGGAGGGGGAGCCAGCATGGTGGTCAGACAGGCACAGCCCTTCACTATCAGGCGCTATCTCCTCCCGCCTCCCTGGCAGCAGATGCTGCCTTTCATCCATGGGTTGACTCAGACCCCCTCCCTCCGGGGGCTCTGCAGCCCCTGTCACCCTCAGACCAGACAGGCAATCCACAAACAGGCCCAGGCACACAGAAAGGTTTAGACAAGAGAACAGCCACTTTCTAAAAGTGCTATTCTCAAACACAGGATTTAAAAACAACCTTCACTAAAAGATGTGTTATTAAATTCTGAGTTCAGGGATATCTTTCTCTTATGTCCCATCTTGTTCCTATGAGAAGATAGGCTGGGATCCATTGGGACCCGCCTCCCCCATGTTATTCTATGGAGCAAGATAGCCTTACAGCAGTGAGCGCACAAAATGGCTGCTGCCCACTGCCAGAGCATGTGACCTGCACTAGTACATGCTCTACCTGCCCCCTACACTGCACCCTGCCCAGGAGGGTACCCTGAGCCTTCCATATGGGTGACTGATGTGCACAGACAGGGAAGGGGTAGGCCCAGCCAGTGGAGACACTGGATAGGGGGACAGGGCAGTCCACTGACTGCACACAGGCCCTGCGCTGGCAGGCCTGAGACACCATTTTAGGGCTACTCATGTGGGTGGCGCAATCTGCGCTGCAGGCCCACTAGTAGCATCTGTCATCACCAGCCCTGGCACACACAGTGCACTTTACTCAGACCACTTGTCACGGAGAGCACAAGGCTCCACTGGCGCCATCACCCACACTTTCTGACCAGGGTGGAACTCAACCAGAGAAGTGTTCTGGTCATACCATCTCTTCATTTCCTCCTGGCTAGCCTCCAGGTTCTCTTGAGCGAGCTTCCTGAAGCGCTTGGTCTGATTGCGAATGGCCAGCACATAGCTGAACACATCCTGAGGGGTTTTCCCACGGGATTTCTCCCACCCCTCCTTCACCAGAGTGAGAGGCCTTCTGACAGGGTGGCCATACAGCAACTCAAAGGGACTGAACCCTAAGGATTTCTGAGGCACCTCCCTGTAGGCAAACAACAGGCATGGTAACAAGACGTCCCATTTCCGCCTCATGGGCTCTTCCAGGCCCATAATCATGCCCTTCAATGTGCGGTTGAATCTTTCAACCAACCCATTTCCTTGAGGGTGGTAAGGAGTGGTGAATTTGTATGTCACCACACACTCATCCCACAGGGACTTCATATACCTAGAAATGAAGTTTGTCCCCCTGTCAGAGACCACCTCTCTGGGGAACCCCACATGGGAAAAGATTCCCATCAGGGCACGGCCCACCACTGGGGCTGTGACTGTCCTGAGCGGGATGGCTTCCGGGTACCGAGTGGCATGGTCCACCAAGACCAGGATAAACCTGTTGCCTAGGGCTGTCTTGGGGTCCAGGGGCCCCACGATGTCAATGCCCACCCGCTCAAAAGGGGTGCTCACCACAGGAAAGGGTTGGAGGGGTGCCACCCACTTCCCTCCGCTCTTGCCACTGGCCTGACAAGTCTGGCAAGATTTACAAAAGGCAGATACGTGCATCTTCATCTGGGACCAGTAGAAATGGGTGACAAGCCTGTGATAGGTCTTGTCTTTCCCCAGATGTCCTGCGAGAGGCACGTCATGAGCCAGACCCAGTAGGAAGTTCCTGAAGCGCTCGGGTACTACCAGCACACGGCCTGCACCGGGCTCGGCGAACTTAGGCTCACTATAAAGTAAGTCATCCTCCCAGTAAATCAAATGCTCCCTGGACCCCAGGCCTGCTGCCTGGTCGGCAGCCTGCTGCCGCACACCAATGAGAGAAGGGCACTCCTTCTGAGCCTGGCAGAATTCCTCCCTGGAGGGACCACCCTCTTGCTGCCACTGGGATAGCTCAGGCAATTCCCCCAGTTCGGCCACCTGCTCCCCTGTATATATATATATATATATATATATATATATATATATATATATATATATATATATATATATATATATATATATATATATATATATATATATATATAAACTTCTTTATCGGCTTTTCACAAAAAAACATAAAAGAAACGATTAAAAAATACAATTGACACTTTTGCACAGGGATACAAATAAATTCTGAGAAGTTCATACAGAAATGAAGTTAAAAAAGAAGGTCTATTGATACCATTTCATTTCTTCAAGGTTACAAATTACAGAATAATTATTATAGATTTTGCCTGTGCTTCATAATACATTTTAGAAAGTTGAGAACGAAGTAGCAAACATTTTCGGATTCAAGCATTTGAAGTCTAAGAAATGCCGGCCTGCATTGTGTAAGGCCCCAGCTCCTTAATGTAGGAAATAGCCAGATTTTCCTATGTGAGTGGTGGAATTTACAAAACATGATCACATGTAGGTTAGACTGGTTTGATTTTCCGTCACAAGGGCATGGGGGAAAACTTGAATCCCAACAATTCTTCAGAGGGAAGGCGACCAATCTGAAAAATGTGTCTAGCCTAAGTCTAGTCAACAACATTCTCTCATAAGTTGTTACCTGCAATGTAAGATAGGGGTGAATGCCATGCGTTATTTGGACCATATTTGCATGAATGACCGAAGGTTTTAGCGATTCGGATGCCAATCTCAGAGTCTCTAGGTGACGAAGTGCTTGTTGTTTTAATGCTCTCTTCGAAAGGTCGATTATAGACTCTGGTTGGAGGTAATATTTCTCAAGGCCAAGGTCTTTAAAAAAAATTCTAATGTAGGAGAGCCATCTTATCTTTGAAGACTTGTCAAGAGCCATTGTATCAACTACGATGGACTGGGTCAGCGCATTTTTGACGGATGTCCAAATGCGCCGCACAGCATCAATGGTTGGATCTTGAGCAGGTCCTCTATATAAGGAATTCCCAATTCCAGGTGAGAGGCATAGATTGAAGTGTCTTTTGGGGTGGCTAAAAGAAATCTTAGGAAAGCATTTTCTGCTACCTGAATGGAAGTGGTATCTGTGTGTCCCCAGACTCTTGCTCCATACAACGCGATGGCCTGACATTTGGCACTGTAAATTTTCAGTAACTCCACTGGAGCCCTTCTCCCCAATCTCTGAGAGAAACTCATTAAGGCCGCTATTGATCTTTTAAATAGGTGGCACCTTGTCTCTACTGCTGGCTTCCAAGTCAATCGTTCGTCTATCATGATACCAAGGTACGGATACTGGGCAGGGACCTCGAGTTTTTGATTATCGAGGTAGATCTCTTTTACACCTTTTTTCCTAGTGCCCGATATCATGACAAACGTTTTCTTGACATTTACCTGTAGGTCCAGATCGCCCATGAAAGACGTATATCTATTCAGGGAGTTCTGGAGCTCGCGCGGAGTACGCGCGAGAATGAAAGCGTCGTCCGCGTAAAGCAGGGCGGGAATCAGGTGCTGTTTTATGCGTGGGAGGTCCTGGGCCCCCCTCAACATCCCTTTCTCCAAGCCGTTGGTATAAAGTGAGAAAAGGAAGGGGGCCAGGACATAACCTTGCCTGACTCCGCGCTCCACTCCAAACGGTGCTGTCAACTCGCCATTCCGGCCAAAGCGTACTCTCGCCGTGGCTCCTGAATAGAGCTCCCTCAAGAAGTTTAAGAGGGGGGGTTCCACTCCCATGTGGCTTAGGACCGTCCACAGTTTTGAGTGCGAAACGCAGTCAAAAGCTGCGGACAGGTCTACATAGACCATATATATCATGTTCTCCTTAGCCTGCGTGTATTTACCCAATATCAGACTAAGATTAAGGGCCTGTTCTACCGTACCGAACCCCTCTCGGAACCCGAATTGGAGGTCGGAAATAATGCCTCGCTCCTCACCCCACTGCTGGAGTCGCTCTAGGATTACTCTCCCCACTACTTTGCCGAGCGAGTCCAGCAGTGAGATGGGGCGGTAACATTTCACATCTTGGCGGTCCCCTTTTTTAAAAATGGGGACCATTATAGACTTGGTCCAAGAATTCAGAACACCCTCGTTTGCAGCGGCTGTGCATACTCTTGTGATAATGGGTGCCCAGAGGTCCAAATTGTGTTTGAAGAAGTCCACTGGGACCCCGTCAGGCCCTGGGGCTTTCCCCATTTTGCTAGTTTCCAAAGCCACTAGCAAATCGGGAATATCAAAAAGGATCGGGATTGGGTAATGTACTTCTGGAAGCATGTTAACGGGGCCATCTATATTTGAATTATTCTTAAAAATCTCACCGTTCGCCAGAAAGCCTCATAATTTTTTGAAACAGCACTCTTGTGTAAATCTTCCCAGAGTTTCTGTTTCAACTCTTTGGTTCTTTGCTTACGTTCCCCTATGTATTGGCGTCTGAGAAGTTGAATCTGTCCCATGTCCCTAGGTTTGTTGTGTAGGGCAAGTTTTAGTTTAGTGAGAGCTGTGGTACAATTATGATTGAACCACCCTTTCTTGCTGGAATATTTGGACATTGATTTGGACGAAAGTAGTTCCTTAACTTTCTCTAAAATTTGTATAAAATTATTTAGGACTTCTTCGTGAGTTGCCGAGAGATCCAGGCATATTAATATGTTTGGATAGGCCAACTCGACCAATTTTTTTGTGAGATCGCTAGGGTAAATTTTTTCCCATTTAATTGTGTAGCCATTCTGTTTGCCTATCTCTAAATTATTCTGGGCAAGAGTGTTTGCTATTAGAGTGTTTTGGGGTATGCAATCGGGTAAATAAAGATGCATTCTCAACGCAGAGTGATCACTCAATGAGTTGTCAATGACCTGGAAGTCTTTAGCTATGTTTAACAAACCAGGAGACAGAAAAATTGAATCAACTGTCGTTTGGTGACCTCTGCCCACGTAGGTCAGATTAAGGGAATTTAGATCTGCGCTTGGACAGTTAGCGATTTGCAGATCCAAGTCGGAGAGCACATTATTTAAAGCATTCCCCGCCTTGTTATGCATAAAATGTACTAATGGGATCTCAAATTCATCCACAATCCCACAACACTGTAGATTTGCCAGTGGGCATGGATGAAGATTGAAGTCCCCTCCCCATAGTAAATGAATTGCCCCGTATCTACCTTTCCAATGGAGGAGTTGACTTAATTTCTCCTGTACGTTTCTAAGAAGAATCATAAATTGATCTTCCTCTAGATTATTATAAAGGTTAGTCAAAAGGATGGTCTCCTTATTCGCAAAGGAAAGTGAAAGAATTTGCTAATTAGGATCAGAATGGACACTTTTAAATGTCTCAAGGTATTTGTTATATACGTTATTAGCCCACCTTTGGGCCTGCCTATAATGCTGCTCACAGCTGGAATAAAAAATGTTTTGTAACCTAATAAGTGGAGCTCTGTTGTGGACCATGACTCCTGGAGACAAATTATTTTGTAACGTTCTAAGAAGTTTTGAGCCGTCCCATCCTCGATCTTGGAGCGCAGACCCGCTACGTTCCAAAAGAGGATGGGTATGGGATGTATATCATCTTTAGGAGCTACTACGTCTATAGGTGCCAGAGGAGTGCTTATTTTTGGAGTACGGGGGGGTAAAATAAATTTACTAGGTTCAGTTTCGGTTGGTGGTCAATCGACCATTTCGTGTCCACTGAATCTATTCGTCAATGGAATATCGTACCACGATTCCCATCGGGGCGCCTCTCTATGTGTCGTCCTCTGTATATGAGGCCTCCAATCTTCCCAACCTCCGCCCTGATAACGTGATCCCACTGGGTGCCAAAAATAATCTTGCTCAAACTGTCTGGGGCCCCCGTAATATCTGATATTTGAGAAATCGGCCTGTCGGGGAGCTGGTGCTACCCATGGAGGGTCATAATCCTGGGAAAAGCCATTTAATTGTCTAAAAGGGTAAAAGAAGGAAAGTGGTTTGACACTGATACCTCCGTTTACTTTAGTATCTTCCCGGGAGCAGATATAATCTGCTATACAGGAGTCTTCAAAGGTAATCACGATGCAATCCCCTTGGATTGTTTTTCTGGTTTTACCCACCCATGGTGTTCTACGTACTGACCGAATCCTTCCGCGCCAAGTTGAAGGTATGGGACGATTGGTCTGTAGCCAATGTTGTGCCTTATTTTTCAGGGACCACCCGGGTTCCGCATTGTGGTCCGCTAGCTCTGGGACGCCAGTCATGACCACTACGTAGCGCCTTGAGACCCTCCGGGTGAGTAGTGCGCGGTATAAATGCCTATGATTGATTGATACGTAGGGGGAAGCCTCGGGTGGCAGATCAGCTGAAAATCTGGCCTCCCCGGAAGTCCTAGAAATATTTCTATTAACTTTTGGAACCGGGGGAATAAGGGCCAAAGATTGGGGCGCCGGTGCTTTCGATGTTACTTTGTTAGTAGTCTTGTTAGCTACTGCTAAGTTTGGCGCAGGTGTGGTTGGTGGCTGTAGGTTTCCCTGTAGCCCGGTAGTGGATGGCTTGGTGATTGAGTTTGGTGTACTCTTGGTGGTCAGCAGGGTAGGAGTTACAGCCTGGGTATGTTTTTTTGAGCAATTGTTGATTTTGGAGGTACATTTGCGGGTTTTGTAAAAAGTTGTTTTTTATTATTATTGTCCCCTGTTGTTTGGGCCCCTGCTATTTGGTTATGGTGTAGGGATTTAACAAGCTTTGATATCTGTGTCTCCAACTGTGCTAACCTTTGTTCTACTGGTAGTAGGGATTGTTTAAAAAGGTCGGCGATCTTATTTAACAACTGTAGATTATCATCACCGTCACATGATCCCTTATTATCCAGTAAGGGGGTCGGGGAATCCGGGTTAACAGGGATGGGGGTTTCGTGCTCGATATGATGGATTAGCACGGAAGCAACTAGGTGTTCTGCTCTACGGGATAAGTCCTGTGGGGCGCTAGGAATGTAGTCTGTCGTGTTAAATGTAGAGTTTTTTTGGTCGTTGTTTCTTTTACTTATCGCGCCCTCCCTCCTTCCCCTTGCTTGGATTCTTTCCAGGGAAGTCGTTTGTGGGGGGGTTTGAGGTACTAACTCAGGAGTTCTTTCTAAATCAGTACTTAACTGTGAATCTGCGAGCTGTGAGACAGATAAATCCACTGTATTAGGCAAACTGCATCTCTCACGACTCGCCCTTCCCCCCTTCATTAATGCTCCCTACGACTGGTGTTCTAGCATCAGCCAAGTTACCTAAAGAAGATCTTTTGGCAAATGCTAGATCTAGGGAAACCCTTTCTTCTATCAATGATATGCTTTGGTCTATGAATGTATTCGCCTTAGTTATAAAATCATCCATAGGACCAAGCAATTAGCCCACACTACCCGGGGCCTTCGTTTTATTTCCTCTAGTCACCACCATTGTACCTAGAGAGTGATAAAGGGAAACAAGAATGATACTAACATGAAAAGGGGGTGGCCCAGTCCCATCTCGCCAGTCCTCGAACGGCCTCAAACGGCCCGCCCTTTGCCCGGGCTTAGCCCCGGGCGCTCCCGCGCGCTCCCGCGCGCTCCCCGCAGCGGTACCAAGTAGTTATATTTAAATGGTCAGTGTGAGAGGGGCGGAGCATGCAGGGAGAGCAGCCCAGGTGCTGGCAATTGGGTCTGGTGGGCGCTCCTGTGACTTGAAGTCCTGCGCCCGCAACTCGCTCGCAGCCCTGCACAATGCAAAGACCCACAGTTACAGCCTCCGGCGAAGGGTGACAAAGTCCACAAACACGCTTCGCTTCTCTGGTGACAATGATAATAGAAGCCCTCACACGAAGCGGGACCCGCGAAGCGGGTTCCGCGAGCAGCGGCGGTAAACACAGAGAAGGATTCAGCTGCACTGGATCATGGCGTGGTCACGAAGATAAGCGTCCCAACAAGCATCCAGGGTCAAAGGTTTTTAAAATCCGATGGTGGGGCGGAGCATGCAGGGAGAGCGGCCCAGGTGCTGGCAATTGGGTCTGGCGGGCGCTCCTGGGACTTGAAGTCCTGCGCCCGCAACTCGCTCGCAGCCCTGCACAATGCAAAGACCCACAGTTACAGCCTCCGGCGAAGGGTGACAAAGTCCACAAACACGCTTCGCTTCTCTGGTGACAATGATAATAGAAGCCCTTACACGAAGCGGGACCCGCGAAGCGGGTTCCGCGAGCAGCGGCGGCAAACACAGAGAAGGATTCAGCGGCACTGGATCATGGCGTGGTCAAGAAGATAAGCGTCCCAACAAGCATCCAGGGTCAAAGGTTTTTAAAATCCGATGGTGGGGCGGAGCATGCAGGGAGAGCGGCCCAGGTGCTGGCAATTGGGTCTGGCGGGCGCTCCTGGGACTTGAAGTCCTGCGCCCACAACTCGCTCACAGCCCTTCACAATGCAAAGTCCCACAGTTACAGCCTCCGGCGAAGGGTGACAAAGTCCACAAACACGCTTCGCTTCTCTGGTGACAATGATAATAGATGCCCTCACACGAAGCGGGACCCGCGAAGCGGGACCCGCGAAGCGGGTTCCGCGAGCAGCGGCGGCAAACACAGAGAAGGATTCAGCGGCACTGGATCATGGCGTGGTCACGAAGATAAGCTCCCCTGTAGGTTCCAGGGCATCCCCCTCAGGGTCTGCTTCCTCCTGGACCGTGGGAACAGTGGGGGCTGGTTTCCCGCGCCCTCTACCCCTTCCTCTCTTGGCAGGTTCCTGGGCCATTGTTCCAGGCTCCAATTCTGCTAGACCGCCCTCTCTGGCTGTCATTGCACGGGTGGACACACAGATCCACGCAGGCAAACCCAACATCTCCAAGTGAGTCCCGTGCTCCACCTCTTTCCATGGGGAGCTCTCCAGGTCATTACCTAATAGACAATCTACAGGCAAGGCATCACTTACAACAATTTCCAAAATACCGGAGACTCCTCCCCATTCAAATGAAACATTTGCCAACTTGCAGTAGCGCACTGAACTGTCAGATGCCACCACAGGCCGGAGTACCTTGGGAGCAATTTGCTCTTCAGACACCCACTGACACCTGACAGATGTCACGCTGGCCCCTGTGTCTCTCAGAGCTTCTATCTCCTGTCCATTGATGGCCACCTTCTGCCCGTATTTCTTAGTGTTTTGGGGCAGCAAGGTTTCCTGGGCCATCTCTTGGTCTCCTAGAGAGACAAGGGTCATCAATGCTAACCCCTCCTCCCCGCTAGAAATCAAATCCCCTCCCAAAGCTACACTGGCTAACGCCGGTGCTGGAGCACCAGTGGGTGCTGAGTTCTTCTTTGGAAATTTGGGGGCAATGTGCCCCACCTCCCTACATGCATAGCAAGTAGGCGGGGACCTCTTGTCCTGCTTGCCCTTATGGGGCCAGGACTTCTTAGGCTTGGGGGGTTGAGACACCTTCTCCTGGGAACCGTTTTGGGGCCCTTTAGAAGACTCCTTTTGATTACCCGTGTCCCCCCCCACTCTTCTGCTGGGGACCCTGTCCACCTTTGGCTGGGGTACTTACCACCCGCCTGTGGACCCTGGTGCTAGTCCAGCGGTCCGCCTCTTTAGCAAGCTCACTGGGATCAGTTAACTTGCTATCTAAAAGATGCTGGCGCAGCTCTGGAACACATAAACTACTTAAGTGCTCCCAACTAATCAAGTGACACAACCCCACATAATCAGTAACTTTGCTGCCCTTTATCCAACCTTCCAGTGCACGCATGTACATACTCACACACTCCACCCAAGTACTTGAATCAAGCTTCTTGAAGTTCCTAAACTTCTGGCGGTACTGTTCTGAAGTGAGCCCATACCTGAGGCACAAAGCCTCCTTCATAGCGGGGTAGGATAAAGTACCTGCTGCTTCTAAGGGTGCCAAAACATCCCTCCCAGAGGCCTCAAAATGCTTCCACAATCCTGCCCCCCAATTCTTCTTAGGCACTTCATTCATCGTTAAGGCAAGTTCATACGCTCTGAACCACGCATAAATATCCTCACCCCTCTGATAATTCTATACCAGATCCTTTGGTATGTATACCATACCCGCCTGTACTGGTTGTGCGCTGCCACCATTACAACTGGACACCTCCTTTTTGGCTTTAATGTCCAGCTCCCTCATGCTCAACTCATGAGCCAATTGGAGTTTCTTCTCCTCCAAAGCGAGAGTATTTCTTCTCTCCTGCGCCTCTTTCTCAGTTTCAAGGCGCAGTCTCCTCTCATCTGCTTGTGCTTTGAGCTTAAAAAGCTCAATCTCATGGGCCCTAGCTCTCTGATTCTCCTTCACCTCCTCTGGAGAAATAATCCTACTGGAGTGGTTGTTGCCAGTCCTAGACACTGCCTTCCTCACTGGCAACTCACTGGACAAAAAAGCATTCTCCTGTGTGCCTTCCTATCCAGTAGCATCTTCTGGATCACCATGTTTGGCCTCCCACCAGGCCCTCAGAGATTTCTGTAGCTCTTCCTTGTTTGCACTGCCCTTTGCTGGGCATCCAAGCTGTTTGCAGAATTTTCTCTGTTGCTCCTTGTTATAGATGAGCAACTCCTGGATTTCAAATTCCACTTCCACTTCTACACTCACGCTTTGCGCTTTCTGAGACATGATGCTTCCTAACCTTTTCAACTAAAAGGTTTCACCAAAAAGAAAAAATCTTGCGCAACCTGTGCTGCTAAACTAGACTAGTGATGTACAAGAAATCACTGTAGGTCAAGTGCAATTATTAGTTCAAAAATCCCACCGCTGCCACCAATGTTAGATCTGGGGGTCTCTAGTTGGCAGAGCTAAGTACCTTAGACCAAGTAGGGACCCTTGCTTCTAGTCAGGGTGAAGGAATACACACAGTAGACAACCTCCGCTCTCCCTCTAGGTAGCTTGGTGCGAGCAGGCAGGCTTATCCCCAAGGCAATGTGTATAATAATTGCACTTAACACAACAATAATCCCCAATCCACCACAAACTGAGACCACACTGGTAAGTATATTTTATAAAAATATAACTTTATCTAGTTGCAGGCAGTAAAAAGCAGTAATACACGATAATCACTTCTTCAGGTAAAGGTTGCACTTAACCTTAATGGTTGCATGTATGTAGGAAGTCTCTTAATAAAAGATAGTCTCAAGTCTCTTGTCTCAGTATTAGAAATAATACCTTGAACTCATCTCACATCAGCTCTATAAAAATGAGCAAAATCAAGCAATGCCAGCGTGTAGTTTAACTGTTAAAGCCCCTCACTCTATTTGGTCCACACTATGCGAGCGCGGCTCACCACTAGCTCTGGGTGCACCGTGCCGGTGAAATCGATCTTGATCTCAGCTCCAGGCACTCTCAGCGCGCCCCACCATGTTCCTTGCGCCTTCGTGCCGACAAGGTAAGCTTCCCCTTGGTCCCGGCCGGTCCCGATAGCCCTCCGCCCGCTCTCTGGTCTTCGGGGAGCAGCGGGGAGGTGACGCGGCGCCTCCGCGCGGGGACTCAGGCCAGGGACAGGGATCGCTCACCCGGAATCCCTCGGCGGGGTCGGGTCAGTCCTTCTCCGGCTTCGGCGGTGTTCACACGGCCCTCCAGAGGTCCTGAGGACGGGGACCAATCCGGTCGCGGCATTGGGGACGAGCCTTTGGACACACCCGGGAGTCAGCCGATGGCAGTGCGGCTCTCGGGCAGGCTTGCGATGACGCTCCGTCCACCAGCCAACCACAGCACGGCAAATCGATGATGCTGCAGCACACGGGGCCAATCCCGTCACGGCGTCGGTGAGGGGGCTCGGCTCCTTCAGCCAATGGGAGCGCGGCGGCTCCGATCTTCGCCGCTGCAGCTCCCGTTCACGAGCGGCAACTTCTAGGGATTATCCTGGCCCCGGGCAGCGGCGGTGAACAGGCGGCAACGGGGGTTTGAGGGCGCAGGTCACGAATAGACCGCCCTCTCGGCCTCTCAACCACTTTGGAGCAGATTTCACAAGGGGAGGCACCACAAACCCCCGACCCTCGCTGGGAATGTGCCGATGAGCACACCGATCCCTTCCTCACGCTCCGCAGTCGAGTACAACGCGTTCCAGGTCACAACAGCCTGATCTTGCAGCTGCTTTTGGCAAAGCTTTAGGAACCTTTAACCCTGGGTTCCCGACAGGAGGCCAGCTCTTCTCAGGCCCTTGGAGATTCAAGTTGCAGACACAGCACACAGCAAAGTCTTGGCAGTTTCAAGCAGGCAGGGTCACAGCACACAGCAAAGTCCCTTTCTCCTCCTCAGCTTTCAGTTGCAACAGCAGAACAGGTCAGCCCTTAGAGCACACAGCAAGGCAATCTTCCTCTTGTTCTCCAGCAGTCCTTCTTCCAGCAGAGGTTCCTTCTTGATTGTAGAATCTTAGAATCTAATCTCTGTAGTCAGGGGTCCTTCTCCTATACCCCTAAAAGTCTTTGAAGTCCTTTGAAGTCTTTTTGTGCAAGGGGGCCCTGAGCCCGGTCTAAACCAGTTCTGGGGGTTGCTGGAGCGCTGGGTGTTTCTGGTTTCCTTCTCCTGTCAGCATCAGGGTCAGAGGTGACAGTTGGCTGGCAGGAGGGGGAGCCGGCATGGTGGTCAGGCAGGCACAGCCCTTCACTATCAGGCGCTATCTTCTCCCGCCTCCCTGGCAGCAGATGCTGCCTTTCATCCATGGGTTGACTCAGACCCCCTCCCTCCGGGGGCTCTGCAGCCCCTGTCACCCTCAGACCAGACAGGCAATCCACAAACAGGCCCAGGCACACAGAAAGGTTTAGACAAGAGAACAGCCACTTTCTAAAAGTGCTATTCTCAAACACAGGATTTAAAAACAACCTTCACTAAAAGATGTGTTATTAAATTCTGAGTTCAGGGATATCTTTCTCTTATGTCCCATCTTGTTCCTATGAGAAGATAGGCTGGGATCCATTGGGACCCGCCTCCCCCATGTTATTCTATGGAGCAAGATAGCCTTACAGCAGTGAGCGCACACAATGGCTGCTGCTCACCACCAGAGCATGTGACCTGCACTAGTACATGCTCTACCTTATCCATACACTGCACCCTGCCCAGGAGGGTACCTTGAGCCTTCCATAGGGGTGACGTATGTGCACAGACAGGGAAGGGTTTGGCCCAGCCAGTGGGGACACTGGCCAGACGGACATGGCAGTCACTGACTGCACACAGGCCCTGCGCTGGCAGGCCTGAGTCACCATTTTAGGACTACTCATGTGGGTGGCGCAATCTGCGCTGCAGGACCACTAGTAGCATCTGTCATCACCAGCCCTGGCACACACAGTGCACTTTACTAGGGACTTCATGGTGAAACAAATATGCCAATCAGGTATACCCAATCAATATGACAATTTACAGAGGGAGCACTTACACTCTGGCACTGATCAGCAGTGGCAGAGTGTCCAAAGCATCTAAACCAGCAAAAACGAAATCCAGCACAGCATCAAAAATACACGAGTCAGAGGCAAAAAGATGGGGGAAAAACCACGCCAGGGGTGTCAGGTCTAACAGTAGTCCTGAGCAACTGGGTCACGTACCCCTCAGCACTTAATTCTCAGTGGTAGCATGAGTGGGTCAAGGTGTTCACAGGCTCAAGACTCAAAATGCGTAACTACAACACACGAATGCCAAGCCAAATACTCGCTTTCATGACAAAAGCATTATTTATATATGAACAATGTCAAATAAACCACACACAAACAATCCACACACAGCCCTTCTCCTTAACCCAATTCCCTTAAGGAATAAGTCTGCGTCTTGTCCTTCACACTCCCACGTGTCCCTCCCACATACTACTAAATTCTAAACTTACGTGTGCGCAGGCTCTGCAGCTTGGGGAGGGGGGAAGAACTCCACACGCATAAGCATTGGTAGTACGGAGTCATAGAACTCCACACTTAGATGTGAATTGCATTTTTGAGTACATTTTCTATTATCACAAAAGGTATTATAAGGCCAGTTTGTGAATCACGCTGGTTTTTTCCAGTGCTGCATGAAGTAGGGCGCGTTTTCCATGGGCTCTGCTGCCTAACGATCAGTCTTACCTGCTTCTGCTGTGATACAGAGGATCCTCGAAGCATGCAGCACTCCAGAGTTGAAGTGGACTGGTGTGGATTCCAGAGATGCTATCAGCCCCATCCCCTTTCTGAGGTATGCCCAGGCCCATCTGACCAGTGACCTCCTTCAAAATCAAACAGCCCTTTTGAAAAGTATATAATAGCTTGACTCTTCCTTCCTCCAGTGTGTGTCCCGCTCAGCTCTCAAGAATGGCGCAAACCATAAATCAGTCTGGGGGTTCCTCCACAACCCTCTGCAAAGGCCCTTGGATTTCAATAAGGAACCCACAGGCTTCCCTCTTTTGTACTACTCGCAGGCACACATACATGCAAATCACAACACAGGCTTCCAAGTACTGTGCAACTGACAGACACACACACTTCCCAGTGTGCCCACATGAAACACACACGCAATACACAGAGCTACTAATCACAAGCTTTAGGCCAAGGGCAAGGCCGACAACACACAGCTCATCCTCTCCCTATCCAAATATCCCTCCAACACTAAAGCTAACTTCCACAGATGCATGATGAACATTGTGGACTTGATGAAGGACAATTGTCTCAAACTCAACATCGAAAAAACAGAAGTCCTCATGTTTGGGAACAGCACCTTGCCATGGACCGACAAATGGTGGCCTGCGGAGCTCGTTACAGACCCCGGCCGAAAAAATCAAGCCTGCAACCTCGGCATAATCCAGGATAGCAAACTATCCATGAAGAAGCAAGTCAACACAATCTCAGCCGTATGCTTCCACATGCTATGCATACTCCGCAAGATCTCGAGGTGACTCCCACTTAACTCCTGAAGGACCATCACGCAAGCACTCATCACAAGCCACCTAGGGATCACGCAACGCCTCCTAATGAGACTCCAGACAATACAGAACTCAGCAGAAATATTCAAACTTGACCTCTTCAGAAGGACCCACATCACACCAAATTTCAAGAAACTACACTGCCTCCCCATTCAGGAGAGATGCTAATTCAAGGACCAGCATACATCAATAAATGCCTGACACTCGACAAACCAACCAAACAGCTTCCATCAGCTTCCATCTCCTTCGCAGACACCCCACGGATTGTTGAGCCAACAACAGAGAACGCTCCTTCTAGCACCTGGCAGCCAAGGCTTGGAACAACCTCCCCTTGCACCTCAGTACTGCATCGTTGCTCCAGGAATTCAATAGAGAAGTAAAGATCTGGATGTTTGAATGATCAAACCTCCATGCAATAGCAAACAGCTCCCGCACCTCAAGACGCTCACCGGTGATTTGCCACACTTTATAAATGTTTGATTGATTGAAGGGTGAATTAAGCACACTGGAGCTGAACTTTTAACTGAGTGGGACAGAACTCCCCATTCTCATGATCTAGGAAACGAGGACTGGTCACACTATTGATCATTGTCACTGTATTCTGCCACCATCGTGTTCATGCTACTTAACTCCTGCTGAAGGCAATAGCCTTTCACCAAACAATGTTAACACTTTGGGCGCCATGGCTGGTCTAAGAAGACCGCAATCTGTGAATCAAGCCTAAGTCATGGTGCATATTTATGACCAAAAATCATGGTAAATTTGCAGCTAATCACTCAGTGCAGGAGAACAAATCCGTCACCATGCGAGGGACTTTTCCGTCTAAACACCGGTACTCAAAGACTCAGGCAAGTCTGTTCAAACTCAATTTTGTAGATTTATTCAAATATCAAAATTATCATTACATAAAGTAAAAAGACAGTTAGAATTAGAAACCAATTCAATATAAACATAACAGAACCCAACAAAGCTGAACAAGCAAAACATTTAGAAGAATAGAAAATCCCTAAATCGAGGAAATCTGGTACAAGTATCACATTGACTAATCCTCTATAATGTTTTGGACAATGAAGAACATTGATTCAACTGCATGCCACTACAGATAGAAGTGGATCTGAAATGCTACTTGCACAGCAAACCAGTCAAACTATTAGTTTCTAAATCACCTCAAACAAAAACTTCAAAAACATTTTCATTAATCACATGATTCGTTACATGAAGGAAATCATACTTGTAATGCAGTGGACTATTCTACACAGCCGCAACAACGGACATAGCAACCGCGGCCTAGCTGAATAACCTAGCAATATTTCAAATGCATCCTTTCAATCAAGGAAGCTAGAGAAATTATACTTTGCACATAAAGAAACAGACCATGGGCGAGACTGAATTTTGAACCTTTTCTGAAAGAATGAAGACATTGCTCATGCACAATATATAAGCAAGAATTTCTCAATAATGTGGAAAAGTTATGGTAACCGAACAAAGTCTATACTAAGCATAATTATTCTAATAACATTTTTACCTAACACTCATGTTGTAATGTACTATGATCATTGCTCGCAGCCCCTAGGCTGACCATGGCTAGCCCCAGATTGTCAAAAAAGGAGCTAGAAGATGGCATCCACTGTAGGTACATGTGGTAAAAAAAATTGTGATCACTGTTTCTGCCCCTTCCTTGACCGTGCTAGGTGAGAGATCTTCAACAGACTACATGGCAGGCGATAGCACCCATCTACGGGTCTGATTTAAACCCACCTATTCGTCCTCTGCATCCCCCAGCACGAACACATCAGCCAACACCTTTGAACACTCCACTGGCCCCTCGTGGAGAAAAGACCCACCTTCAAAATCCTCACCCACGCCTGCAAATACCTGCACAACACTGGACCTAAATACCCCGATCTTCCATCCTCGCACTGGCCAAAACCTCCCGCATCCGCAGAGCCAGAGCAGGTGGAAGATCCTTCTCTCACATTGCGGCCAAAACCTGGAACGAACTCCCGGCAGACTTCAGACTCGCCCCCTCCCTGAACACTTCCAGGAAGGCCCTCAAGACCTGGCTCTTTGGCTACTAGAGCTGTGAACCCCCCCACGCCCCAGCGCCTTGAGACCCTCACGGGTGAGTAGCGTGCCCAACAAACCCCCGATTGATTTTGGACAATGGATATTCCATCCTTGTTACAAGTGCATTATATCCTAATACACTATCTGTCTTTGGTAGAATTCCTTTATCCATCTTGAGCTCCTTCATGTTACTGCAGATCACGGCCAGTACGCCTGCCTTATCGATTCGCATCAGAACGACACTACCCATGCTTTACGTTCTTATCCTGACATGACTGAACCCATTTTCTACACAAGACCATGGCACAATCTTATGAAACAAGAACTGGCCTCTCTTCTTCATTCTTTCAACAAGTAAATCTGTTCCATCCATTATTTTAACTAGACTTTCTATCAGGGGACTGACTGTTAATGTCTTATCCATCGCCTCTTTCCTGCCCTCCTGGTTACTAAAGAGGAGAAGCATGCTTGAATCCAGCAGATGGTCGGTAGACACACCTGGAACAATGATGCTTTTGAAATGCACAGTCAGGGCACAGAATGTATCAAGAGCCTCCGGCATCATTGCTATTTCCACTGCCTTCTTCGTCCCAGTAATTACCACTAGTCTAGAACACATGTACACAATGCTATTGACAGTAAAGATGTGTCTCTCTACCTATTAATGATAACCCTATCCTCCTGGATTTGACTTCCTCTGTGACCTTAGAAACTACCTGTAATATTAAGTGAATCCAATTCAATTAAAAAATTCTTTATTTTGGCCTTTATGGCCATAAACGTACATAAAAAAAAGTATTACAGCATAATTTGCACACATGATTCTTGCAAAGGTAAAGTGTGCATGCATTGCAACATTAAGAGAAAGAAGAGTTCTAAATATAAAAAGGAGCTAGTTCAGAGTTAATATTTTTACAACATTTAAAAAGAAAGTTAAAAAAGCGTTAATACATTTTTTTTGTGTTAAAAGACTAGATTATTAAGTGAATCACTAGACTAGCTATGCAGTGCTGTGCAGCATTTGGTGTGCTTTGCTCTGGTTATTCCAGCAATATTGTGCTGAGGTCTGCTCAGACAACTATCAACAGAAATTACTCTGTGAACTTTGACATTAAGGCACTTATATTTAAGACCAGCCCAGGCGGAAGTAGACTAGTTACTGTACCTCGTTATTTCGCTTATTTCTGCTTCTAAGGGCACGGTCACCCCTGAAAGATACAGGCATTGGTTGATAAACTTCAATACAATAAAAATAATAATCTTCTAAGAAAATACAAATTAATAAAAATGCAATCAAATGGCTTGAGAGTTTCCAAGAATCAATTTCATAAAGTAATGCAATTTGAGATCAAAGTTTTCAGAGCACTATACACTGAAAGTCATGTATGCTGACAGAGAATGTAAGCTGATAGAGTGAAGCGCCTAAGCATAGGTACATGTAGAAAGAGTGAATCTTGGGGTGTCCAGGCATCCCAGTTCTTCACTCCTCTAGGCACTCAGATGTTCTGTACCCTGGAGCTCACCTGCAAAGTAATCTCCCTTCATTAGGAGTTCAATTTGTTATGAATCACACTGCACTGCTAGATCGGATCCTCTGTACTATGAAATTTGAGAAGGCTTGCAACATCTGGGAAAATGATAGGGGCCAGATGTTCACTTTCCTCTTGCCTGATCATTCAGAGTGCCCGATGAACATTCCTACGGTGTCAGTAATCACAACTGCCTCACCTGTAGGAGAGCATCATTGCATGTACACGGATACTGATATATTAATTGTTGATTGCACCGGCTCCGTCCTGCACACTCAACTTCACAGTTACCTCAACTCCTGTACTATGTCTTTAAAATTGCCAATATTAAGTGTTTTAACCAAAAAAGTAAATGGGGAGAGCAAATAAAGCAACTATACAGTCAAGGGTGGAGCCTCTGATCACAGGTGGAAGTTGGTTTCCATGTAGAAAAAGAGGAAGCGCCCACATGAACAGGTGGAAGCTAGACCTCCTGTGTATAGTTGGCAGCTATAACCACTAGGCAGAGCTGGAGGTTACAACCCCATGCAAAGGTGCAGGTTAAGACCCCAAGCACAGGTGGATAGTGGAAACTCCGGAACCCCTGGGTAAAGGTGGAGGATAAAACCATGAGTGGAAGCTGAAATCCTTGTGTACAGTTGAGGGTTGAAACCACTATTTACAGGTGAATGTTAGGTGCTTGGAGCAAAGGTGGAGGATAGAACCCTGATGGACAGGGGGCGGGAGAACCTCTTTGCACATTATGCACCACACGGATTCATACAACCGAGAGGCACTATAAGAACGTCTGCCTTAATCACACTCAGACACAAAGTGGAAAATCATTTTGTTGTACTAGTTTTTCAAGAGGAATCTCGTGAAACTCATCTTTAATCATGGAACAATTACCCATGACCATTAGATGGGTCAGTGATGTCTTATTGATCCACTGATCTTTGGGAATGTAATTTATCTCAAACTGGGGTTTCAAGACCAATATTATGTGTGGCGTCAACTACTTTCACACTCGCCATAACACCATGTGCCCATGGACAGCAACATGTGTGTGCTATGATTGGAACACTGGATTAATGGAAAAGAATTGTAGAGCTGTTCTTAATTTATGGGATCAGTTTTACATGATCCTTTTTTCTTTTTTTTTTTACAAGCGCATAACACACCTTTTTTTAGTCTATGTGGTGCCTGGTACTGAACAAAAACATAAATAACACAATTTAATGGGGCAGTTCAAATTCAAGTCAGTCAAGTACAGAACAACAAATAAATGCTCAATAAGAAAGCCTACTCTTTTTGTAACTCCACACAGGCTGACCAGATGTTCCATGTTTGCTGAAAAAGTCCTGTCCTTTAACTATCTGTCCTGACAGATTTTGAAAATGTAGTATGTTCTGGTTTCAGGGGGTTAAATTAATACATTTTTCTCCGCCCCAATGCAGAATGAGTTAGAAGGCTCAAACAGATAGCAATTTGAATAACATATAATACTGAGTATAAAGGCTGCATTTAATTCCCAATATAACCTCATTTCTTATTATTTCTAGGTTGACAAGTGCTGTCAATTACGACAGTCTGTGCTTTTTGGTAACTGCAAAACTGTTATGTCTACTCATATGTTGTGCCCCGTCTCAGTTTTTGGTTTCAGTAATTTAGTCACCCTACCCTTCATACATTGTGTGATATGGGGTAACCCACTAGAGTGCAATTTGTAGTAAATACTTTCTTACATTCAGTTCATTCTTGTGGTTTCTATCAGTTGTGAACTTTTATGTTAAATTTTACATTCCTACCTAATGAAGGTCTTGTCACAGTCTGTAAATTCATGTTTTCTAACCAGTGTGGACTCTCGGAGTCTCATCAAATTCAATAACATTCATATTTTTTCTCTTTGATTTGGACATTCTGGTGTACCAGTATGTTTCTTTTTGTAATGTAATTAATTATTTATCACATGTGAAACATGCATATGGTATTTCTCCAGTGTGGTATAGCTGCTATTGCATTAGCTTATCTTTTCTACTAATTGCCTTGTCACATTCAGTGCGTTCATATGGCTCCTTCCTCGTATACAGATTCAAATGTTTATTAAGTGATGAGTTTGTGATAAACTTCTTTTCACATTGAGTAAATCTGGGTTCTCACATTGTCAAATTTCAAATGATATAGTAGTCCAGTCTTTGTACTGTATGCCTCGTCACATTCAGTACACTGATGTGGCTTCTCCCAGTGGAAAATCTCAGATGTGAAATATGGTCCTCCTTTTTGTGAATAAATGACTTGTCACATTCTACTTTCGACAAAACATTCAATCTCACTTGGTTATGAATGCTTTATCTCATTCTGATCACTTTTCAACAAATGCAGTGTTGGATTGTGTACAGTGATATAATTTGCCCCACAGTGTATTCACATGGTCTGTCTCCTGTGTGGGTTCTCCGATGTTGCAATAAGTGTTTTTTCTAATGAATGTCTTGTCAAACCAATTACAAGCATATGGTTACTTCCCATGTGGATTGTCTGATATAGTACTAATAGGTGCTTTAAAGTGTATGGCTTGTCCTATTCAGTACATTCATACGGTCTCCAGTGTGGACATTCTGATGCTGCATTAGGATGTTCTTTGCAACAAATGCCTTGTCACATCAAGTGTAATCATATTGTTTCTCCCCAGCGTGGACTTTCAGATGTAGCATTAGGCAGTCCTTTGAAAGAAACCCATTTTCACAATCGCTAAAACCATATGGTTTCTCTCTAGAGTGGATTTTCCAATGTTATATTAGCATGTGCTTTAGAGTGAATCACTTTCAGCACATTCATATGGTTTCTCTTCAGTGTGGGTTTTCTGATGTTGTACTAGCATGTGCTTTAGAGCGAATGCCTTTTCACATTCAGTACATTCATATGGTGTCTTTACTATGTGGACTTTCAGATGTCCCATTAGGTGTGTCTTTCTCCTAAATGCCTTGCCACATTCAGTGCATTCATATGGTCTCTCCCCTGTGTGGGTTTTCTGATGTTCCAACAAGTGGTGTTTTCTACTGTATGCCTTGTCACATTCAGTGCATTCATATGGTTTCTCTCCACTGTGGGTTTTCTGATGTACCATTAAGTGCTGTTTTCTAAAGAATGCTTTGTAACACTCACTACATACATAGGGTTTCTTCCCAGTATGGACTTCCTGATGATATTCAAGCTGGTGCTTTAGAGTGTATGCCTTGTCACATTCAGTACATTTATATGGTATCTCTCCAGAGTGGACTTTCTGGTGTCGCCTTAGGGTTCCCTTTGCAAAAAATGCCTTGTCACATTCATTGCATTGATATTTCTTCCCAGTGTGGGTTTCTTGATGTTGCATTAACCGCTGTTTTGTGATAAATGCCTTCTCACATTCACTACAACCATATGGTTTATTTCCGGTGTGTCTCTTCTGATGTAGTATAAGCGTGTACTTTGTAGTGAATGCCTTTCCACAGTCAGCGCAATCATATGGTTTCTCTCCAGTGTGAGTTTTTGTATGTTGCTTTAATTCCGTTTTTGTAACAAATGCCTTCTCACATTCACTACAACCATATGGTTTCTCCCCAGTATGGATTTTCTGATGTCGCAAGAGATAGTTTTTTGCAATGAATGCCTTGTCACATTCACTACAAATATATGGTTTCTCCCCGGTGTGGATTTTCTGATGTTGCAAAAGATCTCTTTCTGTAAAGAATGCCCCATCACATTCAGTGCATTCATATGGTTTCTCTCCAGTATGGCATCTCTGATGTAGAATAAGGGTTCCTTTAGTAATGAATGCCTTGTCACATTCAGTGCATTTATAAGGTTTCTCCCCAGTGTGCAATCTCTGATGTCGTACTAGGGATGCACTTGCATTGAACGCCTTGTGACATTCCGTGCATTCATATGGTTTCTCTCCAGTGTGGACTCTCTGATGTCGTATTAGGGATGCACTTGTACTGAATGCCTTCTCACATTCCGTGCATTCATATGGTTTCTCTCCAGTGTGGACTCTCTGATGTATTATTAGTTCTCCGTTATTAATGAATGCCTTCTCACATTCACTACAACAATAGGGTTTCTCTCCAGTGTGGATTTTCTGATGGTGCTTTAACAGCGCTTTTGTAACAAATGCCTTGTCACATTCAGCACATTCATAAGGTTTCTCCCCAATGTGGACTGCATAATGTTGATGTAGCTCTCCCCTTGTAAAGAATCCCTTGTTACATTCAGTACATTTATGTGGTTTCTCCCCTGTGTGGACTGCATGATGTTTCATTAACTCTTTTTTTGTAATGAATGGCTTGTTACATTCTGTACATTTATATGGTTTCTCTCCAGTGTGGATTTTCAGATGTCGCATTAGGGTTTCCTTTTCAACGAATGCCTTGTCACATTCAGTACATTTATATGGCTTCTCTTCAGTATGCATTCTCAGATGTCGCATTAGAGATGTCTTTCCAACAAATGTCTTGTCACATTCTGTACATTTAAATGGTTTCTCCCCCGTGTGGGTTTTTAGATGTTGCTTTAGGTTTGTCTTTGCAGCGAATGACCTGTCACATTCACTACAACAAAAGGGTTTCTCTCCAGTGTGGAATCTCTGATGCTGTTTTAACTGCTTTTTGCCACTAAATGCCTTGTCACATTCAGTACATTTATATGGCTTCTCTCCAGTGTGGAATCTCCGATGTTGGTTTAATAGCGGTTTGCTTATGAATGCCTTGTCACATTCAGTACACTTATATGGCTTCTCTCCAGTGTGGATTTTCAGATGTTGCATTAGGTTTGTCTTTGCAACGAATGACCTGTCACATTCACTACAATGAAAGGGTTTCTCTCCAGTGTGGAATCTGTGATTTTGCTTCAACAGCTCTTTGCTAACGATTGCCTTGTCACATTCAGTACATTTATATGGTTTCTCTCCAGTGTGGATTTTCAGAAGTTGCATTAGGTTTGCCTTTGCAATGAATACCTTGTCACATTCTCTACATTCATATGATTTTTGCCCAATGTGGACGTTTTGTTGTCTTATTAGCTCTGCCTTTGTAATGAATGCTAGATTAGATTCAGTTAGTTTAAAAGGGTTCCCATCAGTATGGACAGTCTGATGTGACTGCAAGTTTTCCATTGTTATGAATATGTTTTCCTCAGTAGGACTTGCCTGATCTATCAGCAGGTGTCCTTTTGCATGCAATCTGACATTCAGTACATTCATATAACTTCTTCCAGGTGTCAAGACTCTTTTCATTGAATGTCTGACCACTTTCCTTACATTTATATGTTCTCAATCTTGTGTGGGCAACCTTGTGCAACTTTAGACGGCCTGTGGCCCTGAATGTTTTATCACATTGAGAATATTTATAGTCATTCCATTCTGTGAACCAAAGTCACGTTAAATAAATATTGTCTTTCTTCTATGCTGACTTAATGTGCTCCTTATATAATACTATAAAAATTGCTTTGAGAACTTTAGTACATTTAGAAAGTTTTCTATTCCCTAGTGTCTCTCTGGTTAGTCTTTTTGAGTCGAGTATTTTTTTTCACGTTGCTTGAGAGCGTAGATTAAGATATTTTATTGATTATGAACAGTTCTCCTTGGAATAGGTTTCAATGCCCAACTATGCCTTTAAAAATAGCCTCATGTCCTTTCCATCTTCCATTCTTAAAGCATTTCTTTCATCTGTAAAAAAAAAAAAAAAGGAAATCAATACTAAATAAACTATAATTACGATCTAATCTTTTTCAGAAAGCCATATACTGCACATTTATAAAAAAGTGAAAGAAACTCTGAAATACACTTAGTTTACCCTGTTTTCAGTTTCTATTTGATGTGAACTGCAGATGGGGATTAGTTAGTGTAAAAATTAGTGGTTATCAGTGTTTAGATGTTTTTAAGCTAAGCAAATTCATTTTCACCGTTTCTATCTAGGGCTTTCAGAGACTTTTGCTTTTTACTGTTTGCTTTGTGCATGAGCGTTGCAGGATAAACAGTGTATATGAGGTTCCCCGCGCTGTGGGTACTCCATGGAACAATACTAGTCATTTGGATTACTTTTGCCCAGGAGCTCCCTTGACCAGAGGGAAAAAAAACACTAGATACACTCTCTAGTACATTACATGCTTGCAGAAGCACAACATGACCAGCTCCTCACCAAGATCTGCCCTTCTGAAAACACAAAGTATGAAACCTATATCAAGGGTGACTACGCACCGGGCTTCATTTTATCATACAAGCAACCACGCTACAGTGAGTAAAAGATGTGTTTGCGTACATTTACCACCATGCATTGGGAAGGACAATGGCAGTCCTGCCAGAACCAGTGTGCAACACATCCCTTGACAATCTTTTGAGCATATAGTGCTTATGGTTTGTTCTACGCCAGTCTCTACAGTCTGGCACTGGGTTAGCGTTCTACATCCACAGAGATTTTCTTAGTTATTTGCTTTAAGCCTTGGATTCTACATGATACAACATTTCTGCTGAAACATCTAAAAACAAAAATACAGACAATAGAGAAATGTAGGCAATTCTAAAAGTTGCAGAAATATGGAATTTTGTAAGGAGAAATTTCTGTAGATCAAAGGTTCTTAACCCCTTCTCTGCTAGCCCCCCTACCCAACGCCCAGTGAAAAGCCTTTTTCTTTGGCTATTTGGGGTAGTTCGCACTTACACCCTCATAACTTTTTGTCCCTGTAAGGTATCCACGCCAAATTTGCTTCTATTTTTCCAACTTCCTGCGGATTCTAAAGGTATCAGGTGTTGATGGATTCCACTGAAGGGGACTGAGAATTTAGCCAAATTACAACTACATTTTGGGTTTTTGGGGAAAAATTATGAAAAGGTGCTGCAGAAGAAAATATCTGTTTTTTTCCCCCGTAAATGGAATCAATGAAGGGTTTGCGGTGCTAGAGTCACCATCCTCCCAGCAACAATCAAAATTGAATAAAAACAGATATTTCAACACTGATTTGGCACTTTATTCGCCCATTTTAACTATTTTTTGTTATTTCAACCTCCTTCCAGTTAGTGGTAGAAAAGCTTGTGAAATCCATGGTGGATACCAGAAAGCTATAGATTTTTGAAAAGTAGTCACACGTCTGAATTCAGCAAGGGGTCACTTGTGTAGATCCTGCAAGTTTTTCCTATAGAAAGTAACAGTTGAAATAAACAAATATTGAAATTGATTTAAAAAAAAAACTGCCATTTGTACATTTCATTTTCATCTGTAACTTCTTCCAACTATGCCAGATATGTTTTAAAGCAATACTCCATTACATTCACTGGACCCTTCTGGTTGCAGGGATATACAGAGTTTGTAGGTTCACCAAGAATCCGAGGTACTCAGAGCCAATAACTGAGCTGCACCTTGTAATGTTTTTTTTATTATGTACCAGGTATATAGCAATTCATCTGGTAAAATATAAAGAGTGCAAAATAGGTATAAAGGAAAACTATGTGTTTCTGAAATAGGCATAAGATATGGAGTTTAGGAGCAGCTTGTATTTGCACATCCCTGAAATGATGGCTACACATACTATTATGTGAATTAGAGGGCATTTCTTAAAATTACTTCTTTCTTACAACAGTCTGACATTTGAAATGCACAAATGCTGAGGTAGACAATTGTTAATACTAATCCGTATTCCCGTAAGTCTCCTGATAAAAATAATTTTTTTCCATTGAAAACTGACCCTTTTTTGCAAAATGCCTAGCTGTTAATATTGGGCCCTACCTCAGCTGGCACCTAGAGAAACCTAGCCAACCTGTACATTTTTTAAAACTAGACACCTAGTGGAATCCCGGACTAGGTGACTTGTGTGGCTCTCACCAGGTTCTGTTACCCAGAATCCCTTGCAAACTCTAAAGTCTGAGGGGAGCCACACACTTCCTTCCACCCAGCATTCCCCCAAGGCTTTAGATCAAAATTCTACCTCACATGTCTGGGTAAGCCTAGTGCCTGCAACAAGAAACGGACCAAAAGGCAGCGTGAAAACATCACTTTTTTCCAATGAAAACTGGCCCTTTTTTTACAATGTACCTAGCTGTGAATTTTGGGCCATAGCTCAGCCAGAAACTAGGGAAACCCAGCAAACCTGTACATTTTTTAAAACTAAGCACCTATGGGAATCTAGGATGGGTGATTTGTGTGGCTCTCACCCGGTTCGGTTACCCAGAATCCCTTGCAATCCTCAAAATTTGTCTCAAAAAACATTTTCCTCACATTTCTGTATTGGAATATTCTTGAATCTGCAGAGAGCCACCAACTGCCTTCCAACTACCATTCATTAAAATCTCCTGATAAAAATGGTACCTCACTTGTTGAGGCGGGCCTAGTGGCTGTGACATGGAAGGGTCCAAAACGTATTGTAGAGACATCAAAAGTATCTATCACAAAACAACCTGGTTTTACAAGGGATGCATCTGCTGTTTTGGTCCCCGGCTCGGTGCCCATTTGGGGAAACCTTCCAAACCCGTCTGAAAACTAGACACCCAGGGGAGCCCAGGCAGGTGTGGCTTGCGTAAATCCCCCCAAAGTTTTCTTACCTAGAATCCTCTGCAACCCTAAAAAATTAGCTAAGAATAATATTTTCCTCACGTTTCTGTGTGGGTTCTCCGTGCCAGCACACATTTCTTACCACCCAGCTTTCTCCTTGGTCTCCCAATAAAAAATAATTCCTCACTTATAGGGTTGGGCCAAGTGCCTGCACCAGTGAAGGGACAAAAACATGTAGAGTTTGAGGGGGAACCAAAAGGACAGTTTTTAAAAATACTTTTTAGGCTTATCTACATTGGGTACCCACACAAGAAAGGTATAATTTATCGGGAAGCTGAGGGGAATGCTGAGTGGTAGGAAATGTCAACGCAATGATCCCACACAGAAATGTAAGGAAAATGTGATTTCTTTAGCTAAGTTTGCAGTGGATTCTGGGAAAGAAAACGTTGGGGATCACAATATTAGCTTGTCACACCTCCCTCAGATCCCCTGGGTGTCTAGTTTTCAGAAATATCTAGGATTGGTAGGTTTCCCTAGATGGTCGCAGAGCCCTAGATCAACAAGCAGTGGCATAGCCAATAGGTCTCACCTTTGGGACCTTTGCTTTGTACGTTTTTGGCCCCAGCGATTGGCTTTTGCGATGTTTTTAAGCTATGTTGAGCTCTACAGCACCACTCTACAGTTGCTCTACAGCACCACTCTACAGCACTACTCTACAGTACCCCTTTACAGCATCATTCTAAGGCACCACTCTGCAGCACCACTTTGCAGCACCACTTTGCAGCACAAGTTATGGTAACTTTTTAGTAACTGTGGACATTAGTAAACAGCACCTTCTTAGGTATGTACACGTAGGTTACCAGTGAAGCTCCTTTTTTTTGTATTTAGGGTACCTCTACATTGCAAAAAAAAAAGAATCAAGATGTGTGTGGGCAGGTTGTATAGCACGCCCCCACATGTGTTTGAAATGCATTAACACCTTACTTCTAAAAGACTACCAACTGAAGCCGCCAGCAAGTCTGGAGTGTTATGAAGCGTTCCAATAGTTTGTAAATGGGATGTAAATGTGGCTTTGATCAACTTGCACATATGGGGGCTGTTTAAAACTACAGGCTGGCAATTGTCTTACACAGAAACAAATATTATACGAAAGTTAATATTCAGTTTGTGCTGTATCAGTTTTGTTTGTAAAGTGTCACGAAATTCTCTTTCCAAAACTGCTTCCTTTTTAGACCCACTATTAAAACCTATATGCTAACATTAAAGCAGGCATAATGTAGCATTGTGGCGGTGGGGAGTAGGGTCTTTCTATTGAACGCACGTCATTAGCAGTGTTAATGTGAGCAGAGCGCATCCTGGAGCTATCCCACAGCCTTATCTGTTGTTATACCCACTGTGCAGCTGCGGAACCAAATGTTGATGTGAAAACTTCCTGAGGAGGAGCGCGTTAAGCATTAAAAATTGAAAAGCAGGTCTAGAAATTAAAGAAGTGCGCAAACGTTGGGAATGCTTAAACTTCATGATAAACACATTGTTTTTCATGTTTAAAAAATATTGCATTATCTCTTGCACTTAAATAAAAAGATATGGAGAGAAAAAAACGTACGGAAAAGAAAACCGAAATAGACGTTATACAAAGTAGTGTACAGAAACAAAAAACTAAGACACAGTAAGACAAAAAGAGGTGTAGATAGATACGGAAGCATAGACAGAGATACAGAGAAATAGAGCGATAACAGGTTATCAAGAAAAACACACGTGTTTAATTTTAGCGATTGTGCCTGTATTTTTAAACCGCACAACTGTGACAGCACAGTGGGTGAGAGAAGTCAGTAGATGGTAGGACTGGGACAGAGTGAGTAACTTCAGCGCAAATGCTGATAAAAGCATCCGTTGCGGTCAACTGAATGCCTCCGTCATGCTCAACTAAACACAACAGAAACTGAGAGAAAAAGCTCATAAAAGCATTGTCAAAGGCAAAAAAATAAATCAACTATGTAGGACACACCCACGACTCCACCTATATACAGAGCTAAAATCCTTAACATGATCCTTTGCAAATTCAACAGACCTGCCAGCAGATACCACCACTACACTGCACTGAGACATACACTTACAACCCAACCACCACACAACCTGGACACCACTAGCACCTGTCAAATACCACACTCACAAACACACACCTTTTCTCATAGTCACCCACCCTCACTTTCACACCCACCCACACATCCATCTCTCACCATGCCCCCAAAGAAAAATCCAAAGTTCACAGACAATGAGTTGAAAGTTAGTTGGTACATTGGTCCAACAGACCCACTTGTCCCAGAATACCAAGATGTGGGAGAGGATTGTCAATAAGGTGAAGGTACAGGCACCTTGCCTGCACACAAAGGACAACATCAGGAACAAGTACTAGGATGTGCAAAGGAGGGTCTAGAAGCTGATTGGCAGAGAACATGCCCTGAGCCAGCGGACAAGTGGTGGCCCACTTGCAAAACCTACAAACTTCACTTTCAGGGAGGAGAAGGTGCGGTTCATCCTTCCACCGGAGGGCACCATGGATTATCAGGAGAACCTGAGCCTGGTGAGTACATACCCAACAAGCTAATATTGTGATCCAATACATACCCACAGACATCACTGTCAAGGGGACAGTGATACCAATCACTGTTGGCAAAGCCAAATCAACATTAAGCAAATGATCCTGTGATATCTATGTCACTCACAGAAACAAGATACCAGAAATCTCTGAGCAATATGTAAATGTGTCATAATATGTAAAAACTTACTAACAAACACAGCAAGGATATAGCCTCAAAACACCAACCACCAATAGAAGTCATCTTGCCAGCACTATTATAGGTACTCACAGGGAAGCGGAGTCACAGGAAGGAAGGTTTGGATTGCTGGGAAGGTGGATGTAGCCAAAAGCATGATGGGAGCCATAGTCACAGCCAACAGTCCTCTTCCCACATTGCCCAACAATCACATCGTGAACCATGCTCAGCTCACAGGGAGTGGAAAAGTACTGCCAAGATGGCTGACCTTGGCGACTAGTGTGGGGAGCAGAAGGCCCTGTTGGGAGTAGTGCTCAAACAAACACCAGGACACCATTGTCAGATATCTTGAACATAAAGTTTGACTCACTGTCATGGAAGCATGGTTCATGGGGGCCTATCTGGGCTGTGAGAGAGGAGGAGAGCTATATCTACCAGCAGCCCCTCTCCAACACACACACCCCTCTCACCAACTCCAAACCCCACGTCGGCGAGTATGCATAACCTGAGACTCATGATAAATCTACTCCCAAGATGCCGGGCATTGGGCCCTGGTGTGAGTTGCACCAGTCCATGATGGGATATCTGATCAAATTTAGATTGCAACCAACAACACATACAATGTAACAGCAAAGCACACCATGTAAAAATAATTAAGAACTTAGCACTAACTCACAGCAGGGCAAGGTGATCCAAACACCAGTCACATACAGCAGCCATCTTGTTTGCACACATTCACCCCCAGGAAAGCAGAGTCACAAGAAGGGAGTTTAAGAGTGCTGTGAAGGTGGGTGTAGACAAAAGCATGATGGGAGTATTAGTCACAGACAACAGTCCTCCTCCCACATGGCCCATCAAGCCCACCTTGACCTATGCTCAGCTCACAGGGAGAGGAAAAGTGCTGCCAAGATGGCTGACACTGGGCTCTGGTGTGGGGAGGACAAGGCCATGTTGGGAGTTGTGGTCACACAAACACCAGGACTCTGTTGAAAATTAGATTTCGATGTGATCATTACCGGCGCCATCTTGTCAAATCTTAAGCCTCAGCAAGCACGTAAGCGGCAGCCATTTTAGACACTGTGACCGTTTTGCATATTGCCGATCACCTACGCGTCTCCCTGACCCCGCTATCATCCCCAGCGCGCTGGCAACCCCCAAGTACACATGCTAGAGTCATAAAGCATCGTCAGCGCGGCCCTTCCCCCGGAGCCACTTCCCTGCCAAACTTTCGTGCCCTTTCATCCCACGCGCACGAACAGGCACCTTCAATAACCTCCTCCCCTCCACCTGGCTGTTCGATCCTGAAGTTCAGTAAAGTTACAAATTCGTTCGTGCTCAGCCTCCATTTTGTAAATCGCCGCCATTTTGTGTTGCCCTCACTCAGGCAGCGCGGCGAATGCAATGTTTTTGTCGTTTCTGCATTTCACGTTTCAGGTGTCTTCTTCGCTCATGTTTACTAACGAGTGTCAGGGTCTGGCCGAGTACACTAATACCTGTCTGAGCTGATTAATCCCTGTCTGGGCTATTTGTTGGCTCACACCATTCTTTCCTCCAGGTTATCTTATCTGCTGTCCTTCGCTACATGTCTCATGTATTCTCCTGTTTCACGACTATTCTTCTAACACATACAGCTGTGTCTTCAATGCTTGTAAACCAAATTGTGTGGATTCATTCGATGTTTTACTTAAGGGGTCGAGTAACAAACGCAACCGGGAAACTTGAGTTACTTTAGGCTTCAGGCATTGTTTATAACATTTGTTTATGTCTCCTGCTCTCATGTGATTGCATTTTTGCATTGTATTGTACCATATATAAACCTGTGCGCCACGGAGTTAAGTGGCAGTCTCTTTTGAACCTCGTTGTATTTGTATCCAGATTACAGCAAATCCTTTACATTGTCTGTCCATGAGAGAGGGCTACGCATTGTCAGTTTTGACGCAATTATTTGGAGATAAACAGAGACCATGTGCCTACTTCTCCGCTACATTAGACCCAGTAGCTAAAGCTTTGCCCAGTTGTCATAGAGCCACAGCAGCTGCAGCGACCTCTATCAGACAATCTGCTGGATTAGTGTTGGATAACACACTCATTGTTATGGTTCCACACACAGTGGATACCTTGTTGAATAGAACCAGAACACAACATCTTACGAGTGCTCGATTGTCTGGATACGAGCTGACACTTCTAGCGAGTCATATACACATTAAAAGATGCAACACGTTAAATCCAGCTACATTGTTGCCACTGCCAGACGAGAAAGATGGTCAGGAAAAGCATGATTGTTTTCTCCGAACAGAAGAAGAAACGAAGGGTAGGATTGACTTGAAGGACACTCCGCTCATGGACCCGGATGGGATCCTATGGGTAGACGATTCCTGTTTCAAGCTTCCTAACGGAGAGACTACGCTGTTCCCACCTTATGTACGGTTGTTGAGACGGCATGTATCGGACATAATTCAGCCCAAGCAGCTGAATTGATAGCCTTGACTAGAGCGTGTGTGTTGGCAAAGGGAAAGAGAGGGAATATGTACACAGACAGTCAGTATGCTTTTGGCGTTCCACATAGTTTTGGTAGGTTATGGAGGGAGAGAGGATTCTTTACCTCTCACGGCACGAAGATTCAGCATGGCCAGTTGATGACTGATCTTCTTGAGTCACTTACTTTACCTGCGCAAATAGCCATCATAAAATGCAGCGCGCATAAGAAAGTTACAGATGATGTGGGTCGTGGAAATGGGTTTGCAGACGAAGTAGCAAGAACTACAGCTAGAGATACAGCTAGTCGAATGTATGTGGCAGGTCCTGCAAATTGGGTTAGGGAAATTGGCATGTGTGAAGACACGATTGAGAGTGTGAAAACGATTCAGGGAGAAGTCACTGAGACAGAATTAAGAACATGGAAAGAAAGTACAGGAATGTTAGACTCGACGGGTTGTTGGACAGAATTGTCAGAACATCAGCGATGGTTACTACCTGATGCTTATGTATTGCCGATTGTAACTATGGCTCATGGTCCAGCTCACATCAGTGTGAAGGGCATTTGTAAGCTCTTGGCTCCAGTATGGCAGAATGAGGGAATTCCAAAATGTGCAGAGAATGTGGTTAAGCATTGTATTATTTGTCTAATGTATAACCCAGGAAAGGGTACCCCAACCCCAGCAGGTCATTTTTCACCCCCGTCATATCCTTTTGAAGTGCTGCAGATCGATTACATTCATATGGATCGATGCAATAACCTCAAGTACGTTCTAGTGGTGGTGTGTGCCTTTTCCCGATGGATAGAGGCTTACCCCTTGAAAGATAACACCGCTCTATCAACTGCTACGGTGTTACTTAAAGAGTTCTTCCCTAGATTTGGTTTACCGCGAATTGTCTGGAGTGACAATGGCAGTGAATTCGTGGGTCAAATTATGCAGAAAGTATGTTCTGGTCTTGGGATCAGACAGAAATTTCATGCGGCAAACCACCCACAGTCAGCAGGTTTGGTTGAGTGCTATAATGGTACACTCAAACTTAAACTAGCCAAGATTCAAGCCAGTACAGGTCTTGCTTGGCCAGATGCCTTGCCCCTAGCTCTCTTGTCAACCAGAACTACTCTACACTCTGGTATGGGACTTAGCCCATATGAAGTGGTATTTGGACGCCCAGCAAATGTTTGGGGTGTCCCCCGCCCCAAGAAGTACTCTGATATACCATATCCTTTGCTAATTGACTATTTGCATGATTTGACTACTAAATTGAGTGTTATTCATCAACAGGTACAAAGTACTTTGCCAGAGGCCTCCACAGACCCAGGTCACACCATTCTGCCCAGTGACTGGGTCTGTATTAAGAACTTCCAACGGACTAAGAACTTGGAGCCTCGATGGTGTACGCCTACGCAAGTTTTGCTAGTCACCCGCACGGCCGTGAAAGTTGTCGGCAAGCGAAGCTGGGTGCATGGTGTGCACTGTAAAAAAGTGCCATTACCATTACCCTTTGACCAGTGGATTCGCAGTGGTGTAAAAGAATCAGACACTAAAGCAGTCCCTTGTTTTGTGCCCTTCAGTGATGCTCAAATTTATGGAACTCAGTCCAAGAAAGCAGATGATGACATTCTTCAAGCCGCAGTGCCTGCGCACCTCCGAATAGACACTACGGATCCAAAATTATTGTTTAAAGACCAGACAGTGCCGAACAAAACTCGCTACAACCTAAGGTCGAGAGCTGACCAGAAAAACTGAACATTTTGAACATTTTTTCTCTTTGATACTCAAAGAAGTTTTTTTTAATGAACAGATCTCTTGCCTTTTTGTTTTGTGTGATATTTAGTACTAGATGTGCCATCCGTCTCCGTCGCAGGGTCACGGTAGGAGACTCAGACTGTAACCTGTTTTTTTGTTCTTTTTAGTAAGTGGCTAGCGCCTCAGGATATACAGAAGGACATAGCTGAGTGATTGAAGAAGATTGCCGTGAGCGACATTTTTTTTTTAGATATAGATGGATGATACAACAACCATAGGTAGGGAAAATAGGAAACAAGAAATGAGATTGAAATATTGCAGATCATTGCGTAGTCGATTTGGCGTAACTTTGTGTATTTTTATGTTTTTGTGTATTTTATTAGCTTGCATAGGTTGGGTTATCCATGTTCTACACCCAAGAAATAATGCTAATTCTACAACTTCTTTACCCTCTCGTCTTTCTGTCTTTTCACATAAAATGCATGCTTTACCCCCTCACGAACAGATAAGGAGAGTTGAATACATGAATAATACATTCATTCAGTTGTTACACCAACACCAGTTGGCCATCAATATGACTGACTGTTGGGTGTGCGGTCTCATGCCACATAATACACAGAAGGGAATGCCTTATTTGGTCCTCCCGTTCTCATATGAAGGTTCGGCTTGGGCCTATTTGACTATGTTTTCGGCCGCATACCACAACAAGCTTAGAAATCCTGTAAAAACTTCCGGGACCGGATTGGATTTCAGTCACAGCTCCTTGATAAAGGGTATAGTGGTGATGGCTAAGATTGTAGAAAAGGGAAAAATTCTGTTAGATAAGAAGAGAGTTTATGATGGATGGAATGTCACCCACTATGTTTGGAGTCTTGGTGACAAAACTAAAAGGGGTGAGTACTCTCCCGTATGGACTGTACCCCATCAAGGTAATCTTTGTCTCCAAGTAAATAGTAAGAAAACTGACAATAAGCAGAGTTGTTTATACACTTACGTTTTCTCATCTTCTGATTTCCCTCCATTGGTTCCATCTCAAGGAACGTATTTTGTCTGTAAAGACAGAGCTTACACCTGGCTCCCTTCCAACTTTTCCGGAAACTGTTACGTAGCTTTCCTTCTTCCCCCTACATATTCGGCTCCATCAGACCATCACAGAAGCAGATATAGCAGAGGCATATTTGACACCAAAGACACGGCAGCCCAAGAAGGAGGGGATTTCTTAAAGGGATTCCTCCCTTTCTGGGGTCCGATGATTAACAGCAGACACATCAGGCAATTGGTTCGTGTGGTTGAGACCACTATCAATGTTACCGCAGGTGCAATAGGTAACATCACAGCAGAGCTTCAGGCTGATCGTCTTATGACGTTGCAAAATAGAATTGCGTTAGATGTGATCCTAGCAGACCGAGGAGGCGTCTGTAAATTGATTGGATCTAGTTGCTGCATTTATATTCCAGACGATGTTCCGGCAGTATATCAAGCCATTTCTAAATTGCATACCATCTCCCAATCGATTCATCAGGATTAAGGGGATTGGTCTTTTATGGGATGGTTTTGGAGAATATTGTCAACATGGGGATGGAAGATTTTGACATTCCTGGGAGAAATTTTGGCCATCATATACTCTTGTTGTCTGTGTGTTCAGTGTGGTCACGCAGTGTGTGGCCTGTTGGCTACCTTATGCGTCTCACGTCCTGCAACACAGAGGACGGAGAATATTAGGATGATGGTGCAGCAACAGCTTGAAGACCTATGAACATCGATGATGATTCCGACTCAGATTAGCATGAGTTGGTTTGTTCTTGCCTGAATAATGGCAAAAGGAGGGTCTGAGGTTCTGTAAAATTACGAATTCGTTGGTGCTCAGCCTCCATTTTGTAATCGCCGCCATTTTGTGTTGCCCTCACTCAGGGAGCGCGGCGAACGCAATTTTTTTGTCGTTTCTGCATTTCACGTGTCAGGTGTCTTCTTCGCTCATGTTTACTAACGAGTGTCAGGGTCTGGCCGAGTACACTAATTCCTGTCTGAGCTGATTAATCCCTGTCCGGGCTATTTGTTGGCTCACACCATTCTTTCCTCCAAGTTATCTTATCTGCTGTCCTTCGCTACATGTCTCATGTATTCTCCTGTTTCACGACTATTCTTCTAACAAATACAGCTGTGTCTTCTCTGCTTGTAAACCATATTGTGTGGATTCATTCGATGTTTTACTTAAGGGGTCGAGTAACAAACGCAACCGGGAAACTTGAGTTACTTTAGGCTTCAGGCATTGTTTATAACATTTGTTTATGTCTCCTGCTTTCATGTGATTGCATTTTTGCATTGTATTGTACCATATATAAACCTGTGCGCCACGGAGTTAAGTGGCAGTCTCTTTTGAAGCTCGTTGTATTTGACGACTTCTAAGACCACTGTGCTAGCTGCAGCTAATAAAAATCATCTTCTACGCCAGACAAAGAGTCCGTGTCTCTGTATTTGACAAAATGATTCAGAAAAGGGGGTGGTGATGAATAGAGTGCCTGAATTAAGCAGACCACTCTTACCCAGTCCAAAGATCAGGGCATGATCCATCACCGGTTTTTAGCTCACTGCACCATCCCAGCTCAGAACTTGGCTATATGCAAATTAGTCTGTTCCTGTCCCAGTGCATGATGGGAACAGGGCAAACAAAACTACCAAGCCAATTCTTGTACTGGGAAGGAAACAAGCTTCCGGGGACCGGTTTCTGCCATTTCAGGCGTCGTCGGCCCGGCTTGCTTGAATCCTGATTGTGCAATGAGCAAGGGACTCACATCTGAGTATACCCTTCCACGCTTATGGTGGACAAAATGATTCAGAAAAGGGGGTGGTGATGAATAGAATTCCTGAATTAAGCAGACCACTCTTACCCAGTCCAAAGATCAGGGCTTGATCCATCACCGTTTTTTAGCTCACTGCACCATCCCAGCTCAGAACTTGGCTATATGCAAATTAGTCTGTTACTGTCCCAGTGCATGATGGGAACAGGGCAAACCAAACTACCAAGCCAATTCTTGTACTGGGAAGGAAACAAGCTTCCGGGGACCGGTTTCTGCCATTTCAGGCGTCGTCGGCCCGGCTTGCTTGAATCGTGATGGTGCAATGAGCAAGGGACTCACATCTGAGTATACCCTTCCACGCTTATGGTGGACAAAATGATTCAGAAAAGGGGGTGGTGATGAATAGAGTGCCTGAATTAAGCAGACCACTCTTACCCAGTCCAAAGATCAGGGCTTGATCCATCACCGTTTTTTAGCTCACTGCACCATCCCAGCTCAGAACTTGGCTATATGCAAATTAGTCTGTTCCTGTCCCAGTGCATGATAGGAACAGGGCAAACCAAACTACCAAGCCAATTCTTGTACTGGGAAGGAAACAAGCTTCCGGGGACCGGTTTCTGCCATTTCAGGCGTCGTCGGCCCGGCTTGCTTGAATAAAGATGGTGCAATGAGCAAGGGACTCACATCTGAGTATACCCTTCCACGATTATGGTGGACAAAATGATTCAGAAAAGGGGGTGGTGATGAATAGAGTTCCTGAATTAAGCAGACCACTCTTACCCAGTCCAAAGATCAGGGCTTGATCCATCACCGTTTTTTAGCTCACTGCACCATCCCAGCTCAGAACTTGGCTATATGCAAATTAGTCTGTTCCTGTCCCAGTGCATGATAGGAACAGGGCAAACCAAACTACCAAGCCAATTCTTGTACTGGGAAGGAAACAAGCTTCCGGGGACCGGTTTCTGCCATTTCAGGCGTCGTCGGCCCGGCTTGCTTGAATAAAGATGGTGCAATGAGCAAGGGACTCACATCTGAGTATACCCTTCCACGATTATGGTGGACAAAATGATTCAGAAAAGGGGGTGGTGATGAATAGAGTTCCTGAATTAAGCAGACCACTCTTACCCAGTCCAAAGATCAGGGCTTGATCCATCACCGTTTTTTAGCTCACTGCACCATCCCAGCTCAGAACTTGGCTATATGCAAATTAGTCTGTTCCTGTCCCAGTGCATGATGGGAACAGGGCAAACCAAACTACCAAGCCAATTCTTGTACTGGGAAGGAAACAAGCTTCCGGGGACCGGTTTCTGCCATTTCAGGCGTCGTCGGCCCGGCTTGCTTGAATCCTGATGGTGCAATGAGCAAGGGACTCACATCTGAGTATACCCTTCCACGCTTATGGTGGACAAAATGATTCAGAAAAGGGGGTGGTGATAAATATTTGACAAGGCAGGTGAATCCAGGGGATCTTAGGCGTACCCTGCGCCACCGGGCCCTAAGGCTGCGGTTCTCCAACCCTATCCCAGGCCATAACCAACCCCTGCGGATACAGTTTATTGCCCCCATACAGTAAGATCTCGCCTCCCATCAAGGGGGCCGGAATTAATGAATGGCACGACCCCATGAGATCCGACTGAACGCATATCTCAGCTCCTGCCGGAATGCCCAGCTGCGCAATAGCAATCACCTGCTGAGATTGGGGTGGGGGACATTTGCTGTTGGGTATGTGTGGGAACGGGCCTGAAGCGGGGATTCCAAGGATGTTTTACAATGCATTAAACTAATGTCAGGAATGTGTTACCCTGCAATAAAGAGTTGCAAATGTGTATAAAAGGCCAGGCCACAGAAATGTAGTTAGAGCACCTCGAGAAGACATTCTGCTTGTCCGATTTGACGTGTTCTTCTCTGGAGAAATAAACCCGTTCCTTGCTTTCCAGTTTACCAGCGCCCGCCTCTTTATTTGATAGTTAACCGAGTGAATTAGAGGCGACTAACGCCAAGCAGTGCTTGATGATAACTAGGAAAAATCTGCATATTCAACAATTGGCGTCCCAATGCGGGGCCCATCAGCGACCCGTGAGTCCGGTAGAGAGGTCCTAACGACTGAGTGAACAACTGCACCGATCGGGAAAGTGCACATGCCTGAAAGAGACCCTCGTCTGGCAGCCAATCATCCGAACTTCACCGGTTTCGAACAGACGTCTCTCGAGTGATCTACAGTCCCACAGGAGTGCCGCGGCAAAAACGGAGAATAGAGGACGATCGGGCGCTGGAAGTGGAAGACAAGAAACTGTCCATACGGTCCGGGTAAGGTCGTGAAAAACAACGATTGATTGATTGTATTGGAATTGTTTGGTTTGAAACTACTAGTATTGCGCATTAATTGGTTCGTTTAGCTTGTTAGCTACTCTATATATTGGTTCTCTTTGAGATATTCTGTTTGCAAACAACGAAGAATAGGAATATTCTCTCTCTCTTTGCAGATAGTGAAGGATAGGTAGTGCGGACCTTTGTCCAAAAATGTTTGAGATTTTTTATTGACCGCCTATACGTCATGCCTATCTTCTCCTCACTGATTGGAAATTGGTTCAACCGGGACCGTTCATTAGAGGTCAGTCATCCGGCTCCACCGGAGGGAACCCCTAATAAGGACATGTATGTAAACTATGGACTAGTCGCCGTAGCTTATAGTAAACTATGGCATGAACACACTAAGAAAGATCGAGAAAGTCAGTGGCCACTGATGGGATCTTTTGACCTCGCTAAAATAGAAGCGTTAGAGAAAGCTCTTCGCGAAAATAAAACTACACCAACTATGCTTGATAGTCTCGGCATATGGCGAAAAGAAACAATGCAATGAAAGAAGAAAGACGAAGCAAGAATACATAAGGAACATCACTTGTTTGTACAAAATTATGTTAAGGGTCTGTTGCCGGAGGTATCACAGAAACTACAGACTGGTGAAAGCAGTTGGGCAGCCTCTAAACCAGCGGCCATTCTCCAGATGGCCCAGTATTACGAACACCAGAAAAACGAAAGCGATAGAGCCTCTGAAAAGAAAAAGAAAGATTTTAAAGAACGCGTTATGATAGCACAACTACAAGGAGTGAATATAGGAAAGGAACAATACAAGGGAGGTTATCAACAGAGTACTCCTAGAACCCCACCGCCCAGAAGCAATGTACCCTCACCCTACGTTGGACATAGGGACTTAGGGGAAGATCAGTGTGCATTTTGTAAAGGGTACGGACACTGGAAGTCTCATTGCCCGGTCCTGATAGAAATGAATAGGAACAAAGGAGCGAGAGAATTAGCGAATGGACCAAGAGGTAGAGGACGCGGAAGAGGGTACACAAACGACGCTAGTGAAGAGAAACCAGGAAGAGCGAATACATTTGACCGTCCCTGACAGAATCAGTACCAACAATCGGACTACGACAACGCGTACGACTTTGCATAGGACTGCCAAGGGCAAGGGAGGGATCCAGTCAACCTCTATGTTCACCAGCAAGGCCCTTATGTTACTGCAAAGATCCTGGGCACGAAGTCTCCATTTCTGGTAGACACGGGAGCAACACGTAGTGCATTATCAAACGACTGATTCCAAGGGCACCCTTGTCTGGCTCGCACGTGACATTAATAGGATTTGATGATATGCCCTCCACTAACCCCTTATCTAAACCGATCCCTTTTGACCTAGAAGATAATATCATTGACACAAGGTTTCTCCTCTCCTCCAATACCACAGACGCCATTATGGGTCTCGACCTGCTGAAACATTTTCGAGCGAGTATCAGATGCTCACCCGACGGAGTCCGAGTTATCTTATATGACAACCACCACCAACTAAGACCTCACCCATCCCAACACATGTACCCCATTAACGAAGCAGACGTGTCCCTACTGGATACTTTGCCATCACACTTATGGGCTAAAGCTGACCCAGACGTAGGACGAATGATGATAGACCCAGTGCATGTGACGATACTGTTGTGTTTGGCAGTAATGGGTTAGCGTTATCAGAAGCCATCTTGTATTTAGAAGTTATCTTGTCCGCTTTATAGAAGCCATTTTGTATTTCTGGCAGCCATCTTGTCTGCCATGTGCTGCCATGTGCTCACCATGTGCTTTGTCCTACCTTTCTGTTAGCTGCGCCTGAAGTCTGCCCAGTAACAGGATATGTTTAGCCTCCTCCACTTTAACGCATGCTCAGAAATGCCCGGTAGGGTCTGCATCTGTTACTGATTAGTCTCAAATAGGAATATGTTTACTACGTGCTGAAAACTGTTAGTTCCTCCCACTTGGCTGAGCAAGCAGATCTTACATGTCCATATTAGGTAGTTTTGTGTGTTCACATGATCCAGGACTGCCCCTTCATTTGTGTTCCTATGTGACTCTGAAATGTATATAACGCTCAAGCTTTCTGAAATCTTCAGACTACCTCTTACAGTTACTACGGTTTCTGTGCGACGTAGCCTCACCTCATGTAAGTTTAATAAACTTGAACTTTGATATTCCAGATTTGTGCTGTCACTTTCTTGTTACCCTGAGGAAGCAGTTTTTGAATAAAACAATTGTCGCCCAGCGTGGGGCTCATCAGAGAGGTGACTGTCTGCAGGGGTGATCTGGTGTCAGGAGACAGAATAGCAGTGTTTTTATTTTTCGGTCCTGAAGAATGCATTCTGAAACTATGTTCATAATAATGCAGAAACATGTTGACCACTATTGAGTGCGGTGATTATTCAAAACCCGCACTTACACTTGCTTTTTAAATTTTAGGGATTGGGAGACACTAATAAATGTTGTTTGTCCACCTGATCACCTAATTTTATATCTTTTTTCACTCAACACTTATCACTTTAACACTGCCTTTTTTCAGTAGCCACGTCTAATTTTCTGTACTACATACAACACCCCTCACCTCACACATATCGGTTACGGTAACATCTGACCGGCCGTTCTGTCTCCTGGGTGAGGAGAATCCAAATGATGAGAAAGAGGGCGGTACAGTGTGGCTTCTGATGGAAACTATTTCTCCAGATGCTCTTGAGCCTTAACGTGGCCTGCATTTTATTTACATTGGTGTCTTTTGTTTAGCATTGGTATTTTGATCTACTCTGTTTTGACTCTTTCTTGTGACCCCCAGGTGTATTCTGTTGTGATAATATCTACAGAGGGGCCCAGGACTGAAGTCTGCCAAGGAGGTACCCTGTGCACAGGAGATTCTGAGGATTCTTTGTCTGCAGCCCACCACTGTGTTTCTGATCCCTGATTTGAATCCTCCACATGCTGTCACCCCTGACTGAGAACATTTTTGGCGTGAGTATTCAAAAAAAAAAAAAAGAGAGACCGTTAGGTCATTTAGAACTTGGCAGTTAGAATTTGGACGCTCTTGATTGGTAAGAACCGTTCTAAGGTACTTGCTGCGAGCTTTTTGAAGCCTGGGATTGGCACGGCAGTTTTAGGATACGCTTGCTGTGGCTATTTGACTTTGTGGGACTAGTCTTTTTGAATATGAATTTGAAATTATGAAATGTATGTGTTGCAACTCATATAGGCAGGTAAATGCGAGGACTTTTCCTCAAACTTTGTGTATAGCGCAATGTACTAAGAAGGTACCTTAAGCGCTCTTTCCCTATAAATAGTGTATATTTTGCACTATTTTTGAAGCAATGCCTGTTTGCCGCGCACTTCGAAGGATGTGTTGCTTGTTTGATGGGCGCCAGTTTATGACTTAAGGAATTAGCCGGCTTTCCCTTAGAAGGGATACCTAAATAGGTTAGGTATGAAACATATTTCTTCCTTGGTGATTTCGTATCCCCGGGGAAATAAAATATGACATAATACATGTCAGGATCCTTTGTTCTGTGTAATTTTATGAATGGCAGAGATGCAGAACGATTTTTGGTGTTCTGCCACTTACAGTTAGTGCATTGAGAGTATTGTGGCTCTGTGCCTATACAGCCGTCTGTTGGGCTGTGTTTTTTGCAGTTTTTTGGAACATTATTGAGAAGTGGTTCTTGTAAATATGATCTACATTTCGTATTTACAAAGTGGTTTGGTTTGGGTATAGCCTTTGTAGCTGTCCATTATGTTCAGTCCTATTTGTTGATTTGCGGGTTCAATGTGTGTTTAAATGTTTCTGTGGTTTTTCTGTTAGTGTAACTTCTGTTGTGAATAGCGTCGGCGCGAATTTATGTAACATGTCTGCAGCGCTGTCCTGCGTGTCCTGAATGTTTGAACACTTTATGTTTCTGTTTGAAATGAGCTCAAAATGTGTGTCTTGTGAATTATTGATGTTTTTCAGTTTATTGAGTGAAATGTTAAATTAATTAATATTATGTGGAAATTAAATGAACATGCAGCAATTTACCATGCGACATGTTAAGATGGCTATATGTTGCTATTTACTTTATACATTAAGCGAAATGCATATGTGCAAATTGTTACAGGCTTAAATTAGATACAGTTAAAATTTGCATTCACTAGGAATATGAAAGGCCTCACAAATAAATTGTGTGTTTTGTAGAAAAACGATTTTGTAGTATTTTTGTACCTACATGCATTGTACTTTATATATATGATACAAACTCCATCTAGAATGAATATTTGCTAAATTTAAATGCCTCTTATTGCACACGCATTTTAAAACGTGGCATGTCTGTTTTCAGTAACACTGAAAGCGCTCACGTTTCAGCATTGTGTAGAGAGCCTGGCTTCCAGCCGTTAAGGAAGCAGATGTTGTTGTTCGAAGGCCATGGATAAACGTTGGAATGTTTTTTTTAGCCTAAGGACTCAGCCCGTAGCTAATTACAGTGGGTTTTTACAAGAATAAGGTCCACTTTTGTGTTTCACTGGCAGACATTTAAACTTTTTATGCATCCTTTTTTCATAGTATACCTTTGGGTATTTTAGCAAAATACTGCGTGTTCTTTTAAAATGACAGAAATTTTATGGCGCGAAACATGTCATGTTTAAAGTTAGGCTTTTGGGCTCCGGCGCATAAATGAATGCATCTAAAATGATAGGCAAAGGATGCAGCTTACCTTTATATGTGGAATTCTCATAAAAAAGACAATTGGTTTTATTGAAAGAAAAATTATTAATTATGACAAAAATTATCTGAAAAAAAAATAAGTGCTTTTTAATATCGTTTTTTGATATTTATAAAGCTTAGTACTCATGTTATGACCCCCTAGCATTAAAATTTGATTTAAGCTATGTGTTACTGAATAATTAGGTAATTTGCATGGTGGTTTTCACTTGGCGCAGGCGTAAAACGCTCTTTTTTCTAGGATTTACATGAGAGATGCCCAATGTTCAACCTCTGTAAAGTATAAAGGACACTCTGAGGATGATTAAAATGTAAAGTAATCATAGGATGTTCACTTTTAAGTTCCCTAAAATCCAAAGTCGAAAATGGGTAAATTAGACTATTAAAAGAAGCATTCTTGCTATTAGAGTAGTTTTTACAGCACCTTAGGTTTTAGTAAATGCACACATTTAGGTATCATACAAATTTGCCAGCTATTCTTATTTGGGGTTGATATGCTGCCTCAGTGAGCCAATGTGACTGGTGAACGGGTTTTGTTTAATATTGGGATTGAAGGTTCTAGCTTTGGCAGGGCCTAATTTGACATTCATGTTTAGGGTTGATGAAATTAGTATCATTGCATAGGGTGCTAACAAGCAGTTGTTTTCAGCTGGTATGTTGTGTTGTTGTGCTCAGCAAATTCTTCACAGTGAATGTTTTAAAATTCTAAGAATAAATGGATTTTAGCCCCTGGAAGAAGCTATTTCTTTAACATGTGTTTTTCAATAGGGTTGATTATTGGAGGGTTAAAAAGAGACGGACAGTTTTTTTGTCTTTGTCAGCACGAAGGACGAACATGAGGGTGGTCAAGGAACGCATGGAGTATGCTAGGCAGAGTTTGACCTGAAGGTCAGTGAGGTGGGGGTTTAGGAGTAAGTGGAACCAGATGTTCTGCTAAGGGCCTTTCGGGGTCTCAGGGAATTCTGGCGCAGGGGACGTAAAGTGTCAGTGAATGAGTTTTGCGTTTGCTAAGTTGGAATTAGTATGTTTATGGAAGATGGTTAAATACAGTTGGTATTTTGTATGTTATGTGCGGTCAGCAGTATGTTGAATAGAGATTTTTTTTATTATGACTTCTTTTGAAAAACAAAATGTTCGTGTGTTTTTTCCTTCATGATTTTGCATTTCCCTCTTTATGAATAGTTACTGCTGGTCTACAGTGTGTCATAAGCGACATTGTAAGTTTTATTTGACAGTTCGATCTTTAGTGGCTAGTGATCTCCTGTCAAAGGGTGAATGTAAGTGAAAGTATAATTTTGGTGCACTTTTGATTTTTGATTCTGAACCTGACAAATTAAGCAGGCCTGCATTTCTGGGTTTTGGGATGCATGAATGTATGCGTCACTGTTTATTTATATGTGCTTTATATGTGCTATTGTAATTTGTCTATGCTTTTTGTGCTAGCTATATTGCATGTATATCTGATTGCTTAGCATATGTTGTTCATGTTTTATGTTGCTGCTTAAGAAATTATTACAAGTTTTGCCTGTGGTGTGAAAAGGCATGTATGACGATATGTGTCATTTTACAATACTTTGGTACAATTTGTGTTTTTGTGTTGAAACTAAATTTCACAGACATGATGTTTGCATGCTGTGGATAAGAATAGACAAACACCTTACCAGTGTATGTCAAATTTTGGCCATAATAGTATTAAAGTAAAATATAAAGAGATATACAGGAGTCACAATATACTGTCCTCTCCCTTATGGACCAGGTAGTTCTAAATTATGTATCCTTGATTGGACCTAAGGATGAAATTATAGATTTGTGGCTCTTGTTAAAGGTGAACTAAACTTTTCATTTTTTCTCTGCAGAAGGGACTGGACCATTAACTGACATTACCGTATATGGTGTAGGGGCCAGTGGTCGAGTCCAAAATTCTGCACTATTTTTGTGTCCATGCTTTTGGTATTATGTCACACACTTGACTATCACCCAAGTAATTTTTGTCCTTCCTATAGCCTTTTCTTTTGTGGTCTCTCCCCTGATGTTACATTGTGCATAGTTATTGAGGATTTTAGCCGTGTCCTACTTCTATTTCTTCTTTTTGTATTCCTTTGTTCAGGTTAACAATTCTAGAATGCAACGATATACTAGAGACCACCACCATATTATGTATAATTCTCTTTTGTATGATCGCACTGATTTTTAGGAATTTTCTTTAGGCCTATTTCTTGATGTTTTCCAGTCTGACTGATAAGATAGTGATAGTCTAATTGATTTAATATTATAGCAAGGTCAGTTTTCCACCTCAATAGGAGACACTATACGTTTAGTTTTTCTGCTGCTCTAATTTTTTGATAGACCAGATGTGTTTTAAATATGGAAACACTAGGATTCTCTAGTTCTTTGTTTTTGTGTTTCCACATTTTGATAATTAGCCTTTGTCTATATGTCCCTGATAAAAGGCATTGTGTGATTTTGATTTTTGAGATGTTCTAGATAAGGCATTTAGGAACCCCAATGTGTCATAATTGAGAAAAGTGTTTACCTCATTAGATAATGTCATTATATATTATGTGTGAGGACATCCACTCACATAGATTCTTCATGTAGCTATCTACCCTTAGATGGTAGAGGATATGCTCTCATATGGAAATTCAATTAAAGAAACTAGAGTCACTGTTTTGTATTTGTATTCTATGAGAATGACAGAGTATTTTAGATCATGATAGTCACATGGCATATGGCCACTCTTTCGAAGATTGCAGGCAACCTGTTTGCAGCCTTTTGCTAAATATTGAACTGTTTTTTGCACTCAATTGAAGGAAACTAATGATTATGTTATTTTCTACATCATTAGGTTCTGCAGGATCTTCCAGAGTCAAAGGGAGAGTAGTGATACCCTGCAGAACAAATGACCAAGACGAATCCTAATTCCCATTATTGACAGCTAGATGAAAGCAGGAAGTATTGGTCTACAGTCCCAGCACCCAGAGAAGCAGCCAAGCTGAATGAGTGATCGCCAGCAAGTTAAATGGTCACTCCAAAATCATTTTGTTTGCATCATCAACAAGCGGTAAAAAGAATCAGAGAAAAGAAAAGAGGATCTGATTTTGCCACAAAGAGAAAGTTTCAATGAAAAGAGCAAAAGCTACCTGTTATGCACTGGCAACGTCTGACAGTGTACAGTCCCTTGATGCCCTTGGCCTGAGTTTTTGGCCACTCCCCTTTTCCTTTTGCTCCAACGTAATGGCAGTGCACTGGAAGGTCTAAGATTGGAAAAAGGCACTACATGCGTGGTATCCGTGAAAGAGCAGCCTGAGCATTCTCTGACACTGAGTGAAAGTGTTGGAGCCCGGAAGTGTTGCAGTTTGTTGCCCTTTTTCCCCGTGAGTTTGCACAAAATGATCTGTGCTCATGATCCATGGAGAACACACTGTCTGTAGTGTCTGCCACAAAGGAGAGAGATGAGTGCCATGCCTTGAGACATTGAGACTTTCAAGTGAGCTGTGAATGTTTGCCAGGAGGGCACTCCAACGGACACTGAGAAACACCATCTTCATGGACAGCCTGAATCAAGAGGCCCAATGAGACAAGAAGGAGATTCAATGGAAAATAGAAATCTGCCAGAGAGACTTTGAACTGATTCTGGGTACAGTTGTAGTTGTGACAAATGGGTGCTGAGGAACTGATTTTGATAGTGTTTTAGAGTAGTATTGCGTTTAGTAAATGTAGAGTGAAGTTCATTCTTTGTGAAAGAGTATTCCTATTTTAACCTGAGAGCATTGAAGGATTGCCACTGTTTCACCTGAGTATATAGTGTTTTCTGAAAGATTTTAAGATTTGCTCTTGCTTAGGGTTGTGAAAATGCTAATTTTCTCTGTAATAGTGGTCGCTACTTTCTCCTGCTGTTTGAATAGTTTATGACCTAATGTCCCGTTCTTTTGAATTCCTGCTCATGCTTTAATGAAATGTTTAGAATGGAAAATGCTTATCTGACGATGTATTAGGAAAGTGATACATTTATGCGAATTAATGAGCACACATTTTTTTTATGTTCCTACTGGATTATTCTAATGTCTTCAGCTAACGCTAAAACGAGCGTCTGTTGGGTTTGGCAGTAATGGGTTAGCGTTATCAGAAGCCATCTTGTATTTAGAAGTTATCTTGTCCGCTTTGTAGAAGCCATTTTGTATTTCTGGCAGCCATCTTGTCTGCCATGTGCTGCCATGTGCTCACCATGTGCTTTGTCCTACCTTTCTGTTAGCTGCGCCTGAATTCTGCCCAGTAACAGGATATGTTTAGCCTTCTCCACTTTAACGCATGCTCAGAAATGCCCGGTAGGGTCTGCATCTGTTACTGATTAGTCTCAAATAGGAATGTGTTTACTACGTGCTGAAAACTGTTAGTTCCTCCCACTTGGCTGAGCAAGCAGATCTTACATGTCCATATTAGGTAGTTTTGTGTGTTCACATGATCCAGGACTGCCCCTTCATTTGTGTTCCTATGTGACTCTGAAATGTATATAACGCTCAAGCTTTCTGAAATCTTCAGACTACCTCTTACAGTTACTACGGTTTCTGTGCGACGTAGCCTCACCTCATGTAAGTTTAATAAACTTGTACTTTGATATTCCAAATTTGTGCTGTCACTTTCTTGTTACCCTGAGGAAGCAGTTTTTGAATACAACAATACGACAGAACGCGACCTTACCGAAAGTACCCCAGTACAAGATATCACCAGAAGGCGAGAAAGCATTGGTCGAGATAATACAGTCGCTAGTAGACGCAGAAGTGGTAGAAGAGGTAGTAAGCAATGTCTGTAACAGCCCAATCCTACCGATCATCAAAAGACAAGGAGAAGGAGATGAGAAAGCATAACGCTTCATTATCGACCTACGAGAGATCAACAAGATAGTTGTGCGACAGTACCCTGTAGTCTCTGACATCACCACCATCCTGACCCTAATCCCATCCACTGCCACCACGTTCACTGTAATTGATCTCAAGAAAGCCTTCTTCTCCATACCCATTCACCAAGACAGCCGCTATCTTTTCGGGTTCACCCTAAGATCCTGCTTGTATAGATTTTGTCGAGCACCCCAGGGGTACACCGAAAGCCTGAGCATCTATAACCAGGCGCTCAAGAGACAGTTAGACGCAGTTCAGTTACCAGACGGGGTGGTGTTCATACAGTATGTAGACGATATCCTTCTAGCAGCAGACACCACTCCACTTGCAGTCACAGCCACCATCCAGCTCCTACACTTTCTTGCAGAGAATGGTCACAAAGCTTCCTGAAAGAAGTTACAGTTTTGTAAACCCCAAGTGACATATCAAAGGAAGAGAGGAAACTCACACCTGACAGAATCCAGACCATTCTAGACACTCCCGTCCCTAAGAACCAGAAGCAAGTCCGCTCTCTGATAGGCCTCACCTCATTCAGTCGACAGTGGTTGCCGAACTTTAGTCTCATTGTCAAACCCCTACTTTCCCTTCTAGCCAAAGACATTCCCTTTCTACTCCCTTGGACTCCCGAATGCCAGACCGCGTTCAAAGAATTATGAGGCGCCCTTTGTTCGGCACCCGTTCTAGGAACCCCAGACTACTCCTAACCATTCTCCCTCTACACACACGAAAGAGGGGGATGTGCATTATCTGTCCTGACACAATCGATTGGTCCCAAGCAGCGCCCTTGCACTTATTTCTCAGCCACCCTTTGTTAGAAATGGGATTTCTGGTTGGCTGAGGCTTGCGCCAAAGTCAGGCAGAAACCACCATTATAAGTCAGGGCAAGGGAGTTACACGCCAAAGCTAACCCCTGCTCACCCTCTAGGTAACGTGACACGAGCATCAAGGCTAATCTTGGAGGCCATGTAGGTTAACCTCAACCACACGTGACACAGGTACCAACTCTGGGCGCAGGGCGGGGAACAAATGTACTGGAGACAATTACACAATGATACCTTTAGGAGAAGAAAATATGGAACTTCAAAAAAACAATAATCCTCAAAATGTGGTCATCTAAAATGCAGAGTTTTGTGGTGCGGCCAGTTGCCACTGCGGTACAACGCAAACACAAATCTGGATCCTCACCGCTTGCCCCCAATGTTAGAAATGGGATCTCTGGCTGGCCAAGGCTTGCGCCAAAGTCAGTCAGAGACCACCACTCTAAGTCAGGGCAAGGGAGTTACAAGCCAAAGCTAACCCCTGCTCACCCTCTATGTAACGTGACGAGAGCAGCAAGGCTAATCTTGGAGGCTATGTAGGTTAAGTGTTTGTGCGCGCACCAGGCAACAACACCCAAGGCCCACCACAAAAGAAACTCCACACAAGGTTATATGTAAAAATATGCTTTGTATTATACCAAAACACATTAGATAAAAACACACACTTTACAATGTGCCAACAGGCACGGGCAGAATTTACAGGGGATATGTACAAGACAGAGCCACCTGGACCACTGTCAGGAATAGGCACTTTTAGAACTAACACTTAGAACATAGAATATAAAATCACTGTAGCACAAATTAGAAAAATGTAGCACACAACCAGTAATCACTGGTAACAGGTAAGTACCACCTACGCAACCCTAACCACCTTAGGAAAATATTACGCAGGGAATCAGGACCTCACTAGCACCACCTGTACTAGAAAGGACAACCACCTAAGTATCACCATACATTTAGGGGTATAAGCATGAACATATTACCCATGATGCATCACAACATTCAGAGGTGTAGGGAAGGAAAACACATGATGCATAACCATACATTCAGCGGTGTAGGAGATCACAATTGCGCATAAATCACCTTAGTCACCACCTGGCCTCGCTGGGGTTAGGACGCCCTGTGTCCCAAAGTCAGGGCAGGCTGCGCAGACAGCCAAAGAAAGATGCAGGGGCCTAAACGTAGCAGCTGCCCACTAAGTGCTGGGCAGCTGGTGCAACAATGAGGGGGCCAACTTGGGAGCCTCGCAGGCTCTGCACAACTGACTGGGCCCTAAGGAGCCGCTGGTAACCTCCTGGCAAATGTGGGGCAAGTGGGAGCAGCCAGCTGCCTTCCGGGGCCGCTCTACCACGCAAAAAGGTGCCCCCTGAGTCTCTATGGGCTCTACAAACAACTGTGGCGCTTTTGAGCCTCTCGGGGCTCTGAACAAACGGTGGCGCCTGCTTTGCTGGAGTCCCCCTCCACGGGACTCAAAAAGACAATGGCCCCTTTCTCGTGGGAGCGGCCCGCTGCCAACCAGGGCCGCTCCACGCAACACAAGACTGCCTCCGCTCATGGGGGGGGGGCTCTCGGGGGACCCGCGGTCAAGAAGATGCCCCAGGCGCCCTCATGGGCTTGCAACAACTGTCCTTGCGATGGAGGGGCGGGCACCGACAACGTGCCCCGACGCCCTCCTTTTCACCGGACCCCACTCACCGCTCCGCAGACTCCTCCGGACTCCTCTGCTTCTGTGAGGGCGGCGGTCTCAGTACGCCTCAAGCGTACACTTCTCAGGAACCTGGTGCAATTCCGTATTCTTCCGGCGTACGCGTCGTACCTTGCTCGGCGCTTGCAGGTCGTGGCGGCTTTCAGCTGTGCGGTGCGGCTCCGGCCGTGAAGTGGGTGCAAGTGGCAGCGCGGCCCCTTGAACGAGCCTCCAAGCTCCGGGGCGCGCTGCTGAGGTGGCGCACTTAGTCTCCTGCCACCAGTACGGGGTGAAAAAGGCCGGGTGGGCACCGGCCAAATCAAATGAAGCGCTCCCAGGCGCTAGTAAAAAAAGATAAAACGCTCTCAGGCACTTGTGGCATATAAAAGCGCTCCCAGGTGCTTGTGGCATATAAAAGCGCTCCCTTGCGCTAGGGAAACCATGAAGCGCTCCCAGGCGCTAGGAAAACACCAGTTTAGCACAAAGGACAGCAAAAGTCCTTTCAGAGAGCAAGGAAAAGGGGGGGCGGCAAGGCTGGGCCAAGGGCCAGCTCACTGGGCCCTCCAGGCAGGAAGGCAGTCCCAAGTGGCGGTTCCTCCTGTCGCCCAGCAGCAGCAGCAGCCCCCCTCAAGTAGGATCAGGAAAAGAAGAACAAATTGTAAGGGGACACAGCCCCTTTTTATACACAGTAAACCTTTGTCTTTGTTCAGGGTGAGGGGAAAGACCAGTCGCAGCTGGTTTGTGAGCACTGTGATGGGCTCAGCCCCTCACTCTATTCACTGGTAGGGCTAGGGACATTAGACGCACCACAGGGGGCGGGGCAAGCATTGTGTGGGGAAAGCCAGCCCTATTAAGGACCCAGGTGCAATCCTCCCCAGCCATCAGCATGCTAATCTCTACACTCACCACCGGGGCAGACCCATCCAGACTCCTGGAGCCAGGCTCACCAGCCAATCACGAGCCAGCACACTCACTGCACACGCACACCCATGTGTAGCAGTGGCCCTTCCACACTAGGCACAATGACGCCACATACATCATCGCGCAGCATTTAATCACACGAGTCCGCACATACCAAACTTGCATCTGCACTCCTCACACATCAGGAACTACCAGGGACACGGGAAACATCCTTTACAACGCAACTTTTACCACGCAATGCTTTTACATCGCAACTTTTACAACGCAAACCATTACAACGCATTGCGCTGGGGGGCGCTCTAGGATAGGGAATAGATTTAATTTACTATCCAACACCTTCCCTACTATCCACGGGGACTGTAGTTGGAATAGTAAATTAAACTATTCACTATCCAGCACCCCAAAGAGCTATGCGTTGTAAAGGCATGCGTTGTAAAACTTGCGATGTAAAAGCATGCGTGGTAAAAGCATGCGTTGTAATGTCATACATCCCAGGGACACACACATTCCCCATGCATTCCTATGGGAGGGCAGGCCAACCTCACTCCACGCACTCAGAGTGCGCACGCACTTTCCACTGGGACACAGTGAAAGTGCGTAGAAACCAAAAATCACTACCACCCATTCACATTTAAAAAGCAAAAAGTTTAGGGATGAACCTGCCAGAAGGGCCAAGTCCAACACCCTTGACCCAGTAGCCAGAGCATTACCAGCGTGCCTACGCGCTGTAGCAGCTGCAGCAGTTTCGATACGACAGAGTAAGGGAATCGTACTCTCCAACCTCCTTACAGTGTTAGTACCCCATGCCGTTGACACCCTCTTGAATCAGACTAAAACCCAGCACCTGACTAATCACGATTGACAGGATACGAGTTGACCCTATTAGCACCACACATAACTCTGAAACGATGCACCACTCTGAACCCAGCTACATTGTTACCACTGCCTGAAAACGACCTTAATGTGACTCCCCTACATGACTGTGTGACCCTCACTGACGAACAGACGAAGAGTAGGGTAGACCTCCGAGACACTGCTTTCCCAGAACCTGATGGGGAACTATGGGTAGATGGCTCATGCATCAAACTCTCTGATGGCACCACCTCAGCTGCATATGCCATCACCACAGCCCGAACCATTGTCGAAACAGCCTGAATTGCCCAATGATCCGCACAGGCGGCAGAACTGATTGCCCTCACACGAGCATGTATTTTAGCAGCAGGGACGACAGTAAACATATACACGGACAGCAAGTATGCCTTCGGGGTAGTTCACCATTTTGGGCTCCTATGGAGGGAAAGAGGATTCCTGACCTCGCACGCCACACCCATCCTACATGGAGATCTAGTCTCCGCCTTGACCAAAGCAGTCCTCCTCCAGTAGCAGCTAGCAGTAATTAAATGCCAAGCACATAAGAAAGTAACAGACATTATTGGACAGGGAAATGCACTAGCTGACGTTACTGCCCGAGCCACAGCCGAAGACAGAACGACAACACGAATGTATGTGACCAGGTCACAAGCGGAGAAATGGACAGACGCTAGGACCACTTTAAGAGACATCCAACTGACGAGTACACAACACAAACTGACTGAGAGGGCACGGGTGAGACTAAAAGACGACGATGGCTGCTGGAGGACAAAAGACAAAGACAAATGGCTATTACCCGCACACATAGGATCCACTCCCATGACCGAACTGATTACTAGGGTATGGCATAATGACAAGATAGCAGATTCAGCAAAACGCCTAGTACAACAATGCATGGTATGCCTGCAACACAACCCGGGAAAAGGGACAGTAGTACCACAGGGAGGGTTTGGAGTCCCTGGCCATCCCTTTGAGCTCCTCCAAATGGATTACATTCAGTTAGAGAGGTGCCATGGTCTGAAATACGTCCTAGTTATTGTGTGGGCATTTAGCAAATGGGTGGAAGCATACCCCACTAGTGACAATACCGCCACCGCTACTGCAAAGGTGTTGCTTAAAGAATTCTTCCCCCGCTATGGCCTTTGTAGAAGTTTATGAAGCGACAATGGCCCCCACTTCGTAGCCGAAGTTATCCAACACATACTGAAAGGGTTGGGGGTAAAGCAAAAGTTCCATGCAGTTTTCCACCCCCAATCTGCAGGCTTGGTATAGAGACACAACGCCACACTGAAGTTAAAATTAGCAAAGATAGTTACCACCACTGGACCGAAATGGCCCGATGCCCTCCCACTGGCATTGCTATCAATGCGCTCCACCCCAACCAGACACCAATTGACTCCGTACGAGGTTGTCTTTGGCCGGCCTATGAACATTTGGGCGGCGCCAAAACCAACTTCCATCCACGATGTCCCGGACATTCTAATGTCCGATTACTTGCACAAATTAATGAACGAACATTCCATTCCCTTCATCCATTCACCCTTCTCTGTTCATGGGTCCTGCTTTGCCTGGTTAATGCTCCTGCAATAGAGCTACAAAGACAATACTACATCTGATGGAACGATCTAACAGTTCTACAATGAGTTCTGGCTGAACAAAACTGGAAGAACGTCTGCTCCCTTTTGCCCTCTGACCTCAAATGCAACCTTTCAAATGAACATTCCGGAAAAAGAACGAATTGAAATGCAAGTGTTCAACAACCCAGCCAGACCCACCTTCTCATATCTGCGAAAACGAACTTCCGCAACTCTGACTGCGGCCCTATCTGTGGTAAACATCTCAGGCCTTGTATGCATCGAAGGCCATGGGATGAAAATCGTGGGCCTCAGCTCCTGCTCTATAAAAAGGACTCTGAACTCCGCCGATCCACTATCATTTGTTGCATCACCTAACATGTACTTTATCTGCGGTACAAAAGCCTACACCTGGCTCCCAAAAGGCTGGGGGGGGCACATGCTACATCGCCTTTGTTCTTCCTCCAACGTAAATAGCACCATCAGGCCATCACAGAGAAAGGCGCTCCAAAGACACAGAGCAAGCAGACTCCACCGCATCACAGTTCCTCGATGCAGCAAAAGGACACATCCCTCTGTGGGGTCCGATGGAAAACAGTCGAGCCATCCGACATCTGACCCAAGCAATAGAAACAGCTTTGAACATCACAGCCGGCATCCTCACCAACAACACAGCTGAGCTGCAGGCAGTCCGCCTGGTGGCTTTACAGAACCGCCTTGTTTTAGACGTGGTACTAGCAGACCGTGGAGGAACATGCCGCATCATCGGTGCCAGCTGTTGCACCTTTGTCCCTGATAACTCACCTTCCGTCTACAAAGCAATCGAACACCTTCACAGGCTGGCATCAGAGATCCATCAAGAACAAGAAGGTTGGACACTTGGAAGCTGGTTTTGGAACATTTTGAAAGACTGGGGCTGGAAACCATTGATGATAATATTGGTGCCAGTTTTCGTACGTTGGATATTGAAGACACAAAGTCTGCACACTGGTCGGAATCGGACTGAGGATTGGACCTCCCTGATCTAGGCATCATCTTTGCCTGGCTTTATGGAACTTTACTATGACTCTGGTTATAACTGGACTACTTACTTTTGTTCAGTACGCTCTGACTGGTCTATTTGTTTTAACCTTCAACCACTAGTTTTATGCTATTTGGTTCACTGTAAATCTTTTTTTCATGAAATTTTAATTTTTGTTATTTATGTGGAATTTGATCTTGTAATTCAGTCACTGTATGTCTGATGTGGTTTTCACGAAATTCACTTTCTCACTTGGAGAAACGGCTTTGCAATGACTCGTTTTTGCCTAAATTGCGGACCCCCCGACCGCAGTACACCCAAGTTGTCCGCCACACTTTCTAAACTAGTGCCCAATCCAAAATGGCGCTCAGCTTTCGCCATGTTCCTATTGGTCCCCCGCCTTCATGTGATTCCGGTTGGTTTCCATATCGCGTGCACATTCCCCTGAGTATACGCCGTGCTGAATTTTCAAGCCTGCAAGGACTCCCATTGCGGACCTGCCAGCTACACTGCCAGGTAAGACTACGGCGAGCCTTGTTACGATCGTCTACACGATCTCCCATGAAATGCTGGTATTAATGCCCCTCATCCATTTTCTGTTTCAACAGAATTCTAAACGAGGGCATTTTCCCTGTCGGTAAGCCTCAGCAGCGTAGCACGCATGTTTTATCATTTTTAGTGTTCACTGACACCATAACACTTTTATTCCTCCCCTCACAGATTCACATGAACCTAATCTTGGAACTCTCATTGGTAAGGTTCCTTATTGTTCATCACGGCATCTGACGGTTCGGTCATTCGATCGGGTTGACTGACCTTGTTTTTTTCCCCCCCTTAGAATACAATTCGATTTCGAATTTCGGGCTGAATTCTTCTCAGCCTCAACACCCCCCCCCCGGTAAGCCATTTTTTTGTCATCAAGATCTTGACCCTTGCGCACAGTTGGTAGTCAATTCACCCCTGTTAGTACCAGCTCGCACCATCATAGTCCTCCTCCTTTGTCACAATTTAGGACATAGCCCAATTGCACAATGGCCCAATAGCGTTTCTCTTTATTTTCTGCACAGCCGGTCTGAGCCATCACTTCTCACCATCTGGACGTGGCGCCACTCGTTCTGCTCCCACCTTTCAGCACACTGCCTGTATCTAGCATGCACTTCACTCCGTTGCCGCTGACACTTTGGCATGGTATGAGTCTTGCATTGCACACGCAGTTATACCAATGATTTACTGACAAGTTTTCATTCTTTTATGTTTCCCCTCTTTTCTCCATTTTATTGTTATGGTATGGCATATTGATTCCCGTACAGTGGGGACAACTGTGAATGTTAACCCTTTAGGCAACTATTCTTTGTCCTGAGGATGAACCGACATTGTTTAAGGTTCGAAACGTCGTCGACCTAAATACACTAAATGCACAGTTGATACTAATTTTTCATGCATATGTGTATGTTTTGGATTATCTGCCTTATGATTTACAATATCCAGATGACCTGTTATTGCCTACTACTTCCTCTTGTGTTTGTGTCCCCTTAGTGTGTTAGTCGGACATCGGCTGGTGTCCCGCTTCCATCACACTCTGTGGTTTATTGTTTTGTGATCATTCCTATCAAGATAATCAATTGTCCGGCTGGACACTGTCTTAAAAATATAGTTCCATTTGGTCTATATTTATTCTCTTTTAATTTTTCCTTGTCTAAGGACCACTGTCTTCATAAATAGGCATCAGAGATCCATCAAGAACAAGAAGGTTGGACACTTGGAAGCTGGTTTTGGAACATTTTGAAAGACTGGGGCTGGAAACCATTGATGATAATATTGGTGCCAGTTTTCGTACTATGTGGTTGCTGCCTGGGGATACAATGCATACCGCCCTTATGTTCTCTTTGTATGAACTCTAAGACTTTGGACACTCAATTTGAAAATATGAAAGCACTGAATGACAGAGAGATACAGAAGATTATGGAGATAGACATAAATTGACAAGCTGGCTAGGATATGTTCAACGGGTACACTGTTGAAAATTAGATTTCGATGTGAACATTACCGGCGCCATCTTGTCTAACCTTAAGCCTCTGCAAGCACGTAAGCGGCAGCCATTTTAGACACCGTGGCCATTTCGCATATTGCCGATCACCTATGCGTCTCCCTGACCCCGCTATCATCCCCAGCACGCTGGCAATACCCAAGCACACATGCTAGAGCCATAAACTATCCTCAGTGCGACCCTGCCCCGGAGCCACTTCCTTTGTGCCCGGTCATCCCCCGCGCACGAACAGGCCACTTCGATAACCTCCTCCCCTGCACCTGGCTGTTAGATCCGATCCCAGGCCATAATCAACCCCTGCAGATACAGTTTATTGCCCCCATACAGTAAGATCTCGCCTCCCATCAAGGGGGCCGGAATTAATCAATGAGATCCGACTGATTGCGCATATACTTCAGCTCCTGCCGGAATACCCAGCTGCGCGATAGCAATCACCTGCTGAGATTGGGGTGGGGGACATTTGCTGTTGGGTATGTGTGGGAACGGGCCTGAAGCGGGGATTCCAAAGATGTTTTACAATGCATTAAAGTAATGTCAGGAATGTGTTACCCTGCAATAAAGAGTTGCAAATGTGTATAAAAGGCCAGGCCACAGAGATGCAGTTAGAGCACCTCGAGAAGACATTCTGCTTGTCCGATTTGACGTGTTCTCCTCTGGAGAAATAAACCCGTTCCTTGCTTTCCAGTTTACCAGCGCCCGCCTCTTTATTTGATAGTTAACCGAGTGAATTAGAGGCGACTAACGCCAAGCAGTGCTCGATGATAACTAGGGAAAATCTGCTTATTCAACAACCCCACTGTCAGACATATTGAATGCAAACTTTGACTCCCTATAATGGAAGCATGGATCATGGGGCCTTATCTGGACTGTGGGGGAGGAGGAGGTTCCTCAATGACTTCAACTAAAATCAAGGCCTGCTCTACACATACCTTCTTATCCAGAACAAATAGCACTCTTCGGACTAGTCAGTCCATGACGTTAAAAGTAAATGTACCGGCAGGATGGCTGACACATGGGCCTGATGTATGAATTGGCCACAAGTCACACGAGGGCTCTGGCCCTCTCACACATGTTCACACTCTCGGCCATCTTAACTGTACATCTCCACTCACTCTCTGGGGATGCATTGTCCCAGGGGTGCTCCCTCGGCGGGCTGTAAAGGTGTGTGGAGTACAGGACAATTGGTGAGATGCAGACATATAACACATCAATACACACACACACAAAGCATCATATACATCATTGACAAGGGATACCTGACAGTGAATGGAATGGCCACAGAAATATAGCGGACTCTGTTGCATGGTGTCATTACACAAAGAGCTGAGGTGAGCTTGTTATGTATCATTTTAGGACCCTGGTGTAATTTTTCCGATTCATGCCCTTATATAGGTATAAATCATCATATCCTTATATATAGGCATAGAAATCCTAACCATATTTAGACATAGCCTATGCAGTCCATATACGGCATGGCTACTTCCACTAGTTCCGAAAATCCACAACGATTTCTTGCTTGAATATTAATTTCTCCAAGAACTCATGGAGTTTTCAAAGAACTGCGAGTTCTTATTGATGTTATTATGTCCAACCTTACGTCAAACACGGCACCTTCAAGGTATAAATATGCACACACTTGACATAGCAAACACACGGTGGTCGGGAGCAGTTCGACTATCTACTTGCCCGAAGCAGCTTGCCACAACAAGTGCCGAAGGAAGCCGACCCTCCAGCAGACGCACTGAGAAAGACGCTGTCTTCTCTTGCAGAGAAATCCAGCTCCAGTGTTTCCAAGCTACCCTTGCGGGTTTTTGGGAAATCGAGTCCTGAGAAAGAGATACCAGACCTCTTCATTCTAAAACCAAGGTACGGAGCTGATTAGAAACCCTAAGAGAAATCTTGAACAGATTACTGGCAGAAAATACTAAATCTTTACTACACAACACTTACTTCTTCCCTCGTACTAGACTTAGGTTAGGTATACCGGGGAAGGCGTATTTTAGACAAGCACCAGTGGAGTAAACAGCCATATTTGGCTTGGAATCACTCTGTTGGCTTTTCCCGAACACAGGGCTCCCATCGTCTCAGGCATTCCTGCATGTAGTGGAAGATAGACTTGGGATCTCCCCAGCGTTCCATATAAAGTCTTCAGCGATGGCCATGTCATTTGGTTCAAAGGATCCCTCCACCGGCCAGGGTCTATCATACTGCCCTCCCATTAGGTCCAGCAGGCTAGCAGGTGGCAAAATGGTTCCAAAAAGACCTTGCCTTCTTCTCTAGACACTTTCTCTCTAGGGATAAACTTGATAGACCGGCGCTCTAGTCTATTAGTGTGATATTAGTTCTGATTCACTGGAGGACAATACATTTTTACTACTCCTATTTGGCAATCTATTGCTGTTTACAATCAAGTCCCTTGTAGCATACATTGACTTCAAACGTTTGATGCCCAAGCCTACAAGGGTTTATTGGGTTCCCTTGTTCATATCTTGAGCATACCCTGAGGCAGTTTACCCTGTGGCTCACGTCGGACTCTGGAAGGCTGGGACCCCCCTAGCGGTGGTATCGCTATCTAGAACTGCTTTGAGCCTCCCAGTTACCTTCAAGAGCTCTACTGGATGGTTTGAGGTTTATGATATCCGAGCGGCTGGGGCATGTTGGGTTGTGTACCATGGATGGGGGATGAACTTCGGGGAATTCTAGCACCGAACTAGGATAAGGGTTGAATTGCCTGGGTTAGCTGATCTGGCAACCTCCCAGCCCTAGGTCTAGAGCAGAGGTCTTCAAACTTTTTTGCTCTGAGCCCCCCTAAGCAAAATGTTTTGAAGTTGCCCCCCCCCCTCCAAAACTATATGGCAAAGAGGGGGAGTGATGAACATAGGGGGCTTATGTGTTCATTTCAGGATTGCTTTTCTGTAGCTTGTAATCCACACTAAATGTGCGACTTGTAAAAATGCAACAGCATCAAACAGGAATGAAATTGACACAAAACACTACTGCCCATAATTGGGGTGCTGTGGGCCTCAATGCACTCCATATGCCACACTAATGAGGGCTGTAGCCCTGAGAAGCAGGCAATCTCCTCTTCTTTCACTCCTTCCACACCAAGTCTGACTGTCACTTCAATCTCGAAACAAGCCCGGTCTCTTTCTGAAAGAAAATGACCTACTGCATGCTGCCCACCTTTTTTGCTCAAAGGGCACCATCTGTCCTAATGCTAACAAAGAAAACGAGCCCCCGTGCACCCTTTTTATTGTAAAACATTCAAATGTGTGATGCAGTGGACACATGGGCAAAAAGTGTCACTGCACCGGTTTCACTAATGATAGGTACAGTTAACAACATAGGCTCCCATCTCGCACCATCCCTCTTCCTCCCATCTCTGTGCATCCCTCTCATCTCTTTGATGTCCAAATCAAGGTGTCTCCTCTCCACTAATGTTTCCTCTCCCTTAGGTTCATTGCTCCAAGGCTTCAAAGAAGCACTGGCACAGCAATCATGCCCTGGCTCTCTAATGTAACGGCTACACCAATAATACCCACAGCTTCAGGCTGTCCACTGTGCCCATTCAACAGGGCCATTACTTCTAGGCCAGATGCCCAAACAGGTTTTCTGCCACTTTGTGTAAAAACATCAACAACAAAAAAGCACATTTACTCCTCCCACCTCCCCTGTTGCTTGGACCCTGTTCTCTGCTCAAAGATAGTGGCTTGAGCCCTAATGCTAGTGAGCAAAATGCACCAGTGTTTTTAATAGTAAGACTGCCATAACTGGGTTCCCTCACAGTGGTTGGGAGAGGTGGTCCTGTGAAACAGATAGGAGAGAACTAAAGAAGAAGCATGCCTTCTCACCAAGGTGCCTGGGACTTGAAAGAAATGGAAATGTGTTCAGTGGTTAGTCACCAAATATAAAGGCTGCTTTGGAGTCACTGTAGCTTTTGATTAAAGGAGTCAATCAGCTACATGGTACAAACATGTATTCTTTTTGAGAGGTAATATGTGTGTCCATTAAAAGGAGCGCACATTTTGTAATGGACAAATAAAAATAGATTTACATTTGAAATATTGTTTTAATGCTTATCACTGAAATGTGTCTTTTAAAAGCACTTGTTTTTCTATAAACAGTGTTATGCAGCAGCCTGTTTTATACAGGGTAACAACATTTTTAAATGATGGCATTCATAGTGCTTTCCTTCACAGACTGGGGCCTCGCAGCGCTATAAACAAGTCACCATTCCTCATTGCACCAATCAGGATGTAATTCTGTGACTCTCTGCCTGGTCACACACAAAGCCATCTGCAGTGATCATAATAGCCAACTGAGGTTTCATAAGGAAAAAATTTCAATTTTCCCCTTGATTAGTTTAACTTGCATTTATTTTGTATTTGAGGTGTGGGCATGGTTTTACCCAAAGGTTAACGAAAAACAATAAAATAGCTCTGAAAGTCCTGCACTGATCAATCAAAAGGAGGTCTGAGAGCCTAAGGTGCATCAGAGGATCAACCATGTATTGCCATTCATGTTTAAAGGGCATGAAATATCTGGTTCATTTTGGTTCTTTAATTGTTTGACGTCCATGACATCACAGGACCAACACCCAAGCATGCATAGCATATATGTACATTAGTAGAAGGGGAGTATTAAATAGTAGTGATTTCTAAAAATAGTAACAGTGCAAGAACAGGAAATTCTACAGCCTGAAGTCTGTTGAATTTCAACCCAGTGTTTTCTCGCTCTCTCTCTTCCCCTCTTTGTAACTTTCTTGTGGTCTTGCATTTCCTCTAGATTTTTGATGCCCTCCTGGATCGCTCTTTCTAGAAACATTTCCGGTCTCTCTCTCTCTCGTTCTCATTCTCTTGTTCTCTTTCACACCTCTTCCTTCTGAGTTCCTCCTCTACTCATCCTCCTGCAACCACATAGCACTTCCTCTCCGTTTTTAATCCCGACTTATCCATGGGCCTATTCTGCCTTCTTTCTTTAGCTCCACCAAAGATTCTTTCCTCCTCTGACTCTTCTCATCCCCTCACTATCAACATCCTTAGCATCTTCTTCACTTTTCCTACCTCCACCACAGTCCCTTGTACTCATCTCCCCTCTTACTTTTCTCCCCCTCACTTCCCCATTGCGAAATTATTTTCCTCTCTTCATCATATTCTCCCTCAGACCTCACCACTTTGGCCTAGTGGGCCTTCGGCAAAAAACCCTAGGAGAAGGTTTCTCCAAGGTGAGCTGCATGTGATATTTGCATAGAACAGACGTCTCACAAAAGTCGAATTTTGGAGAGGCCAACTTGAGTGGAAGCATGTTGCCAGATGACCACCATCCTCCCTGCCAGCAGTTGGGTCTATAATCAAAGCTAGTAGTACAGCCACAATATGATGTGGTACATTGCCCCACTCCACCTTCCAAACATGAAATGTTACTTCAATGGCAGTCGCAGCATTGCACCTTCCAAAAGACACACTAAACAGCCAGAGTATAAGTGCCATTTATGCATGTTTTTCTCACACACAAAACATATACATCATTGGCATAAACAATAGACGTTTACCTGAAAATGAGTAGATACAGCATGGGCAGCAGAAAGAGGAACCTAGGGCCCCGGCTGACACCGGAATTGTCTGAAGGCTGGTGAGAGGAGCACAGTTATGCCATGAGGATCACTCCAGACAGAAACGGGCACATTAGCCTTGGCCCTGCTTCAATAGGAATAGTCCTGCTCAAATTGAGAGCCAGAGCCCTCAGAACAAGCGCACAAACAGCTCTAACCCTGTTGTGGCTTATTTTCCCTGGTCAGTCGGGGGATTGAGTCCTATGATGGAGTGAGCACAGGGCCATAGTCTAGGCTCTTACAGCATGGCGCTGAAGAAAGCGCAAAAGGAATTGGTGAAAAGCTTGAATGACTCTCTACCACTGGTAACAGCTTGAGGCTGCATTCCCATCCATCATTTTTTTGCTCATCACCCCATCTCTGACAGGAACCAGCCATGCTCCAATATTTGCATCACTGTGAATAACATGTTCTAACCTTAACTCAGTGATATCCACTTAATCACCTGTGAAAGGTGAAAGGTAGGACAGCCCTGCTAGAATCCAAACCTGTTCAGGTTGCTCATAGATATCTGTAGATGGCACATACATGGCATATATACCTACCTACATACACCCAGCTGTGTATATTGAGCAGCAAGCAGGTTTATATATGGAAGGTTTATTTTTGTATTTGAAGTCAAAACATAAATGAATTCGTAAACTAGGGAGGCAAGATGGCGACCGCTTCGCTAGCGGTGTGAGCTGCTCTCTCCCCCTGCTCCCGACTTGAAGGAGAATGGATTGGCAGCGGGAATAGGAGGATTATATTCGGCTTTACCCGTCACCTGAAGAAGGAACAGCGACGGATTATTCATCATTACTCACATTTCCTGACTTCTTGCCGTACCGTACCGCTGACTAACTGAATCACTGCACTTGTCGGTTTCTCCGGCTCCCCGGCCCCTCAAGCCGTTGGGCTCTCGGCTCCCGCCCAGGAGTTTTCTTTATCCAGCGCCAGGATTTTGGCTCGGCTTTAGGAGTTTGGAGTGTGATCGGATGCAGCTGCTGCTTTTACTCTACTCCCGGCGGTTTTCTCCGCACGCTCACCTATACCGGCAACTCTTCTCTTGGCGTCCTGGTCAGTCTTCGTCCGGCGTATTTCAGCACGTTACGGAAATGCCCCCAAAGAATGCTAATGTCCAGCCAAAGGCTCCTAATACTAGGAGCTGCAAACTGAAATCTGTGGCGGCACCGGACACAAATGGAGCTGAAGAGATTGCTAACGTTGGCTCATCCCGGGGTGTCCAAAAAACCGGTGAGTCTGCTGTTTCATTAACAAAAACTAAAGGTAAAGCACAAACGTTGCCTGCTCTCTTTGAAAAACAGGCAGCAAAAAATGTTTCACTGCAATGCTCACCTGTAACTTTGTCAGCGACCTTTCAGTCCTCTGTCGAAATTTCCCCTCAAACTACCCAGCCTATTGTGGTAGTATCACCAATCTCAGAGAATATAGAAACACCAGCTGGGCATTTTCAACTATCTGAGGAGACCAGGGGTGATGAACTTGGAATTGAGACGGAACATACAATCGAACTGGATCTGATGAAGCAAAGCTTCGCATATTTTGCGGCTTGCCGAAATCAAGAACCTCATTTATGTGTAATAAGGTAACCCGTGTATGTTTTACTAACGTTTATATTTAGTTTAAGTAAAGTTCCCGAAGCTTGCCTATGTGTATTTCTAATGAATTAATCCGTGTCCTTTTAAAATGGCCGTCGCTTGTATTTTAGTTACTGCGCATGCGTCAGCCACACTCACGTGTCCTGACGCGTCTGCAGAAGTGGAGGGAAAGTTATGCGCATGCGTAATTCATAGCTGTGCTTATCATGTGGTACTGCTCGTGCCACTGCTCTTGTGTCCGTCTCAATGTAGCTAACATTTAAATGCATAAGTTTATTTCTTGATGATGAGTTAAAAGTACAAACCCTGTGATGTGTTTTCCTAATGACATTATTATGTATTAATTTGTTTTCGCTTACTTTTCATGTACCGCGGGAAATGGGGGTCTGAGTGAGAGGAGAGCCATATTGGAGGTCCCTTCTGCGCCTGTGCGACATTCGGCAGCACGAGGGACCTTGGCTGATGGAACATAGCCAGCTGGCAGTGATGGGCGAGATGCTCCTGAGAAAGTCACCTCTGCCCTGCGAGAACAGCGAATGTGGCTCCTTATGTGAAACATTGTAATATTGCGCTACTGTTAGCTCATGGGAACCCCAAATCTGCTAGGCGGTACCCAAATATGTTAATGAAGGCTTCAATTCGCGTATTGTGATTGGTGTGTTACCCAAACCCTACCTTAGGACCAATCGAAATTGAGGGATTCTGACACTTTGCAACATTGGGGGGTGGTACACTGTCTCCAAACTGTATATCTACCCTGGGTTCACCTAGTGAACCGTCCGACTTGTCTGGTTTAGCTGACCTGTCACTGACCCAACGCACTCAATAGGTGACTGAAGATACAGAGAGCTGCGGAGCACTCTGTCCGAATTTGACTATAGACTAAGGTTCTACTGAACCTTAAAGTGCTGGCAAGGCACTTAGCTGGGAGTTCGCTGACCCAATCGGGGTCTTGATCGATAGCTGCAGAGCGGGTGGAGCGCAGGCGTTGCTTCCGAACTGTGGGTTCCGGTCCTATCCTGAAGAGGGTCCTATCCTGAAGAGGGTCCTGTCCTGAGGGTTTGCTGTCTTGTCCTGAGGGTCCTGTCCTGATTCCTTTTCCGAGGGTATCCTGTCCTGTCCTGGGTGTCCATTCTGCACCTGCTGTCCTTTGAGGGGTATCCTTCCTTGAGGGTTTCCTGTCCTTAACTGACCCGTGGCCAGGGTTTGGTTTCCACACCTTTTCTAGGTAAATATTACTCTGAACCTCTTGAAATTCTTGCACCTTCTGAATTTCTAACTTTTGCTTAAATAAAGTTCAACATTGCATATGTTATATTTCCATGCCTTTCCGCAACTATTGAACAGTCATTTATAATTTTGCAAAGTTATTCCTATGTCTTCTCATTTGTTAGAAATTATATTTTGCATAGCAGTGTGTCATTTTCTGATATGGTCTAGAACTTCGTTGCCTAGGTTGTTCAAAGGCCCCTTCACCTTAAGTGAAGCGTGTTATTCATTATAAGCTCTTCTATAGTCACACACACTTAGTCTATCCCTGTTTAGATAATACTGACTTACATAGTATTTTCTCGCTACATTTTATTTAGTACTTTGATGATTACTCTGTCATTATTTCTTCATGTTTATGTAATTTACGTTATCTTGGTTATTGATTGCCTTATTTTACTGTACCTCATGCAAGAAAATATTGAACTTTAGATAAACATTTTAAAACTTCCAGTTGTCCGTGGTCATTTAAATAGTATTTGAATGTTATTGGTTGGGTTTGTATTTTGCTGCCTTTCCTTTACAGCTAGCTCCCTGATTCATTGTGGTCATTAGGCACCCGCATCGGTGGATGGTAAGTCGGGTGCACCGAAAATTGGTAGCAGGGAACACACACACACTAACCTGATGGAGCTCGTGAAGTCACCTGATCGATGTATATGGTGATTTGAAAGTATATGGGCCCTGAAGCCGGAAACGGCGAAAACTGTTGGTCGGGTGGCCTCGCGCGCTCTATCAGTTTTCTGGTAGCAGAGGATGGTTAGGGACTAGTTAAAGGTTAGGTAGAATTAGTTAGACTAGGTAAGTCGGAAGCTGCTAGTACATTAATGCTGCTATAAGAACGGCTGTTCTGAGGGAACTGATCACTCTCTTGTGAATACGCTGCTGAAATTCATGAATTACTGTATTGTTATTATTCTTGTTCTTATATTGTTATATGTACTAATCCATGCAATTGTCAACCGTCTTGTTTCTTGTTGTTCGAACTCCCCGGGGAATTGAAAGGGCAAGTGGTGAATAGAATCCATTGTCCTGAGGTCACAGGTTCGAGGAAAGTTAGGTGCAGGTTAGGATAACCGGGAAGCACTAACTAGGGTTTTCTGAATACATGTGTGAATAAATGACAGTAACGGGGTTCATTGGCAAAATTCCCATAGTGGCGTAACCTAGTAAGGGTCACATCGGAAGAGTAGCAGGTTCCTCGGAGCTAGCGTGAAAGCAGAGGGGTCCGCTGAGAAACCTTAAAACTCGGAATATATCCCGGAAAGAAGTGGATGAGTTTAGGGGAATAACAGGTTCACCGATGCTAGAGTGAAGGGTAGGCGGAAGAGATCTGCCCGCAGCGAGTGAAAAGTAAATGGAAGTAGTTTACTTGCAGTAATAGAATTCTTTCTCTGTCTAGACACTTGAGCACTGTGGCGAATGTGTATTTGTTGTAAAATAACCAAGCACTGAGCACTAAAAAAAAAAAAAAAAAAAAAAAAGAAAGTTTCCGTTACCTTGTGAAAGGAGGGAGTCAGTCGCGAAGCGCCTCTGACGTCACTCTGTGCCGCGCTGGGATTGGTAGACGCAGCGGGCGGGTAGTGGAGCTGAAATTGTAAAGGAGGGGTGAGCGCCGGAGCGTGGGAACTGTCTCACGAAGGGGCCGCGTACCCATTGGCGGAGCTTATTTTGTGTCGCGCACCCATTGGTTGCACGAATTTTCTGAAGCACGTTCTGATTGGAGGTAGTTTGTAAACAAAGTTAGCGCAGAAGTCGTATGTGGCACTCGCGGACTACAGAGACTCGACCTGATCCAAGGCATCTAGGGTTTGAAAGGGATCAGTGGAAGGCTAATAGATACGATATTATGTACGGAACCAAGAGAAAAATGTCCCTTGTAAGTAAGGTGAAAAATTATTTCAAAACGGACAAACCGATTAAATCTAGGGAGGGTGTTCTTGTCCCAGCACCCAATACTCCCGCCTCATTCATGATGTTTGACCGAGGGTACAATACCTGTGTGTGGCTGGAGAATTGGGTGAAGTATACAAAGGATGACGGAGTATTGGCGTTTCCGTTAGATGGTACTTTCAATGGTAGGATCTTATTTAATTTAAGAACCCGAATGAATGAGCTGCATCCCAGACCAAGACTAACGCAGTATGAGGCATTAGAGGAATGGGAGATTGAGGCTTTTGAAAGAGAAAGACCCCGAATGGACAAGGGTTTGACCAAGTGGTACCCTAGACAGAAACAGGAGTCCAGGGATAAAAGGATGAAACAGTGGAGACAGAGCATGATTGTTGAAGGTCTGTTTCCCATGATGCCGGCATGTCATAACATTGGAACGGGTGAGAAAAGTACTGAAAAATGTAAGCATTGGGGGGCCCTGGGGGATTCAGATGATGAACTAATAGATGACATCTGTACCAGAAGTCCGCCACCTTACAATGAGGGAACCCGACCTTCCAGTGTAGGAGATGTTCCCCGACGCCACTTCTTAAAGGAAGAAGACAGGTCCCTGGGACTGGGAGGGGGTGGTCAAGTATTACCCTATCCTGAGAAACCCGAACTGGCGGAAACAAGGGATATATATCCCAAAGTGCCCGCAAGTCAGGAAGAAAAATATCCACGTACGAAAACTTTGTTCCCCAGACCCTTGTATGAAAGCGAAGAGAAACCCTCGAATTCGGGACTGCCTTTTGTTCAACCTCCATATGGGGAAGAGCGCAGGTCCTTTAATACTGGAACTTTATTCCAGAAACCAAATTATGGGGGAGGACCAAGTGAAACGCATCCTACTGCCCCGAGTTTTACTCCTCCATTGACCCCCCAGATATTACATGACTCAACTCTAAGAAGGGTACTAGTGGAAAAGGAGCAAGAGGCTCTAGCTAGACAAAGGACAGAAATAATTCAGAAAATTTCTCAGATAAATACCAGTCCTGAGGCATTGACTATTCCAGTAACTATTGGGCCGGTGGTCCCGTTATACGGAAATGGTCAGGGAAATCCGATTACTCCAGTTATGACCCCAGTTATGGCAACCCCGAGACAGGAACCGATCATTATAGATGATCAGTCCAGTGAGTGCGAGTCTGAAGTTGCGTTTTTGGAATTGCCAAACAAACAGACTGGAAAGGGAACACAGCAGAGGTATAACCCTTTTAATACAAAAGAAATTAAATTAGAGACAGCAACAGGTACTAGAAATGTCTCTCTGGTAACTCCGGATGAAATTGAGAGTTGGAGTCGTGAATTAGAGAAGCAGACTCCGCAAACAAAGCCTTTAGACCTCTACAAGCTGAGGGTTGAAATAGAAGAATTAATGGCAGGAAATGTGGGGTTGGATCGATTGAATACCTACTCTGAGGAAGAATTGTCGTTCATATGTAAAAGCTTTACGAGGAACACCAGAGTGCTCCACGAAAAACTGACCGAAACAGCAGTTAGTATGGGGGTAGATATCTCAAAATCCAAGCCCTTACAGAAACCGTACAGAGCAGACTTCTCAGACAAAGATATAGAACACTTGAATGTGGCAGGGAAGAAGTTGCAGATTAAAGAATTAATGGGGGTACTGCAGAAATGGGGAGATGTGGAAAGATGGAGAAGCAGGTGGGCGAAAAAGAGGGAAGAGGTTTGCTCCCGACAAGTGACTCCCGAGTTTGCTTTAAGAGAGGTAGAAAAACCTGAGCAGTTATGCCCCATGCGCGAAGTTCCAGGAGGGAAATATGTGCATGTTCCTTGGTCTAGGCAGGATATTGTGTCCTTCACGAACGATTTTCCAAAATTACGAGAGAAACCAGTTGACTGGTACCGGCAAGTGGAGAGGTTCGTGAAGGTACAGAAATGTCTGTGGAAAGACCTGGATGGGTTTTTCGACATTGTGGTTCCAGTAGATTTATGGACCCAGTGTAAAATAAACATAGATTGGCCCAGTGAAGAGTATCCCAGAAACAAGGAAACAGGGGAGCCATCAAAGGAAGTCATGCGAAAATATGAGCAGGTAATTCAACACTTGAAAGAAAAGGTGCCCGCTAAGGAAACTGATTGGACAAAAATAGATAGAACAACACAGGAAAGGGACGAGACAGTGCACTCTTTCTATGAGAGGTTATTGCAGGTATTTAAAACATACAGTGGTATTGACAACATCGACCTGAAGGATATGACGCACTTTATTTACAGGTTTGTAAATGGTTTAAGACCTGAAATTTGTCAGTGGATAAAAGACAATAAAATCTGTTGGCATACTAAGAAAATGGATGAGGTCCTGCGGTACGCTAAGTACTGCGAGGACGAGATGGCAGAAAAGAAAAAGGCCCTTAAGGAGAAGGTTATGTGGGCTCAGGTGAAGCTCGCAGAACAACAGGAAAAACAATTGAGTAACATGGTTAAAAATGCTGAGAACAAAAGTCCTGGGGGAGGGGGTGGAGGAAAGCCCCGGCCCAAATTTAGCAGGGAAGAGGCTATGAAAAAATTTCCCTGCCATCAGTGCGGCGAAATTGGACACTGGCGAAACGAGTGTCCCCAATTAGTCGATGTTAATGAGAAAACTCCTGATTTAATTCCACAGACGCAGAAAGAAAGACCAAGAAAGACTCAACCCCAGGTAAAAACAGTTCAGGTGCCTCGAGCACCCAAGCAGGTATACAGGGGAAGACAGGCAGAAAATGAAGAGATAGAGGTTTGGGAAAGCGGGGAGAACAGAAATACAGCAACTTCGCAGTATCTGCTGAATGATACCTTCCTTTGTAATGATCAGGACTGACGGGGCCTGAGAGGGGAGGACGAGGAGTGCGTACTTGGCGCTTCCTTGCCGGTAGACCAGTCTGGACCATATATTGAAGGAAAGGTTGACGGAAATGATGTCACCTTTCTGTTGGACACTGGCGCTACCCGTTCTACTGTAAGAACAGTGGACGTTCCAAACCTACCCCTCTCGGGAGAAAATATCCAAGTAGTAGGTGTATCTAATCAATTGATTAGTACTCCTGTTACCGAACCAATGGAGATTTCAATTGGAAATTTTAAACAGATGCATAGATTTGTCGTCTGTGACACCAGTCCAGTAAATTTACTGGGACGTGATTTGCTGTGCAAAATGAACTGTACCATCTTTTGCACACCAAAAGGTGTTGAAATACAGACCCCAGATGAAGACGGCATTTATAAATTATTGTTGCTTAGACCTGACTCAGAAATTAAAAGATTGACCCTGCAGGACTTGCCCCAAGAACTACAGGAAGCCGTAAAGCCAGAGGTGTGGGATTTCACTGGAAAGGATGTGGGGTTGATGAAAGATGTGGACCCCATACAAATAGCCATCAAGGACAATGCAGTATATCCTAACACTAGGCCCTACCGAATGAATGCTGAAGTGAAAGCAGGTGTCACTCTGGAAATACAAAAATTATTGGAAGGAAACATCATACAGGAAGTGATGAGCAGCCCATGCAACTCACCGATTATGGGCATCAAAAAGCCTAGTGGCAAGTATAGGATAGTGCAGGACCTGAGAAAGGTTAACAAAATTGTAGTTCCTTGCTGCCCTATTGTCCCGAACCCTGCAGTAATTCTGTACCAGATTCCTTGGGATGCTGAGTGGTTCACTGTGATTGATTTGTGTCATGCATTCTTTTCGATACCCCTGCACCCCGACAGCAAATTTCTTTTCTCATTTGCTTTCGAGGGTCACGTGTATTGTTGGAACAGGGTCCCTCAAGGGTATACAGAGAGTCCCTCTATCTTTAATCAGATCTTGAAAAAATGTCTAGAGACTTTGATCTTACCTGGGAACTCTGTATTAGTGCAGTACATAGACGACCTTCTATTGGCGTCTAAAAGTCACAGGGACTGTGTAGTTGACACCATTGCCCTCCTAAATCACCTGTGTGAGAAAGGGCATAAAGTGGCCCCTGACAAACTACAGTTCTGTGCAAAATCAGTGAAATATCTAGGACACCAGATAGAAAAGGGTGTCAGAAAAGTCACTTCAGAAAGAGTGGGAATAATTCAAAAAATGCAGTTGCCCCGTACTCAAAAAGATGTCAGAATGTTCCTGGGTGTATTAGGGTACTGCAGGCAGTGGATTCTGGGATTTGCAGCCTTAGCCAGGCCCTTGATAAAAATGACCACGAGAGGAATGCCAGATGTTGTACAGTGGGACGATGAAAGTCTAATGGCTTTCACAAGATTGAAAAACTGTCTGTGTACAGCCCCTGCGTTGGGAATGCCAGATTATTCCAAAGAGTTTGCCCTTTTCTGTGACACTCGCGATAATTGCGCATTGTCTGTCCTGACTCAAGAACATGGCACGACCAGAAGGCCTGTGGCCTATTTCTCTGCCACACTGGACCCAGTAGCTGCTGCATTACCAGGCTGTCTGAAAGCAGTAGCTGCTACCTGTGCAAGTTTGGAGCAGAGTGAGTCCATTGTCATGGGACATCCTGTGACCGTGTATGTTTCACATGGAGTGGTAATTCTATTGACCAGAACTAAAACACAGTATCTCACCCCTAGTCGGCTGACTAAATACGAGAGGATTCTTGTGGGTGCAGCAAATGTGAGCATTGTTAGGTGCGGTATTCTGAACCCTGCCACCTTACTCCCCGACCCCTTGGAAATGGAAGGTGGGGATGAAGATGAACATGATTGTATTGATCTGACAGAGTTCAGTACCAAGCCACGCCCAGACATAAAAGAAGTACCATTGCCTGAGCATGATAAAGAACTATTTGTGGATGGTTCCTGCCTAAGACATGAATTAGGAGGCTTGAGTGCTGCTTATGCAGTAGTGTCTTTCACAAAAATTGAACAAGCAGGTTACCTATATAACATCAAGTCTGCACAAGTAGCCGAATTGATAGCCATGATAATGGCTTGCAAAATTGGGAAGGACTTACGCATAACAGTGTATACTGACAGTCAGTACTGTTATGGCGTTGTGCATGACTTTGGCCAATTATGGCTGCAGAGGGAATTCATGACTTCCTCAGGTACTCCCATTCGGAATGCAAAAGTTGTTCATGACCTTTTAGAGGCCATCCAGTTGCCCAAAGAACTGGCAGTGGTAAAATGTACTGCTCATCAAAGGAGCATGGACAGAGTATCAATGGGAAACGATTATGCTGATCGAGTGGCTCAATGGTGTGCCAAAGATCGGTATATTGTAAATCCAAAACGAGGGGGGCCAGGAACCAGCTGCCAGCTTCAGGTGTTTGAGGAAGTGCCTACATGGGATGAGGTGAGAGAGTGGCAGGAGTCGGCTCCTTGGCAAGAAAGAGAGAAATGGAAGGAGGATGGCTGTAGACCGAGACGTGTGGATGGTGTGATTTTGGGCCCAACTGGTATGCCTGTGTTACCCCGACACTTGCTTGGCACAATGGCAAGATTGATACATGAAGGATCACACATTGGTAGGGATGCCATGATTCTGGTATTTCAACAGACTTGGTACAGCAAGAAGTTCAGGAAGGTAGCAGAGTCCCTCTGCCAGAGGTGCCTGTCATGTCAACAGATGAACCCAGGCAAAAGGACAATGGTTGAGCTGAGCAAGATTGGGAGATCAGGGGGTCCCTTTATAAAGATACAGATTGATTTCATCACCATGCCCCGTTGTGAAGGGAAACGATATGTCCTTGTCATTGTTTGCGTATTTTCAAAATGGGTAGAAGCTTACCCTACTCCTCAAAGTGACGCACTGACAGTAGCGAAGTGTTTACTAAAAGAACTGATACCTAGGTTCGGAATACCATGCATTATTGAATCAGATAAGGGTGGACATTTCCAGAATGACATACTGGCTGAACTTTGTAAGGCCTTTGGAATAAGGCAGAAACTCCATTGTGCATACCACCCAGAGGCTTCTGGAATAGTGGAACAAGTAAATGGAACTATCAAAAACAGACTAGCAAAGCTGACAGATGCTACTGGCATGACCTGGGTGAAGGCCCTGCCCCTGGTCCTGATGGGACTGAGAAGTGTTCCAGACCGCAAGACAGGCCTAAGTCCCCATGAAATCATTATGGGAAGAGTGATGAGACAAGCATGGGTGCCAGGAAGCAAACTGTTGAGTATTACTGATGATTTGGTGCTTGAATACTGCAGAAGATTGGGTGACCAAGTGCGTTCTATCTCTCGCCAGATTGGAGACGACGGCATCCTCAATCCAACGACTCCTCTCCACAGCTTGGTTCCAGGAGACTGGGTCAAAATAAAGAAGCACACTCGATCAAGCTGTCTGGCACCAAGGTGGGGAAAGAAACGCCAAGTAATCCTGGTGACAACCACTGCAGTGAAAGTCGCAGGTGTTCCCCAGTGGATCCACGCTGGACACACCCAGAAGGTATTGCCAGACAAAGGATTTGAAGAACCAGGGCAACCAGCAGAGGACCCTGAAGGAGCCCGACCTGAAGCAACTGACAACGAGCAGCCCAGCACCAGTCAGGTTGCAGGAACAGCAGACGTTGGCCCAGGAGTAGTTGACTACGAACTGCCAAGAATCCAGCCTGCTGAAGAGGTCCAGGAAACTGAGCCAGGAGTAGCTGAAGACGAGCTGCCAAGCATATGGCCAGAAGAATGGATACCGATGATTGATCTGACTGAAGATCCTATCAGAACAAGGGAACGACTTAGTGAAGGTAGAGAGTGGACTAGTCAGGAAAAGCAAGGCACAGGCGAAGAACCTCAGCCACTTGAGATTCAAATCAAAACTGAGGAAGGAGAAAGTCAGACAGGGACAGAGCACGTGATTGATACAGATCAAGTGAATAAGACTGAACAAGTACCCGATACTGAACAAGTGCAGGATACAGAGCAAGTGTTTGATACTCCTCCGCTAACTCCTGATGTGGATAAGGGACAGACTAGACATAGAGTAATAGTTCGAGCAGAAGAAAATCAAGAGATCGAAGTGCTTGAACAGGATCAGATAGGGTTAAAAGAACGAGTTCAGGAAACAGAAACAGAAACAGAGACAATCGAAAGCATAAAACAAAATATTCCTGAACAAGGCCAGATTAGCAACCAGGCAGAAGAATTTGATGCTAGCCCTGGAACTAGTCAGATAAGGGAAGTAGGAGAAGAAAGTGGAGAAGAATTACCACAAGATAAAGAGAACAAGAGAAGAAGAAAAGAAAGTGAAGTCCAAGTACCGACTAAGAGACTAAAGAAAAGAAACAACCTTGAGCCTAGGTTTGTAAAAAGACTGAGACTAAGGATAAAGACAGTGGAAGAAAAACGTGCAGAAGCAAGAAGAAGTGCTCGAATAGCAGAGCAAGAAGAAGACTCTTCCAAAAGAAGGAGTGAGCGAATAAAAAGACAAAACAAAAAGTACAAATCTCCTGAATGGACATTGGTTTTGGAAGAACTTGAAGATCTTGATATAACTGACGTGAGCGACGGAGAACCTGTCCCAGAGTACTCAGCTGAAGAGGAAGACGAGCCACCGTGAATTTGCACAAAGTAAGCTAGTTGTGTAAAAAGTAAAAAAGAGGGGTGAGAACACTCCTACTGAGCTAAAATGTCTGATTCAACAGTGAATGGTAGACCTAGTTGCAGCCGTTTTAAGACGTGTTGCAAGGTGTGTATATGTAGTGTAGTAGTACTGATAGTTATCTGGATAGGATTAACAATTTTCATTCCCTTTGCTGTAAGTAAAGATACTAACATTGTCCCTACTGAAGTTGTAAATACTGACAATGAGGAGCTGACAACACAGAGTGTAGAAAGACATGAGAGAGCATTGAGACAAACTAAACGAGACTTAGAAGCATCAGATGAGAAAGGACTACATTATCATGGAATGAAAAACAGGACACATTTGAATGTTTTCGCAAACTTGTTAATACACTATGTAGAGACTATGGAAATTGAAGATTGCTATGTCTGCATGAAGCTACCTACTTCGGTGGCTGAAGGCATGACATACCATCATCTGCCATTAACATATGGAATTTCCTGTAGCATTTTAGCTACTTTATTTTACAAAAGGGGACCGTTACAGTATTATTACTCTAACAATGACGTGATCTTTTCTGAACTTCCTATACGTGGGAACTTGAATCCTGTACATACCAAAACTGACACCATAAGATATATGGGAGACTACTTTCTGACTATAGGGAACATTGACATAGCAGACGCACACAGAGATAACTTGACTTGTTCTTTGCGTGAGCAGGAAAAGATGTTCCTGAACATGGCAGAGAAAAGGAGAATTAAAATTCAGAAGAAGGCTAATGACGAAAGTCAGAAAAAGCCAAAGTGGGCAGAAAACATGGAAGGCACCTCATCTGGTGGAGCGGGTCCTGCTCTGTTGCTGGATTTTGAAAAGAAAGGCAAGCTATGTCTTCACCGCGAGAAGACTAGCTATTATAATAATGTTTTCATTGGTTCCAGTGAATGCGAACATAATTACAAGGTAATTGGAGGTTGGGGTTTCAAAAATGGGTCAGAGCCTGTGTTTCCTGGAATTTATTATATTTGTGGGGACAAGGCTTATTTCAAATTGCCGGATCACTGGTATGGGAGCTGCTACTTTGGCATTGTTTTCCCGAAAATATACCATGTGAATGGAAAAGCTGGAAGCAATGAAGATACTAATGGCTTAGTGCGTAGTAAAAGAGAAAGTATAGGTGAAATTATGGGTAGTATTTTCAGTGCACTGATACCTGGAGTGGGAGTGGTTCTGAACACTCACAGAATTTGCAAATTGTCTACTATAGTAGATGTGCTGTCTACTGAAACAGCTCATGGATTTCTGCTGGTCAATACCGAAATGGTTGCGATCAGATCAATGGTTTTACAAAATCGACTTGCTCTTGACACCTTATTAGCGAAAGAGGGCGGAGTCTGCCGGATGTTGAAGGCGCAACATTGTTGCACTTATATTCCGGATAAAAGTGTACAGATCAAAAGATATGTGAAAAACATTACTAATTTGGCAAAGGAACTCAAACCACTCGAGGTTGATAGTGCCTGGAAGAGACTGGTAGATGGTCTCTCAAATGTAGGTCATTGGCTTGCTAGCATAGGTAAAAGCTTATTATTCAAAATTCTGATGCCAATTGGTATTATAGGTCTTATTATACTTTCCATTTTCTTATGCTGTAAATACCGCAAGCGCACCAAAAAGCACGAGGTAAATGCAAGAGGAGTGAAACGAAGTGTGGATGAGATTGAATTAGAGGAAGTGAATGATCAGATATACAAAAAGGTGAAAACTTCTCACCCTGCTAAAACTGAAAGAGAAAAGTTAGAGCGGTTGCTGGAAGAAATAGAACTTTATAAAGTGTGAAAGAAAGTTGGCATCTGGTTCCATTATAATTTGTGATGATAGTAGATATCATCAAAGAGGGGATTGATGAAGCAAAGCTTCGCATATTTTGCGGCTTGCCGAAATCAAGAACCTCATTTATGTGTAATAAGGTAACCCGTGTATGTTTTACTAACGTTTATATTTAGTTTAAGTAAAGTTCCCGAAGCTTGCCTATGTGTATTTCTAATGAATTAATCCGTGTCCTTTTAAAATGGCCGTCGCTTGTATTTTAGTTACTGCGCATGCGTCAGCCACACTCACGTGTCCTGACGCGTCTGCAGAAGTGGAGGGAAAGTTATGCGCATGCGTAATTCATAGCTGTGCTTATCATGTGGTACTGCTCGTGCCACTGCTCTTGTGTCCGTCTCAATGTAGCTAACATTTAAATGCATAAGTTTATTTCTTGATGATGAGTTAAAAGTACAAACCCTGTGATGTGTTTTCCTAATGACATTATTATGTATTAATTTGTTTTCGCTTACTTTTCATGTACCGCGGGAAATGGGGGTCTGAGTGAGAGGAGAGCCATATTGGAGGTCCCTTCTGCGCCTGTGCGACATTCGGCAGCACGAGGGACCTTGGCTGATGGAACATAGCCAGCTGGCAGTGATGGGCGAGATGCTCCTGAGAAAGTCACCTCTGCCCTGCGAGAACAGCGAATGTGGCTCCTTATGTGATACATTGTAATATTGCGCTACTGTTAGCTCATGGGAACCCCAAATCTGCTAGGCGGTACCCAAATATGTTAATGAAGGCTTCAATTCGCGTATTGTGATTGGTGTGTTACCCAAACCCTACCTTAGGACCAATCGAAATTGAGGGATTCTGACACTTTGCAACATTGGGGGGTGGTACACTGTCCCCAAACTGTATATCTACCCTGGGTTCACCTAGTGAACCGTCCGACTTGTCTGGTTTAGCTGACCTGTCACTGACCCAACGCACTCAATAGGTGACTGAAGATACAGAGAGCTGCGGAGCACTCTGTCCGAATTTGACTATAGACTAAGGGTATCTGAGGCTGAAAACAGAATATCCACTTTCTAAGCATACCACTGAAGTTTGGGATATGATCTCTTCTTACCAACCGGAAGTGTGTTATCTGACAGAAACGTGGCTTAAACCACATTGCACCCCGGATATAACTCTCGCCATCCCTTGCAGCTATAAAATACTGAGATTGGACCGCCCGATGAAAATTGGTGGTGGAATCGCGGTGGTTTACAAAGAAGATCTGAGAGTCACTATCTTAGAGGAACTTAGTTCCGCGGAAATCGAAATAATGATTTTTAAAATTCAGGTATCTCCTAAAGGACACTATAGAGGCGCCTTAGTTTATAGGCCCCCAGGTCCTTACAGGAATTTTACTAATATTTTACTCGAACTATTGGCTCCTTACGTCATTAATGACGGGGAGTTCATTTTAGGTGGTGATTTTAACGTTCACGCTGAAATTCCAGATTGTAATGAGGCGCAAACACTATTAACAGATCTATCCTCTCTGGGTCTAATATTGAGAAATAGTGGACCTACTCATCGAGCAGGCCACACTTTGGATTTAGTGTTCGCTAATGTCCAGCTTGCATCATGCCCACCCGCCACTCAGGTGGCCTGGACTGACCACTTCATTGTGGAATTTACCACCCCTCTTCAGGCACCCAATCTGTCCCACCCTAACACCCTGCCCGGTAGCCGGAGACAGTGGCATAAAGTCACCCCATCTACTTTTAGAAAGAAATTCATCCCTCCTAGTTTTCTACCTTCGGACAATATTGATACTGCCCTTGCTAAATTCGAAGGAGAAACTAGGAAAGTCATTGATAAAATTGCTCCTGTAAAGACTTTTAAATCTAGGCCTGGGAAAAAACATGAAATTTGGTTTTCCGATCACTTGAGAACTTTGAAACAAGGGGCTAGAAAATTGGAAAAGAGATGGAGAACCTCGCATCTTGTGGAGGATAAGGAAAAATATTGGTGTGCTCTATCTTCATATCACAAAGAAATCCGTGGTGCTAGGAAATCTTACATTGCATCCCAAATACAAGAGGCCGGAAATTCTCCAAGAGTTCTCTTTCAGATCTTACAGACTTTTGTCAAACCTCAAGCTTGCGAAGCCCCTGATATGACTTCTCAACAACTGTGTGAAGACACTTCATGTTTCTTCACTAATAAGATCAACACAATTTATGAAAAAATTATCTTGACCAACCAAGCCTCATTGACCATTACAGAATCTCCCCTTGATCCTATAGAATGCACACCTGCTACACATTCCCTGGATGTCTTTCCCCCGATATCCTTGAAAGGAACATCGGATCTTTTAAAACAAATTAAAAGCGGCAGTCCTGAGGATACTATTCCTGCCAAACTAATGCCCACACTTAATGAACTTCTATGTCCAACGATCTGTGAACTGGTAAATATTTCACTCATCTCAGGTGCTGTCCCCAAAAATTGGAAAAGGGGGCTTGTCAGACCCATAAGGAAGAATACTGCCCTATTGTGGTCTGACCTGACGAATCTTAGGCCCATTTCCCTGCTACCTTTTGTGGGAAAAATTATAGAGAAGCATGTTAACCACCATCTATCAGCACATGTGGAACTGGTAAAAGCCCTGGATGAATCCCAATCGGGTTTCCGCCCCAAGTACAGTACAGAATCCACTCTCCTGTCTGTTACTGATGATCTCCATGCCTACCAGGACAAGGGCCTTTCAGTCATCCTGGTGCTATTAGACCTATCAGCAGCGTTCGACACCGTGTCTCATACCATCCTGACGCAACGGTTGTCGAACGCTGGCATTCAGAACAAGGCTCTTGACTGGCTAAAGAGTTTTCTGACTGGCCGCACCCAGAGAGTCACCATGGGTGCATACCGCTCAGTGGAAATAGAGATATCTAAAGGGGTGCCACAGGGCTCATGCTTGAGCCCTACTCTCTTTAATATCTATGTGGCACCCCTGGCAGGAGTTTTGCGTAGATATGGCTTTATTCCCATATCTTACGCTGATGACACACAGCTCCTGTTCCCCTTTAAAACTCTCACCACTGAGGTCAGAAACTCCTTTTTGACAGGCATGAAAGAGGTGGCAAAATGGATGGCTACCAACTACCTCCAATGCAATGTCACCAAGACGGAGATCATGTTATTTGGAGACGCGAAAATACTCTGGACTCCCGAATGGTGGCCGTCGGAGCTTGGAGCAGTCCCTGAACCTAAACAGGTTGTGAAGAATCTGGGAGTCAGACTCGATCATGACCTGTCATTTAAACAGCACACCAATTACATATCGGGGATCTGCTTCCACACCATTGGACTCCTCCGTAAGGTCTTTCCGCTTTTACCCGACGCAGTAAGGAAAACGCTTGTTCAAGCGTTGATCCTCAGCCGGATTGACTACTGTAACGGTTTACTATTATCAGCCAATGAGGGTGTGTTGGATAAGCTGCAGGTGATCCAGAACACGGCGGCTCGCCTAGTTCTGAATGCCCCTCCGAGAACTGCTTCTAAACCTCTCCTGAACCGCCTACACTGGCTTCCAATACGACAGAGGGTCAAATTTAAAATATGTTGTTTGATCCACAAATGTCTAAACTCAGAGGGACCTATCTATCTGGAACGGAAATTTATTCCTTATGCCCCAGTACGGTCTCTTAGATCTAGTAGTAATCTCCTTCTGGTGGTCCCCCACATAAAAAAAGTAAGACATGGAGGCAGAGCCTTGTCTGTTACTGGCCCTAAGTTGTGGAACAAGTTACCTTTGGCCTTAAGACAATGTAAAGAACATCTGACTTTCCGCAAACTTTTAAAAACAGCTCTTTTTAAAAATGAAGTCTAACTCATCCCCTCACTGTTAATATGCTGCTGATCTCTGGTCAAAAGCGCAGAGATACTCCTGTAGGAGTGATTCTAGCGCTATACAAACTTATAAATAAATAAATAAATAAATAGAGGACGAAGTTGCTGCTCAAAAGAATGAACTTAAGCTAGTTAAAGCACAACGAGACGACATTGGCTTTAAACTCAGCGAGCTTGAAAACCAGTCTCGGAGGAATAATCTACGAGTATTAGGGGTTCCTGAGAATTTAGGTGGATCTGATGTTCGTAAATTTGTTTGTGACCTTTTCTCTTCAGCATTACCTGAGCTCACTTCTTGGGACTGGCAAGTGGTAATTGAACGTGCCCATCGTTTCCCTTAAACCTAAGGAAGGAGATTATCCACGAGCAATTTTGGTTAGGTTTAACAACTTTCTGGCTAGAGAAGCTGTATCTGATTTAGCTAGACCTGATAAAAAACGATCTGCAAAAGGGTGTACTTTTTTTGTTAGACCTGACTTTTGTCAAGCAACTGTGTCCAAGCGATGGCATCTTAGACAGTTAATTTCCGGCTTTCAGGGAAAGGGCGCCACAGTTTATCTTCAGAACCCAGCCAAACTTAAAGTTATTGTCAATGGACAAACTAGATTCTTCGTATCAGAAATTTTGGCTAAAGAATACTTAGTTTCTTTATGATCATTTTGCTAACTGTGCATTAGATGAACATAATCATAATCATACTTTTTCATTTATGGCTTTATTCAATAATGCAATTAACCATGTGGTGACTACTATGTTTATGATGTTTTTGAATTTTCAGGCCGGTTTGGGCTGGGCTAGGTCGGGTTAAGCTGTCAATCCGTATGTTTTTTCTTTTTCTTTTTTCACTTGATTTTTTCCTTCAAGTCATTCCGCGGGTGGGGGGGATAGCACTCTGTGATCCCAGGGACTGGCTGTCCCTGTGCCTCATAAGGTGGGCTGGGGGTGTGGATGGGGTGGTCGGGTAGCTGTGGGGGGAGTTGGGGGGAAGTGGTGGGGGTGTAATTCATCAGCAGCTGGAACTGAGCGAAATTTGTCTACTATGGCACTTATTTTGTATGGGCTTTTTTTCTTAGGTAGTTTAGTTTGTTTTTGTAAAAACGTTGATAACAATATAATAAGGAGATCTTTAGTGAATAAATTCTCACAGAGTAAGAATATCAAATCTTTGGTTTTTGTGATGATGCTTTGCCAATGTCTAATTGTTATTTTTTTTGATGGGTAGGGAAATTAAAATTTGTACCTTGAATGTTAATGGTCTGAACGATTACAGGAAAAGAGGAATTCTAGCCAAAATGATATATCTATTACAAATCGATATTCTTTCCCTGCAAGAAACTCATGTTTCTTGGGCGAAAAGAGATCTATTAAAAAATTTGGGGTTAGATCTAGTGATCTGTTCTAAACAGACAGGAATTAAACGAGGAGTAGCCATACTCATGAGGCGTAATTTAGGCACTGTTCTTAAGACATCAGCAGATAAGTGGGGCAGATGGGCCTCGGCTGAAATTTTAGTGTTTCAGAACAAGATTATGATTTATTCTGTTTATGGACTTAATTTGGACGATTCAGAACTGTTTAATTCTCTAAACCAGGAGCTAGCATTATGTAATACTCCTATTATTTTTAGTGGAGACTTAAACATTCATTTGGAAGCTAGTTTTAATATTAGGAAAAATGAAAGCTATGTGGGCTCCAAAGTACGGTCGTTCAAGGCTTTAAGGTCTTTGGTAATTGATAATGGTCTTTTTGATGCTTGGCACACCTTACACTCCGCAATTCCTGGGTACAGCTTTTTTTCTGCCCCTCACAGGAAATTTGTTCGTCTTGATTATTTTTTTCTCTCCCAATTCTTATCTGACAAATATAAAATACAAGTTTCTCCAAAACTATTGTCAGATCATAACCCTGTTTTTCTTAATCTTAATTTGCCATCTATTGGGCCACGCCCACAACCAACTTGGTCATTTCAGAGAAACTTGCTATTACAACAAGATTATATACTTTTTATGACAAATATTATCCAAGAGTTTTTTCAGATTAATAACGAATCTGCATCAATTCCAATAGTTTGGGACACATTTAAATCTATAATAAGAGGTGAAACTTTAAAATACTCAAATTTTCAACATAAAAATAATCGGGATAAATTTAATAAAGACTGTGATATGGTTTTAGAAGCGGAATTACGACTTGTAGAAAGCATCAAAAACAATATGAATGTGGAAGAATCTCAATCTGATTTATCTATTAAACGTAATCAAGTTTACTCTCATGTTGCTGATCAGGTGGCTTTACGTTTTTCTCAATATCGCACAGAAAGCTATGAATTAAACGAACAAACTGGGAAAGTTCTGGCCCAGAGACTCCGTCAGCGTGCTATGTCTAATGAGATCTTTAAAATCTATGATGTTAATGGAAACTTAAAAACTTCGAAAGACGATATACTGGTAGCATTTAATGAATTTTACAAAATATTATATCATCAAGCTAATCCACCATCCGATTTAGATATTAAACAATATCTTGAAGAAATTCATAAAACTGAATTATTGAGTGAACATAAAGAGATACTTAGTGCTCCAGTTATCTGGGAAGAAATTGAAACAGCCATTCTTAGTTTAGCTGCCTGTAAGGCAATGGGATCGGATCAGATCCCGTTAGAATTCTATCGGGTGTTCATGAATGTCCTAAAACCAGAACTGATTAAGATTTTTCAGTCTGCTTTTGCGGGTTATCCACCAGCATCATGGTCGTCCGCTATATTAATCATTTTTTAAAAAAAAGGCAAAAACAGTGAAGAGCTAGGTTCATATAGACCTATCTCTCTTATAACGGCTGACAGTAAAATCTTCTCTAAGATTCTGGCCAATAGACTAAATGTATTAATGCCCTCTTTGGTTTATATTAGACAAGACAGATTTATTTTTAAAAGAGATACTACAGATCATGTAAAAAAAATAATAGCCTTGTTGGATTGGGCGCAGGCTTCGGAGTCTCCAGTTGCGGTGGCCCTGTTAGACGCCGAAAAAGCGTTCGACAGGGTCACCTGGGAGTTTCTGTGGTCTGTATTAATATGGATGGGATTTCCACAGTCATATATTACTGCAATAAAAGCTCTCTATTTCAATCCTAAAGCAGTTATTAGGATAACAGATACTAATTCTGTAGGCTTTTCTATAACAAGAGGGACCAGGCAAGGTTGTCCTTGCTCCCCCTTGTTATTTGCCTTATATTTAGAGCCTTATCTTCGCAAATTATGCACAGCAACAGATATTATTCCTGTAACAAATGGTGAGAATAGTTTTAAAGTATTTGCTTATGCAGAAAATGTCGCTATCACTACTAAAGATATCAGACGGGCGCTTCCAAAAATAATTAGCTTAGCTGAAGAATTTGGCGCACTCTCTGGTTATAAATTAAATATAACTAAAACTCAATTGATTCACTCAGATTGGGGACGAGCACGTGAAATAATTTTTGTTTCAGAAGCCCAATATTTGGGGATAACTATCTCCCCCAAGATTGGTGATATTATACCCCTTAATATTGAGCCTGTCCTCGCATCGTCCAATAAGGTGCTAGAAAAGTTAGATAACTTCCATTTTTCCTTGTTTGGCCGTGTTAACATTATTAAAATGTTAATTTTTCCGAAATTTTTATACTTATTTCGTACAATCCCGTTGTTAATCTCGTCACTCTATTTTGCTAAAATTGATAGAATGGTGTCTAGGTTTCTTTGGGGCTACCATCGCTCAAGGCGTGCTCTAAAATGGTGTATTTTGCCAAGAATAAAAGGCGGTTGGAGAGTTCCTAACTTTCGGCTATATTATTGGCTTAGTTTTTTTAAGACATATGGGCATATTACTCTTTAGGGATATTATTACTGAGGATTCAGTATATCCGTCAATCTATGAATTATTGTTAGGCGATAAAGTATCACAAAGTTTGGTAAAAATCTTAGAACCCAGTTATTACAAAAAAACCAAATTTAAAGTTATATGAGCTGCATTTTCCGTCTGGCGGCAAATAAGAAAGAAAATTGTATGTTTAAAAGAACTTCATTACTATTCTCCTATTCTAAATAACCATAATTTGCCAGCAGTTTTTCATGATCAAATTACTAGAAGATGGTCTCAGACCGGAATTCATATATTAGGAGATTTATATCAAGATTCTAAATTTATTTCTTTTTCAGATCTCCAAGTTAAATATGGTTTATCAAAAAATTATTTTTTTAAATACCTCCAGATTCGGAGTTTTTTAGACTCCAAAGGCCTGCTAGATCACAGTTGTATGAATAAAAACCCTATTTTAGAAATAAGTAGGAAGGTAAAAAAAATAGGTTTAGTTTATGCTACAGCTATTAATTAATTTGAAGATGATCTTTTGTTTGTGGAGAGCAAATGGACAAGGACATTTGAACTCGAGAGCGTCGACTTAGTGAGATCTATCGAATTATCAATTAAGATTCTTTTTAATGGCTCACTTCAAAGTCAACATTTCATGTCAATTTTTGATTTGTACTATTCTCCCATTAAAATAGCGAGATGGAAAATGGGTACCGGTGATAGCTGTAACCGTTGTGATGAAACCGGTGCTGATTCTATTCATATGTTTTTTAATTGTACGAAACTTTCTCGATTTATCTCGGATATAGAATTTTTTATTAATAATTGCCTAGGACTCGATGTAAAATTGACACCGGAATTAGTAATCCTAGGTATTCAAACGGATAACATCGGCATTAGGTCTACAGCTGAAGAAGCCTTTTTGTTTATTTGTATGTCAATATTTCGCTTTTGTATTACCTCCAGATGGATTGATATCGAACCACCTATTTTCCATCATTGGCGATCTAAATTGCTCTCTGTATATCGATTAGAAATTGCAATGTATAAACTTAAAGGGATAAAAAGAAGGTCATTGGGGCTAAAAATATGGGAGCCTATAACTAATTGGATTTAACATGATTTAAATATCTCATAGTAATTGTTTGTATTAGTTTTATATTATGATACTATGATATTTATTTTTGCTCACTGTACAGCTGACTGTTGAAATAAAATGTTAAATAAAAATAAAAAAAATAAAAAAATAAGTCAAAACATAGTCTTTCTTTTGTGCTTTTTACTTGTACTAGTGCTTCACAATATCACTGGCTTAACAGCACCAAGAAATAAATGAAACTCTATAAAGATGTACGTTATAATTCAAAACATTGGTCTAAATGTATGGACTTTTCTGTGGAAAGCAAATTTCTTTTGGCAAAGCACAAACTTTTAACCGCCATGTGATGGATATTTATTGTATCTCGCATATTGAAGTGGAAGTGTTGCTGGATACTTCTGCTATTTAGTTTGCTCTTGATACATGCACAATTTTCACTTTTGCCTCATGTAACGTAATGTTTGCTTTTGTAACATGCTCACTTGTAATTTTCTCATCATGTATCATTACTGTTGCTATTGTGAAGCGGTCTGATACCTTTGGGTAAAGTCTGCGCTATATAAAAACGCATAAATAAAGAATTTCTACTTGTTGATGGGTGTGATAATGGCATTTTGACCTCTGCCGATTTCCACCAAGCCACATTAAATATGGTAGGTCATTGTTTTTTTGTTATGGTATTGAGATAATCATGTATATAATATGAGACTGGAAGGAACCAGCGATTTCTTAAAGTAATAAAATCACCTAGTGGCTTGTCTGGGCTCTAAACCATCAATGTAGGGAACACTTTGGATGTAACTGAAGGTCAAGCCAGTAGCCTCAGCCCTGACAGCCCAGGCCACAGAATGTGAGGTGGGAGGGGGGCGGGGGAGGGTGTTGCACGCCTCTCTTGGACTGTGAATTTACACCCACTGACCCTGCTCCATGTCAATCGCAATAATTTTTCTGGCTCGTTTTTATGGCCTTTAACCTCTGCTTGTAAATAAAGACAACCTAGGAAGGCACCTTTTGTGCTTCCAAGCTCTCTTCATTTACATGTAATTGCAGACCCATTCGCTCCCCCCTGGGAACACTTCCACAGCCCCCCAAGGGGGGCGCACCCCACAGTTTGAAGACCTTTAGTCTGGAGGCTTTCTGCCCAGTGGGGGGCCATTCGCCCCCTCGACCAGCGGATTGGTGTAACCCAGTGCATAAATGGCTGGGATGGCAGGCATCAAAGAGAGCACCTCCGTACCGGTTTATGGTGGGGGAGGTGCGGACACCTTGCTGGCAGGTTCTGGGATAGGATTGTAGGTCGGTGCCACCTTAAAGATGGTCCACAGTTCTTACAGTGCTTCTCTCCTAACCTTCGTCTGTCCTACATTTTTGGTCTGAAAGCATGTTCTCATGTGCTTTATTATGTTGGTGTTGAAGGTTCCCCCTCTGGCTAGGGGAAAGCATGTGTATTAGTGTGTGCATGCCACTCCTGGCAAAATGTATCTAGCTTTTTAGCCTGCTTTGGGAATTGAGTTTGCATGTGGTTTAATGGCAACTGCATGATGGATTGGGAGCTTTCTTTAAGGGACCGGTACACTTAACTTCGCAAGTTTTTAAAAATAATCCTAAATTCTACTCTGATTGTAGGGAAAATATGTACACTGGATTGTGCCGGAAATAACTACTTTACTACGAGTTTAGCTTTAGACGAAGATTTATAAAAACAGAGTTGTCATAACACACAAAACAAATCATATGAAGGGTAACAATCTGTAAGAAAGTACAATGGTTAATTCAAAGCATTATGAATTGTTTTTTAGCTGTGGAAAAGCAAATATAGTAGCGGGCACCGGGCATTTCCCCGGTGGGCTGCCATGGTGGGAGCCGGTTATGGGCCCCTGGGGGCCGTTTTTGTTACAGGGCCGTTTTTGCAACATCATGGGAACAGGGCAGACCAAACTACCAAGCCAATTCTTTACTGGAAAGGAAACAAGCTTCCGGAGACCGGTTTCTGGCATTACAGCCGTCTTCGGCCCGGCTTGCTTGAATCCTGATGGTGCAGTGAGCAAGGGACTCACATCTGAGCATACCCTTCCACACTTGTGGTTGCCAAAACAATTCAAAAGGGGGTGGTGATGGACAGAGTATCTGAATTAAGCAGAACACTCCTACCCAGTCAAAAGATCAGGGCTTGATCCATCACCGTTTTTTAGCTCACTGCACCATCCCAGTTCAGAACCTGGCTACATGCAAACTAGTCTGACCCTGGCCCAGTGCATCATGGGAACAGAGCAGACCAAACTACCAAGCCAATTCTTTACTGGAAAGGAAACAAGCTTCCGGGGACCGGTTTCTGGCATTACAGCAGTCTTCGGCCCGGCTTGCTTGAATCCTGATGGTGCAGTGAGCAAGGGACTCACATCTGAGCATACCCTTCCACACTTGTGGTGGCCAAAACGATTCAAAAGGGGGTGGTGATGAACAGAGTATCTGAATTAAGCAGAACACTCCTACCCAGTCAAAAGATCAGGGCTTGATCCGTCACCGTCTTTTAGCTCACTGCACCATCCCAGTTCAGAACCTGGCTACATGCAAATTAGTCTGACCCTGGCCCAGTGCATCATGGGAAAAGGGCAGACCAAACTACCAAGCCAATTCTTTACTGGAAAGGAAACAAGCTTCCGGGGACCGGTTTCTGGCATTACAGCCGTCTTCGGCCCGGCTTGCTTGAATCCTGATGGTGCAGTGAGCAAGGGACTCACATCTGAGCATACCCTTCCACACTTGTGGTGGCCAAAACGATTCAAAAGGGGGTGGTGATGGACAGAGTATCTGAATTAAGCAGAACACTCCTACCCAGTCAAAAGATCAGGGCTTGATCCGTCACCGTTTTTTAGCTCACTGCACCATCCCAGTTCAGAACCTGGCTACATGCAAATTAGTCTGACCCTGGCCCAGTGCATCATGGGAAAAGGGCAGACCAAACTACCAAGCCAATTCTTTACTGGAAAGGACACAAATGACGATGACCAGGTAGTACTCAGGCGCTCAACATAGAGTAATGGCTAATGTCTATTAATCTCAGTATACCAGTTGTGCTCCAAAGCTGATACAAGGAAGGTCACCGCACTTCCTTACAGTTACCAAGGATATCCTTGGTTGTAGAATTTGAAAATAGTTCAGCCGAGCAAAAAAATATACCATCAATTTTCAAAGTCAATATTTTTTCCGAACGTTATATATCAACAGTAATAAAAGTGTCCACTACTGTAACTCCAGCTCATTATCCAGAGCTTAGTTATCTTCACAGTAACATCACCAGGGTACTTTGTCCAAAATGAAGTGTCTTTTATTTTCGTATTCCGTTTTCCATCAAAACAAGCCACAGCCAACACGTGTTTCGTTGGGCATTACAATCATGCCTTACAACTTCTTCAGGGCTGCAAGCCAAGAAGATAATAATTCTAAATATATTTCAGTTACAACGTTATGTCTCGTTATGTTATGACAATACAAACAGGGTTTTATTCTTGTGTAAGATCACCCTTGTTAGACGGGGACCCTGAGGGTCGGCCGGATACTGAGGGAGAGATCCCCGAGTGGGACCGTCTCCTGCGATCGTACAGACAAGTTACCTCCCTCCCCACAAACAGGCACCACACCAAGTCGAGTTCAATGCTTTATATAAGGTTCTTAAGGCAAGGATATCAGCGATACAGGATATCTCGGACCCGGGGGTCCTCTCACTTCTAGTCTCTGTAGGGAAAAAGGGGGTAGCGGGACAGTATTGGTACCGGATCGGTACAGGTGGTGGTAAGAGGCGAGCTCACAATCCTCGAGCTGGAGTGTCTGTGGATCGGGCCGCGGCAGCGCCAGCAGGCCAAGATGATAGTCTCCCTAGGTAGGGGGCCGCGGCAGCGCCAGCAGGCCAAGTCGATGGTTTCACGAGGCAGAGGGCCGCGGCAGCGCCAGCAGGCCAAGTCGATGGTTTCACGTGGCAGAGGGCCGCGGCAGCGCCAGCAGGCCAAGACGATGGTTTCACGAGGCAGAGGGCCGCGGCAGCGCCAGCAGGCCAAGACGATGGTTTCACGAGGCAGAGGGCCGCGGCAGCGCCAGCAGGCCAAGACGATGGTTTCACAAGGCAGAGGGCCGCGGCAGCGCCAGCAGGCCAAGACGATGGTTTCACGGGGCAGAGGGCCGCGGCAGCGCCAGCAGGCCAGTCACAGATGAGTTCTTCTCGGGTCTCTCGACTCCAGGATACAACTGGTTTCCTGGTCTGGTCCTGCCCCAGTTATAGGTCTGGTCCCCTTTGATGTCCGGACCCTCGCGCCTGGGGGGCCGGGAGGTCCGGGATGAGGGAGTCCAGACACCCAGCAGGGGGGTGGAGCCAGCGCCCAGGCGGCCGGGGGTGATCGACACCTGGCGGAGGAGAGCCGTTGACGATTCCTTTCTCCCATTGACTCGCCAAGTGGTCACTCTGCCTCCCGGGGGGAGGTTGGTGCCTCGATGTCGGGCCCGGCCGGGCCCAGGGTGAGGGTCGAGTTGAGGCCACGCGGCCTCGTGCTGTAGTGGCCCAAGATGGCGGCTGGGCCGAGGCCGTGGTGTGGATGGTGACCCGGGCCAGCTGGGTTCGGAGCTGGTGTCTTGTGGGTGAGGAATTGCAGTGTACTTCGGGTGGTCGTCGGGGACTCTGGCTGGGGATGCAGGGGGAGCCAGGGTCCACGTCCCATTGCGGGGAGGGGGCAGCCCGACCATGCGGCCTGTCCAACATGCGTCCCCCCCAGCTGAAGGCGGGGAGAGTCAGCCATCTTCCTGGGGACTCTCCTCGCTGAGGCGGAAAAAGCGTGACAGGCCGTCGGCGTTGGCGTGGTCCTGGCCTGGACGATGTTCCACCGTGAAGTCCATCCCCTGCAGGGAGATGGACCAGCGCAGCAGCTTCGGGTTCTCCCCCCGCATTTGCATCAGCCATTGCAGGGGTCGGTGGTCTGTTTGCACCCGGAAGTGGGTGCCGAAGAGGTATGGCCGGAGCTTCTTGAGTGCCCAGACTACGGCGAAGGCCTCCCTCTCAATGGTGCTCCAGCGCTGTTCTCGGGGCAATAGGCGTCTGCTGATGAAGACCACTCGCTGGTCGATCCCTTCGGCGTTGAGTTGGGAGAGGACGGCCCCCACACCATGATCGGAGGCGTCCGTCTGCACAATGAATTCCCGGCTGTAGTCGGGAGCCTGGAGCACGGGGGCCGTGCACATGGCGGTCTTTAGCTTTTCGAAGGCCGATTGGCAGTCCGGGGTCCAGTTGACGGTTTTGGGGCTCTTTTTGGAGGTGAGCTCCGTGAGGGGCCCCACGATGCTGCCATAGTCCTTCATGAACCGCCGGTAGTATCCGGTGAGCCCCAGGAAGGCCCGGACCTCTGTTTGGGTCGTAGGGGGTCGCCAGGCCTGGATGGCAGCAATCTTGAGTTGGAGAGGGGCCACCAGCCCGCTTCCCACTTGGTGTCCTAGGTAGGTCACGGACCCTTGGCCCACCTGGCACTTGCTGGCTTTGATGGTGAGCCCGGCTTGCTGGAGGGCGTGTAGAACCTCCCGCAGGTGGCGGAGGTGGTCGGTCCACTGGTGGCTGTACACAGCAATGTCGTCCAGGTAGGCGGCGCTGAAGCCTTCCAGGCCTGCCAGTACCTGGTTTACCAGCCGTTGGAACGTTGCCGGGGCGTTCTTCATGCCGAAGGGCATGACTTTAAAGTGGTAGTGCCCGTCTGGGGTAGAGAAGGCGGATCGTTCTTGGGCCCTAGGGGTGAGGCCGATCTGCCAGTAGCCCGCTGTTAGGTCGAAGATGCTCAGGTAGCGGGCGGCCCCCATCCGGTCAATTAGCTCGTCTGCCCGGGGGATGGGATGAGCGTCGGTCCGGGTAACTGCATTCAGCCCCCGATAGTCCACGCAGAACCGGAGCTCAGGGGCAACGCCCGGGGCAGCTGCCTTGGGAACTAGGACGACTGGGCTCGCCCAGGGACTGTCTGAGGGTTCGATCACTCCTAGGGTCAGCATTTTGGACACCTCGGTCTGGATGCAGGCTCGTACCCGGTCTGGTACGCGGTACGCTCGGTGTCGAATAGGAGGGCTGTCCCCGGTGTCCACATCGTGGAGGCACCAGGGGGTGACTCCGGGGGTGAGGGAGAACAGGGAGGCGAACTGCCTCAGGAGCGTTTGGCAGTCTTGGTGTTGCTCCGGGGACAGGGCCTCGGAGAGCTGGACCCCTTCCACTGAGCCATCCTGCTCGAGGGCCCTCAGTAAGTCCGGAAGGGGTTCAGAGTCTTCTTCTGTCCCATTATCGGTAGCCATCAGGAGGCTGAGTTCGGATCGCACAAAATGGGGTTTGAGCCTGTTGGCATGGAGGACCCGTAGGGGGTTCCGGGCAGTCTCCATGTCGATTAAATAGGTGACGGGCCCCTTGCGTTCGATTACCTTGAAGGGCCCGGACCATCTGTCTTGGAGTGCACAGGGCTCAACCGGGGACATCACCCAGACCTGTTGTCCAGGTTCGAACTCAATGGAGGACGTGTGCTGATCGTACCACCTCTTCATGTCCTCCTGACTGGCCTCGAGGTTGGCTTTGGCGGCGTCTCGGAACCGCCGGGTCTGGTTGCGGAGAGCCAGGAGATACCTGTAGATGTCCGGGGGAGTTTTCTGGGGAGGCTGCTCCCAAACTTCCTTGACTAGGCTGAGGGGGCCCCGGACGGGGTGCCCGTACAGGAGTTCAAAGGGGCTGAAGCCGAGGGACTTCTGCGGGACCTCCCGATAGGCAAACAGGAGGCAGGGAAGTAGCACGTCCCACTGGCGTCGAAGGGGTTCTTCTAGACCCATAATCATCCCCTTGAGGGTGCGGTTGAATCTCTCGACGAGTCCGTTTCCTTGCGGGTGATAGGGGGTCGTGAATTTGTAGGTGACCCCGCATTGTTGCCAGAGGGACTTCATATATCTGGAGATAAAGTTCGTGCCCCTGTCACTGACGACCTCCCGGGGGAACCCCACCCGGGAGAAGATCCCCATCAGGGCCCGGCCCACCACGGGGGCCGTCACGGTCCGAAGAGGGATGGCCTCGGGATAGCGGGTGGCGTGGTCTACAAGGACCAGGATGAACCGGTGTCCTTGGGTTGTTCGAGGGTCGAGGGGCCCCACAATGTCTATTCCCACTCGTTCAAACGGGGTGGTGACGACAGGAAAGGGTTGTAACGGTGCTTTGATTTTTCGGCCACTTTTTCCGCTGGCCTGGCAGGTGGGGCAGGCCTTGCAGTGGTTGGTGACATCCTTCCGCATGTGGGGCCAGAAAAAATGGGTCACCAGGCGGTCGTAGGTTTTATCCTGCCCCAGGTGTCCGGCAAGGGGGACATCGTGGGCTAAGTTCAGGAGGAAGTCTCGGAAGCGAAGGGGCACCACCAGCACCCGACTGGCCCCTAGTTCTGCAACTTTCTGCTCGCTGTAGAGCAGGTCTTGGTCCCAGTAGATCCAGTGGGCCCCCGAGGTATCCCCGGTGCTCTGGGCCAGGGCTTGCTGCCGGAGTCCTACGAGAGAGGGACAGGTTTTCTGTTCGGCCCGGAATTGTTCCTGCGTGGGGCCTCCCTCCTGCCGCCATTGTGCCAGGTCAGGGACGTCCCGAAGCTGGTCGGATCCTTCTTCGGTTTGGGTCAATGGACTGGCTTCTGGGGCGGCCTCCTCGGGGATGAGCGCGGGAGGAGGTTCTGGCCACTCGGGCTCTTCTGGGCTGGGGACCGCGCGGGCGGTCATGGACCTGGTCGTGACGCAGACCCATTCGGGGAGGCCGAGCATCCCCAGGTGCTCCCTCCGTTCGACAGCTGCCCAGGGAGAGCTTTCAAGGTCGTTTCCTAGGAGGCAGTCCACGGGGGCATCATCGCGGACAGTTACTTTTAACATCCCTGTTACTCCTCCCCACTCGAAGGGGACGCAGGCCATGTGGCATAGGCTTTCGGAATTGTCGGCTGATCGGACAGGGCAAAGAATGTTCGGCAAGATTTGGTCTGGAGTGACGAGGTGGCGTTGGACCGCCGTTACACTGGCCCCGGTGTCGCGGAGGGCTTCCGCCCGGTGGCCATTAATGTTGACCCATTGACCGTACTTCTGGGTGTTGGCGGGAAGGGGGGCCCGCGGAATCATGTCTCTCTCCCCTAAGCAGACCAGTGCCATGGCGGCGGGTGCCCATTCAGAGGGATCGGTCTCGTACTCTTCCTGGTCTTCCGGGATTAGTTCTTCCCCTAGGGCCGCCGCTGCAACTTGGCGGGGGGTCGTGTTCGGATTCTTTGGGCAATTGGGATCACTGGCGTAGTGGCCGGGTCGCTGGCACCTGTGGCACGTAATGTTGGCCCGGAAACCGGCCCGGACGGCAGGGCTTCCTCGGCCAACCGGGGTCGAGGGGTTTCTGGGGGGTGACGAGGGGCCGGGGTCTCTCCCCCGACCCTGACTTCCTCCTCCCCCTCGGGGGCGATACGGTCTGGATAATTCGCTGGGTGCGTTCCGGCCAACTCGGGTGCTTTCCCACCGGTCGGCTTCGACGGCGAGTTGTCGAGGGTCGGTTAGCTTACTGTCCAGGAGGTGTTGCCGGAGCTCCACGAAGCAGTTGTTCGACAGGTGCTCCCATACGATAAGGTCAAAGAGTTGTTCGTAGGTGGTTACTTTGTTGCCCTTGATCCACCCCTCGAAGGCTCGGCTAAAAAAGTTCACGTACTCCACCCAAGTTGTACCCGGAATCCGTTTGCAGTCGCGGAACCGTTGGCGGTACATCTCCGGTGTGAGCCCGTATCGAGTGAGGAGGGCGGCCTTCATGTGGTCGTAGGAGGTCATCAGCTGGTCCGGGAGTTGTAGCAGGGCGTCCCGCCCTTCGTTGACAAACCTCCCCCATAATCCGGCTCCCCAATCGCTTCGGGGAATCCGGTGGGAGGTCATTGCCACCTCATAGGCTTTAAACCACTGCTGTATATCATCGTTCTTGTGGTATTCCCGGATGACATCTTTGGGGATGTGAACCTTGGGTTCGGTCGAGGCAGACGGGGTCGGTCGTTTGGGGAGCCCGAGGTCTTTATTCTGTTTCTGGACCTCCAGTGTTTTGAGATTGCGCTCATGTTCGTACTCTAGTTTCTTTTCCTCTAGCTCTCTCTGTCTCTGCTTGTCTTCTCGCTCTTCCCTGAGCCGTAAGTGTTCCAGGGTTATTTTTTGTTCTGCCAGCTTGAGTTCTCCATCCAAGCGAAGTCGGGCTAGTTCTAATTCGTGGAGTCTGGTTTTTTCTCTTTCTCGGATCTCTTCCAGGGAGAGACCCGCTCTTTCTTTAGTTGGTGCGGGGCTCGTCTCGGTTGTTTGTGTTCGGGGTACGGCCGTACCCGTTTCCGCCCAGGCTTCTAGGGCTCGTTTGAAGTCTTCCTTCGTACTCAGACCCGTGGTTGGGAGACCAAGTTCCATGCAATATTGCTTCAGTTCTCGGTGGTTGTAATCTTCCAATTTTTCCATCTGGAATTTCTCCGTTGTTCCGCTCTCTGTTGTCATGGTGGTCGTGTGTCGTGGGTCGGGTGACTTTCTGTACGATTATGCGTAGGTTCGGATCCCGTCGCTGGCCACCAATGTTAGACGGGGACCCTGAGGGTCGGCCGGATACTGAGGGAGAGATCCCCGAGTGGGACCGTCTCCTGCGATCGTACAGACAAGTTACCTCCCTCCCCACAAACAGGCACCACACCAAGTCGAGTTCAATGCTTTATATAAGGTTCTTAAGGCAAGGATATCAGCGATACAGGATATCTCGGACCCGGGGGTCCTCTCACTTCTAGTCTCTGTAGGGAAAAAGGGGGTAGCGGGACAGTCTTGGTACCGGATCGGTACAGGTGGTGGTAAGAGGCGAGCTCACAATCCTCGAGCTGGAGTGTCTGTGGATCGGGCCGCGGCAGCGCCAGCAGGCCAAGATGATAGTCTCCCTAGGTAGGGGCCCGCGCAGCGCCAGCAGGCCAAGTCGATGGTTTCACGAGGCAGAGGGCCGCGGCAGCGCCAGCAGGCCAAGTCGATGGTTTCACGAGGCAGAGGGCCGCGGCAGCGCCAGCAGGCCAAGACGATGGTTTCACGAGGCAGAGGGCCGCGGCAGCGCCAGCAGGCCAAGACGATGGTTTCACGAGGCAGAGGGCCGCGGCAGCGCCAGCAGGCCAAGACGATGGTTTCACGAGGCAGAGGGCCGCGGCAGCGCCAGCAGGCCAAGACGATGGTTTCACGGGGCAGAGGGCCGCGGCAGCGCCAGCAGGCCAGTCACAGATGAGTTCTTCTCGGGTCTCTCGACTCCAGGATACAACTGGTTTCCTGGTCTGGTCCTGCCCCAGTTATAGGTCTGGTCCCCTTTGATGTCCGGACCCTCGCGCCTGGGGGGCCGGGAGGTCCGGGATGAGGGAGTCCAGACACCCAGCAGGGGGGTGGAGCCAGCGCCCAGGCGGCCGGGGGTGATCGACACCTGGCGGAGGAGAGCCGTTGACGATTCCTTTCTCCCATTGACTCGCCAAGTGGTCACTCTGCCTCCCGGGGGGAGGTTGGTGCCTCGATGTCGGGCCCGGCCGGGCCCAGGGTGAGGGTCGAGTTGAGGCCACGCGGCCTCGTGCTGTAGTGGCCCAAGATGGCGGCTGGGCCGAGGCCGTGGTGTGGATGGTGACCCGGGCCAGCTGGGTTCGGAGCTGGTGTCTTGTGGGTGAGGAATTGCAGTGTACTTCGGGTGGTCGTCGGGGACTCTGGCTGGGGATGCAGGGGGAGCCAGGGTCCAGGTCCCATTGCGGGGAGGGGGCAGCCCGACCATGCGGCCTGTCCAACAACCCTGAAGTACTTTGAGTGAATTTAATCATAGGAGAGTCACCTAAAATTAAAAGTGCTGCCCTGGTTTGTGATACGATGCACTAGAAAGGCCCATAAGTCCCAAGAAATGATAGAAGAAATATAAAGTATAAAGGAATTACCAAGAAAGAATATTATTATCCTTCCTGTGTTCTTGGCTCTCGAGGTATAACCACAAATCAAATCCTAGAACAAGAGAAGACACTCCTCATTCTTACTAAAATATATATTGCTAGACCATAATATCAAAAACAAGCAATTTAATTCTATTGATCCCTTGTAATATAAACACAATAGTTACAATATAAGAGATTACATATCCGAGGCACCTAGTAATATGACCCAATAAATTCCAATCTGTTCCACATAACCTGATAGTTTGACACAATATATTCAAATTCATTCCACTTAAACTACAGGTAAGCAGTCGCTACGCCTTGGTCTAATCATAATAGGTCACCTTAAAATCCAGTTCTTGTGTTTCCAAGATTAGTATTCAAAATGATCACGAAAGTAATATCCCCACTCTCTTCTCAAGATTGACCGTTTAAACTGTATATCCAATATCTGTTACAAAAGATATTTTTTAACCCGATCATTACATATTGAAATTATTTACTACACAAGAAAGCCATGGTAATAATAATTATCACCCACGACTTGTGCACTCACCCGTATTAGGGCTGACAAGTTCCTTGTATCGAGTCTCATCCGTTTTAATACACGAGTACGTGACAGGTATTCCTCCCTCTAAGGACACGTAAAAATAAATAACAAAGTATGTATAAGTTCATATTATGGATGTAAGAGTTCTATTCTGAAATATCAAAGTCCCGGGCTACTCAGCTTACCTATAGCGACCGCGAGTACGCTGTCAGGAGAGGCACAGTCAGCGACTCGCGTTCTAAACACGCGCCATTTTATTTTCCCGAGTCTTAGGGAAAAAAGACGTTCTTTACTGGAAAGGAAACAAGCTTCCGGGGACCGGTTTCTGGCATTACAGCAATCTTCGGCCCGGCTTGCTTGAATCCTGATGGTGCAGTGAGCAAGGGACTCACATCTGAGCATACCCTTCCACACTTGTGGTGGCCAAAACGATTCAAAAGGGGGTGGTGATGGACAGAGTATCTGAATTAAGCAGAACACTCATACCCAGTCAAAAGATCAGGGCTTGATCCATCACCGTTTTTTAGCTCACTGCACCATCCCAGTTCAGAACCTGGCTACATGCAAATTAGTCTGACCCTGGCCCAGTGCATCATGGGAACAGGGCAGACCAAACTACCAAGCCAATTCTTTACTGGAAAGGAAACAAGCTTCCGGGGACCGGTTTCTGGCATTACAGCCGTCTTCGGCCCGGCTTGCTTGAATCCTGATGGTGCAGTGAGCAAGGGACTCACACCTGAGCACACCCTTCCACACTTGTGGTGGCCAAAACGATTCAAAAGGGGGTGGTGATGGACAGAGTATCTGAATTAAGCAGAACACTCCTAACCAGTCAAAAGATCAGGGCTTGATCCATCACCGTTTTTTAGCTCACTGCACCAGGAGGGAGAGGAGCACAGAGTGGGGTGGAGTGTGAGAGATGCGCATGCAGATAGACAAGGAGGGGGGCAATGTGGGGCAGGAGGGAGAGGAGTACAGAGTGGGGCAGAGTGTGAGAGGTGCGCATGCAGATAGACAAGGAGAGGGGGGCAATGTGAGCCAGGAGGGAGAGGATTACAGAGTGGGGGCAGAGTGTGAGAGATGTGCATGCAGATAGACAAGGACAGGAGGGCAATGTGGGGCGGGAGAGGAGTACAGAGTGGGGGCAGAGTGTGAGAGATACGCATGCAGATAGACAAGGAGAGGGGGCAATGTGGGGCAGAAGGGAGAGGAGTACAGAGTGGGGCAGAGTGTGAGAGATGCGCATGCAGATATACAAGAAGGGGGGCAATGTGGGGCAGGAGGGAGAGGAGTACAGAGTGAGGACAGAGTGTGAGAGATGCTCATGCAGATAGACAAGGAGAGGGAGGCAATGTGGGGCAGGAGGGAGAGGAGTACAGAGTGGGGGCAGAGTGTGAGAGATGCGCATGCAGATAGACAAGGAGAGGGGGCAATGTGGGGCAGGAGGGAGAGGAGTACAGAGTGGGGGCAGAGTGTGAGAGATGCGCATAGCAGATAGACAAGGAGAGGGGCAATGTGGGGCAGGAGGGAGAGGAGTACAGAGTGGGGGCAGAGTGTGAGAGAGGCGCATAGCAGATAGACAAGGAGAGGGGGCAATGTGGGGCAGGAAGGAGAGGAGTACAGAGTGTGGGCAGAGTGTGAGAGATGCGCATAGCAGATAGACAAGGAGAGGGGCAATGTGGGGCAGGAGGGAGAGGAGTACAGAGTGGGGGCAGAGTGTGAGAGATGCGCATGCAGATAGACAAGGAGAGGGGGCAATGTGGGGCAGGAGGGAGAGGAGTACAGAGTGGGGGCAGAGTGTGAGAGATGCGCATAGCAGATAGACAAGGAGAGGGGCAATGTGGGGCAGGAGGGAGAGGAGTACAGAGTGGGGGCAGAGTGTGAGAGATGCGCATAGCAGATAGACAAGGAGAGGGGCAATGTGGGGCAGGAGGGAGAGGAGTACAGAGTGGGGGCAGAGTGTGAGAGATGCGCATGCAGATAGACAAGGAGAGGGGGCAATGTGGGGCAGGAGGGAGAGGAGTACAGAGTGGGGCAGAGTGTGAGAGGTGCGCATGCAGATAGACAAGGAGAGGGGGCAATGTGGGCCAGGAGGGAGAGGAGTACAGAGTGGGGGCAGAGTGTGAGAGATGCGCATGCAGATAGACAAGGAGAGGGGGCAATGTGGTGCAGGAGGGAGAGGAGTACAGAGTGGGGGCAGAGTGTGAGAGATGCGCATGCAGATAGACAAGGAGAGGGGGCAATGTGGGGCAGGAGAGAGAGGAGTACAGAGTGGGGGCAGAGTGTGAGAGATGCGCAAGCAGATAGACAAGGAGAGGGGCAATGTGGGGCAGGAGGGAAAGGAGTACAGAGTGGGGGCAGAATGTGAGAGATGCGCATAGCAGATAGACAAGGAGAGGGGCAATGTGGGGCAGGAGGGAGAGGAGTACAGAGTGGGGACAGAGTGTGAGAGATGCTCATGCAGATAGACAAGGAGAGGGAGGCAATGTGGGGCAGGAGGGAGAGGAGTACAGAGTGGGGCAGAGTGTGAGAGGTGCGCATGCAGATAGACAAGGAGAGGGGGGCAATGTGGGCCAGGAGGGAGAGGATTACAGAGTGGGGGCAGAGTGTGAGAGATGTGCATGCAGATAGACAAGGAGGGGGGCAATGTGGGGCAGTAGGGAGAGGAGTACAGAGTGGGGGCAGAGTGTGAGAGATGCGCAAGCAGATAGACAAGGAGAGGGGCAATGTGGGGCAGGAGGGAGAGGAGTACAGAGTGGGGGCAGAATGTGAGAGATGCGCATAGCAGATAGACAAGGAGAGGGGCAATGTGGGGCAGGAGGGAGAGGAGTACAGAGTGGGGGCAGAATGTGAGAGATGCGCATAGCAGATAGACAAGGAGAGGGGCAATGTGGGGCAGGAGGGAGAGGAGTACAGAGTGGGGGCAGAATGTGAGAGATGCGCATAGCAGATAGACAAGGAGAGGGGCAATGTGGGGCAGGAGGGAGAGGAGCACAGAGTGGGGTGGAGTGTGAGAGATGCGCATGCAGATAGACAAGGAGGGGGCAATGTGGGGCAGGAGGGAGAGGAGTAGAGCGGGGGTAGAGTGTGAGAGATGCGCATGCAGATAGACAAGGAGAGGGGGCAATGTGGGGCAGGAGGGAGAGGAGCACAGAGTGCCCCACATTGCCCCCTTCTCCTTGTCTATCTGCATGCACATCTCTCACACTCTGCCCCCACTCTGTACTCCTCTCACTCCAGGGGAGCAAGCATTGCATTTACACCCACACAGAGCCACACACACAAAGCCACCCACACACACATACAGAGCCACTCACACAGAGACACACACACACAGAGAGCCACACACACACACACACACACAGCCCCACACACACAGAGCCCCCCACATACACACACACACATAGAGCTCCATATACAACCAGAGCCACACACACACCCAGAGCCACACACACACCCAGAGCCACATACACAAACAGGAGAGCAAGCACAGCGAGGGGGCAGGGAAGCAAGCACAGCAAGGGGGCAGGGGAGCAAGCACAGCCAGGGGCAGGGGAGCAAGCACAGCCAGGGGGCAGGGGAGCAAGCACAGCCAGGGGGCAGGGGAGCAAGCACAGCGAGGGGGCAGGGGAGCAAGCACAGCGAGGGGGCAGGGAAGCAAGCACAGCGAGGGGGCAGGGAAGCAAGCACAGCGAGGGTGCAGGGAAGCAAGCACAGCGAGGGTGCAGGGAAGCAAGCACTGCGAGGGGGCAGGGGAACCAGGGGGCAGCGGAGCAAGCACAGCCAGGGGGCAGGAGAGCAAGCACAGCGAGGGGGCAGGGAAGCAAGCACAGCGAGGGGGCAGGGAAGCAAGCAAAGCGAGCGGGCAGGGAAGCAAGCACAGCGAGGAGGCAGGGGAGCAAGCACAGCCAGGGGAGCAAGCACAGCCAGGCGGCAGGGAAGCAAACACAGCCAGGGGGCAGGGAAGCAAGCACAGCCGGGAAGCAAGCACAGCCAGGGGGCAGGGAAGCAAGCACAGCCAGGGGGCAGGGAAGCAAGCACAGCCAGGGAAGCAAGCATAGCCAGGGGGCAGGAGAGCAAGCACAGCCAGGGGGCTGGAGAGCAATCACAGCCAGGGGGCAGAAAAGGAAGCACAGCCAGGGGGGCAGGGAAGCAAGCACAGCCAGGGGGGCAGGGAAGCAAGCACAGCCAGGGGGGCAGGGAAGCAAGCACAGCGAGGGGGCAGGGAAGCAAGCACAGCGAGGGGGCAGGGGAGCAAGCACAGCCAGGGGCAGGGGAGCAAGCACAGCCAGGGGGCAGGGGAGCAAGCACAGCCAGGGGAGCAAGCACAGCGAGGGGGCAGGGGAGCATGCACAGCCAGGGGCAGGGGAGCAAGCACAGCCAGGGGGCAGGGGAGCAAGCACAGCCAGGGGGCAGGGGAGCAAGCAAAGCCAGGGGGCAGGGGAGCAAGCACAGCGAGGGGGCAGGGAAGCAAGCACAGCAAGGGGGCAGGGGAGCAAGCACAGCCAGGGGCAGGGGAGCAAGCACAGCCAGGGGGCAGGGGAGCAAGCACAGCCAGGGGGCAGGGGAGCAAGCACAGCGAGGGGGCAGGGGAGCAAGCACAGCGAGGGTGCAGGGAAGCAACCACAGCAAGGGGGCAGGGAAGCAAGCACAGCGAGGGGGCAGGGAAGCAAGCACAGCGAGGGTGCAGGGAAACAAGCACAGCGAGGTTTCAGGGAAGCAAGCACAGTGAGGGGGCAGGGAAGCAAGCACAGCAAGGGTCCAGGGAAGCAAGCACAGCGAGGGTGCAGGAAAGCAAGCACAGCGAGGGTGCAGGGAAGCAAGCACAGCGAGCGTGCAGGGAAACAAGCACAGCGAGGGTGCAGGGAAGCAAGCACAGCGAGGGTGCAGGGAAGCAAGCACAGCGAGGGGGCAGGGAAGCAAGCACAGCGAGGGGGCAGGGAAGCAAGCACAGCGAGGGTGCAGGGAAGCAAGCACAGCGAGGGGGCAGGGAAGCAAGCACAGCGAGGGGGCAGGGGAACCAGGGGGCAGGGGAGCAAGCACAGCCAGGGGGCAGGAGAGCAAGCACAGCGAGGGGGCAGGGAAGCAAGCACAGCGAGAGGGCAGGGAAGCAAGCACAGCGAGCGGGCAGGGAAGCAAGCACAGCCAGGGGGCAGGGAAGCAAACACAGCCAGGGGGCAGGGAAGCAAGCACAGCCAGGGGGCAGGAAAGCAAGCACAGCCAGGGGGCAGGGAAGCAAGCACAGCCAGGGGGCAGGGAAGCAAGCACAGCCAAGGGGCAGAGGAGCAAGCACAGCCAGGGGGCAGGGGAGCAAGCACAGTGAGGGGGCTCCTCGACATTGGCATTCACCCTTGTATAGCGCTTGCTAGACCCGCAGGTATCAGAGCACTTTCCCGTAGGAAGGAACCAGGGGAGAAACAAACTCTGTGTGCCCAATTATAGACAACCTGGAGAACGGCGCCCTGTGCTGTTCCAAGAGATTTTAATTCTTAAAAAATGCTTCTACCCATGTGCTTCTACCCCCAAGGGAATCACCAATTCACTCTTAGCAAGGCAACAGCATTCTGGGGGTGGTAGCGCCACTATTTGCATTACACGTGTGGAACTACATGTCCCAACATGCAGAGCGCTTTCGGCTGAAAGCTAGGAGTGGCTGAAAGGCACAAATGCCGCTGAATATCTCCGAGCAGAGAGCGGCCTGCGAACACATATTTGTCATTGTCTCATCACCTGAAGGGAGGCTAAGTGAAGTAAAGAAAATACGATTGTATAGGCATCCGAGAGGTAATGAACTGAACCAGCGTCCCGGAATGAAGGGATCATTATAGGCAGCTTAGAAGGTCAGCCAAACGTGCACCCCCTCTAAATCTGGGCACCCTGGGCCCAGCTCACCCATTTCCAAAAGTCGGCCCTGGAAGAAAATACATTCTTGGTATAAAAGGGCAGGAAAGCGTCTAAGTGGAAACGCTGCCCTTGAACCCCGGATGATTGACTCTTCTTTTCAGCTCTTGCCTTATTATGGAGAGCTGGACAAATGAAAGCAATATCTGGAGGCAGCGCCTCATCATCTTTTAATATCTCCCCTGCTTCTCCTACAGTGATGTGGCCTGGCAGTCCAATTAGATGCCACGAAGCGCTGATGCCTGCTCCGTGGCTCTGCTCCCGTTCCCTCCAAGCCGCTGGAACGAGAAGCATGTCTCTTGTGCAGCGCGAGAGGCTAGCGCGAGCGGGGGCGAGCGCGAGCCTCCTCTGCCTCGCGCTGCAGCATCAGGCGGCGGCGCGGGGCGCTGGGCTCCTCATTAAATAACTCGCCTTGTGTTTGGCGGAGAGGAGTTCACCGTCCGTGGTGAGGGTCCTGTGGTGAGGGCGGGAAACAAAGACGAGGGTGAGCGGAGGGGAAAGTGGTCATGGTAATGGAAATGGTGCATAAGAGAAAGGAGAAACGTGGGATAGGTTAAAAGAAAGAGGGAAGACCCGTGGTAGGAAGAAGGGACAAGTGATTTACCTGGAGTGGCAGCGGGGATGTTCCTGCCAACAACAAAAAAAAAATGGCTGTTGCAAAACTCAAAAAATTTCCGATTTGGGGGCGTGTTTTTGGGTAAGTGACAGATGGCGTCACAGATAGAAAGAATCTAAAAAACATGCCCACGAATCGCAAAAAGATGGGGCTTGAACTGAGTGACACCCCTCTCCTCCATTGACTTGCCTCCGTTTAGGAAGCCAGCCAATGGAGAAGAGGGGCGGGTTCCAAGCCCCCTGTAAGAAACATTAAATCTCAGGTTTTGCCCACTGCTACGCAGTGCGACGGTCCTCGACCTAAAAAGTAGCCGCTGCTGTCAGTGGCTGAAGAGGGTACAGTGGCTTTGCACAGCATTGCCTTAACTTGCTCTTGTAGGTTTCAGGGAGCTATTGTGCCTGAATACAGTGAAAGTACTTACCAGCACTAGCCCCCTCCCTTCTGCTGATACAAAGATGGCGCCCCACGAGTAGGGATGGCGGCCCGACTGTCTGCCTGTAGGTAAAGCTCCCCCACTTTAATACCCATCTAACCCCTCCCTTGGTAGTACACTTAGATGACGTTTAGAGGCCTGATTCACAAAGTTTGGTGTTGTGCGTAACTTAGGCCACACGTAAGTGTGAGTCCCTCTTACAGGCTCAGAACTCAGGACATTTTATACCTCAATAAGAGCTCTCTGGAACTTTGCAATTTCGACGAACCCGTAAATGTAGGCCATTTCAGGTGTATTATATCACCCGTCACAGCCACGGGTCACACACGGGCTAAAAAAGAACTGAGAATGGCCCTTTGTGTTAAACAACACACCTTTGGCGGGCATTCAAAACATCACACTGCTAACAGTGGCGTCACTAGGAGGGTGCGGACCGCACCGGGTGACACCATCACATGAGGTGACTGCACCGACGCTCTCAGCATGACTACGGCTCCACGGTGACCAGGGAGCAGGCTTCACAGGCCGAGATTCAAGGTGGAAGACAGCCTCAGACTGACGCACACTCTCTTAAACACACACGCACACGCGGAATGTGTCAAGCTTCTCTCACACACTTCCATTTCACCCTCAAACCAGGGCACGCTCGTCGTTGTCTCCCAATTCGGACCCAGAGGCATTGCTGTCAGCTCCTTAAGCACAAGGACAGAACAGGTGGAAGGAACCCAGTGACACCACATCTGTGCGGATGGATAGATGAATGGCGCTTCCAGGCGCTACTCACACAGACACAGCTGCGGAGCTCCGGGGGCGGAATCTTGCAGCGTTTGGGCAGCGCAAGTGTATCCAGCTGAGCAAGACAAGTGGTGGACCCCCACCCTTCGGAAACACAGGCCAGAAGGACTCAAGGCGCTGCGGGCGGTCCCTGCGACCCCTCATTCAGACAGGGGCTCATCTACCCTCCAGGGGCCCCGGAGACACCCCCGTGCCTCACAAAAACAAACTGAATACGGTGCAAGGGCGGCAGGGACGTGTCTGTGTTCAGACCCCGCATCCCGACAGGGCTCGTCAGTGTTTCACAACACGGGTGGCGTGGACGGCGGGGCCCGGGGGCGGCAAGAGTGTCCATCAAAGAAAGGCGCCCCCCCAAAGCGCGGCCCCTGAAGCATGCACTTGCAACAGAATCCCATACAATCATGTCCATCTGAATACCACTCACGAGAACTGCACTTCCCTAGAAAGTAAGTTAAGTAAACAACTCACATTATGTAAATAAAAACCCGACAATCTACTTACAACAACGACAGGTTGCTTGGCGGTTCACTTCAAATGATTCCCAAAGTCACAGGTTTACACGAAGTGTTGTGAAAAGAACTTCCTTCCGTGGCTAAATAATAAAACAAAACTTTGTGTTAATGGTAAACATAATACAAAGGACGCATTGACACACTAGGCTCATTTAATAAGTCAAAATGTACTTACACAAAGACGAGAACTGGAAAGAGCCCGAGTGCCCCAGGACACGTCTCTGGTCGCATGAACGAGGCGCTGTCCTAGACAGGGGCGTGTGTGGGGTTTAAATCAGGAAAAAGAGAAAGAAATGCAAAGCGTGTACTTTGATCACAGCAAGCAATGACGTGTGCAATGACGTGTACCCTGACAACAAACGAGGCAGGCCTGGTGTGAATGGGAAGTAGCGCCGACATCCACAGTGAGGCGTGACTAGCACTGCTTGTTGTAAAGATGGCAGACGGCTGACCCTGTGAATGGCGCCTCCTTTCATCCCGTCTGATATGTAATTGTCGGCGGCGCCAGTGACCCGCAGAGGTCAGGTGGATGCAGCGACATGGAGTTGTTTCGAGTGTGAATGTGTCTGAGGCTTTTCAAAGGTAGGGATCGCCCTGCAGGGTGTGGCGGCCTGGCCTGAGTTAAAGTCTGGTATGTGAGGGGGGGAAGGTGTGGGGGGCTGATCTAAGCAGTAAGAGCAATGCAACCTCCAAGGGTTTGTGTGATGTGTTTGAGTAACAATGGCAATTTTAAAACATCCCTGGAATAAAGTTTGTTAACGTTCTTCCCGCTAAAGACATCGAGTGCATATAATGTAAAGAACACATATGGGTAGAAAGATTTATTCCTCGTTTCCACATCGTGGTTGCAGCAGCCGTCAATGACGTGTCTTTCTCTCAGCGCGAGGCGCACGTTCATATTTAATGCTGCGGCAGCTCCAGACTTAAAAGGGCCTCTGTGCGCTTTTTATCTTTCTGTTAATGGCAAAGCCCACGAGCAGCCTCGGCATTACAAATGCATCAACCACAGCTGTGGAGATCAAGCAAACACTCTCGACACTGTTCAGCACTGCTGGTTTTTACAAATTGTAACTGAGGGTAGAAAATGAAAGGAAGCCCTATTGGCTTTGCAAATGCTTGTTGTAATCCATCTGTGTTGGCAGCAAGTGTTGTAGACATTACAGCGGATGTATGCATACTTCGATTCCAGGACTCACGGGCACCCGGGCGTGACTTGTAAACCTCTTGCATTTGAAACGCTGCTTTTATTATGTATATATTGTATATATAGTAGGTTGTGTGCGACAGTGAGGTGGGGGGCACCTGGGGAGCGGTGGCGGAGTGGGGCGCACACAGGGGTCGGGCGGTGTTTTGTACACAAGACACCATTAAACGCATTAAGGTCAAGGGGTCACTGCAGTCTAAGAATAGCTTCCGCCGCCACAAAAAATATGCTAAATATATATTGTCCTTGCCCTTGCATAAGGTAAGGAATGTCTGCTAAGCATAGCGTCGTGGGGGCAGGGGGGCAATTGTGCAGCACTCGCAGTGGCACCGAGGCCCCTAACAGAGGTAACTTTACTCTGCCGCTTAACCAGGGGACGGGCTCATTCCCTGCACCAGGACGATGAACTCAACGCCCTGGACACCTCTGCTAGAAACGATGAGTGCATCAGGTACAGTAGCACCGGTGTTCCAGAACCGTGGCGGGGCGACTGAACACCGCCAATGCACGCTGCGCTCGAACCACAGCTGGAAGGGGACCAGTCCAGGGGTACTCGTAGTACGGCCCGCGGGCCTCCAGCGGCCCGCGGGCCGTCCAAACATCGTACCCTTTTTAATATATATATATATTTTAATAGTGTCAGCAAACACCCCTGCGGCAGCGCGAGTCAAGAGACTGCTGCTCTGTGGGGGCCGGGGCCGGGGGGGGGGGGCCTACGAGGTGAACAAAGCCTCATTAACATGGGAATGGTCTTTTAAAGACCTGTGAATTGCTCGGGTGCGGCTGTGCCCGGAAGCTGTCTCAACCCAGGCACACACAGGTAGCATTTGAAGACAAAGGTGTGTATAAATCTAGTAGGCTTTGGGGCAGATTTATGATGACTGGCGCATCCCCAGGGATGCGCCAGTCATCCTGCGCCATGCCTCCGCCACCCATGGTGCGCCGCAATGCGGCGCACCATGGGGCAAAAACGGCACAGATGCGTGAAGCATCTGTGCCGTAAAGGTGGCGCATTGCCGGAGCTGCGTCACAAGCGCGACGCAGCTCCAGCAAGGCTCGGGGGTGCCCCATCTATACAATGCTGCGTCAAGACCTACGCCTGCTTCAAGCAGGCGCAGGGTTTTGACGCAGCATTGTCCTGAAAGTGACTGAGTGAAATCTTATAGATTTCACTCAGCCACTTTTAGGAGGCGTTCCTGCGCAGGAACACCCCCCCCTGTGCAGGAACGCCTCCTATGGCGCAGGGCTTTACAACGTGACGCATCTCCTAGATGCGTCACGTTGTAAATAGGGCGCAGTGTTTGCGCCGCCGTTGCGTCAAACAAAGTGACGCACCCGCAGCGCAAGGCCTTCATAAATCTGCCCCCCAGTGTTTTAAACAAGGGGAAATCTAGTTGAGATTTGATGCTAGCTATACCAACTCTAGTTTGGCTTCTGAATCTAAAAACATCTATATTTGGTATTTTTGAGCAAACCGGCTCCAGGGGGAGGATGGATGGCTACCTGGCCTTAAAGAGGTACAATTCATCCTTGTCTGCCAACCTATCAAATGGCGCCGTTTGAAAGTCAGGGGGTGCTAGGGTAGGACCAGTCACAGGTCAGCCTTGCATCTCTAAGGGAATGAGGGCTTTGGACGAGTGAGACCCTGTAAGGCCGAAGGGGCTGGGCCAGCGTCAGCCACACTTGTGCAGCTAAACGATGAAGAAAGACTACTCGGCTGGTCACTGCATTTTAAAAGTGCAGAAAGGCAGAAGTATGCAGCAACATTATATCTATCGTCTCACTTTTAACACCTTCTCGGTTTTTACTGATAAATGACAACTCCGCCGCACTGTTTTTGTTATAGACATGCACGGACGATTTTCTCAGTTTAGGTCCTATCTGGAAATCAAATGAGGCGGGGCGGAGTCAGTCACGTCATGTTATTAGGTTGGCATAGAAGGGTTTGTCATTCTGTTTGTATCTGGAAGAAAATGGAAAATGAAACACTATTTAAAAAGGGAAAAAGTGTTCCAAGAAATGGCACACGTTTTTAAGGGAAGACAAAAGCAAATATATGTTATATTAAAATGTCTATATATGGAGAGGAATTTGAGTTTGATCCTTAGTCTAGATGGGGCTAATGAGTTTTAATTAAGGGTCTCAGTTAAGGTTTGACGGGTTGGGGACCAAACCATTGGGCTGGGGCTTAGGACAGATACACATCTCCTTTCCCCTGACATACACTGGGGTGAGTGTTGGGGGGCTTAGGACAGACACACAGAGGGAGCGTGAGGGAGAGGCAGACAGAGGGAGAGCGAGGGAGAGGCAGACAGAGGGAGAGCGTGGGAGAGTGATGGAGAGCGAGGGAGGGAAACTGAGGCAGACAGAGGGAGAGCGAGGGAGGGAGACAGAGTGAGAAGCAGACAGAGGGAGAGCGAGGGAGGGAGACAGAGGCCGAGGGAGGGAGACAGAGGCAGACAGAGTTAGAGCGAGGGAGAGGCAGACAGAGGGAGAGCGCGGGAGAGTGATGGAGAGCGAGGGAGGGAGACAGAGGCAGACAGAGGGAGAGGGGGGGAGGGAGACAGAGGGAGAGCCAGACAGAGGGAGAGGGAGGGAGAAGCAGACAGAGGGAGTGCAAGGGAGAGCGAGGGAGGGGCAGACAGAGGGAGAGCGAGGGAGGGGCAGACAGAGGGAGAGCGCGGGAGAGTGATGGAGAGCGAGGGAGGGAAACTGAGGCAGACAGAGGGAGAGCGAGGGAGGGAGACAGAGGGAGAGCCAGACAGAGGGAGAGCAAGGGAGAGCGAGGGAGGGAGACAGAGGCCCAGGGAGGGAGACAGAGGCAGACAGAGTTAGAGCGAGGGAGAGGCAGACAGAGGGAGAGCGAGGGAGAGGCAGACAGAGGGAGAGCACGGGAGAGTGATGGAGAGCGAGGGAGGGAGACAGAGGCAGACAGAGGGAGAGGGGGGGAGGGAGACAGAGGGAGAGCCAGACAGAGGGAGAGGGAGGGAGAAGCAGACAGAGGGAGAGCAAGGGAGAGCAAGAGAGGGAGACAGAGGCCCAGGGAGGGAGACAGAGGCAGACAGAGCTAGAGCGAGGGAGAGGAAGACAGAGGGAGCGCGAGGGAGAGGCAGACAGAGGGAGAGCACAGGAGAGTGATGGAGAGCGAGGGAGGGAGACAGAGGCAGACAGAGGGAGAGGGGGGAGGGAGACAGAGGGAGAGCCAGACAGAGGGAGAGGGAGGGAGAAGCAGACAGAGGGAGAGCAAGGGAGAGCAAGAGAGGGAGACAGAGGCCCAGGGAGGGAGACAGAGGCAGACAGAGTTAGAGCGAGGGAGAGGCAGACAGAGGGAGAGCGAGGGAGAGGCAGACAGAGGGAGAGCACAGGAGAGTGATGGAGAGCGAGGGAGGGAGACAGAGGCAGACAGAGGGAGAGGGGGGAGGGAGACAGAGGGAGAGCCAGACAGAGGGAGAGGGAGGGAGAAGCAGACAGAGGGAGAGCAAGGGAGAGCAAGAGAGGGAGACAGAGGCTCAGGGACAGAGACAGAGGCAGACAGAGTTAGATCGAGGGAGAGGCAGACAGAGGGAGAGCGAGGGAGAGTGATGGAGAGCGAGGGAGGGAGACAGAGGCAGACAGAGGGAGAGCGAGGGAGGGAGATAAAGGGAGAGCCAGACAGAGGGAGAGCGAAGGAGAGTGAGGGAGAGCGAGGGAGAGGCAGACAGAGGGAGAGCGAGGGAGGGAGACATAGGCCGAGGGAGGGAGACAGAGGCAGACAGAGGGAGAGCGAGGGAGGGAGACAGAGGGAGAGCTAGGGAGGGAGGGAGGCAGAGGCAGACAGAGGGAGAGCGAGGGAGGGAGACAGAGCGAGGGAGGGAGACAGAGCGAGGGAGAGAGGCAGAGCGAGGGAGGGAGGCAGAGTGAGGGAGGGAGACCTCAGAGTGAGGGAGGGAGACATCAGAGTGAGGGAGGGGGAAGGAGAGAGAAGGAGACAGAGGGAAGGAGGGAGAGGGAAGGAGACAGAGGGAGACAGGGAAGGAGGGAGAAGAAAGGAGAGAGGGAGAGGGAAATAGAGTGAGGAGAGGGAAACAGAGAGGGAGAGGGTTACAGAGAGAGGGAGAGAGAGACAGAGAGAGAGAGAGAGAGAGAGACTGAGAAAGAACGAGAGAGAGAGAGATGTGTGTATGCCGGGTCTGGTGGCTCAGTGGATGAAGGCGTCCGCTGCAGGGACCAGTGATCAACCTCATGGTACCAGTTTTTTGTTGTTGCTCGAGGCCTGCCTCCTCCCCCGCTGACCCCGCCCCCACCGGTGCGGCCCTCGGCCACATACCACACTGTAAATTTGGCCCCCGAGAGAAAGTTTGTGAGTACCCATGGGCTAGAGGTATGACCAACAGATGGCTCCGTCTGGAGCTGTCCACAAAATAAAGAAATCATGGAAAAGATATACTTAGAGCAGTTCTTGCTATCTTTCCATCCTCCCATACAGAAGTGGGTAAGACAACATAGCACGTTACCCTTTCGACAGCAGCGGTAATCGTTAGTCACAGTTTAAACAGCTCACAGAAGATCACTGCTGTCTGAGAGCACTCTCTGATGTTGAATATTCCTGTTACTGGGGGTAGGGGGGCAACTGGGGGCTCTTGCTACTCTTGGCTGCCTTTGACACGATTGACTATGACACTCTGAAACAAAGACTCTATGAAGCCGGCATACAGGGAACTGCTCTAGACTGGATCGTTGTGTAGTATAGGGATAGTTGCGGAAGACATTGTGACGTGAAGGGTTAATTAGTTTGAACAGGGTGGATGAGCGATAATACATGCAGAAAAAACGTGAGCAGTACAGAAGGTTCACGCTGTTGCATCGAAGCTTTTTTTCCAGCATTCCGCAGACGTGAGTGTCTGCAGCTGGTATGATAAGAAGGCACTGAAAGCAGGAAGTCTGGGAGAGAGGCAGCCAAAAGTTATGTTGGCCCTGAGAAAGAGCTCAGGAAAAAGCTAGGAGCGTTAAGGCAGCCAAAGGACACATTCTGATATTGCGAGAAAGGAATAGAATATGACATAAGCCAAGCTTCAGGTTATTTAAAGACAGAGATGCGTGAGAAGGGACTGAAGCTCGCTGATGGGACTGTGCAAGCCGCCATCGCCCATAGCTGCCTCCCTGGCTGTGCTGGTCCTTGGCTGTGGTGCTCGAGAGTGAGAGGGACTCAAGAGGAAGGAAAAGGGCTTCCCAGCACTGTGGATGAGTTAAGTTCCACCTAGGGATGTTGGGCCTTTATTTCACTGCTTTATTCTATTGATAAAGACATAAGGGTTATATTTGCAGGCAAATGTATTATGCTTTACTTAGATTCTTGTGCTTATAAGAATGTTATGAATATTCTAATGTAATGTAATATTCACTGTACATTTCATAGTCAGTTGATTAATGCTGTTTTACAAGTGAAGAACAAGGGAATGGTATTTCCACTGTTACATGGCTTTCAATTAGGTGTTTGACGCTAAGCAGCTAAGCTTACTTAATGCTGGTCTGGTGGACATTATACTTGTGTATATGATTATATTTTGTTTTAGTCAATCTGACCATTTGGATCATTATTATGAGATTGTATCAATTTCAATTTCAAAGCTTTATTCGATTAATTGAAAACAACAATCATAAAAGCACATGATATAGCAGACAAAAGACATTCATTTATCGCTAATACAGATTCCACACAACGGGTTTAAAACTACGTAAATCGAGAACAAGTTTAAAAAAGCATGCTTTTCCTCGCAGAAATGGCTTTCAAAATAAAAATCGCAGTACGAAAACAAATTTCATGATCATCCAGGGAGAAAAGCAGTCGCATAGCTGATTTAACAGTTGTTATTGCCCTTTTTTAAACAATGGTTTTAGGTAAAATACACGTAGATGCAAATAAAAATCACAAATAAATAAAAAGTGAACGGTGCTTTGTTTAGTAATCCCATCGCATGGACATGGTACAGAAGGATGGATTTTTATGTGCGGAAAGGCGACCAAATTATGGGCTATACCCAGTCTTAGCCTGGTAAGGACATACCGGTGAGACGGCCGAGTGACCGCAGTTAGGTAGGTCTGAAAACCAGTAGTCTTGATATTAGAGTAATAGTACTGGGGAATCGTTAGCAACATGTTTGCCTCCCTACGTGCTGCCACCTTTTCCCCTAAAAACAAAGATTTTAACTCCTTTTTAGGGATGTTGGAGAGACTGGCTGGATCGGCCAAAATACCCATGTTCAATAATACTCCTACTGTGGTCACGACGTAATTAATCCAAGAAATCAAGAGCCTCTTGTCTAAACGAAGACAATCAGTAATAATGTCTCTCGTAAAGCTAGTTTCTTCTTTAAACCAAATTGCTCTCCAAACCATCAAAGGTCTTAAACCAATTAGGTCGGACAAATATTCTATCCCTAGCTCATTATGTATTATTGGTGTAGAGGCTGATTGGGGCAAACACAATAGTCTTTTCAGAAAACAGTTCTCTTCCATTTGCAGGGCCTCATAACGGCTATGCCCCCAAACCCCTGACCCATACAAGGCTATGGGAGCGCACCTCTGTCGATATATTTGCAACATGTCGTATATACGACGTTGTCCAAGCTTGGTTGCAAACTTAAAGACTCTGTGTGCACTGTTGGACATCTTAGCTTTGACGTTCGATATTTCTTGTGTCCACAGGCCATTACTGCTAAAGGTTATACCTAAATAGCAAAATTTATTGATGACCTCAATCCTTTGCCCGTCAATAAAAAAAGGAACTAGACTTCCTCGGCTTACTTCCACAAATCATAATAAAAGTTTTCGTATAATTAATCTTAAGTTTGCGTTCTTTTATGAACCCCGCAAAGCTATCCATCAATCTCTGCAAGCCTCGGGGGGTTCTAGATAAAAGTACTGAGTCATCGGCATAAAGCAGAATGGGAATGGCCTGCCCATCTACTTGTGGTGCATCGGAATTGACTAACCTAAGCTCAGCCTCTATGGCATTAATAAAAAGAGAAAAAAGGAGGGGTGCCAAAACGCACCCTTGCCTTATGCCTAGGTTAACCCCAATAGTGTCGGTGCACTCCCCACCCCGGCCAAATCTAATACGTGCCGATAGATTGGAATATAATCTGGCTAGGAAATAAATAATCTCCGAGGGTGTACCCAATTCAAGTAGTGTTGGCCATAGTAGGGCATGATCGACTAAGTCGAACGCGCTGCTTAGATCAGCGAAACAGAGAAAAAGCTAGCCCTGCTTGGCGCGCGTATATTTCCCTATTACGAATTCTAAGTTTATGCACTGTTCGATCGTCCCTAAACCTTTTCTAAACCCAAACTGGAAACGGGCTAAAATTCCATTACTCTCCGCCCAATCCTCTAACCTAGCCAGCAACACCCGGCTCATTGTCTTAAGGGAAGAATCTAGGAGAGAGATTGGTCTATAATTTTTTGGATTTGCCATAGCTCCCTTTTTATATATAGGTATAATCACCGATTCCCCCCATGAAAGCGGGGTGCCTTCAGTCACTGCAGCGTTAAAAACTTTACCCAATACAGGCCCCCTGTATCAAATTGCCTTGCTTTGATTCTAACTCATATATTTACTTTACTATTTCAATAAAGTTGATTTGTACACACTATTGTTCTGTGGCTCCTCATTGAGTGTCCTTATTGACTTATATCCGAATATTTGGATTGACTGGCAGCTGTCAGTCTGATAGAGTGCGCAGGTCACCCGACCAACAATTTTACCATATACGTTTCGGGCCCATAAATTTCAATTCATCATATTTATTAATCAGGTGACCTTACACTCTACTACCAGTAACTCTTGTTCCTTCCTATTGATTCCTACTGTACCCGACTTATCAATCCACCGATACGGGTACCTATGATCACAATGGATCAGGGAGCTAGCTGTAAAAGAAAGGCAGACACAATATACCAACTATTGTAATTTTCTTTGCACTCATGTAAAGACCACAGACTCAAGAAAGTTTAAAAAACTTTATCTAAAGTTCATCAAGTTCTGAAAGCATTACGTTTACAGCAATGAAACTATCAATAACCAAAATTACAACGAGCACATATCCATATAGGAAATAAATCAGGCCAACCATTTATGAGTCTAAAGGAAGGTAAGAACAGGGAACATGCTAATCAGAAATTTCAGAGTTTAGATTTTAAATGTAATAACTAAAGACGGGAAGATTACGGAACATACTAGAATGTCACAGTTGTAAAATACCCCTGGGATGTGGGTATAGAAAAGAACTTTGGTTTATATTTTGAGAACTCTGGGATACCATATAACTATGGGGAAGGAAAAAGTGGAACACGCTAGAATTCCAGAACCATCATTTTAGTCAGCAAAAAAGTAAAGATAAGACACATCTATTTTTCATGAACGGTATAGAGGATTGTACTTAAAGGAAGGGAAAAATAGGAACATGCTAGAATAACAACGATAATGTATGACCTTTTCATTTAATGGTGCGAAAAAGCATGGAAATTCAAATATGCACGAGTATGACTTTATTAAAGCAAAAGAAAGGAAAAATAGAAGATGCAGAGTAGACTTTTCAGCACTATAATTACCTAGTATGGTGTGAAGACCAACTCTGGCCACGGGTCAGTTAAGGACAGGAGAAACCCCAAGGACGGGCAGTCGCCAATAGGCCAGTGAGTGCAGAATGGACACCCCAGGACAGGACAGGAAAACCAGGTTAGGATCAGGACAGGACCACCAAGGTAAGACCAGCACCCGCAGTTCGGAAGCAACGCCTGCGCTTCACCCTCTCTGCAGCTATCAGTCAGTACCCCGATAGGGTTATCGAATTTCCCAGTAAAGTGCTCCGCCAGCACTTAAGGTCTCTCAACAAAACCCCTTGAGTCTCTGGAAATTTCAGACAGAGTGCTCCGCAGCCCTCTGTATCAGTCACCTATTGAGTGCGTTTGGTCAGTGACAGGTCAGCTATTCGGACAAGTCGGACAATTTCTCTAGCTAAACCTAGGCTAGTTATACTGTTTTCGGGTCAGTGTACCACCCACCAAATTTTGGAAGTGTCAGAATCCCCAATTTCGATTGGTCCACAAGTAGGATAAGTCAACACACCAACCACATTTCATTTCTACAAGTCTACATTTGCATACTCTGGGACCACCTATTGAATTTGGGGTTCCCATGACCTAAGTTTCTATATTACAATAGCACATCTATGAATTATGATACATTGAAAACAGTTCAGCTTCTTCTGCTAGGCGAAGGTGCATCTTCCTAGGCACATCTTGGCTGGGACCTCTGGTTGGCAGTTGTTCAATGCCACCGGCAGAAGACTGTCATGCGCAGAAAGGCTGTTCAATATGGAATCACGAGTGTTCCTCAGGCCCCAAAGAATGCGATACATGTAAAGTAAGCGAAAACAATTTCGAAATATAGAAAAAAATGAATACACTGTATACCATGAATAGCTCCTCTATACCCCTTACTTTATAATAACTATAGCATTAGGGTAAATGCGGAACAAACAACTTGTCGAAAGCAGCTTTGCAAGCACGGAGTATATGAGAAAAACAAAGCGGCCATTTTAGCAGTATTGCGCATGAGCAAACATTTCCCACCAGAACTGCGAGTACATCACGTCACGTGAGTGTGACCAACGCATGCGCAGACTAAATTCCCGCGAAGCAGCGGCCATTTTTAATGACAAGCGTTGTTAATGTTAATAAACACATATGCAAGCGTCTCTTGGACACCCCAAAATGTCAGAATAAAGGGAAATTAGTAAGACAAACATGTTGGGTTATTCTATTATAGTTATTCGAGGTTCATGATTTCAAGCAATTCGCGTACCGTGCGAATCCTTGCTCCATCAATCCCCTCTTTGATGATATTTCCTATCATCACAAAACCAATGAAATCAGATGCCAACTTCTTCACACTTTGCCCAATTCAATCTCTTCCAACATTCGATTCAACTTCTCTTTGGTATTTTTATTAGGGTGAGAATTTTTCACCCTTTTATAAATCTGATTATTCAGTTCCTCTAATTCAAGTTCATCCACATTCCGTGTCACTCCTCTCTTATTCACAGTGTATTTCTTTTGGTGTTTGCAACATTTGCAACAGACAAATATGAAGAATATGATAAAACCTATTCCTGCAATTGGCATCATACCTTAAACAAAAGACCTTTACCTAAATTGGAAAACCAATGACCTACAGCGGAGAGACCATCAGTAAGTCTCTTCCAGGCACTATCAACCTCCAGTGGTTTGAGTTCCTTTTCCAAATTTGTAAAATTCTTCACATACCTTTTGAGTTCAACACTTTTGTCAGGTATGTAAGTGCAACAATGTTGTGCTTTCAACATTCTACAGACTCCGCCCTCTTTTGCTAATAAGGTGTCAAGAGCAAGTCTGTTTTGCAAAACCATAGATCTGATCGCAACCATTTCGGTATTGATCATCAGAAATCCACCAGCAGTGTCAGTAGATAACCGATCCACTACTGTTGACAATTTGCAAATTCTGTGTGTGTTCAGAACCACTCCCACTGCAGGTATCAATGCACTAAAGATACTGCCCACTATTTCACCTATACTTTCTCTTCTACTACGTACTAAACCATTAGTGTTTTCACTGCTTCCAGCAATTTCATTCACATGGTATATTTTCGGGAAGACAATTCTGAAATAGCATCTTCCATACCAGTGATCCGGCAATTTGAAATAAGCCTTGTTCCCACATATGTAATAAATTCCGGGAAACACAGGTTCTGACCCATTTTTGAAACCCCAACCTCCTATTACCTTATAATTGTGTTCACATTGACTGGAACCAATGAAAATGTTATTATAATAACTAGTCTTTTCTCGGTGAAGACAAAGTTTCCCTTTTCTTTCGAAATCCAGCAACAAAGCAGGATTAGCCCCACCATTTGAGGTGCTTCCCATGTTTTCAGCCCACTTAGGAGTTTTCTGCCTTTTATCATTCGCTTTTCTTTGGAAACTTTCCCTTCTTTTCTCTGCCATGTTTAGAAACATTTTCTCTTGTTCATGTAATGAACAGGTCAAGTTATCTCTATGTGCTTCACCTAAATCTATGGTACCTATAGTCAGAAAATATTCTCCCATACAGCGTGTTACGTCACTTTTGGTATGTACAGGGTTCAGATTTCCACGTATACGAAGTTCAGAAAATATCATGTCTGAGTTAGAGTAATAGTACTGTAACGGTCCTCTTTTGTAAAATAAGCTAGCTAAAATACTACAGGAAATTCCATATGTTAGTGGCAAGTGATGGTAGGTCACTCCCTCAGCTACAGAAGTAGGTAGCGTCATGCAAACATAACAGTCTTCTATTTCCATGGTTTCTACATAATGCACTGAAAGGTTTGCGAATACATTTAAATGAGTCTTGTCCTTGATTCCGTGATAATGTAGTCCTTCATCATCTGGTGCTTCTAAGTCCGATTTAGTTTGTCTAACGCTAAGTGCTCTCTCATGTCCTTCTATACTTTGTGTTGTCAGTTCCTCAGTGCCTTTTGTCACAGTCTTTATAGAGTCAATATTAGTCTTTTTACTCATCATATAAGGAATAGTAATTGTTAGTCCTATCCATAATATTAATACTAAAGCTATACTACATACACATACTTTGCAGCATGTTTTACAACAATTGCGTCTAGGTCTTCCATTCACATTGGAATCAGACATTTTCGCTCAAAAGAAGCTTTCCAACCCCTCTTTGTAACTTTGCACAGGTTGCTTACACTGGGCAACGTCAGGTTGGCTCTTCTTCTTCGGTAGACTGGTCAGCAGTCAATTCTTCATCACTTTCGTCACTTATATCAAGATCCTCAAATTCCTCCAACACCAGATAAGTCCATTCAGGATCCCAATACTTTTCGTTCAGTCTTTTTATTCGGGCACTTCTTCGCTTAGAGTTCTCTTCAGTTTGCTCTGTTTTACTGGAACCTTGCTTTCTTTGCTCAAGCTTTTCTTCTACTGTTTTCAGTCTTAGTCTCAGTCTTTGATGTACCTTGGTTCTCTATTCTTTTTCTTGAATCTTTTAACTGGCACTGTGGTTTGGCTTTCTTCTAATGCTCTTTTATATTCGTTCTGTTGTGGCACTTCTGCTTCTCCTTCTTCCCTTTCTAGCTGACTAGTCCAAGGTCTTAAATCAGTTACTTCTGCCTGGTTGCTAAGCTGGCCTTGTTCAGGTGTATACTGAATTTGACTTTTGGGCGTTTCAATTTCTGTGTCCTGAACACATTCGTCTATTTCTATCTGATCCTGTTCAAGCACTTCGAACCCTTGATTTTCTTCCGCTTGAACTTTTGCCCTAATTTCTGTCTGTCCCTTTTCAGTCTCAGGAGTTCTTGAAGGTGTGTCGATCACCTGTTCTGTCCCTATCTGACCTTCTTCCTCATTAGATTTGACATGGATTTCGATAATCTGATTATCTCCTTCTATTCCTGCCTCCTCCTCACTATCCCACTCTCTGTCTGAGTATGTTTGGCTTCTGGTTCTTATTGGATCGAATGTCAGGTCAATTACTGGGATCTATTCATCTTGACTGGTGCTCGGTTGTACGTCATCAGCTACTCCAGGACCAACGTCTGGAGACCCCTCAGCTGGACCACCTTCAGCGTCAGTTTCTTCGTCTTCCGTTACCTTCTTGGTATGGCTGACATGGATCCACTTTGGTACACCGGCACACTTCACCGCTGTTGTGGTCACCAGAATCACTTGTGTTGGTTTTCCCCACTTCGGTGCAAGGCAACTTGAACGGGTGTGTTTATAAGTACCACCCAATCACCTGGATTCAGATTATGGACTGGAGTTGCTGGCCTGGCGACGGCGTCTTCCCCAATCTGGTGAGAGATAGAACGCACTTGGTCACCCAGTTGCTTGCAGTACTCTAGTACCAAATCATCAGAAATGCTTATCAGTTTGTGTCCTGGTACCCATGCTTGTCGCATTACTCTTCCCATCAGGATCTCATGGGGACTCAGGCCTGTATTTCAGTCTGGAATACTTCTGATTCCCATTAGAACAAGAGGTAAAGCCTCTATCCAGTTCATGCCAGTAGACTCACACATCTTTCCTAGTCTCGACTTGATAGTGCCATTCAGTTGTTCCACCACTCCAGAAGCCTCTGGGCGATATGCACAGTGCAGTTTTTGAGTAATTTTGAATGCTCCACAGATCTGATCAATTATTTCATTCTGAAAATGCCCACCTCTGTCTGATTCAATTGTGACTGGAACCCCGTACCTAGGTATTAGTTCTCGCAATAACAATTTGGCTACAGTGATGGCATCATTCTTCTTTGCCGGGTAAGCTACTACCCACTTAGAAAACAGGCAAACAATGACAAGGACGTATCTCATTCCTCGACAAGGGGGTAACTGAATGAAGTCAATTTGTAATCTTATAAAAGGACCTTCTGCTTTCCCAATTTTTCCCAGTGAAACAACTGTTTTCTTCCCAGCATTGTATTGCTGACATGTCAAGCACCTCTGGCAGAGTGCCTCTGCTACTTTCCTGAAGTTCGAGTTGAACCATGTCTGTTTGAAAACACGAACCATGGCATCCCTACCTATGTGTGCATCTCCATGTATTAGCCGGGCCATAGGAGCAAGCAAGGTGTCAGGCAACACAGGCATACCGTCAGGGCAAACAATGACACCATCCTCGTTCCTCTGTTGACAACCAAACTTTCTCCCTCTTCTCCTTTCCTTCGGTCCTGCTGCATTCTGTAAATCTCTCAATTCCTCCCATGTTTGCACTTTCTCAAACACCATAAGTTGGCAGCTGTTTCCATTTCCCCTCAATTTGATATTGACTGACATTTGATGTCTTGCACAATGTTGGGCCAGTTGGTCAGCATATCGATTACCTACAGTCACATTATCATCGCCAGATTTGTGAGCAGTACACTTGACCACTGCCAGTTCTTTTGGTAACTGGATTGCTTCCAGTAATTCCTGTACCACTTTTCCATTTCTGATAGTAGTACCTGAAGAAGTCAGGAACTCTCTTTGCAGCCATAATTGGCCGAAGTCATGCACAACCCCGTAACCATACTGACTGTCAGTGTATATGGTTACTCTTTTATTTTTCCCAACTTTACAGGCTCTTGCCAATGCAATCAATTCGGCTACTTGTGCAGACTTTACTCCAAATAGATAGGATGCTTCTACAGCACATGATACTGTGACTACAGCATAGGCAGCACTTAGACCTCCATTCTCATGTCTCAGATATGAGCCATCTACAAACAGCTCGTAATCTTCTACAGGCAGGGGCGTTTCCTTGATATCTGGGCGTGGTTTGGTAATAAACTCAGTCAGGTCAATGCAGTCATGCTCGACCTCTCCCTTCGCTTCTGCAATTAGTGAGTCTGGTAATAGGGTTGCTGGATTCAATATGTTACGTAATGGTTACATTTGCAGCACCTACAAGAATCCTCTCATATTTAGTCAGCCGACTAGGTGTGAGATACTGGGTTTTAGTTCTGGTCAGTAAGATTACAACTGCATGTGGAACATATACAGGTACAGGATGTTCCATAATGATGGATTCGCTCTGTTAAAGACTCATGCAAGTTGCAGCTACTGCTTTCAGACATCCGGGTAATCCAGCAGCCACTGGATCCAAGGTAGCAGAGAAGTAGGCTACCGGACGTCTAGTCAAACCATGCTCTTGTGTTAGGACTGACAGTGCACAATTGTCTCGTGTATCACAAAACAGTGCGAATTCTTTCAAATAATCAGGCATTCCTAAAGCGGGGGCTGTACATAGACATTCTCGCAATTTAGCAAATGCTGTCATGCTTTCCTCATCCCATTCCACTGGGTCCTTTGCTCCTTTCTTTGTCATTTTTATCAAAGGTTTTGCTAGGACTGCAAATCCCACAATCCACTGTCTACAGTATCCTACAACTCCAAGGAACATTCTAATTTCTTTCTGAGTATTGGGTAACTGCATGTTTCGAATTATCCTAATTCTTTCTGAAGTAACTTTCCTGATACCCTTCTCTATCTGGTGCCCCAGATATTTTACTGAAGAAGTACAGAACTGTAGGTGTCAGGTGATACTTTATGTCCTCCTTCACCTAAGTGGTTCAGTAAGGCAATGGTGTCAACAACACAGTCTTTCTGACTTTTAGACGCCACCAAGAGGTCGTCTATATATTGCACCAAAACTGATTCTCCAGGTAAAACCAAGGATTCAAGGCACTTTTTCAGAATCTGATTGAAAATCGAGGGGCTTTCAGTATACCCCTGGGGGACGCGATTCCAGACGAACACGTGACTGTCGAATTCAAATGAGAATAGAAATTTGCTGTCTGGATGCAATGGGATTGAAAAGAATGCGTGACATAAGTCAATTACGGTGAACCATTCAGCATTCCAGGGGATTTGATACAGAATAACTGCTGGGTTCGGAACAATAGGACAGCAAGGAACAACGATTTTATTTACCTTTCTTAGGTCCTGTACTACCCTGTACTTCCCACTAGGTTTCTTGATTCCGATTATGGGCGAGTTACAAGGACTACTCAACACTTCTTGTATGATGTTTGCTTCTAGCAATCTTTTTATTTCAATGGCAACTCCTGCTTTCACCTCTGCACTCATCTTGTATGGTTTAGTATTTGGGTAAACTGCATCTTCTTTTTTGGCTATTTTAATTGGTCTACATTTACAATTAATCCTACATCTTTTCCAGTAAAATCCCATACTTCTGGTTTCACTGTCTGTTGGAGTTCTTCAGGTAAGTCTTGTATTGTCAGTCTTTTAATTTCTGAGTCAGGTCTTATTAGCATTAATTTGTATATTCCGTCTTCATCTGGGGTTTGAATTTCATTTTACACAACAAATCACGTCCTAATAGGTTTACAGGACTGGAATCACATACAACAAATCTATGCATTTCTTTGAAATTCCCTATTGTAATCTCCATGGGCTCGGTAACTGGGGTACTAATCAATTGATTAGATACGCCCACTACTTGGATCGCTTCTCCCGAGAGGGGTAGGTTTCGAACATCTGCTGTTCTTACAGTAGAACGGGTAGCCCCAGTGTCCAACAGAAAGGTGACATCATTTCCTTCAACCTTTCCTTCAATGTATGGCCCTGACTGGTCTACCGGCAAGGAGGCGCCAAGTACGCACTCCTCGTCCTCCCCCCTCAGGCACCGTCAGTATTGTTCATCACAGAGGAAGGTATCATTCAACAAAAATTGTGAAGTTGCTGCATTTCTATCCTCCTTTCCTCCCCACACTTCGATGTCTTCACCCTGCGGTGTTTTGCCCTTAAAATTTGGTCGAGGTGCACGGGGCAACTGATTCTGTTTTACCTGTTGCTGGGTCTTTCTTGGTTTTTCATTCTGCGTCTGTGGATTCAAATCATTAATTTGGGGGTTACTGTTTTGTGCGTATGGACACTTGTCTCTCCAGTGCCCTATCTGTCCGCACCCGTGACAGGGGAACTTCTTTTTGGCTTCCTCTCGGCTCATTTTTACTTTGGGCTTCCCTCCACCCCCAGAACCTTGATTTTGAGTATTATTGTTCATTTTACTCAACTGCTTTTCCTGTTGTTCTGCTAATTTTACCTGTGCCCACATGACCTTTTCCTTTAAAGCCTTTCGTTTGTCAGCCATCTCGTCTTCGGAATACTTGGCATATCTTAACACCTCGTCAATCTGTTTAGACTGCCAACAGATTTTATTGTCTTTGATCCACTGGCAAATTTCGGGTCTTAAACCTGTTACAAACCTGTAAATGAAGTGTGTCATATCCTTCATCTCAATGTTATCTATGCCGCTGTATGTTTTGAACACTTGTAACAGTCGTTCATAATAGGAATGCACAGTTTCGTCTCTATCCTGGGTAGTTCTATCTATCCGGGTCCAATCTGTCTCTTTTGCAGGCACTTTTCCCTTCAAATGCAATATTACCTGATTGTATTTTTTCATTACATCATCAGAAGGAGCCCCTGTAATAGGATCCCTCGGGAATTCCTTACTAGGCCAATCAATAGCAATTTTACATTCTGTCCATACATCTACAGGAACCACAATATCGAAAAACCCATCTAAATCTTTCCACAGGCACTTTTGTACTTTCATAAACCTCTCTACCTGTCTGTACCATTCTACGGGCTTTTCTCGTAATTTCGGAAAATCATTTGTAAAGGACACAATATCCTGCCGGGATCATGGAACGTGCACATACTTTCCTCCTGGCACTTCTCGCATAGGATATAATTGCTCTGGTTTGTCAGCTTCTTTTAAAACAAACTCAGAAGTCAGCTGTTTTGATCTAATCTCCTCCTTTTTCTTTGCCCACCTGGCTTTACATTTTTCTAATTCTCCCCATTTTTGCAACAGGTTCAACAATTCTCTGATCTGTACCTTTTTTCCTGACACGTTCATATTTTCTAAATCTTTGTCTGAAAACTCTGCTCTGTAGGGTTTTTGTAACGACTTTGATTTCCCAATATCTATTCCCATACTAGCCGCGGTGTCCGTTAATTTCTCATGGAACACTCTGGTATTACGGGTAATACTCTTACAGATAAACAGCAGCTCTTCTTCGGAAAAGGTATTTAGTCTGTCTAACCCCACATTACCAGCCATCAGTTCTTCCAATTCTATTCTCAATTTGTAAATATGTAATGGTTTTAACAGAGAAGTTGGTCTCTCTAATTCTCGACTCCATCTCTCAATTTCTTCAGGAGTCACTACTGTGACACTCTTAGTACCTGAAGTTGATTCCATTTGAATTTCTCCTGTAGTGAAAGGAGTGTGTCTTCTCTGCCAACCCCTTCCTGGTTCCCTGATCGGTAAATCCATTAAAGAAACCTCAGATTCACATTCACTCGCCTGATCATCTACAATTAAGGGCTCTTTTCTCGGCTGCACTATAGCTGGGGTAATGATCGGAGTTTTTGGATTCCCCTGTTTATCCCCATACAAAGGAACAACTGGTCCAATAGTTACTGGGATTGTCAAGGCTTCAGGGCTTGTATTTAATTGGGAGATTTTCTGAATCAATTCGGTTCTTTGTTGGGCTAGAGCCTCTCACTCTCTTTCCTGCAATACCCTTTCGAGGGAGTTCTCATGCAATTCTATAACACTACCGTAGATTGGGGGTCAGAAGGAATAGTTTATGGACCACTAGGTATACGTTCCCTAATACATATTAAAAACCACCAGGTATACCGATAGTCAAGGAAATGTGTAAAATAGGCATAGGTAATATCCCTCTCAAAAAGTAACTACAAGTGAAACAAGGTTAGGGGGAGACATCCCTTAAGGATAAGAACCCTCACTCACCCGAAGGTGACATGCTTCATCATATGGGTCCTCCTTACCAATGTTGAAAACCTAGTCAACACTGGGAGCTACTGTTAAAATAAAGGGTTTAGGTCGGGGACAATCGATATTTGCCCGGCGGTATTGCCTCTGTGACCCTCGAATTATTTAATAAATGAAGAGGCAGGCGCTGGAGACTGGAAAGCAGGAAACAAGGTTTTTTTTTATTCTCTCCGGAGGAGAACACAGCAAAACGGACAGCAGGTATCGTTCTGAGGTGCTCTAACTTATGTTTGAGGCCTGGCCCCTTATATACAGTGTTTGCGGTTTTTATTACAGTTTACACACTCATGATAAAGCTTTGATGTACGGAAAGACATTCCCGGAAACCCCCCTCCGGGCCCGTTCCCACACATATTTACAGTAGAGGTCCCCATCCTGGTCACAACAGGTGATGAGTATCGCGCAGCTGGATATTCCGTCAATTCATGGAATGCGGGGTTCGATCGGATCTCATGGGGTGGGGGCTTTGATCAACCAGGGGATCCCTTGATGGGGGAAGCTTTCTATTGTACGGGGAGGGGCAAGGAACAGTATCGGCAGAGCTGGGTGTCGGCCTGGGAACGAGGAAGACAAACGGGCACACGGGGAAAAAGGGGGTTTGCATCTAAGGGCCGGGGATCATGAAAGGGAAGAAGGGAGGTGTCGCGCTGGGAACAGGATGAGGGCCTGGGGCAGAGCAGCGCTGAAGAGGGGTTTATGATTCAAGGCAGGTGCAAGCAGGGGGGTTGGTCAGCGTGCGGGCTTGGTGAGGGTGAAGGGCTATGTCAGGAGCCAGCGGCATGCAAGAGGGTTCGTTCTGATCAGGGCATCTTAAATGGCGGGTGCGCACGACAAAAGTGTGGCATCAGGGGAAGAGGCAAGATGGCGCAGATAATGTTCACCAAACCGTACTAGTTTTCAACAGTCCTCCCTTTAACATATTCAAGACATCTTGCTGGTTCATTTTCTACTCGGTTCTATTGTGGTGGGCATGAGAAAGAAGACGGTAGGAACCCTGGATGAAAGAGTTGTAAACAATACATTTTGAGATTTCTAGTTTTTAGGAGGCGGACCTATTTGATAAACTTTGATAAACTTGTTTAGCAGGAAAGTCATAGTAATGCAATGCAGAGCAGTGAGTACATTTCATAAGGTGAACTGATGGATTGTTACATAATCAATACAATGTTGGCTGGGAGAGAAACGAGACGTGGCAGAATGTTCGAGGTTTAGTAAGCTTTCAGCAATTCTTCGTCTTCCGTTGGCACTGTGGAGCACCGGCGGTGGAGCTACGAGTCCAGCTCTATTCTAAGTTCCGTGTTGCAGGGCACGACCCTTTCCTCGCGTTTCTGGTCAGAAAAAGGGTCTTTCTCGCCCGGTGTCCTTTGGGATCAATAGTCAAAAGTTCAGGTGGAAGAAGAGTGTACAAAATAGTCCATAGGGTAGGTCGGAGAAAAAGGGGGATGGGGCAAGGCCAAATCAGGAACAAACTAGGGGAACTAGACTAGACTTCAGATAGGCGGGCTCATGACCGAGTCTAGAGAGCGGGGTCCTTTCGGCACACATTCGAACATAGAGCGGGGGCATCAGGTTAGCCCTTTCTTCTCACTTTGTTGGAGGTAGTGCCTCGTCCTGTAGCTCTGTTCTGTCGCGGTCTCGCCTTGGCCCATGTCACAGACGTTCCACAGTCCGTAGTCAGGCCACGTGCTCCCACATCCGGTCCTTCTTTCCTCCAACAGCCGTACCCTTGAAGGAGTTTGAAAAGACAGTTTTTAGAGATTTGGTAGAGGAAAGTAACCACATAAGTCTATTTCTCTCCCAGCTCAAGGCAAATGAAGATAGGAACGTTCGCTATACATATAAATGATCGATGGTGGACCTGCTGGGTTTACTATGGCTTTCCTTCACAACTGTTTAATATAGTCACGACAGGTCATCTGATGGGGGCCCACCTCTGTAATGTAAGCCGGGTAATGCTAATAAAAAGTGGTGTGAGCTAACCGCATGGTATTAATAGGCTTCTCGCTGAGGGACGAACATAGGCTAAACCTTCAATGCCTTCTGCCCCTTAACTAAACATTTTCACTTTCGACAAGGCTCAGTGTAATGGTTTTCTTTGCTCCGGTCTAATCTTTAACTTTGCAAAACATCATTCTGGTCCCTATGCAGCCTCTCGCGGCCAGATTACTAAATTAGAGAAGACAGGGGTCTCATCGGAAGACACCTAGGTACATAGAAAACGTTGATGGGGGGGGGCAACTGAACGCAATACTGGGAGCGTCCTGAGAAGATGGGGGGGTTTCGGTTACCTTTATGGTTTTGGGTATCGCGACAATTTGGGACGGGGAGGGGCGCGTTATCTGAGGCACTTTTATTCCATAGTAGTAGCCGCTGACATGTAGTTCCCTCATTTCGGGTCAGATTTAGGGAACCTCAGTCAGCTTACCTGTCCTTTCCTTTATGACCAATTCTCGATTTCATCAAAACATTTCCGGAAAGGAGAGGTGGTGACACAGTATTAGGGTGATTTTATTAAAGACAAGTTTTGAGCAAATACCGGCGGTATTTGAAGCCAATTGGGTGGTGTGCTAGGGGTGGCAGTCTGTCAATTTCGGGGCTAATCGCTCGGAAGAGTGGGAGTGTGAAAGAGAGAGAGAGAGAGAGAGAGAGAGAGAGAGAGAGAGAGAGAGAGAGAGAGAAAGAGAGAGAGAGAGAGAGAGTGCAACGGCAGGCTAAATAGTACACGTGCGACAGAGAGAGTGGCAGTGTATTTAAGGAAGGCTATTTAGTGCATTACACAGTAAAGGACATTCACGGGTCTGCGTTAGAATCTTGAAATCATGCAGTTTGAGCATTAGACAGGGTAGAGGGGACATGCTTCGAGAAAAAGGAAAAAGAAAAGGGAAGTACCATTGTGTCGCACTTTCTTGCATTCTCGGTCCTTCGACCCGTTGAGTCAATGCTTCAGTCACACATGCACATTCTCTCATAGTTTTGATTCATCTGTGACATAGGTTCATTCGCGCAGCCTGGGTTAAGAGTGATCACTTTTCGTCAGATCATACTAGTTCTACAGGTTTGTTTGCTACGTGAGTAGTTTGCAGGCGTGCTTAGGTGCCACCTTGCAGCGCTGGTCTGTTTCGTGTATTAGACATGGCAAGGCTTCAGATCTTCGCCCCTGATGTACCCTGTAGAGGGAGGGAAAAAGAGGGGAGGGGAGGGGGACAACATTCGCGCACATCCAATACATGGATTCGAAAGTCCTTTACTTACCTCATACTCGTCTTTCCTCCTCGGGGTAGAATCCCCGGGGGTATCGTTTCTGGAGTCGGGGGGGGGGGGGGGCAGTGTGTCCTTATAGGTCGTGTGCGGGGAAACGTGAAAAGGGAACCAGAGGTGTCTAGTGCGGGGTATCTAGTCGAAAGATATATCTCACTATCGGGATCCTTAAACCTCCTTCAGCGCTGTGACGTTCTAGGGTTCTTCGGTTCTTGGGTCAGCTCTGTTCCCTAATACCTTTGAACGTCGTACTTTATAACATTTACATCGTTTTATTTTACCCTTCTTTTACATTCCCTCATTTATACCGTTCGTTTTACCCATCCTTGGAAGTCGAGGTCTTCCTCCATGCGCGAGTTCATGAGTCAGTCGCGTACTTTGAAGGCAGAGCGTCGTGTTGTCGATCCGATCCGTCCTCCAGGGCTGGGCAGCCATCTTCTTAATAACCTTAAAGAGAGAGCATAGTAGGGTGCACAGAAAAGAACTCTCCCGCCCATCCCACATTTTAAATAAAGCAAGCAATACCCGTTCATCCTTTTGAAAAAAAGGACCTTTATTTTTGCGAGATCATAGTATGTGGATTCATAAGGGTGCAGTCGTATTTGGCCGGGCACGGCAATGGCTAAAGTGCGTACAGTGGGGGGTGTTGTTTGGCAGCAATAAAAAACATCTGAAAGTTTTAGCAATTCATTTGTAGCAAACCAGAACGTCTATCAGTTGGCCGGGGGGTTCGGGGGCGTTTATTTCATAATTTAGAAGCATAGTCATACTAGTTGCAATCAGATTTCCTATATGCATACCGTGCGCGTGCATCATAAGCGAGGATATACATCGGCTATAAAAATATAATACATATTACATTTATAATCATCATTTTTAACGCGATCCTTTTACATGTTCCTCGAGTGAGCTCTCCGTTCTTCTCGTCAAGTGTACAAAGGGTCATATATGTATCAGAACATTAAGTTTGTATAGTGAAAAAGGGACACCACGAGGTGTTCGTAAGTTCCTATTGATACCAGCGCCATTTTGGGCGGGCCGGGTTAGTCCGGAAGTAGCATCAGGGAAAAATGTTTCCTACAACCGGCAGTTGGACCAGAGTCCTTTTCGGCAGTTCTAGAATTCATGCTAACAGAAGGAGTGGCAATGTCATGTTTATTTCGTTGGCGATCAAGGCAGTTGCCCCTTACCGGAGGCCTGCAGTGGCCGAGGGCTCCTTCGGGGACCTTTGTAGAATCTTCAAGGCTGTGGAGATGTTGTCGGAGGTGGGGGCTCGTGCTCCGGTGGGCGAGCCACCGAGTTATATTGCTGGTCAAAGTTACTCTAGCGGCCGAGGCCCGCCTTCCAGCGGACCCAGACGCCATTTTGGGGCCCTACAGGGGCCACTCTCGTCGAGTTTGCAAGAGTGGAAGAGATCCTTCGGAGTGAAAGGAAGAGGGCTCTGTTTTGTGAAAGCGGGACGTTCGGCTGGGGTGCAGCTGTGATGCCCCCGCCTGGGGGGGGCGAGGGAGACTCGTTCGCGCCGTCTCCTTCTTCCGGTGCACCCCATGCTGCTCTTTTTCATCGGCCCGCACGAAGGTCTATCCCCATCCGGTGCTCCCCAAGTCGTGTGCTCAGTGCTGTGGGAGTATGGCCACCTGTGGCGCGCATTCGGCGCGGCACGAGTATCGGTGCAGTCATTGCAGGTTCGGTGTTCCGAAAATATGGGCACCATTGCACGTTCGGTGCTGCGCAAGTATTGGGGCACCATCGCCTGGTTGGGGGTGTTCGGCGTTGGGCCGGGGGCTGGGAGACCTCCTATCCGTGGAGGTGGGAGAGGCTCGTCCGCGTCGCCTCTCCCTCCCAGCCCAACTTGGACAAATTGTTGCGGAGGTACGTGCAGGACATCCCGCCGTCCAGAGCTGCTGCGGCTGTTACGGAAGGGAAAAGGAAGAGGTGTCTCGTTCTTCTCGGGACATGTGGCGGGACTACCTGAGACTATCCAGGCCCGTTGCGGCTGGCCGAGGAGACATGTGGCGGGACTACCTGTAACTGCCCAGGCCGCTGGCCCCTTCCTCTCCTCCGGCTCCCCAATACGTTAAGATTTCCTGACCAAGAGTTGGCAGCAAGGCCCGCCTTATATGGGTTGCCGCCGGTTGGGCGTAGCCGTAACCCTACCCTGCTTTGGAAGGTTCCAGAAGGTGGGGGGGGGCGAATGTTCTGTTGATTTTCAAGTTCTACAGTTTACGTTCTTGTTTTTCTAGCGTTATTGTGTTTTTCTTTGCCTGTTATGTTAAAATAAAAGTTCGTGTTTATCAGTGGCTTACTGATTTCGTTTCCCATTTCATTCTTTCCAGGTTGTTTTATGCTAAAATTTCTATTAACATAGTTTATGTAACATGGAAGCACGTGCAGGGGGATGACGCAGCTTTACGTACACATAAACTCAGACGGGCGGGGGTAATAGAAAAGTATGACACACAAGATCCAAAGACAAACATAAAACAGTGATTATTTGGCCAAAATTATCTTTTTCCGTCTGTTAATTTAGAGCTAGGCTGGGTTCCCGTTTTTATATTGTCCGACCTAGGAAAACTCGAACATGTCGCTGAAATCATTCTGGCGGAACCTGTGCCATCGGGCATAATCAAACGCGGTGGTTCTGTCTGGTCTGTCCGTGCGAGTCGGATTTTTCTTTGTCTCGCGCTTTTTCTCATTCTGCTGGCCTGTCATTCCTGTCGGCCCTTTGCCCTTACTCACGCTCAGTAGAGTCGGGCATTGGGCTTTCCAGTGTCCGACATATCTACAAAAAGCGCATTGGTCTTGCCCTAAGTCTGGCCGTCTTTTGCGTTGTGTCGGGGGATAACTTTTGGGTCGTGGTGTCCCGGGGTTGTCCTGTCGGTATATTTCTCTACCTGGTTTGTCCTCGTCTTTTCTCTGTCGTTGCATAGCCTCTCTGCGCCACATACCGAGACTGTCGAGCATAATAGGCGTTGTCTTATTATTGCGAAGGGCTATTTCCAACGTTTCTATTTTATCAAGGTCAAAGGATCCTGCCAGTGGCCACTGTTTGTCTTGACTTTCTTTGGTATACCTGTGCCACAATTTATTATAGGCTATGGTAACTAATCCATAGTTTATGAACATGTCCTTATTAGGGGTGCCTTCTAGTGGAGCTATATGGTCCACCTCTAATACACGGTCCGGGCTGAACCAATTATCAATCAGTGGGGAGAAGACAGACATGACGGCTCGTAACGAGGGACTAAAAAGTCAGCACTGCCTATCTTATCACTAGGTGCAAAGACTAGACAGAATATTCCTATTCTACGTTGTTTGCAGGCAGTGAATACCTCATGAACAAAAAGTAACAAATAACGAGGAACAATCAAACAATCAATAAATAAATAAGATAGAGTAAGATCAATGGGGAGAGTAAGTAGGGCGCAAAAGTCTGCGTCCTCTACCCTTTCACTATCCGCAAAGAGGAATCTGTTGTTTCCGGTTTGCAGACAGAGAATCTCCAGAAGACAATCTGCGAACAGTAGTTCGGGGTCAAAGAACCCAGTTAATCAGTGAGGGAGAGGGGAGTCTCCCAAAAACCGTTAAGAAATAATAGAGTCAGTGGGGGGAAAAAAAATAGGCGCGACGGTTACGTTACCTATCCTTCACTGTTTGCAAAAGAGAAGGAGCCTACTGTTTCTCCGTGTGCAGACAGTGAATCTCCAAATAGGTCAAACAAAGAGTAATACTAGTATATTTATTTTGTAAACAATCAAGCAATCAATTATTTTCGCAATCCGTCGTGTTTACACGACCTTACCCGGACCGTATGGACAGTTTCTTGTCTTCCGAATCCAGCGCCCGTTCGTCCTCTTTTTCTCGTATTTCTCACGGCACTCCTAATGGTCCCCAGTCAGGACCGTAGATCACTCGAGAGAGGTCTGTTCGGAACTAGTGAAGTTCGGATGATCGGCTGCCAGACGAGGGTCTATTGGGCAAGAGCTCTCCCGATCGTTGCAGTCATTCACTCTGTCGTCGGGACCTCTCCCACTGGATCCACGAGTCGCTGATGGGCCCCACGCTTGCGACGCCAATTGTTAAAATAAAGGGTTTAGGTCGGGGACAATCGATATTTGCCCGGCGGTATTGCCTCTGTGACCCTCGAATTATTTAATAAATGAAGAGGCAGGCGCTGGAGACTGGAAAGCAGGAAACAAGGTTTTTTTTTATTCTCTCCGGAGGAGAACACAGCAAAACGGACAGCAGGTATCGTTCTGAGGTGCTCTAACTTATGTTTGAGGCCTGGCCCCTTATATACAGTGTTTGCGGTTTTTATTACAGTTTACACACTCATGATAAAGCTTTGATGTACGGAAAGACATTCCCGGAAACCCCCCTCCGGGCCCGTTCCCACACATATTTACAGTAGAGGTCCCCATCCTGGTCACAACAGGTGATGAGTATCGCGCAGCTGGATATTCCGTCAATTCATGGAATGCGGGGTTCGATCGGATCTCATGGGGTGGGGGCTTTGATCAACCAGGGGATCCCTTGATGGGGGAAGCTTTCTATTGTACGGGGAGGGGCAAGGAACAGTATCGGCAGAGCTGGGTGTCGGCCTGGGAACGAGGAAGACAAACGGGCACACGGGGAAAAAGGGGGTTTGCATCTAAGGGCCGGGGATCATGAAAGGGAAGAAGGGAGGTGTCGCGCTGGGAACAGGATGAGGGCCTGGGGCAGAGCAGCGCTGAAGAGGGGTTTATGATTCAAGGCAGGTGCAAGCAGGGGGGTTGGTCAGCGTGCGGGCTTGGTGAGGGTGAAGGGCTATGTCAGGGGCCAGCGGCATGCAAGAGGGTTCGTTCTGATCAGGGCATCTTAAATGGCGGGTGCGCACGACAAAAGTGTGGCATCAGGGGAAGAGGCAAGATGGCGCAGATAATGTTCACCAAACCGTACTAGTTTTGAACACTACTACTTCCGGGTTATTTAAAGAAGAAGCTCAGAGATGTTTTTGTTGGTAAGGAATAGGATGATAATCCCATATGAGAGCTGTTGAGTGTAGTGAGGTGTGCAGCGCTGTGTGAAGAATAAATGGTGAAGTTAAAACTGTCTAGGTAGAATCACAAGATAGAACTTTATTGATGTGTTCTACCTGACAGGGTTAAAAGAAGGACAGCACAGTGGTATGGATTTAGAACCACTGTCACTATGTGGTCAACATGTTTCAGCCAATTGATCACTACCCGTGTATCAGCAGCTTTCTTCAGGACCAGATTGACTACGTGATAATGCTGCTGCACTACTAAGTGAGAAACATAATAAAGATTTTTTATACTTAATAAAGAAAATATACAACACCGGTATTCCTGCTTGTCTTTGTCTGTCAGGTCATACCCAGGTATCTATAAATGAAACACAAGTGGTAGAAAAGAGAGGGACATACAAGAATCATACTATGCTAATTAATCACATTTACTGCACTTGTCATTATATCACAAGTGTCATATCGTTTATAACTGATAATAGGGACTTACCCTCAATTGTAGGATAGTCTTGCCTCACCTCTACCTGGCAGACTGCTCTGGAAGGAGGCCCTGCGCTGCGGGAGAAATATTTATAAGTGTCTAAAGTAGTGCACTTATGTGAATACAGAAGCCAAAATGCTTACATATATACAAGTATCTACACCAGTACACTTATATAAGTACACAGGCCATTTTACTTAGGAAACCAAGAAACCAACCCAATCATTACAGAGTGCTGCACCACTAGTAGAAGTGGTGTATGGTATTGCAAAGAATTTCCAAAGGGATTAAAGAAGACAGCCCTCCTATTACAGTGTAAAAGAAACCAAAAGAAAGACATAGTGTGGAAATCACCAATACACGACCAGGACTCAGTATGGTGATAATGAAGAAAGTCTTTAATGGCAAGATACAACTCCTGTGACCCCAGCCACAGCCTCGCTTCGTAGAGCCGCCGCACACAGTCCCCGGCGCTCGCCTTGGAATGCTGGTCGCGGTGACATTCTAAATGATGTCACCGCGAGCAGCTCCATTACATGCGAGGCGCCGGGGGAGTATATATGTGGAAGATACCACACATCCCCCTTCCCTGCGGAAAGAAAAGCATAAACATAACAAGAACTGAAGAACGCATCAGGTGGCACAGAAACACCCAACGGGGTATGGGACAGTCAACTTTTCCTAGGCCAGGTAAGAGGCTTGACAAAACAGGCAGGGTAACCCCGTTACATCATGGTTTGCCTCCTAGTGGTGGAACTAGGGTCCCACCTAGGGTCTCCCTCCCGTCCCCTTGAATTCTCAGGTGGATGGTACTTTACGACCCTCCCACGGTTCCATATTTTTCCTTCTTGTGTCTTGACTGCATTTTTGAATAGTTTGGTGATCTTGGTAGGGTTGGTGTACTCTGACCAACTTGCCTTCCCTGTTGGAGCTCTGATTTTGATGCTGTCTCCCACCTTGAATTCTACTTCCTGTGTGGCTTTGTGCCGGTCATATCCTTCTTTTCTCTTTTCCATGGCTTCCTTTTGCTTCTTCAAGCTTTCTGCTTCTTTAGATCGGTCTGACCACCCCTTGTGCCACTCCATCCAACCTGGGGTTAGCTTCGTGTTGGGTATCCTGGCGCGGAGCAATTCAAACGGGGTGACCCCCGTCGTCTGATGTGGCGTGAACCTGTATGCTTCTAACCGTCTCCACGCCTCTTCCTTCCAACTTATTCCGCTGGCCCTGGCCAATTGGATGCTCTCTTTGAGGGTTTTGTTAAAACGTTCGACCATGCCATTGGTTTCGGGGTGGTAAAGGGCGCAACGCTTGTGTCTGATGCCTCTTCCCTCCAGGAAGTCTTCCATCTCCTTCTAACATAGTTGTACACCGTTATCCGTCAGAATGTTGCTAGGCAGCCCTTCCCGGATGAACACCTCCTCTAGGAAGCTGATGACAGTTTTGGTCGTGACTTCGCTGACAAACTTTATCTCTGGCCACCTGGAATACAAATCCACTAGCACCAAAATGTAGGGTGTCCGCTGTTCCCCTGACATGGGGCCCACGATGTCTAATGCCAACTCAACCCACGGTCCTGAAGGGGGCGGCCTGCACACCATAGGGGGCGTCTGTTGCCTCAGGACTTTGTCGGTGTTGCTGCACGGAATGCACTCTCTGATTCTCCTTTCAGTGATCAGATCCATGCTCGGCCACCAATAGCTCTCCCTGAGTCTCTGCTTGGTTTTGGTGATGCCCAAATGTCCTTCGTGGGCTAGTTCGACTAGGTTGTTTCTCACCGTTGCAGGAGGTACAAGTCTTGAACCCCTGAATAGACATCCGTCTATTATGGACAACTCGTCTTTAATGGCCAGGTATGGCCGCAGGTTTTCATCCTGTTTGTCACCGTGCTTCCAACCGCCTCTTACTCTTTTGTAAATCTCCTCCAAAATTTTGTCTTCTTCTAACGCCTTTCTCCATGTTTCCTCTCCCAACGCCTTCTGGATGGTGCAGACATCCTCCATCTGAAGGTCCTCTTCTTCTTCATCCGCCTTCTCTAGCTTCTCTCTCGCTCCTTCATCACCGACGAGCCTAGATAGACAATCAGCTGCGAGGTTCTGTGTCCCAGGGACGTATTCGACATCAAAGGTGTATTCTTGAAGGCCGACTACCCACCGCCTTATCCTGCTGGAGATGGCATCCAATCCCTTCTTACTGAATACTTCCACCAACGGCTTGTGGTCAGTTCGGAGGGTGAACTGAGTTCCCCAGAGGAAGTCTCTGAATTTTCCTAACGCCCAAGATACTGCCAAAGCCTCTTTCTCGATCACCGAGTAGTTGTTCTCGGACTTCTGGAGTGACCTCGAGGCAAAGGCTATGGTTTCTTCTCCAACTTGGGTGAGGACAGCTCCCAAACCTTTCGCGCTTGCGTCGGTGGTGACTGTGGTTGCCCGGTTGGGTATATACGACTTCAAGCTGGGGGCCTCTGCGAGTGCCTTCTTTATGTCCTCCAACTCCCTCTGGCACTCCTGACTCTGCCAGAATTCATTCTCCTTCTTCAGCAGTAGCCTGATGGCATATGTCCTTCCCGCCAGGTTCCTTATGAACTTTCCGTAGAACTCTAACATCCCCATAAATGACTTGATCTCGTCCTTGCTCTTGGGGGGTGTCAGGTTCACGATAGTGTTTTGCAATTCAGCTTTTGGACATATACCCTCAGTTGTCACCTTGTGTCCCAGGAAGTCCAATTCAGCACAGCCAAACACGCACTTGTCTCTTTTCACTGTGAGGCCTTGTGACTGAAACCTCTCTAGCACACATCTCAACCTCCCATCGTGCTCTTCATGGTTCTTGGCAAATATGAGCACGTCATCCTGGTAGCACATGACGCCTGGGATGTCCTTCAACATGTTGCCCATGATTCTCTGAAACACGGCGGCCGCCGAGACTAGCCCGAACGGCATCCTTTTGAATTTGTATGCGCCCATGGGTGTCACAAATGCTGTGAGCTCCTGAGACTCCTCGTGTAGTTTTATTTGGAAATAGGCCGAGGTGAGGTCGAGGGTGGAAAACACCTTGGCACCTTCTAGCATGCTCATCATCTGGGTGATGTTGGGTAAGGGATAACGGTCGACCACGACCTCCTTGTTTAGTGCCCTTAAGTCAATGCAGAGCCGGACCGACCCATCCTTCTTCTTAGCTGCCACAATGGGGGCCAACCATTCGGTTGCTTCTACCGGTTCGATGACTCCGGCCTTGCACAGTTTCTCCAGTTCAGACTTCACCTCCTCCTGGATAGCAATGGGAAGCTTCCTGACTTTGGCCACGACAGGCCTGGCGTTCTCCTTCAGTCTTATTTTGTGGCAGTAGTTTTTCAGGCATCCTAATTCTTCCCTGAACACCTCTTGGAACTCTGTTACAACATCTGCTTTGTGTTCACTAATTTCTTGTATAAGGATCTGGGGATCACAGTTAGGATTCAAATAGACCCCTAGCTCTTTCTGTGCCTGCCAACCCAAGATGTTGTCTCCTACCGTGGACACATATACCTTTGAGACCGTTGTTCTGTTGCTGTATTCTACTTTTCCCAGGAAATACCCCTTCATAGAGATGGGGCGACCGGCATACCCTCCTGGCCTAAGATCCATTCTTTTCAAGGTTATCGTTCCCTTAGACACTCGTGAGAACTCTTTAGCATTGATAATGGTAATCCTAGAACAAGAGTCAAATAATGCTTCCACCTCAACCTCCCCCACCTTTATGGTGTCCTTGGGACTGCTGACTTGTCCTCCCTCGACCTGCACTACTATTTCCGCACACACAGGGTTGCTGGGACTAGGGGCTTGTAACTCTTGTACCTGCACAACAATCTCGTCGCACACTTCATACGTCCTGTCTCTACTCTGCCTGCTGACTCCCTGCCCACTCTTGCAGTACTGCTTGAAATGTCCTTTCTTCCCACACTTGTTGCACGTGAATCTGAGAGCAGGGCATTCTCTGTCGTTAGCTAGGTGCCCCTGCTTGCCACACCTATAGCAAGTGCCTTTAAACGCTCCCCCTAGCCTGCCTTCTTTGTGTTCTTTACTCACTATCTTCTGGCCTTTGACTACTGACACTGCTTCACATTCAGTCACCACCTCACTGACATTGGCCTTTTCAGCATTTTTCTTCTCCCCTGCGTCTTGCTTTATTTCTTTGACGCACTGAAGCATATGCTCCACCTGCTTGGCTATAATGAGCACCTCCCGCAGTGGCGGGTCATCCTTGAGCCATAGCTCTTCACGCACTCGTTCCATTCTACACGCCAAGACAAATTGGTCCCTGATTCTTTCTTCACTTGCCCCACCAAACTTGCAAGTGGCGGCTAACTTCCTCAAGTCGGATACAAAATCTTCTATCGATTCACCCTCTCTTTGTACTCTTTTCCCGAAGTGGTACCTCTCCATGATCGTGCTGGTCTTGGGAAGGTAGTGTAAATCTAACTTTTTAAGGCTCACTTCAAACTCGTGGTTTAATCAAAAAGAGACTAGCTCGAATTACTTTTAGGGGAGGGGGAAGACTCTGGTATGTTTTGTCACGGAGTGTGAACACCCGGCAGGTGTGTTCATAAAGCCCTCACCCACCAACCTAGTTGGTGGCATGCTTCATCATCGGGCCCACCCAGTGGCACCTAGCGTGCCCCGGGTGTGCTTCAACGCCTGACTACAGCGGAGCTGGTATATTGCTGAGTGTGCGGTGAAGATAGTTAAGGAAGTGATGTTAAAACGGCTGAACGGTGGTCCCAGTACCCGAGGGTAAAATTAGACTTTAATACCTGGGCCTCCGTCAGCGGTTAAAAATAAGGCAAGGGGATGTAAGGGGCGAGTTACGACCTCTCACATCCAATGGGTCAACATGTTTCAGCCAGTGCCTTATGACTAAGCTGGCTTTCTTCAGGACCTAAATAAAAAGGTGAGTGCAAGTAAACTAGTGGGGGTGTAGGAGAGACTATGTGTCTACACGCCCTAAAGTGTATCTATGTGTGAGAGGGGGATTCCCTTCTCAAGACCACGCTAGTTTTTGCTCAGTCTGACCTCAAGGTTGGGAGGTGGCAAAGGCTTGACCAGCAATTCTGGGTAGAGCCTGCTCTGGACCTGTAGTGCCTCCTTCGCATACCGGTGTGCGAAGGAGGCACTACAGGTCTCTCCTACACCCCCACTAGTTTACTTGCACTCACCTTTTTATTTAGGTCCTGAAGAAAGCCAGCCGTCCTTATGAAATAGAAATCTCATGGGGTCTGTTAATTGTGGTGCAATCCAGGGTTTTTCTAGTATCACCCGACGTAGGTCAGTATCAGCATGTCCCTTATCCAGAAAGTGGTTAGTTAATTTAGTGGACCGCTTGCCGCATCTGATAGTGCTCTTATGCTCCTGGATGCGTGTCTTAATTTTCCTAGTGGTCATGCCTACGTACCGGAGTAGGCAGGGGCACCATATCAGATAGATTAATCGATCACTGTTGCAATTAGTGTGTTTATTGATTTTCCATGGGCGAGATGTGCCTATATCGATCTCAAGGGTTCTCTCTGTTTGTGGACACACTGTGCAGGTCCCACAGGGGAAATGTCCCACCACTTGTGGCATGTTCCATAATGTGGTCTGCAGCCCAATGTTCTTTTGCCCATATGGTCGTGTGTGAACTAGTTTGTCTCGCAAGTTCACACTCCGTTTATATGCAAACAAGGGAAGTTCTAGGGTGTTGTTTGCAAGATTCAGAACTCCCCAGTGTTTGTTAATGCTCTTTTTGACTGAATTGGAAAAACTGGAGAAAGTGTTGACAAACGTTATTCTCTGGTTGGTTTCTTTGGTTGGTCTTTTTTCTAATAGAGCTTCTCTACTGTTATTAGCTGCTCTTTTTTTGGATTTGCGAATGAGCTGTGTGGGATAGTTTTTTTCTTTTAAATCTCGTGACAGAATCTTAGCATGTTCCTCATATTGTTCAAGTTCAGTGCAGTTCCTTCTAATGCGTAAGAACTGCCCGAACGGCAAGTTCTCACGAAGAGCTTGTGGGTGGTAACTTTGGAACAGCAATAGGGAGTTGCACGAGGTTGGTTTTTTGTATAGTTCAGTGACTAATACTCCATTTCTAGGTTTGATCAGTAGATCCAGGAATGGTAGATTCACTCTCGAGCATTCCAAGGTGAACCATAGGAACTCATCTTGCTGATTGAGCCAGTTGTGAAACATTTTCAAAGTGTCTTCATCACCTCTCCAGATGACAAAAATGTCATCTATGTACCTTTTCCAGGTACATAGGTGACTAAAAAATGGATTGCACGGTGTGAGTATGGTCTCCTGTTCGACCTTGTGAACATACAAATTTGCCAAGCTTGGGGCACAAACGCTGCCCATACACGTACCTGAAGTTTGGAGGTACAACTGGTCCTCAAACTTAAAAAAGTTCTCTTTGAGTACTTTCCTAGCACAGAACATAACAAAATCGATTGGTGTTATACTATCCCATACCTGAGTTTCAAGCATCGATCTGATGGTAGTCAAAGTTTCTTCTTGTGGAATACAAGTATATAATGACTCCACGTCAAAGGATACTAGCCAGTCTTTTTCATTGTCGACTGGTAATTCTTGAATATCAGTAAGTAGATGCTTGGTATCTTGGATAAAGGTGGGCATCTGTGATACCAGTGGACGGAGAAATGAATCTACGAATGTAGATAGGGGTTCCAACAAGGAACCTAACCCAGAGACGATGGGTCTTCCTGGTGGTGGTCTAGCAGCCTTATGTATTTTGGGCAATACATAGAAATAGGGTACTATAGGTGTGTTCACTACTAAATAGGATGCCTCATGGTCAGTAATCAATTTTTTCTCCTTTGCTTCATCCACTTTGTTGCTAATCTCGTTTGTCAAGCGTTTTGTCGGATCCATTTGTATCCTTTGATAGGATTTTTTATCACTAAGTTATCGTAAGCACTCATTTCTGTAAGTGTCTTTGTCTAGAAGTACCACCGCTCCCCCTTTGTCAGCGGGTTTTATAACTAGCTCAGAATTGTTAGCCAGATTTTGTAGTGAGGTTTTCTTAGTTCTAGTGAGGTTTTGGTACTGCCTCTGGTTACAGTTCGTAATTTTTTCAAAATCATACAGCACTGCTTCTTCAAAAGCGATGATGCGTGCAGGGATCAGATGTGTAGGTGGATTAGAGGTTGATTTTGGACGTAATCCTGTATTGACAATCTTAGGTTGTCCTGCATCTTTATCTTTGAAAAAAGCATTCAAGCGGATTTTTCTGAAGAAGGATGCTAGTTCTTGACGGGTTTGAAAGGCGTCTCCTCTATGGGTAGGCACGAAACCAAGTCCTTTCTTCAGGACTTGGATCTCTTGTTCCGTCGGTGTATAAGAGCTCAGGTTCACTATCATTTGTTGGTGCCGCTTGTCGTCGCCGTCCCTGGTGTTTGAGCCGTCGAGGTTGTCACTAATGGGGAATTCCAATTCACCCTGGTTTTCGATCCTCTTCTTCTGCCTCTTTGGTTGTTGGGGCCAAACCCTAAAAAAGGCTGGGTTGGCATCATCTGATTGTAAGGGGGGTACGGAAAAAATTGTGCTTGTTGTTGATGTCCTGGTGGGAAGCCAAAGTGCATGGGTTGCCACCATGGATTAAATCCTTGCCCGAACTGGCTGCCCCTTCTCTGGCCTCTTCCTCTTCCTCGTCGATTAGGTGGTCTATTAGTCTGACCACCATAGTTACTATTATCATCAGAATAGGGATCATCCTCACTTGATGATGTTGAGTAATTTGATCCATATCGACCACCTCTCTGGTTGAATTGAGGTTGGACATAGTCATCGCTTGTGTATGGATAAACTTTATCCATGGCGAATTTATCTAAGTCCTTTTTGAATTTGGTGATTTTTGTAGCTAGTATTGAATCCTTAAAGTCTGTGTTGTTTTTGTTTATGTCTTCAACTTGTTTTTTAAAAGCTTCTTCAGCTTGCTTTTTATCCGATTGTTTTTTGTACACGAGACTCACAATTGTTGCCTTGATACTAGCCTCCAAAGTTTGTATTTCCACCAGTAAGAGGTCCGCTGCCTTCTTTGCAGTCGTAATGATTAGTATTAACCAGTCTCTTGTGCATTTCCATGCAATAAGAGACCAGTCACGAAGAAAGGTTTTGTCATTAAGAAAGAGGCGTGGGGCATTCGTTACAATTAAACCTGTCGGTGCACAATTGGCTCTGAAATATTCGGTCATTATTAGCCCGTGTACTTCTGTTCTAGAGTGTGACTTTTTTAGTGTAGTGAGTTTGGCCCAGTCATCATTAGGTTTAGGTGTGGTACTAGAAGATACATCTATGATACTGGGGGTACTTAAAATCTCACGTGTCATGTCTTCATCAAATGTTAATCCCAATCTGTCTGCCATATTGGTGCCACCGGTCACTGCACTACTGCTACCAAAGGGGGATGGATTCACCTAGTCTCAACTAAGCCAATGTGTATGTTTAGATATAAATAGCTAAACACGCCACCATTTATTCTTCACACAGCGCTGCACACCTCACTACACTCAACAGCTCTCATATGGGATTATCATCCTATTCCTTACCAACAAAAACATCTCTGAGCTCCTTCTTTAAATAACCCGGAAGTAGTAGCTCCCAGTGTTGACTAGGTTTTCAACATTGGTAAGGAGGACCCATACGATGAAGCATGTCACCTTCGGGTGAGTGAGGGTTCTTATCCTTAAGGGATGTCTCCCCCTAACCTTGTTTCACTTGTAGTTACTTTTTGAGAGGGATATTACCTATGCCTATTTTACACAGTTCTCATGCAATACTTGCGGAGTCAAAGTTGGGGCAAAACTCGGGGCATTAGGATGCGTCATACCCGGTCCTTCGCCGTATTTAGGTTTTGAGAACGGATTTCCTGTGCTTAAGGGTCTTGTCTCATCCTTGTAAGGAGGTCTTGGACAGAAGTCTCTCTCACCTGAATATCTTGACTCTTCACTAAAAGGTGGTCTTAGACAGGTATCTCTCGCACTGAGGGGTCTTGAACTTTCATTATAAGGAGGTGGGTTCTTCATTAATATCTCCTCCAAATAATCATCATCTGAATCCCCACTGGTCATAAAATTTTGGGTCTTTTCTGTCTTTTTCCCTCCCACTGGTTCTCCTAGTGCCATCATAGGGTACAGTCCTTCTACTATCATATTCTGTCTCCATTGTTTCATTTTTTTCTCTCGGGTTTCTGGTTCCACTTTAGGATACCATTTGGTTAACCCTTTATCCATTCGAGGTTTGTCTCTCTCAAAAGCCTCTATCTCCCAATCCTCTAAGGCTTCGTACTGCGTCAATCTGGGTCTGGGATGCAAATCATTCATTCGGGTTCTCAAATTGAATAGAATCCTGCCATTAAATGTACCTTCTAAGGGAAAAGCCAAAATTCTGTCATCCTTCGTGTATTCTACCCAATTTTCTAACCATACACACGAGTGGTATCCTTTATCAAACATCATGAAAGATGCAGGAGTATTAAGTGGCGGAATGACAACACCTTCTCTAGTTTTGATAGGTTTGTCCTTTTTGAAATAATTCTTCACTTTGTTTACTAAAGTCATTTTTCTCTTTTTTCCGTACATAATGCTAGTGTTATGCCCTTTCCAATGATCCTTTCCAAACCCTAGATATCTTTGATCAGGTCTAGTCTCTTGCATATACGTGTGCCACATACAATTTCCTGCGAGCGACTTTGTTTACAAAATCACTCCCAATCCAAATGCGTCTTTTATTTTCGTGCAACCAATCAAATGTGCGGTTTCAAATAAATTCAACCAATGGGTGCGCGGCCTTTTCCGCGAGACAAGTTCTCACGCTTCTGCGCTCACCCCTCCTTCACAATTCATCCTCAGCTACACGCCCGCTGTCTCGACCAATACCAGCGCGGCACTGAGTGACGTAAGCGCAGCTCTGCAACTGACTCCCTCCCTCACAAGGTAAGAAACGCTACGATTTCTATCCTTTAAAGTGCTAGTGCTCTGTTTAGTTAACAACGTAAACACATTCGCCACTGTACTCGAGTGTCTAGAAAGGAAAGATATATTTTACTGCAAGTAAACGTCTTCTGTCTACTTTTCATACACTACGGATAGATCTCTTCTGCCTACCCTTCACTCAAGCATTAGAGAACCTGCTACTTCTTTTGACTCATCCACTCTGTCAGGGATATATACTAAGTCTAAAGTTTCACTAGCGAACTCCTTTGCTAACAATCAAGCTTAGACAAACCTGCTACTCCTTCCGCGTGACCCTTACTAGGTTATATCACAATAGAAGTTTTGCCAGCGAACTCTTCGCTACCATTTATTCAAACATACATTCAGAAAACCCTAATAAGTGCTTCCAGTTCTGCCTAACCTGCACCAATTTTCCTTGAGCCAATGACCTCACCACGGCGTGGATTTTCCTCACCACCCGCTATTCAATTCCCCGGGGATTCCAGACAAACATATATTAATTACTAACGAGGTTTGTTAGAACATATATCAATATAGCAGCAAGAAAAACAATTTAAAACATTTCATAGCAATTTCAAACAATTTCAAAAACAGTACGATTGAACAATATTTTAGCAGCAAATACATTTTTTAGCAGCGTCCAACCTACTTACCTATTTTTACTAGTCCTACCTACCTTTAACTAGTCCCTAACCATCATTCTGCTACCAGAATAATACTGATAGAGCGCGCAGGTCACCCAACCAACAAATTTACCATATACGTATCGGGCCCATAAACTTCAATTTACCATATTTATTAATCAGGTGACCTTACACTCTACTACCAGTATCCCTTGTTCCTTCCTATTTGTTCCTACTGTACCCGACTTACCAATCCACCGTTACGGGTACCTATAACCACAATGGATCAGGGAGCTAGCTGTAAAAGAAAGGCAGACACAAAAATACCAACTATTGTAATTGCTTTGCACTCATGTAATGACCACAGACTCAGGAAAGTTTTAAAACCTTTATCTATGATTAATCAAAATCTGAAAACATTAGGTTTACAGCAATTAAACTATCAATAACCAGAATTACAAAGAGCACATATCCGTACAGAAAATAAAGCAGGCCAACCATTTATGAGTCTAAAGGAAGGTAAGAACAGGGAACATTCTAATCAGAAATTTCAGGGTTTAGATTTTAAATGTAATAACTAAAGACGGGCAAGATTACGTAATATACCAGAATGTCATCAGTTGAACAATACCCCTGATATTTGGGTATGGAAAAGAACTTTGATTTATATTACAAGAACTTTGAAATTACCATGTGATTATAGGAAGGTAAAAATAGAACACGCTAGAATTTCAGAACCATCATTTCAGTCAGCTAAATTGAAGATAAAGATAAGACACATCTATATTTCATGAACGGTATAGAGTATTGTACTTAAAGGAAGGGGAAATTAGGAACATGCTAGAAAACAACAAAAATGTATGACCTTTTCATTTTAGTAGTCTTGCGAAAAGCATGGAAATTTAAATATGCACGAGTATGTCTTTATTGAAGCAAAAGAAAGAAAATAGAATTTGCAGAGTAGATTTTTCAGCACTATATTTACCTAGTATGGTGTGAAGACCAACCCTGGCCACAAGTCAGTTAAGGACGGGAGAAACCCCAAGGAAGGACAGTCATCAGTAGGACAGCAGGTGCAGAATGGACACCCCAGGACAGGACAGGAAACCCAGATTAGGATCAGGACAGGACCACCAAGGTAAGACCAGCACCCGCAGTTCGGAAGAAACGCCTGAGCTCCGCCCTCTCTGCAGCTATCAGTCAGAACCCCGATTGGGTTATCGAATTTCCCAGGAAAGTGCTCCGCCAGCACTTAAGGTCTCTCAACAAAACCCTTGAGTCTATGGAAATTTCGGACAGAGTGCTCCGCAGCCCTCTGTATCAGTCACCTATTGAGTGCATTGGGTCAGTGACAGGTCAGCTATTCGGACAAGTCGGACAATTTCTCTAGCTAAACCTAGGCTAGCTATACTGTTTTCGGGTCAGTGTACCACCCCCCAAATGTTGCAAGTGTCAGAATCCCCAATTTCGATTGGTCCACAAGTAGGATAGGTCAACACACCAACCACATTTCATTTCTACAAGTCTACATTTGCATACTCTGGGACCGCCTATTGAATTTGGGGTTCCCATGACCTAAGTTTCTATATTACAATAGCACATCTATGAATTATGATACATTGGAAACAGTTCAGCTTCTTCTGCTAGGCGAAGGTGCATCTTCCCAGGCACATCTTGGCTGGGACCTCTGGTTGGCAGTTGTTCAATGCCACCTTCAGAAGACTGTCATGCGCAGAAAGGCTGTTCAAAATGGAATCACGAGTGTTCCTCAGGCCCGAAAGAATGCGATACATGTAAAGTAAGCGAAAACAATTTAGAAATATAGAAAAAAATGAATACACTGTATACCATGAATAGCTACTCTATACCCCTTACTTTATAATAACTATAGCATATGGGTAAATGCGGAACAAACAACTTGGCGAAAGCAGCTTTGCAAGCACGGAGCATATGAGAAAAACAAAGCGGCCATTTTAGCTGTATTGCGCATGAGCAAACATTTCCCACCAGAACTGCGAGTACATCACGTCACGTGAGTGTGGCCAACGCATGCGCAGACTAAATTCCCGCAAAGCAGCGGCCATTTATAATGACAAGCGTTGTTAATGTTAATAAACACATATGCAAGCGTCTCTTGGACACCCCAAAATGTCAGAATAAAGGAAAATTAGTAAGACAAACATGTTGGGTTATTCTATTATAGTTATTCGAGGTTCATGATTTCAAGCAAGTCGCGTACCGTGCGAATCCTTGCTCCATCAATGGGACCACCCTTTGAACCACTACACTCATGCGAACTACAGTTTCTTACTTGGAAGGTGGCTTTCCTTATTGCCATTACTTCACTTCGAAGAGTTAGTGAGCTGCAAGCCCTAACTATTCAAGAGCCATTCATACAAGTACATGCAAATAGAGTAGTTCTCAGAACAAACCCTAAATTCATGCCACAGGTGGTATCCCATTTCCATATAAATCAAACAATAGAGCTGCCTGTGTTCTTTCAAAACCCACAGACAGTAGCTGAAAGGGCCTTGCATACTCTAGATGTCAAAAGAGCTCTGCTATATTATATAGATAGAACTAAGGCGTTTCGAAAGACAAAACAGTTGTTTGAAGCTTTCTCACCACAACACAAAGGCAACGCTATTTCAAAATCAGGTATAGCCAGATGGATCGTTAAGTGCATTCAGATATGTTATTTAAAAGCAAAACGCACCTTAACAGTTCCCCCTAGGGCGCATTCCACACGCAAACTAGGGGCATCCATGGCTTTCCTGGGAAACATTCCTTTACACGAAATTTGTAGAGCAGCCACATGGTCAACCACACATACATTTACAAAACACTATTGTGTAGATGTACATTCAAAACAGCAAGCTGCTGTAGGCCAGGCTGTTCTCAAAACTCTTTTTCAGACTGCTGCAGCTGGCACGGGCAACCACCGCTAGGGGAGATACTGCTATACATTCTATGCACAGATATGAATTCAGCAGCCCACATGCCTCGAACGGAATATGCTACTTACCAGTATGCATCTGTTCTTGTCATGTAGGGCTGCTGACATTCATATCGCCCACCCGCCTCCCCGGTGCCTGCCGCAGCTGCAGCATTCACTCTTTGCATGGACATCTCTTACTGTACTATACTCCTTCTCTGCCACAATGACGAAAAACAATCTGGGGATGGAGAGGATGCCCATGTGCACTGTAGTCCGAAGGAGGAGCCACCTATCTCATGATACTCCGAAGACTCTTCCAGGACAACAATGTGCAATCATCCGGACCCAACACTAGGCGGCGATCTATGCACAGATATGAATGTCAGCAGCCCTACATGCCAAGAACAGATGCATACTGGTAAGTAGCATATTCCTTATTAATTGCTGCAGTCCTACCCTTGTTTGGCTTAGCAGGACGACGTCATCAGCGTATAATAAGTTCGATATTTGTTTTTCAGCCTGCTTTGGTGAGTCTGCTAACTCATTGTTCATTGCAAGGGTAAAGTCTGATAAAAATAGATTAAATAAATATGGAGCTAAAACACACCCTTGCTTTAGGCCTTGAGTTTTTTTAATTTTCCTCGAAAGCTTTGAACCATTCCCTAGCCGGACTCTTGTCCAGGTATCAGTATATAACAATTGTATTGCATTTTAAAGGCTGGAGCTAATGCCATAACGATCCAGTTTCCTCCATAAAATCTGCCTATTTACGCAGTCAAAGCAGCTTTAAAATCAACAAAACATAAATATAATGGCTGTTTTCTTGTTTTATATTTTTCCATTAAAATTCCCAGTGTTAACACGTTTGTTGTTGTACCTTGACCGTGTTCAAAACCTGATTGGTTCGGTGGAATTAAATGGTTTTCATTAGCCCAATCAATTAACTCCTTAAGTAGAACCGATGCAACTAATTTAGCTTCGATATCTTGGAGCGTAATTAATCTGTAATTGGATGGGAGGGACCAGTCCCCACTTTTTTATATAGGAGAAATTATAGATCCGTTCCATGCCTCGGGGACTGTTCTTGATTGGAGAGCAGGATTAAATACTGGTATTCGATAGCTCGACCAATATGATGCTTTCTCCTTATACAACACAGCAGGAATCCCATGTGGGCCGGGGGCACCATTGGATCTCTGATTCCTTATTAATTTACATACTTGGTTTTCTGTTATCTCTGTTCAGTTATTATTCTTTTCTCCTCCTATTCTATTTATAGCCCAATCAGTAGAATTCACAGCCAAGTTAGGAGTAGGATTCAAATGCATATCTGTAAACGATACCCATTCAGATTCAGTTACTGTTGATGAAGTAGATTTCCTAGTAGATCTACTCAGTTTGTTTACTAGAATCCAGAAGCCTCTTGACTTACTCCTTTTTCCAAGCATTTAGAGCTTTTGCCCACAACTATTGCTTTTCTTGCATTTTGTCCTTCTAGACCATTTTCCTTACTCCTGTATTAATCTTTTTAAGTTTTACTCTGTAAATTAAATTAACTGGGAACTTTTTTACCAATAACAGGATTCTGTTACGTCCTTTTTTTAATTGATGGCTTTCAAACGAAATTTTCACCAATGAACATGCTGGTTTTTTCCTCCATTGACCTTTATTAGCATATTATTGAGATTGTGGTAATTAATTGCTTTGTGAAGAGAGACCATTTTTCGACAGCATTCGAATAATCTCTTTCGAAGTGAAAATCCACAATTGCCTGCGCAGAGTTTGTAATAGAATCTTTGGTGTTATCTGACCAATAAAGTTATTTCTCCCGGAAGTGACCTATAGTTTTCAAATCTTAGGCCATTTATGTTTAATTCAGTTATTTGTTGATCGTGTTCGTTTATATATATATTCCCTCTTTCCGATAAGACAACATTTTATGAAATAGATTCAACGATGCTATTGTATAATCTATTCTAGCACTATGTCCCCTGCTTGAAAAGTCCAGGCTTTTGGCGAATCTTGAGGAAATCGCCCATTTTGCCATCTTAGACCTATGGTTTCTAATTCTTATACAAGAGTCTTGCCGATGTTTTCATTCTTTAGTTCCCTCATACACATTGTTGATGAAAAACTTGGAATTGACAATAAGTAATTTTGCCATTGTATTTCAACATCTCTATCGTAAGACCATAGCATATTCATGTTATAATCACCGGTAATAATAATCTCAGGTTGGGTGTCATTGTCCAGTTGCTGCAATATCATAATTATCAAATTGGTCGCCATTGTTCTTCGTAATTATATACGTTGATTACTACAAGAGATGTAATTATATTTTGTTCCTTGTATCGTATTTTGACAATTAGATAATCCTTTTGACTTGGGACGTCCATTTCACTTTCCATTTTTAGCTCAGTTGATATAAAAATAGCCAAACCCCCACAAGGTCTGCCATAGTTACTTGTTCTCTTAGCTAATGAGTAATAACCCTATACCCTTCCAATCTAAAAAGAACTAAAGCCCAAGTCTCTTGTAAACAAAGGATTTGAAACAGCACAAAGTAGCGAGTTGGTTATTCTGAATCTTTGCTTGTACCCCATTTAAATTCCACGAACATAATCTGACCCTTTTATTCATAATTGTTGGCCCCCTTAAAGGAACGAGACTCAGTCGTGTACGCATAAACTATGCAAATACATCCCCACATGAGGCACTCTTAGTGAAACAAAGTTTTCAAATTGTAAATCCAATGCGTTTTTATTGGTTCAATAAAGTTGTTGTTCAAATCAGGTTTGATATTCACTTCATATCAAAGCAATCATTAGATTTTTAAATGAGGAACGAACAAATTGGTAACTCCAATGCATTTCGGGCGGAGCCCTTTCTCAAGGAGTTCTGTAGAGAAGAAGAGATAAGGTAGGGGTAAGATAAGGAAGCTGAAGACGCGGTAATTGTGTGAAAAAACGGGGGTAGTGTGCATTACAAAAACGGTGAAAAGTGAAATGTGGGCTGTCCTGAGGTCGTTTACTAAAAAGTTAATGTGCCGATCAATAAGTGATGGAGGAAAGGTAATGGAAAAAGATACCGTGAACTCATTAATGGCTAAACCGGTGCTCTCACCGAAAGGTGGGTGATGTTGAAAGACGAAAAACAAGAAAACGGAGACTAGGCGCATAAGGTTAATGTTAACAAATAAAACGGGTACAAAGACTTACTTCGAAGTACAAGGTAACGCGTCGCGTCACAAACAGGCTCGAGGGCATTCAAAGAGTGTCGACCATGCCGTGTGATAAAGAGAAAGGTGCAGACATAAAGAAGGGACTCGAAGGTGAACCAGAGTACAGCTGAGTAAGCGCCATGTTTGCATGGTGAAATGGGCTGCAAATGAACAAGGTGAAGAACGAGTGGAGTATAATAGGGGACAGCGGATATATAGGTTATAGAAAAGTAGGAAAACGTCAGAAAAAAGGAAGGTAGAAAAAACGTAAACAGATGATAGAACAGTCGACCCTCGGAGTGAATAAAAAAATAACAAATCATTAACAATAAGAGTGTATAAAACCAGCACACATATAGAGGAACAATGTAACGTGAAATACAGTAGAATTACAGATGACAGCTGTATTCAAAACGATCATTAAGACCGAAAGGTTTATAAGTTTGCAAACGGTATATCATTCCAGTTCTCGTTTGAGGAGATGTTTGTTGTTGTCAACTCCTTCTCTTTTGTTGACAGTCTCAAGGATGATGAATTGTAATTGTGCAATGGAATGACGAGCTTCTGAAAAATGTTGTGCAATGTTGGATTTCACATTTATGAGACGAATGTTTGATTTGTGCTCATTCAAACGGACCTTCATTTTTCTCTCGGTTTTACCCACATATAGTTTCCCGCATGGGCATTTTAGAGCATAGATGAGATTGCTGGAATCGCACGTGGCATTCACATGAAGTTTGATGTTATGATCTTTAATGGGATGACAGATGGATTTTCCCTTAATGACGGAGTTACAATGACTACAATTGAAGCATGATTGTGTCCCTTTATATCGTTCTACTGGACAACTTGAACTGGACAGTATCTCCTTGATGTTTTTACATCTAGTGTGTGCGAACAAGGGTGGCAATTTGAACATGTCTTCAAAATCTGGTTCGATTTGAAGAATCGGCCAATGTTTAAGTATTATTTTCTTGTAGATGTGGCTTGCTGTTGAATATTTGGAAACCAGAACGGTACGTTGTTGTTCAGTAGATGGTTTCTTTATGAGAGAATCTTGTCTGGAGATAAGTGCCACACGAGATTGTGCTTCAGTTAAAATGTTGGTGGGATAACTTCTGTCTGAAAATCGATTCTTCATCTCATTCATGCGAACCTTCATGGTATCTTGGTCTGAAACAATACGTTTAACCCTTAAAAGTTGAGAGAAGGGCAAGTGTTTCTTTAAAGATTCATGGTGATGGCTGTGATAGTGTAGGGTATTGTTGCGATCAGTACTCTTTCTGGGAAGATCAGTCATGAACCCATTTGGGGTAATTTTGATAAGAACATCCAAAAATGCAATTTCAGAATCGCTGATGTGCCAAGTGAGTTGGATTCGATCATCCTTGGAGTTGAGCTGATGCAGGAATAGTTCTAAAGATTCTTTGGTGTCAGTCCAGATAAAAAACAGATCGTCAATGTATCTGACGTACATTTTTATCTTGGTTAGTTGGTTGGAGTCACTGTATATATGAGTTCTTTCAAAATTCTCCATGTACAGGTTGGCGTATGACGGGGCAGCACAATTTCCCATCGCCATTCCCGAAAGCTGCAAAAACCACTCATCCTTAACCTGAAAGTAACTATGGTATAAGGTATACACCATCAATTACAATAGGAAAGCTTGCATGGTTACATCAATGTCGCTGTTGAGTAAAGCGGCTTCAATGGCTTCAATCCCACCCTGGTGGGGGATGGATGTATATAGAGAAGCGACGTCGGCGGTGGCGGTGCACAAAAGATAATGTTGATGATCCTCTACTTGAATTGCAGCCAACTTGGTTAAAAATTCCGTCGTGTCCCTGATGTAGCTGGAAGCTCTGGTGACAAAGGGTTGCAAGTATCGGTCGATGAGTTTACCTGACGATTCATGTATTGAACCTTTGGTTGACACAATGGGCCGAAATGGTGGATTGTTGAGATCTTTGTGTATCTTGGACTCATGTGGATGGTGGGGCTCCTCGGGTGTTGAGGTAGTAGGAAGTTCTTTGTACGTTCTTGAATCACACCGTCACGGAGGGCTCTCATGACGATGTCTTGAAGTGTGTTATGAAATTCCCTAGTTGGGTTCCCCTCAAGCTGTAGATACAAGGTAGTATCACGTATGTGTTCTTCTAACCGATGAGTGTACATGGAAGTATCTAAGATCACAAGGGCTCCTCCTTTATCGGCTTTGATGCACTTGATTGTATTGTTATTGGCCAAAGACTTAAGGACATCACGGTCTTTGATGGTAAGGTTTTGACGTCGACTCAGTTTCTGAAAGTTGATTTTTTGTAAGTCTTTACGGACTAATATTTCAAATAGGTCAATTGATTTGTGACTCACAGGAGCCATAAAGGTACTTGGTGGTCTCAAGCCTTTAAGTTCATCCGGTTTGTTGATGCTGGTAGAAGGTGAGATTTTATCAAAAAAATGTCGTAACCTCAGCTTTCTTGTGAATTTAAAGGTGCTCACTTCAAGTTCTAATAAATTGGTGTGAGACGTAGGAATGAACGATGTGCCTTTTTCTAATACACTCATTTGCTGCGGAGTGATAGTTGTGCTGGAAATGTTGATGACTAGATGTTCTTTTTTGGTTTGGGATCTTTCGTGATGGTTTTGCTCCTCGTAGTTGGAGCGGAAGATTCTTTTTCTTAAAGGAACTTCAGATTGTACATGTCAATCCTGCCTGACATTATGGAGCGATACAAAAGGGGATGATGGATGGAGCGTTTGAGCAAATCAAACACTCACCCCCAGTCAACTGATCTGGGTTTAATCCATCACCATTCTTTAGCCCACTCAACCACCCCATTTCAGACATGGCTATATGCAAATCAGTCTGACCCTGTGCCTCATGGGAACAGTCCAGCCTGAACTTCCAAGCCATGTTTTCCATGGACCGGAAACAAGCATCCTGGGACCGGTTTCGGATTCATAATCCTCATCAGCCAGGCTATCTTGAATCCAGTGGCCAAGTGAGCAAGGGACTCATGTCTGAGCATACCCTGCCACACTTAGGGCGAACAAAGCGATACAAAAGGGGATGATGGATGGAGCGTTTCAGCAAATCAAACACTCACCCCCCAGTCAACTGATCTGGGTTTAATCCATCACCATTCTTTAGCCCACTCAGCCACCCCGTTTCAGACATGGCTATATGCAAATCAGTCTGACCCTGTGCCTCATGGGAACAGTCCAGCCCGAACTGCCAAGCCATGTCTTCCATGGACCGGAAACAACTCAACTCGACTCAGTGATCTATTGGGGCCGATATATCGACGACTGTTTTTTATTATGGTCAGGTACTGACGAATTACTGCTTTCCTTTTTTAACCATCTGAACAAAAATACATGGGAGATTAGCTTCACCATGCAACACAGCAAAAAGAGTATGGAATTCCTGGATTTGGAATTTTATGTCTGTAATGAGAAACTACAAAGCAAGCTATATAGAAAACCAACCTCCTGTAATTCCATTCTACATGCTTCTAGCTCTCACCCACAACACCAGATACGATCAATCCCTTATGGCGAATACCTTAGGGCTAGACGTAATTGCAGTGAGCAAACCGAGTTTGAGAACTGCATCACCGATATGAAGAGTAGATTTTTAAGAAGAGGTTACCCTACAGAAACAGTGATAAAGGCTGAAATGAGAGTTAGACGAACAGAAAGACCAGTTTGTTTGAAGAAACGCACGGAGCCTAAATCCTCTGACAAGTTAGTGAGATTCATTACAGAATTCAATGCTTTACACCATACAGTAAAGAAAAGTTTCAATAGACATTGGAACCTACTCACATCAGATCCTGTTCTCAAAGAATGGATATCTGTTAGACCAGCAATTACATACAGAAAGGGACATACCTTAAGGAACAAACTTAGTCCCACCGTTCCTATCAATGCCACAGCACAAAATTGGCTAACGACTCGTAGCTTAGGTTTCTTTAGATGTGGTTTTTGCTCCATGTGTAGATGGGGCAAACATGGGACCAAAACCTTCACTGGCTTTAATGGTACTGTTTATAATATTAAACAGAACATTACATGCTTGACCAAGTTTGTGGTCTACATAATTGAATGCCAGTGTGGCAAATGTTATGTTGGGAGCACCATCAGGGCTCTTAAGGATAGACTTGCAGAACACATGAGGGCAATACAAAGAAGAGATCCCAAATATCCAGTGGCTTTGCACATTGCAGAGTGCCAACCATTGGAGGACGACATCAAAGTGCGTTTCTTTGGTATAGATTTAATTCCACTAAACATTAGAGGTGGAAACAGAGAGCTAACACTTAGACGGAAGGAAGCTATGTGGATCATGCGCTTACAGTGTGTGGAACACGGGCTTAATTACGACAACGAATTACAATTCTTTCTGGGGAACTGAACTAACATCGCCTTAGAGTGGCGCATTACCTTCCACATGATTCTTTAACCACTTTTATGAAATACACTTATGCCATGCACCGATTTATTACTGATATGTAATGTACAGTTGTTTATGTAATGTAATGAAAAGTTTTAAAATAATTATTATTTTTTGATTCTGTATACTCATATTTTGGTATGTAGTATAAGGAACATCATGTATGAGATTATCCTCCTCTTTTGGCCACAGCATCTAGCTTTTGCTATGGATAGAATTGATAACAATGTCATTACTGATTTTTTGTATCAGGGCACCATATACACGTGGGTGATGGGTTATCACATATTGAAAATTAGTTGTGGACATTCCTACTAATTTTGCGACTTACCAGTGCTAAGAACGATCAACAAACAAAATGAGTTCTTTAGATTCCCTATCAGTGGAATTCCTCTTTTTATTCATATCATTGACTTGCTTGGATTTTCAATAATAACGTGGTTTGCCTACCGTTGGGCAAACAATACCATATGTAATTCACACATACTCGATTTATAGTCCAATACGGCTTTTCAAATTGAGACAGATCTGACGTTTTGTTTTAATGAGCATTTCGGGCCGTTTTTTCTATTTTGTGATACTCCGAGAAGTCCCAACATGGCGGATTTTCTCGACACACTACTCATTTCTCAGGACGATCTAGTTCTTTTGAGACCGTGCTACTCAAATACTACTTCCTGGTTCTGGTCACGTGTCCGCATTCGGAGAACGGCGACCAGGATACACAGGAGGAGGGATACCACCGAACTGGTAAGCGTCTAACACTTCTCACGCGTTGAGACATTTTAGTCTCTTAAACTTTTTAGAATTAGGTATCTAGACAGCATGTACACATGTCTGGTCTAACCACTATTTTCGGTTTTCCCCTTACTTCCGCAGACGGCAGGTTTCGAGTCGGAACTACGACCTATGCGAGACACTGACGGGAAGTGGACCCCCTCCCGGTACCGGCTTAATACTCACACGTATTAAGGTACTTTTGAATAATTCTTATCGTGCTACTAGTTAGTAGAGCTGTATGATAACTCTTCACAGCTGACTGCTATATGTACATGTTCTAAATACATTCCTTTTCCTATACACAGCGTTTTTTCAAGAGAGCTCCTACGCACTCTAGGTGCTCTTAATTTTGACTGACATCCCTTACTTATTAAGCAGAAGTTTATGGACTTCGAGCGACAAAGTGAATTTCAAAAGGATACTTTGGTAAGCCAATTATCCTTTTCCTCTCTACTATTGAAGAGTTAATTTTACGTAGCATTACCCCTTATTATGTTTCTTGATTTTTTTACCCTACATAGACTCCTTATTACTAAAGAATCCTTACTTTCCAGACCTACAGGCCTGTAGGTCGTGCCACAAGGTAGGCATATGTGGCCTTCCCCCCCCCCCTTGTTTTGACCATTGAATCCTAGCTCGTGTTCTGTCACTACTGGTGCACTACAAATTTGCATGCTGTCACTTTCTTTTATAAATAAATCAGAAAGTATGCACAATTTTGGAACATTCACGGCCACATTAGTGTCACTCTTTACTGAGACCTTCTACCAGATGGACCATGTTTATGTTGTTGTACGGCACATGTTCATATACGAGAATAAGATCGAGTAACTGCTAGTGATTGACCGATGAATTTCTTTTGATTTACAAGTGAAATTAATGTTTCCGTTGACGGTCACCTTTGTCACATTTGTTCACTTCTATGACTTCCATGATCTATGGAGAATAGCGGCACGTTAGAGGTGTAATTACAAATCACCTTGAGTCACTATCATTGTCTACTGTTATTGTGCTGTACGCTAAGATAATTTCTAGACGATTTCTATACCCCTGTTATTATGTTTTGTTCCCAGCCCTGAAGAGTTGTTGTGATCTACTCTCACACGACGAAACACGTGTCGGCTGGTTGTGGACTCTATGAGACTACCTACGTTTAGGATACACTTGGATACCTGCTTCTGTTTACTTTGGCTATCATTGTTTATGTTTATAATTATACTGTTACCCACGTTATACCTTGTGTTGTAGTGCGAGAGTATTGCTGTTCGTGTTTCCATGGGGGTCTGTTGACTCTCTACCTGGACGGTTAGGGTTTTTTACCGTTCACTCTTACGCACTATTACTTGTCCTTGATTATAATACTCCTAACGGCTTACACCAGGCAGTGCGCCTCCCTCTCTGAGAAATCTAAAAAAACCTTATTGCTGTATCTTATTGTTACTCAGTTTGGCGCCTCCCCGTTTCTGTAAGATTTCTTGTCTACTGATAATACTACAGTAGTCGGTTTCCTTTATCCATGGACAGAGCCAAAGCAGCTGCAGAACTTTTTGAGAATCTAGCTAAAGGCATGCCTACACACCAAGCATCAGCCTCCTCAGGTCCACCATGCTCTGAAGGTCTCAGAGATAAATTCATTAAACTTGAAAAACTAAAAAGACAAGAGAACTCACGCTGGTGGGATGGGACCACCCTTAAGCATTACATCCGGCTTAAACAAATACCAAGGGGACTACGCTCCCAGGTCTTCCCCACTTATGACGATCTGGACCTAGATCTAATGACCAAATGGGAAGATTCCCTAAACCATAACTCTATGACTTTGATGGATATCCTCATCGAAAGTGCTGACCGTAAGACTGCGAAACTTCAAACTGAGATTTCCACCTTAGAACAGGAGATCAAAGACCTCAACCTACCAGAGGCCACAGTTAAGAACTACACTATATTAGATGAAATTCTACTCAAACATCAAGCCGAAATTAAAAATAGGAAGGCACGCCAAATCAAAAGAGATGAGGCAGATTACAGAGATGGTAGGGTATACACATATGAACGTAAATATGACTCTATGATCCCTAACCATAAACAAAAGTCACATACAGGCAGATCTACTACCAGCAGCTCCATGAATTCCAGTACAACTTCACTGAGTGCTACAGGACTTAGTGAACCAGATACTGAGCAAACTAATAACAATGATACTACACGCTCAGCTTTTTTATTAGAAATGGAGCGTATCAGAAAGGGCCACAGGATACAACCTCCAAGGGGCGTACCAGACCCAAAACCCACAGGGGCAAACGTAGGAGCAAACGAGGATTACCGAAAGAAATTGAGGTCAGGGACACAGAGGAATTAACCACGACAAACCAAGATGTACAGGTCATCAACCTGTCTGATTTCCCCTTGACTATAGATATGATCTCTCTGTTAAGTAAGGGCCTGAGTTTCAACCCCTTTTCTACTGGTGATATCTGTCAAACCAAAGTTGATGTTTTCAAATTTACACGCAACCTTAAACTTAAGAAACATTTTGCTGGTCAAGTAGATTCTTCGAGACAACTGAATAATGTTCCTAATGTTTTTGATGATGAACTGTTAACAATAAAGGATGTGCAAACTACACACTTGCTTCTTTCATTGACTGAAAGTCCCTATGACACGGAGAGACTTTTAGAGGAGCTTGATGTAAGAACTGACTATAGTTTAACCAGTGGTTTCAAAAGTAGATCGAAATGGACTCCCACGTTACCGGGAGGAAATGCTTTTGATAACTTTTATAGACACGTTATGGAAGATCTGAATAGAACTAACACCAAGACCTTAGACACCAAATTCAAATTCAGAGACAATTCGACAAAAGGTGAAAGGTTGGCACTTTCCACTTTGAGTAAGAATTCTGATATCATTATCAGAGAAGCAGACAAAGGGGGTAATGTGGTGGTTATGAACCTCGTGGATTATAACAACGAGATTCATAACCAATTAAATGACGAATCCTGTTATGAACAACTGGATCAGAACCCTATGGGTCCTCTGACATTACGAATTAATGAACACCTATCCAATTGGAAACAATCTGGTCTTTTGGACAATGATGAGTACCTCTACCTCAAAGTTTCAAGACCTACTTTCCCTTGGCTATACACTCTACCCAAGGTACATAAGGATCTCCCCTTTCCCCCGGGTAGACCAATTGTCTCGGGTATTGGGGGTCCCACTGAAAGATTAGCAGAGTACGTGGATCTTTTTCTGGGGCCTCTAGTGAAAAACTTACCGTCATATATACAAGATTCCAAACACATACTGAGCATTATGTTGGACATGGAATGGCTGAAACACCAAAGATTTGCCTGCCCTTCGTATATTTTAGAGTTTTGCAGTTACTGAAGCAACAATGATAAACACGTTTCTTCTGTTTATCATGGACATTTATTTATCATTCCATTCATGATTTTCATTTTTTGAACATGTAAGCATGTGAAAGAAAGAATACAGTTGCCTTTTCAACTTCTACTCACATACCACAATTAATAAATTATGTCTATAAGAAGACAAGTGATTTTATACAGTGAAAAATTAAACAATATGTGATTTTTATACAGTGAAAATAATAATAGTGCTTGTCAAAACAAGTATGCAAGATGATGAATTCAACAATGCATATACCACTTTTATACCATTTAGTACATTATGAACAATAAAGTTTTTTTAGACAAAAGGAAAGACCAGCTTGTCAGTTTGAAACGAATATGAATCAATGCGCCTTGTTTTACTCCTAGGCTTGTGCCGACGCGTTTCGAGTCCGGACAGTGAATCGCCAAACTCTCCTCAGGGCTTTATTATTATGATCTAAAAAATGAAATGTTTTGACAACATTAAAAAAGGGGGGGACCTCTCTCTAATTGTAATTGATGCACTGTCTACCGTGATGTCTGAGGGGGTACCTGAATGAGTGGTTTCGTCTTTCAATGTATCTCAATGATTTTAGAAGCGTAGTGGCCATCCGACCGGGTCCTGCAGGGGAACATATTTAAAACACTCTCAGTGTATCGGTTGATTTTGTGAAATAACACATATCCCAAACGGGAAGGCTACATACCTTCGGAGGGCGGGAGTCAGGGAGTACTCCTGGACCTCGATTGAATCACGATGTGGAGCAAAAATTAGGGACTTTGTTTCTTTTTTCTCTGGAATTCAAAACATTAACGTTCTTTGTTACCAAACCATTCCTGAGTCGGTGTTATAAGTAAACCTAAGGCGGGAGTGAAACGTGATGGTACCTGAAAAAGTTGTTGGTGACTCGTAGTGTCCAACCAGTTGAGCAGACAAGTTGTGCTTCAATTGCTTTCTGCAATGAAATAACGGGGTATTTTAAGTGTTCGCTTTTCCAGGCATTTTTTACTTGGGTATTTTTACCTAAATCAGAGTTGTGCTTGAGAGACTCACCGCGGTTAAGCGCTCGTTTTCCTCATAATCAGTCTCCTCTACCAAACGCCATGTCTCCTTCGCTCACTGTTCTTTCATGTTCGTGTTCCTATACCGTCATGTGATGAATCATGTGACCTAGTACCTTCCCTAAGGATTATGGGGTTTGTAGTCCCTCTGATCTTCCCATGGTGCTTTTCATAAAAGGGATTTATAATGTTTGAACCACTTGGTTATCAACATTCAAAATCTGTTTACTTCACTCATGCTGTTTAATCCACTGATTGCGCTATTGAATTTCATTATTAAATAAGCTTCCCTACGCAATAATGCAGTTTCAATCTCAGAAGGAAAACTCGGAGCGTTTATGGCTGATAAAACAGTCCACTGGAAATCATTTTCTCCATGTTTTTCTTCCAAAAAGTGTTCCACCATGGGTGCTGTGGACACTTTGTTCTTTATGCGCGATCTATGCTGCATAATTCTGGCATTTACTTGCTGATTTGTTTTGCCAATGTATATTCGACTGCAGGGGCAGCGGATGGCATAAACGACATTTTTAGTTCTGCAATTAGTGAATTGCTCATGTTTCCACCTAATTCCATTGTGGGTAAATTCTGTACCTTCAATGGTATGACTACAAGCCACGCAATTGCCACATTTGCGGTGGCCCTGTATAGGTTTTAAATTCCATTGGGAAATCAAGTCACTTTTTTGTTTGGGAATAGAGACATCTGCTCTAACAATTTGTTGCCCAATACTGGTATTTTTCTTCATGGCGAATATTGGTTTTTGTAAGGGGACCTCAAGATTCTCCAATAGGTGCCAATTTCTCAGCACGTTCTTTTTAAACTGGTTGGTTTGGGGACCAAACGTGGTCACACATACCAATTTTTCTAGTTCTGGTTTTTCTTTAACTAGCAACAATGTTTCTCTGGGCGTGAATCTGGCCCGTTTTTTAGAATGGTTCAACAATTTCTTTGGATAACCCCTTTTAATCATCGCATCACAGAAAGCCGTTGCATGATTTTCAAAATCAGACAGCTCAGTGCAGTTTCTCCTAATGCGCAGTAGCTGCCCATATGGGAGATTCTCTTTTAAACTCTTTGGGTGCGCACTCCTGAAGTGTAAAGTAGTATTTTTATCAGTGTCCTTTTTATACAATGATGTTTTAAGTTTCTGATCATGTGCACTGACTTCCACATCTAAAAAGGTCATTTTTATTTTGCTGGACTGAATGCAAAACTTTATGTCTCTATGTCTGGTATTGAGCCAGTCATAGAATTCATTGAGCTCGATCTGGCTCCCCTGCCACCGGAGCCAGATGTCATCAATGTACCTCAACCAATGTAGGATGTGTGCCTTATAGGGATTATTGTTTTGAACAAATCTTTTTTCATATTGCGCCATATAGAGCACCGCCATCTCCGGCGCATAAGGACAACCCATAGCTGTACCCTTAATTTGAACGTAGAAGTTGTCTTCAAATTTAAAATAGTTGTTTTTAAGGGTCACCTCCGCCAGCTGAATGATGAATTGGGTTGGGACGCGATGAGGACGTTCTCGTTGATCTAGGTAAAGTTCCATAACCTCAAGTGCCTCCTCTTGGGGGATTTGTGTATATAGTGATGCAACATCTAATGTCGCCATCACTTGGGTCTCCTCATTAAACACTGTATCCTCAATCTTTGTGATGAAATCGGTGGTGTCCCTTAAGTAAGAGTCCACCCCCTGTAGGAAAGGCTTAAGAAAAAAGTCAATGTACTTCGACACCGGTTCTAATGCCGAATCACACCCCGAAACAATCGGGCGTCCTGGTGGTCTAGATTGTTTTTGTGTATCTTTGGTAGAAAATAAAGTATAGGAGTCCTTGGTGATTTTTTATTTAGAAATTCGAACTCTTTCGGACCCAGATACCCTTCATCTAGCCCGTCTTGAGTGATTTAAAAATTTTTTCCTTGGACTTCCTTTACTGGATCAGCTTTAACTGGCCTGTACCATTCTTTATTATTGACATGTGATCTCCCTTCCTCCAGATACATCTGGCGAGGCCAGATCACTACCGCCCCGCCCTTGTCCGCCTGTTTAATGACCACAGACGTGTCTTGTTTCAAATTCTGAATTGCTTTAATCTGATCTTTACTAATGTTATTATGATTAAAGTGTTTTGCCTTTTCAAGTTTTGAGATCGAGGATAAGACCGCTTGTTCATAAGCATAAACCTCCTTCGGTATATTAAAGGAAGGCATGAATTTTGATTTTACTCTGAGTCCAGTAGTTTCTGTTCCAGCAGGTATATCAGATCCCGCAAAGAAAGTTTTTAATCTGATCTTCCTACAAAAATCTAGTGCCTCGAGTTTTAATTTAGTAAAATCAGTCTTTCTTGAGGGAACAAATTTAAGACCTAGACTCAAAAAAATTTCCTCATCTTCAGTTAAATGTTTATCGGATAAATTAACTATTGCCAATGTCTCTAAGATTTGTAGACCCGACTGCGGGTCCGCATTTCCCATGGCTGTTTGTAGCGGTTTCTTGGTTGTCCTCCCTTCTCTAAAAAAGAGACTTGTTTTTTGGGGTTAGTATCTCTTGAGTCAGACCCTGAAGACTCCGAAGAGGAGGCACTTGAGAAGGTGGTGAACCTATTCCTCGATCTTCCCTGGAATGTGTTCAGTGCTCGCCGTGATTCAGGTAAGGTGTAAAAGTCCTCTTTCAAGAAGGGGTATACTTGTTCAATATTGAATGACTTTGAATCTTTCTCAAACTGAGTGGTTTTGGAATTGATAGTGAAATCCCTAAAGCTTTGAATTTCTTTCTCGATTTTATCTAATAAAGCCTTAGCATCCGTGACAGTCTGGTTGTCATTAATTGCCTTTATAAGTTCGTCAATCTCCTCTTCGGAGTCTTCAGTCCACAGTCGGGTCTACAAATCTTAGAGACATCGGCAATAGTTAATTTATCCGATAAACATTTAACTGAAGATGAGGAACATTTTTTGAGTCTAGGTCTTAAATTTGTTCCTTTGAGAAAGACTGATTTTACTAAATTAAAATTCGAGGCACTAGATTTTTGTAGGAAGATCAGATTAAAAACTTTCTTTGCGGGATCTGATATACCTGCTGGAACAGAAACTACTGGACTCAGAGTAAAATCAAAATTCATGCCTTCCTTTAATATACCGAAGGAGGTTTATGCTTATGAACAAGCGGTCTTATCCTCGATCTCAAAACTTGAAAAGGCAAAAGACTTTAATCATAATAACATTAGTAAAGATCAGATTAAAGCAATTCAGAATTTGAAACAAGACACGTCTGTGGTCATTAAACAGGCGGACAAGGGCGGGGCGGTAGTGATCTGGCCTCGCCAGATGTATCTGGAGGAAGGGAGATCACATGTCAATAATAAAGAATGGTACAGGCCAGTTAAAGCTGATCCAGTAAAGGAAGTCCAAGGAAAAATTTTAAAAATCACTCAAGACGGGCTAGATGAAGGGTATCTGGGTCCGAAAGAGTTCGAATTTCTAAATAAAAAATCACCAAGGACTCCTATACTTTATTTTCTACCAAAGATACACAAAAACAGCTCTAGACCACCAGGACGCCTGATTGTTTCGGGGTGTGATTCGGCATTAGAACCGGTGTCGAAGTACATTGACTTTTTTCTTAAGCCTTTCCTACAGTGGGTGGACTCTTACTTAAGGGACACCACCGATTTCATCACAAAGATTGAGGATACAGTGTTTAATGAGGAGACCCAAGTGATGGCGACATTAGATGTCGCATCACTATATACACAAATCCCCCAAGAGGAGGCACTTGAGGTTATGGAACTTTACCTAGATCAACGAGAACGTCCTCATCGCGTCCCAGCCCAATTCATCATTCAGCTGGCGGAGGTGACCCTTAAAAACAACTATTTTAAATTTGAAGACAACTTCTACGTTCAAATTAAGGATACAGCTATGGGTTGTCCTTATGCGCCGGAGATGGCGGTGCTCTATATGGCGCAATATGAAAAAAGATTTGTTCAAAACAATAATCCCTATAAGGCACACATCCTACATTGGTTGAGGTACATTGATGACATCTGGCTCCGGTGGCAGGGGAGCCAGATCGAGCTCAATGAATTCTATGACTGGCTCAATACCAGACATAGAGACATAAAGTTTTGCATTCAGTCCAGCAAAATAAAAATGACCTTTTTAGATGTGGAAGTCAGTGCACATGATCAGAAACTTAAAACATCATTGTATAAAAAGGACACTGATAAAAATACTACTTTACACTTCAGGAGTGCGCACCCAAAGAGTTTAAAAGAGAATCTCCCATATGGGCAGCTACTGCGCATTAGGAGAAACTGCACTGAGCTGTCTGATTTTGAAAATCATGCAACGGCTTTCTGTGATGCGATGATTAAAAGGGGTTATCCAAAGAAATTGTTGAACCATTCTAAAAAACGGGCCAGATTCACGCCCAGAGAAACATTGCTGCTAGTTAAAGAAAAACCAGAACTAGAAAATTTGGTATGGGTGACCACGTTTGGTCCCCAAACCAACCAGTTTAAAAAGATCGTGCTGAGAAATTGGCACCTATTGGAGAATCTTGAGGTCCCCTTACAAAAACCAATATTCGCCATGAAGAAAAATACCAATATTGGGCAACAAATTGTTAGAGCAGATGTCTCTATTCCCAAACAAAAAAGTGACTTGATTTCCCAATGGAATTTAAAACCTATACAGGGCCACCGCAAATGTGGCAATTGCGTGGCTTGTAGTCATACCATTGAAGGTACAGAATTTACCCACAATGGAATTAGGTGGAAACATGAGCAATTCACTAATTGCAGAACTAAAAATGTCGTTTATGCCATCCGCTGCCCCTGCAGTCGAATATACATTGGCAAAACAAATCAGCAAGTAAATGCCAGAATCACGCAGCATAGATCGCGCATAAAGAACAAAGTGTCCACAGCACCCATGGTGGAACACTTTTTGGAAGAAAAACATGGAGAAAATGATTTCCAGTGGACTGTTTTATCAGCAATAAACGCTCCGAGTTTTCCTTCCGAGATTGAAACTGCATTATTGCGTAGGGAAGCTTATTTAATAATGAAATTCAATAGCGCAATCAGTGGATTAAACAGCATGAGTGAAGTAAACAGATTTTGAATGTTGATAACCAAGTGGTTCAAACATTATAAATCCCTATTATGAAAAGCACCATGGGAAGATCAGAGGGACTACATACCCCATAATCCTTAGGGAAGGTACTAGGTCACATGATTCATCACATGACGGTATAGGAACACGAACATGAAAGAACAGTGAGCGAGGGAGACATGGCGTTTGGTAGAGGAGACTGATTATGAGGAAAATGAGCGCTTAACCGCGGTGAGTCTCTCAAGCACAACTCTGATTTAGGTAAAAATACCCAAGTAAAAAATGCCTGGAAAAGCGAACACTTAAAATACCCCGTTATTTCATTGCAGAAAGCAATTGAAGCACAACTTGTCTGCTCAACTGGTTGGACACTACGAGTCACCAACAACTTTTTCAGGTACCATCACGTTTCACTCCCGCCTTAGGTTTACTTATAACACCGACTCAGGAATGGTTTGGTAACAAAGAACGTTAATGTTTTGAATTCCAGAGAAAAAAGAAACAAAGTCCCTAATTTTTGCTCCACATCATGATTCAATCGAGGTCCAGGAGTACTCCCTCACTCCCGCCCTCCGTAGGTATGTAGCCTTCCCGTTTGGGATATGTGTTATTTCACAAAATCAACCGATACACTGAGAGTGTTTTAAATATGTTCCCCTGCAGGACCCGGTCGGATGGCCACTACGCTTCTAAAATCATTGAGATACATTGAAAGACGAAACCACTCATTCAGGTACCCCCTCAGGCATCACGGTAGACAGTGCATCAATTACAATTAGAGAGAGGTCCCCCCCTTTTTTAATGTTGTCGAAACATTTCATTTTTTAGATCATAATATTAAAGCCCTGAGGAGAGTTTGGCGATTCACTGTCCGGACTCGAAACGCGTCGGCACAAGCCTAGGAGTAAAACAAGGCGCATTGATTCATATTCGTTTCAAACTGACAAGCTGGTCTTTCCTTTTGTCTAAAAAAACTTTATTGTTCATAATGTACTAAATGTTATAAAAGTGGTGTATGCATTGTTGAATTCATCATCTTGCATACTTGTTTTGACAAGCACTATTATTATTTTCACTGTATAAAAATCACATATTGTTTAATTTTTCACTGTATAAAATCACTTGTCTTCTTATAGACATAATTTATTAATTGTGGTATGTGAGTAGAAGTTGAAAAGGCAACTGTATTCTTTCTTTCACATGCTTACATGTTCAAAAAATGAAAATCATGAATGGAATGATAAATAAATGTCCATGATAAACAGAAGAAACGTGTTTATCATTGTTGCCTCAGTAACTGCAAAACTCTAAAATATACGAAGGGCAGGCAAATCTTTGGTGTTTCAGCTTCAATTGGCCCAGCCGACCCTTCTGTCCCGTGGGCTCAACTTCCCCCCCCTTTTTTTGCTAGGACATGGAATGGCAACAGGGTACCACACTAGTGACTATGGATGTGGTGTCACTATACACTAGCATCAACCCTAAATTAGGAGTGGAAGCGGTGAACAAACTACTGTCTAACAGACCTGCTTCACTTTGGGCACACACCCAGATGCTTCTCAGCATGATGAACCTAATTCTTGACAACAACTTCTTTCTTTTCGACCAAAAATGGTATCGTCAGAAAAAAGGAGTTGCAATGGGCTCGAAATTTTCACCCTCCTTTACCAATCTGTTTATGGGGGCATTGGAGGCTGATTTGATTTGCGGTACCAAGGGGAGTGAATATATCGACTCAGTGATCTATTGGGGCCGATATATCGACGACTGTTTTTTATTATGGTCAGGTACTGACGAATTACTGCTTTCCTTTTTTAACCATCTGAACAAAAATACATGGGAGATTAGCTTCACCATGCAACACAGCAAAAAGAGTATGGAATTCGTGGATTTGGAATTTTATGTCTGTAATGAGAAACTACAAAGCAAGCTATATAGAAAACCAACCTCCTGTAATTCCATTCTACATGCTTCTAGCTCTCACCCACAACACCAGATACGATCAATCCCTTATGGCGAATACCTTAGGGCTAGACGTAATTGCAGTGAGCAAACCGAGTTTGAGAACTGCATCACCGATATGAAGAGTAGATTTTTAAGAAGAGGTTACCCTACAGAAACAGTGATAAAGGCTGAAATGAGTGTTAGACGAACAGAAAGACCAGTTTGTTTGAAGAAACGCACGGAGCCTAAATCCTCTGACAAGTTAGTGAGATTCATTACAGAATTCAATGCTTTACACCATACAGTAAAGAAAAGTTTCAATAGACATTGGAACCTACTCACATCAGATCCTGTTCTCAAAGAATGGATATCTGTTAGACCAGCAATTACATACAGAAAGGGACATACCTTAAGGAACAAACATTCCCCCACATGCATCAATCTAGGATTTTGCATTTCTTAAATAGCGAAAATTAAGGAATCGCTATTTAGGAAATGCAAAATCCTATGCATCAAGAAATCCTAAAAGTTTTTAGGATTTCTTAATTTTCGGAAATTGCGATTCCTTAATTGCGATTCGCAATTAAGGAATGGCATTACATTGATTCCTATGGGCCTAGAGGCCCATAGGAATCAATGCCGTTTTGCATTTTTATTTTTTGCACTCGCAATTTTTTGATGCATTGCAAGGGTGCAGAGGGGGATCCAAAGGACCCCCCCCTGCACCCCTGAAATGTATTTTCAAGTGCATGTTTCACACACACATGTCCTAAGGACATGTGTGTCTGTAACATGCAGGTTTAAAAAATGCATTTTTTTGCTTTTTTAAACATTTTCGCAAATTAACACGAGGGTCAACCTCGTGTTAATTTGCACTTCCAATTTCACAAATCGCTATTTTTTGCAAATTGATGCATTGCATTTAAGGAATCGCACAAATGCGATTCCTTAATTGCATTTGCATTTTTAAGAAATGCAAAAAATAGCGAATTGTTTCATGCATCCCAAAAACGTATTTAGGAAGTGCAAACGGCCGAATTTACCGATTCGCACCGTTTGCACTTCCTAAATAGGTTGATGCATGTGGGGGTTAGTCCCACCGTTCCTATCAATGCCACAGCACAAAATTGGCTAACGACTCGTAGCTTAGGTTTCTTTAGATGTGGTTTTTGCTCCATGTGTAGATGGGGCAAACATGGGACCAAAACCTTCACTGGCTTTGATGGAACTGTTTATACTATTAAACAGAACATTACATGCTTGACCAAGTTTGTGGTCTACATAATTGAATGCCAGTGTGGTAAATGTTATGTTGGGAGCACCATCAGGGCCCCAAAGGATAGACTTGCAGAACACATGAGGGCAATACAAAGAAGAGATCCCAAATATCCAGTGGCTTTGCATATTGCAGAGTGCCAACCATTGGAGGACGACATCAAAGTGCGTTTCTTTGGTATAGATTTAATTCCACTAAACATTAGAGGTGGAAACAGAGAGCTAACACTTAGACGGAAGGAAGCTATGTGGATCATGCGCTTACAGTGTGTGGAACACGGGCTTAATTACGACCATGAATTACAATTCTTTCTGGGGAACTGAACTAACATCGCCTTAGAGGGGCGCTTTACCTTCCACATGATTCTTGAACGACTTTAATGAAATACACTTATGCAATGAACCGATTATCACAGATATGTATTGTACATTGTTGATGTAATGTAATGAAAAGTTTTAAATGAATTATTAATTTTTGATGCTGGATACTCATATTTTGGTATGTAGTATAAGGAACATCATATATGAGATTATCCTCCTCTTTTAGGCCACATCATCCAGCTATTACTATGGATAGAATTGATAACAATGTCATTACTGATTTTTGTATCATGGCACCATTTACACATGGGTGATGGGTAATCACATATTGGAAATTAGTTGTGAACATTCCTACTAATTTTGCGACTTACCAGTGCCAAGAACGATCAACAAACAAAATGAATTCTTTGTATTCCCCATCAGTGGAATTCCTCCTTTAATTCATACCACTGACTTGCTTGGATTTTCAATATTAACGTGGTTTGCCTACTTTTGGGCAAACAATACCATATATAATTCACACATACCGGATTTACCGTCCAATACGGCTCTTCAAACTGAGACATTTCTGACGTTTTTGTAATGAGCATATCGGGCCGTTTTCTATTTTGCGATACTCCGAGTAGTCCCAATATGGCGGTTTTTCTCGACACACCACTTATTTCTTCAGACAGTCTAGTTCTTTTGAGACCGTGCCACTCAAATACTACTTCCTGTTTCTGGTCACGTGTCCGCATTCGGAGAACGGCGACCGGGAAACACAGGAGGAGTGATACCACTGAACTGGTAAGCGTCTAACACACCTCACGCGTTGAGACTTTTTAGTCTCTTAAACTTTTAGAATTAGGTATTTAGACAGCATGTACACATGTCTGGTCTAACCGCTATTTTGGTTTTCCCCTTACTTCCGCAGACGGCAGGCTTCGATTCTGAACCACGACCTATGCGAGATACTGACGGGAAGTGGATCCCCTCCCGGTACTACTTAATACTTACACGTATTAAGGTACTTTTAAATAATTCTTATCGTGCTACTAATTAGTAGAGCTGTAAGATAACTCTTTACAGCGGACTGTCACATGTACATGTTCTAATTACATTCCTTTTCCTAAACACATCGTTTTTTCAAGAGAGCACCTACGCACTCCAGGGGCTCTAATTTTGACTGACATCCCTTACTTATCAAGCAGAAGTTTATGGACTTCAAGCTACAAAGTGAATTTCAAAAGGATACCTTGGTAAGCCAATTATCCTTTTCCTCTACTATTGAAGAGACAATCTTACGTAACATTACCCCTTATTATGTTTCTTGATTTTTACCCTATATAGACTCCTTATACTAAAGAATCCTTATTTTCCAGACCTACAGGCCTGTAGGTCGTGCCACAAGGTAGGCATATGTGGCCCTCCCCCCCACCCCACCTTTTTTGTTTTGACCTTTGAATCCTAGCTCGTGTTCTGTCACTACTGGTGCACTACAAATTTGCATGCTGTCACTTTCTTTTATAAATAAATCAGAAAGTATGCACAATTTTGGAATATTCACGGCCACATTAGTGTCACTTTTTACTGAGACCTCCTACCAGATGGACCATGTTTATGTTGTTGTACGGCACATGTTCATATATGATTATAAGATCGAGTAACTGCTAGTGATTGACCGATGAATTTCGTTTTACTTACAAGTGAAAATAATGTTTCCTTTGACGGTCACTTTTGTCACATGTGCTCACTTCTATGACTTCCATGATCTATGGAGAATAGCGGCACGTTAGAGGTGTAATTACAAATCACCTTGAGTCACTATCATTGTTTACTGTTAATGTGCTGTACACTAAGATAATTTCTAGACGATTTCTATACCCCTTTCATTATGTTTTGTTCCCAGCCCTGAAGAGTTGTTGTGATCTACTCTCACACAACGAAACACGTGTCGGCTGGTTGTGGACTCTATTAAACTACCAACGTTTAAGACACACTCGGACACCTGCTTCTGTTTACTTTGGCTATCATTGTTTATGTTTATAATCATACTGTTACCCACGTTATACCTTGTGTTATAGTGCGAGAATATTGCTGTTCGTGAGGGGTGGGAGAAATTCGTGTTACTTAATTTTGCATACTTGCACGAAATTACACGTAATTATATAAAATGCAAAAGTGGCATTTGGCGATGTATTTTAGTACGAAATGCATTTTGACGTGAGGATACATTTCACTCTACCAAACCGTGCAAAAAACAGAACCCACCAGAAACAACAGCAGCTTTTGTTCCGTTGTTCGCGTAGTTCCTGTGTGTTAACAGAATACAGAGCATAATTTTGCCGTGTGGCATAATGGTATAATTTCAGGAATTTTGTGAAACAAGAGTAACTCAAAATTATGCTAATGGAAGGTTTTGTCTGGCTGATTGGGTCACTGTGCCACAGGTCAGCTGCAACTTGAATCTGAGTGTGGCCTTCCTTAGAAGGAATACTAGTAGATGGCAGGGCATCAGTACAGTGCCCTACAGTAGAAGAGTTATCATAGAAAGCCGGGTCCACCATGGTATCAGAAACAACACTGGTGGTTTAATGCACACAGCATCATATCAGTAGGAAAACAGCAACACTATGCGCATGGGAAAGTATTCTGACACAAGTGAACTAGGCTGGCACAGCTCTGTGCCTCCTCAGATATAAATCACTAGGGCAGTATGCATTAAGGACTTCAATCATGAGCCCCTGCTTCAGAAAAAAGTGCATAAGTAAGTCTCATCTGTGGGTTGGGGAAGACGCCCCCGCCTCCAGAAGAGTTTAAACGTCAGAAAACTGAAACTGGAATCAATTTACATTGGGTAGTTTCACACCTCCTTGGCAGAGTCTGCCTTTTGAATGATCTTGGGCGCAATAGTCCGGCTAACCTCAAGCAAGAAAACATAGCACTTAGGATAAGTGTTAGGGGTTTTAGAATCACTTGTTCTATTGTAGAATGGGAGAGAGGGATTTTTCTTGCCTCTGCTCCCAATTGTGCCATTTGTCTTGCCTCTGCTCCCCTGATTATGCCATTTTTCTTGCCTCTGCTCCCCTGATTGTGCCATTTTTCTTGCCTCTGCTCCCCTAATTGTGCCATTTTTCTTGCCTCTGCCCCCCTGATTGCACTCGTTTTTCTTGCCTTCTGCCCCCTGATTGCACTCGTTTTTCTTGCCTTCTGCCCCCTGATTGCACACGTTTTTCTTGCCTCTGCTCCCCTGATTGTGCCATTTTTCTTGCCTTTGCCCCCTGCATGTGCCATTTTCTTGCCTCTTCTCCCCTGATTGTGCTCGTTTTCTTGCCTTCTGCCCCCTGATTGCACTCGCTTTTCTTGCCTTCTGCCCCCTGATTGCACTCGTTTTTCTGGCCTCTGCTCCCCTGATTGTGCCATTTTTCTTGCCTCTGCTCCTCTGATTGTGCCATTTTCTTGCCTCTTCTCCCCTGATTGTGCTCGTTTTCTTGCCTTCTGCCCCCTGATTGCACTTGCTTTTCTTGCCTTCTGTCCCCTGATTGCACTCGTTTTTCTGGCCTCTGCTCCCCTGATTGTGCCATTTTTCTAGCCTCTGCCCCCCTGATTGTGCCATTTTTCTTGCCTCTGCCCCCCGGATTGTGCCATTTTTCTTGCCTCTGACCCCCGGATTGTGCCATTTTTCTTGCCTCTGTTCCCTGGTTGTGCCATCCCTGCCCCATGACATGCAAGTGTTGAATAGTTAAGTGTGTTGGGGGCTCTCTTGACATGTCACCCCAATGTTAGTTCAATGCTGATATTATAGTGTGGTGTATGAGGAATGTCCTGACTGAAGTCCATTACTCTCTGCTAGGGAGGCAAACAACATAAGACTGCCTTCATGATATAAATCACCTGTGTCATTAATCCCGGGCTCCTTCAAGTATCTCAGTTCATGGTTCGTGATATTCGTGGGTCCTCTGGATATACTCAGCAATGGTAGTGCAGGGGCATATGGTTTTGTATCTTGTGTAATCAACACGCTTCTGCTATAGCATCTGTATGCTACATTAAGCAGTAATTGCGCTGGAGATCTCTGCCTGGTACATGGGTGGAATAATGTGAGAAGAGCTTGATGAGATGAGGGTGGTGAGTATGTTGCTGTGTCCAATAGGTAGCACTCGGAGAACCACAGAGCCACCCATTGCAGTTGTGCTGCGTGGGTGGCTTTGTGTGTGTGCCTCTGTGTGGGCGTAAATGCAATAGGTTATGCATTTGCGAGCGATTATGCTATTGGCATTGTAAATGACAATGCCATTTATTTATGATTTAAAAAAAAAAAAAATCATGAGCAATGCCAATAGCTCTACCTTTAATAATGCCGAGACCATTGCATTGTAAATGCTTGTTTAACATGTCAGCGAACCGAAGATCCTCACTAAATCATACCCCTAAGTTCTTTGCTGGGGCTCCCACAGAGTTAGGAGACGGGAAATTAGGGGGCCACAGAGATTGTCTAAAGGCCAGAGGGAATTGGCCGTACAAGAGGACCTCCGATTTGTCCTCATTGCACTTCACAGAGACATGGCCAAGCCAGCGAAATACGGACGCTAGGCACGTCTGGGCGATGCTGGTGTCCAGATCCGAGCCCCTCCAGGTAAATAACAATTGGGTGTCATCTGCAAACACTATGATTTTTGCCCCGACCTCCTCTGCCAGATAAATCAAAGGGGTCAGATAAACATTGAAAAGCAGAGGGCTCAGAGTAGAGCCCTGTGGCACCCCCATAGCGAGTTTCCTGACAGAGGATAGACAGGGAGCCATGCAGACCTGCTGCGTGCGAGCATCCAAAAAAGATTTAATCCACTCCCAAGCCAGGCCCGTAATACCAATGGAAGAGAGCCGGGCAAGAAGCATCTGGTGAGGCACCGTATCGAAGGCGGCAGAGATGTCAAGTAAAATCGGGGCCGAGACAGACATGGATCAGGGGATGAGCCAGACTTCAGAGATCTAAGGATGGCCAAAATGTCAGACTGGGCGGCAGGCAAGAATGATGTGAACCGAGGGTTAGGGCAACAAAGTGCCTCAGGACGACACCAAACTGGTTCTGGGTGGGTTCAGTGATATGTGACTTTTTGAGAACAAAGTCTTATGGGGTATAAAGATCTGTGCAAAAACCCCTATACAGTGTGCTACTTCTGGATGTCAAGACGAACCCCTGCCCAAGTAACTAGAGGGAATAGGGGAGAGGAGTTGGCCTAACGGCAAGGGCGCTCGACCTCGGACCTGGAGGAACTGGGTTCGAGTCTCGGTGACGGCGCCAAACTTCCTGTGATTCTGGGCAAATCACTTAATCTCCCCGTGCCTAACAAAAATTAATGTGTGTCCTAAATGTAACGTAACTGGTGCTATGTAAAGCGCTCTGATACCCGATTCGGTTTGGGTCTAGTTCGCGCTATATAAAACTCTGCCAAAAAAATTGGACTTTGAAACTTTCACTCATCTTGCTGAAGCAACTACCCAAAGGCTTGATCTGAGCTTGCCTCCTGCCGAAGTCTCAAGGACATTAGACTTCACCCATCAGCAGTCCGGATTCCTATTTGAGAGGGATTCTACTCGCAGGTGAGGCCTCTGTTGGGAATTCCAGAGCCTTTGGTTCTACTGCGGGGAATGCGGGCTGAAAGTCATTGCATCGCTATTGTGGGCCTCCGCAGCTGAGGAGCTGTTGCCGCGGAGAACCCGCATTTGCCTGTGATACCAAAGTCATTGTGATCGCTATTGTGGGCCGCCGCAGCTGAGGAGCTGTTGCCACTGAGAGCCCGCATTTGCCTGTGTTACCAAAGTCATTGTGATCGCTATTGTGGGCCGCTGCAGCTGAGGAGCTGTTGCCGCTGAGAGCCCGCATTTGACTGTGTTACCAAAATCATCGCTATCGCTATTGTGGGCAGTTGCAGCTGAGGAGCTGTGCTGCTGAGTGCCCGCATTTGCCATCCTACAAGAATCATCGCTATCACTATTGTGGGCCGCTGCAGCTGAACTACGAGAATCATCAAAATCGCTAATGCGGGAAGCTGCAGCTGAGGAGTTGTGCTGCCGAGTGCCCGCACTAGTCCCCACTTCGAGGGTCTTGTTACAACCTGCGCGTGCCGCTGGGTGCCCGCCTTTAAGCACCGTCCCAGGATTATCGTGAGTGCATGCCGCAGACCGCTACAGCTGGGAGCTGTGGCTGCTGCGAGTCCGCCTGTCATCATCGCAACTTCCTTGTGAGACTACGTGCTGTGGCCCTTTAAATCTCAGGTACAATGTGCACCACCGGGTCGCGTGGACCCCGGCCTCGTACTAAGTTTGTTCCACATGCTTTTTGAGTGCTTTATTGCTTTTTTAGTGAATCTGTAATTATGTGCATTGTGGCTCCTTGAGCTCTTTTACGCCTCTTGTTCAATCTATATAAAGATAACTATTTTTCTGTAACTGCTTGTGGTGTCCGTTTGTAGCGTCTTCCCTGCGTTATCTTGTATGGTCATCAATGCTTCACAACCTGCCTCTGAGATAGGCCTGTCTGCTTGTGCTATGTTACCACAGGGTTGAGCAGGGGTTATCAAAGGGTGTAGCCCCCTTACTCTGGCTTAGGAAGAAGGATCCCTATTTGGACCTCGGCGGCAGACACTGCCAACTAGAGATCCCCAACAATCAGTCTCTAGATCGTAAGGGGGAGCACCCAGCATGTGTCGCAGGCTCTGCATGAGCTGTCGGAACTGTCAGTGATGCGATTGTGGCAGCCCATAATCACGCATGAGAGTAGTAAAGGGGGCCAACTCACCGTCCCCTACTATATCATCCACAGAGCGTATCCCGCTGGTCCTCCACTGTGTATTCAGAGTTAAGATCATACTTGGCCCCAAGCAGCTCCTTAAGAAGAGCAGGGATCAGCAATGCGTTATACGCCTGAGTCAGATGAAGTGTGAGGTCAGTCAACCAACACTGTTATGCCTCACAGCGGCAATTATAGGCAGCCAAATCATTCATCAAATTGCCTCTCAGAGGCAATCCTGCCCTCTGACAGCACCTGTGCATAGGAGATGGAGCCAACGTTCTCCTCAAAGTACTGGCTCAGATATTGGCACCGTCTGTGCTTGTCTTCAAGGGCTTTATACCGTGCTGTATACATACACCAACGGGCCTGAGGGGTTTGCAACAATCGAAGATTATGGTCGGTTTGGGAGGATCAAGGCGTAAACGTTTGCAATGGGCGCAGGAGGTGAAAGTATAGTCCGCGTCCCTCAGGTACGTCAATCACCATGGATCCATCAAGGCATGATCATCAATAATGTCAGAGAGGATGAACCGGTCTCGGGCTGCCTGGTCGTATGGTTTCTGTACTTGTCAAGGTGCCATATTCCAGCACCCCCCCCTCATGAATACCCTGGCTGCCCCAAAGGAGAGCAGGAGTTTGGTCAGCCGCCGGGGCATAGATAGAGCCCATACACAAAGATTCATTGAAAATCTGAACCTTGGCAAAAATATATCTGCCCAGGGGGTTCCGCCATGTCCGCGGTGTGCAAACCTCCAGGAAGTTGTGAAATAAGATGTTCAACCCACTCTCCCCCTGTTCCAAAGGAGTAGATGGGAGTGTAAGGGTAGTCTGGATCCTGCTGGCATGTAGTACCGTACTCATCCAATCCCTTCTGAGTTCATCATGTTCAATAGGTGACAGGTGTGTTTCCTGGAGCAATGCTACATCAAGCCGGTGCATCTTCTGAAATGAGAGGATTTTCTGTCTCTTGATAAAATAGGCCAGGCTGTTGTCATTAAGGGGCATATTTAAAAGGAAGTGGTGGAGCACGGCGTTGGCCTACTTTGCTTAACGCCACGCTCTCCACTTCTGAATGGCAGGACTACACCGTATTTACAAGAATACGGTGCAGCCCTGCATTTCTCCCTATGCTGATGCTACATTTAGCTGCCTAGCGCCAGCGCAGACAGCCTTGCACCCTAGTGCAAGGGTGCCTGCGTTGAGGGGAACAGGCCTGACAAGTACCACACATCAGGGGTTCGACTAACGCATTTCAATGTGGTGATCTGCATCACTGTAATGAAATGCAGTCACACATTTGTATGGCTTTCTGAGCTGTCAAATGCTGGAGCGATGCTATAATAATTAGAAGTCAAACTGAGCAAAGCTGACCTCGTACATTTAAGGGTTCTGGTTTAGCTACATTCAGGCACAGAACTCCGATCCATCACATGAGACATCCTGTGATTCTGGGCAAATCATTCAATATCCCCGTGCCTAACAAAAATGAATGTGTTGATCTGTAATGCAACTGGTGCTCATATAAAGCCCCATGATCCCCGATACCTCTGGGTCGAGTGCGAGCTTAATGAAACTCCGAAATAAATGCAGGGGACATTCCTATTCCAACTCTAATGCTAACCCTAGGAAGCACCCTACAACTTTAGGGCTATTCACTCCATGAACAACCTACTAGACAAAATGGCCCCATTGCAACTGAAAAGAACATCCGCAAAAGACTCAAAAACATGGTATGATGGGAGACTGAATGTTGACAGACGCTCGTTTAGAGTAATTGAATGACGCTGGAGAGCTACACCCTCAGCCGACCTCCTCAAAATTCTAAGAACTCCAGAAACGCTTATTTTAGAAAGATTAGAAAATCCAAAAAACGATTTCTTCAGGTCTCAACTACACCTAGCCAAGATCCGCCCCAAAAAGCTATTCGATCTTCTCAAAGCTCAAACTAAGAGCCTACCTAATGTCCTCAACGTCAGCCCTCTCTCTATTCCCACCTGTGATAAATGTGCCTCCTTCTTCGCCTCTAAGACAGAATCCATTAAATCAGATCTACTCAAGGACCTAATATCTATCTCAGACTTGAAAAAGAGCCCATCACTGCCCCTGGCTGGTGCTCTTGCGAATAACCTCCCATTATTTAAACTAAAAAACAATGCAACGTGGTCCCACTTCAACACTTACTGTGAAGACACCATACTAAAGACGCTAAACACGCTGAAACCCTCCAATCACTTCACTGACCTGCTCCCTGCGAACTACCTAAAAAACTTCATTCCTCTCTTACTACCCCTCTGGACCAAGATCATTAACACATCCCTCCTTCAAGGATCCATTCCAGACATTCTGAAAACTGGGCAGGTCTCGCCTATCCTTAAGAAAACTACAGCGGACCCCTCGGACCCTAATAACTATCGTCCGATCTCTAACATCCCTATGTTAGCCAAACTCCTGTAAAAATGCATTAATAAACATCTGAACAATCACATTGATCGATTCAACTTGTTGAACCAATTTCAATCAGGCTTCAATTCACAGCACGGAATCGGCCATGACACTTATATTAGACGACGCTCTAAAAGTCCTCTACCAAAATGAAGCCTGTCTACTAATCCTACTCGACCTATCATCAGCTTTTGACACCGTCAAATACTACAACCTGCTTGATCTCCTGAAACACGGAATGGGAATGTCTGGAAATTTATTTAACTGGTTCGCCTCCTTCCTCCAAAATAGATCCCAAAGATTCAAGGTCAACCAATCCCTGTCCATCCCCAAGCCCGTCCCACTGGGAGTTCCACAAGGCTCCTCTCTCTCTCCCACCCTGTTCAACCTGTTCATGGAACCTCTTACTGATCGCCTCAGCCTCACTAAGATACACTTCCACATATATGCAGACAACACCCAAATATACATCAAAATACACTCACTGGAGGAAATCAAACCCCTCAACTCCACACTACAAAAAAAAAAAACTTGGCTGGCCGAAAACCATCTGAACCTTAACTCCCTCAAAACGGAATTCATTTTAATCGCAAACAAAACTCACACTATCATGGATTGGATGAAGCACCTAACAGCTCTCAATGGACAACCGTTCATAGTCGACTAAGCAAAATCTCTAGGGAAACGCTGGACAATAACTTAAAGATGCAGAAACACATTAGCGCCTCAACAAAAGGAGCCAACTTCCATCTAAAAACCTTTCGAAAACTGAATGCCTTTCTGCCCGCATACGACTTCAAACAAGCAGTTCAAGCCCTAGTAATCCCCCGCGTGGAATATGGAGCAGTAACCTTATGCGGCCCCGCTAAGAGCCACGATCAACTCAGCTGCGCGACTCATCACTGGTTCTAATAGAAATGGTCACATTTCCCCAGACCTGAGAGCCCTCAACTGGCTACCATTTGAAGCCAGAATTCATCTAAAAATCGCTTGCATGACGCACAAGGCCCTCTACCACAACGCCCCACCATACCTAGCTCAGAAACTGGTGCTCTCTGCGGGCAGCAGAGCCTCCAGGAGTGCCAAGACTCTTCTCCTACAACCTCAATGATTTGCCAAGAAAAAACTTATAACCGGTCCTTTTCTGGTATGGCTCCGAGGATATGGAAAGCTTTGCCCAGTGAAACAAGAATGAACCCTTCCACTGCCTCCTTCAAAAGAGAAGTGAAAGATATCCTCATGGCTAAATTCATGTGAACTCTATGACTATTTACTGTATTTTTGCCTGTATATATGACTGTATCTTTTATTGGTTGTGTCTTTGTATACTATATCTTGCCTTCTATTGATGACCTGTAAAACGCTCTGATACTCGCAAGAGTCTGGTTCGTGCTATATAAAACCTTCAAAATAAAAACAAAATAAATAAATTATTACACAAAGCGGGACTGTAATCCAAGTCAGAGTTTCAAACCCACTACTTCCTGAAGTAAGCCTAAAGGAGGTTCTGGCGGTGCCATACCAAAAGTACCAGTGGAAACCAAGTTGCGTGAAATTTGAGTGGTTTCCTAGGGTCAGCTCAACTGCAGTGGTTTAGGGGAAATGACTCTTCCCCCTTCAAGAGTTTGACACCAGCCGCTGTACTAGTGGCATATGTACTGTCAGTAAATTATTTTGAGAGGGCCATCGGTCATAAGCATTCAACGCCCATGATCTTCCAGAAGAAGGTCTGTCTGTCCCTTGTGAGCACTCAGCATTTCCGGACAGGAACCGGTGAAGTTTCTGCCCCCACACGGGATCAAACTAGTCCTCGTGGATCTCTAGGACCAGCCGCTCTGTGCCTGTGATCAGGGTCGATCAGCAGCCCTAGTTTTGTTGCATTTTCCTGAAGTGTTCACCCCATGTCTGCTACAGGTGTTGCTGAAGAGGGTTGTAATAAGTTGGAACTGACAGAGGGACTGTCTGTTGTTCACTTACCAGTCTCCTACAGGTGCTGCTGGAGAGAGTCTAGAATAGGGTGGGTTTATGAGAGAGAGAGTTTAGTGTTCACTCACCAGCCGCCTACAGGTGCTGCTGGAGAGGGTCTAGAATAGGTTGGGTTTGCAGGTATGATGAGGGACGGCTGACCTTTCCCATGGAGCGGCGCTGTTAGCAGAGAAATGTACACACTCTCCCTAGCAGTTCGAACAGTGCCAAACAGGGCTTGGCATCACCATCACCATTCCATTGTAAAGTGTACATGTTTCTATTACTTACATGTTTTACATCTCAAACCTTGATTTCCAAACCTGTGCTGAACATACTCAGCCAGCAGCCCATCTGGACGTGGGAGGAGGAGGCCTGATCCAGTCACTTATTGCAATTGTGAGGATGATTAAGTGGTGATGAACAGGTTTGACATTGAAATCCATTGGCTTTGAGTCTCTGTGCCCTTCACTTTAAGATTTGACTAACCAACAGTGTTACATCAGGCCTCTCACATCTCTCTGATGAGGAACACCCTAGACCGGTGGTCTTAAAAAATGTTATGCCACGCCCCCAACCCCACAGCGATCGTCGGGCGATCCTCAGAATATTTTACAAATATTCTATTCAATTCGCAATGTTTAAATATGTCAAGACTTATTTAAACATTGCAGTTAAGTACTGTTTTAAGAATGCAATCAAATACATGATTGCCAAACATACTATTCTGGTCAGGCAGCTTTAATATAGCCTTAGTCTCGGGACTATAACGGTTTCAGGGCCTTTAACAAGCGGTATATCCCAAGGCAGAAGGGCTATAAGGCTATTGGAACATTCCACCCACTGAGGGTAGAATGTATTAAATTAAAAAGATAAAAACATGAAGACAAACATTGGAATGTTGGAGCTACGGACTTATACCAGCCATTACAAGCCCAGAGCTGCTTCAATGGAGCTCCCAACATTCCAATGTTCTAATAATGTAGTGTAGTTCCTATATTCCCAATAGGCTCTGCGTATTGGAATAATATATACTGTAGGTTAGACGTTAGGACTGATGTCTACTAGGTCTCTACCGAATATATTAAACTTAATTGTGAGTTCCAGCTAGCTCAGAGGTCACTAGAAACTTTCTCGAATTCACAAGAAGGGATTAGTTTCTGACAACCGCATAAACATGACAACTTTGTTTCCCATGAAATAAGAAATCAATCTCTAGAGTCGCTGAAACAATAGATAACTATTTCACTCAGTCAATCGTGCATGCTTCGTTTCACCAGAGGTGCTGAGAAAATAGAGAGACGGGCGTTTTCAATAAAGAGTATTTATTGAACAGCCTTCTTTCTCAAGCATAAGAAATGAACTGCTCCAATAGCAATACTGGTTATAAAGTACAGGGCATATAATACGAACAGTATTATAAAGTAGTACTGTAAAAGCATGGTATGGTTTCTATGCCATAAATTGACTAAAATATATAAAATACATATAGTGATAAAAGAATGGCTAAAAGTACTCAACTGGTGTTTCTAAAATACGCCTACCCCGGTGTACCTGACCTAAGCCTAGCACTAGGGAAGAAGTAAGTGAGGAGTAGTTTAAGCTTAGTATTTATTTGCCAAGAATCTAAGCATGAATTCTCTTAGGGTCTAATCAGCTCCGTACCTTGATTTAGAATGAAGGAGGTCTTGTATCTCTCTCTCTCAGGGCTCGATTTCCCAGATACCCGCAAGGGTAGTCCGGAAACACTGGAGCTGGATTTTTCGGCCAGAGAAAAGACAGCGTCTCTCAGTGCGTCTGCTGGAGGGTCGGCTTCCTTCGGCACTTGCGGCTGCAGGGCGTCTGGCAAGTAGTTAGTCAATCTGCTCCAAAACCACTGTGTGTTTGTCTGGGCAAATGTAGGCATATTTATACCTTGAAGGTGCTGAGTTTGACGTAACATTGGACTTAATAACGTCATTCGAAGACCCAATTCCTCAAAATCTCCAGGATTTCTTGGATAACTTAATATTCAAGCAGGGGGAAGTCCCTAGCTGCCGAAGGCTGGGTTTTCCAAGAAATCGTTGTTGATTCTCGGAACTTAGTGGAAGTAGCCGTGCTGTATGTATTTGGGCTGTATGATTCAGGCCTAAATATGGTAATGATTTCTTTGCCTATATAAGGGTCTGATAAAATATACCTATATGTTATGTTATGTTATGTTATTAATTTTTATATCGCGCACAGCTGCCCCAGCGAAGGGGCGTCCTGGCGCTAGAACAGGTACTGAAACATAACACAGAACAAGAAAAAGGGCCCTAAGCGGGAACAGAAAACAAGAAAGTTTTAATCATACGTCTAAAAACAGTGAGATTATTCAACGCACGGATGTGCACCGGGAGAGCATTCCACAAACCAGCGGCAAGTACTCAGTAAGATCGGCCACCCATCCTACTGAGTCTAAAACGGGGGCAGAGCGTGAGATGAAGAGCCTCCGATCTTAAAGACCTCAGCGGGATATAGGGAGTGAGCAAGTTCGCAAGTGCCGGCGGCGGAGAAAGCTTCAGAATTTTAAAGGCCAGGCATAGCGACTTGAACTTAATTCTTTGCCTAACCGGCAGCCAATGTAGAGCAGAAATCGTACTGGACACTGAACAATGTTTGGGAAGGCCAACAATGGCCCGCGCCGCAGCATTCTGTACCCTTTGAAGTCTAGATGCTTCGGCCTGATTAATCCCCAACAGCAGCACACTTCCGTAGTCCAGCCGAGATAGAACCGTGGCTTGAACCACGAGCTGCCGGGTGGAAGAATCGAAGAACTTGAGGACAGGTCTGAGGCCTCGCAAAATACCATAGCAGGTAGCTGCGACCTTCTTCGTGTGACTCAAGAAAGAAAGGGCCGAGTCCATCCAAATTCCTAAATTCTTTATCTCGGAGACAGGAACAGGAGTGACGCCCAATTCCGGCGGCCACCACTGATCTCCCCAGAGCTCTGCATGTTTCCCCAACACCATAACTTCAGTTTTTTTTGGCGTTCAGTTGTAAGCAATTGGATCTCAGCCAATTTGCTACGGCCAAAAGTCCTGCTCGGAATCTAGGGGCATCCACCTCAGGGTCACTACTCAGACTCACCGCCAGCTGCGTATCGTCAGCATATGAGGTCATTGTCAAACCCCATTGTTTGATGATCGCAGCTAGCGGTTTCACATACAGGTTGAACAATGTTGGGCTCAACTAGGAGCCCTGAGGGACCCCCAGATCCAGAGAATGGAAGGTGGACTGGCCAGGTGGTATAGCCACTTTGAAGGACCGACCGGAGAGGAAAGACCAGAACCACTGAAGAGCAGTCCCCGCAATACCAGCCTCCTCTAGGCGCTGAGTCAGAATACGGTGGGACACAGTGTCGAACGCGGCGCTCAGATCTAATAAGAGGAGCGCCGCCGTTCGCCCAGCATCGAGCACCCCACGTAGGTGCTCGGTCATATAGAGCAACGCGGTCTCGGTACTGTGTCCCGACCAGAAACCATTCTGACTCGGGTCTAGGATATTATTGCGAGCAAGATGGTCAGATAGGATGGAATTTACATGTGCCTCAGTAATTTTTGCTATCCAGGGTAGAAGGGATATGGGGCGGTAGTTCTCAGGCAAAGCCGGATCTAAAGTAGCCTTCTTCAAGACAGGAGTAACTACCGCCTGCTTCCACGAGGAAGGGACCGTTCCAGAGGATAGCGACAGATTAATTAAAGAAAGTATCAGCGCCCGACACGAGAGGGGGAGAGTCCTGATTTGATCAGGCTTCAGCGGATCTAATGGAGACCCCGATTTGATCCTGAGACCCAGTATGTCAAAGGCCTCCATGGACAAGTCCGGCAAAGAAGACAGAATCTCCACCTCCGGCAAGTTAAAACTCCCTAACTCTGGGTCAGACCGTGACCGGCTAAATCCTCGATAAATAGTCTGCACTTTTTCTAAAAAGAAGGATGCCAAACCTTCACAATGAGCGTCAGTGCAGATTGCAGTCGAGGTGGCCCTTTTATTCAAAAGGTCCTTAATGACCTTAAAAATAAGTTTTGAGGGATTGGTGCTGGTTTGGAATTCCTGGGCATAGAATGCGGCCCGAGTTCTGCAAATTGCCCTGTGGTAGTTCTTAAGTTTGGCAAAATAAATGGACTTCAGATTAGGATCGTAAGTCTTCCTCCATTCCCTCTCAGCTTTCCGGGAGATTTTTTTTAGCTCGGCAAGCGAGTCATTATACCATGGACTTGGTACTTTACTATGGCATTTTGACCAGCGCATTGGTATAAGGGAATCGAGGGCGTCCGAAATCCATTTGCAAAACAGTTCGTAACCTTGTTCCACATTCAAAATAAAGCCCAGGGGCTCTTTCGCCAGCATTCCAAAAAACTCCTCCAGTTTCAACTTATGCCACTGCCTTTTAAAAACCAATCTTTCCGCCGATTTAAATGGCAGATCGTCAATGGGGCAGGAGACTTCCACCAACAGATGGTCAGTCCAGCCCACCGGGATCGGGTTGGACACCTTCACCCTCTCAAGAGTAGTAAAAAAGGGGTCCAGAATATGGCCCCCAGAATGAGTAGGCAGGGTAACTAGTTGAACAAGTTGCAGTGCTTCGAGATCCGCGAGCAGAGTGTCTATGCCCGTAGACGCCCTACAATCGAAATGGATATTAAGGTCGCCCGTGATGTTGAAATTTGCGCAGCTAGGTGCAAAAGAGCTTACCATATCGGCAAGGGCAGCCTTAAAAACTGTATCGTTACCTGGAGGACGGAAGATGAGAATACAGCTGAGAGTGAAATGATGACTGAAGGCCACTTTAAAAAGGGCACTCTCACAGGCAGGCAGATCAAGAGGTTTCCATTCCGAGGGGAAGCACGATTTTACTGCCATTGCGATGCCGCCACCCCTCGTCGGACGGTTCAAAGTAAAAACCGTATATTCAGATGGAAAAGTAAGATTAAGGATGGCGGCATCAGAGTCTTGTAACCATGTTTCGGTGAGGAAGAGTAGGTCGGGCGAATCCTTAACTAAGAGGTCATGTACATATTGATGGTGCTTAACCAACGACCTCACGTTCAAATTCCAGATCCGTAGCACACGTCCCGCGATATTATTATGTGTGGTCGTAACCCTCTCTTCCAGCGATCGAATCCTGGCCGGTTTTTCTAAAGACCAGCTATTGCAGGCGCATACATACGGGCCGGATAGGGGGTGTACCGGATCGCACCGACAAACGACAAGTCTTCCACCAATGGACAATAACTCATCCCGAGTATAGCCAAGTATCAGAGGCGTCGACATGATATTAATCGAGCTAAGTGCCCAGAGTCCTGCCGCGACTAACGCTTCCTCGTCGCTGACGAGCGCAGACGGGCAGGACTCTGGCAAGACTCAGGCACAGTGAAGGCGCCCTGACTGCGTGGGAGAGGGCGACTTTAAGTAGGCACTCCCAGGAACAGGACGAGCGTGAGGACGCTCAAAGATGGCGCCCGCCGGGCTGGGCAGAGCCCAAAGCAAGATGGCGCCCAGAACGGACCACCCAAGGGACCCGGACCCACCAAAGCGGCGGTGCTGACACTCAATTATGTGCGGTAAGAGGGAGGGGAAGAGCCCAGCCTAGACCCGCTAAAACCAGGGGTAAAATAAAAATAAATGAACGCAAATAGTAAACCAGGAGATATTAAAAAACGAAGCGCCAGCAGCAGCGCAAATGCAGCACTACGAGTACCTATTCAGGCGACAGGCAACTGAGACTCCGCCTTAAGTAGGCGCTCCCAGGAACAGGACGAGCGTGAGGACGCTCAAAGATGGCGCCCGCCGGGCTGGGCAGAGCCCAAAGTAAGATGGCGCCCAGAACGGACCACCCAAGGGACCCGGACCCACCAAAGCGGCGGTGCTGACACTCAATTATGTGCGGTAAGAGGGAGGGGAAGAGCCCAGCCTAGACCCGCTAAAACCAGGGGTAAAATAAAAATAAATGAACGCAAATAGTAAACCAGGAGATATTAAAAAACGAAGCGCCAGCAGCAGCGCAAATGCAGCACTACGAGTACCTATTCAGGCGACAGGCAACTGAGACTCCGCCTTAAGTAGGCGCTCCCAGGAACAGGACGAGCGTGAGGATGCTCAAAGATGGCGCCCGCCGGGCTGGGCAGAGCCCAAAGCAAGATGGCGCCCAGAACGGACCACCCAAGGGACCCGGACCCACCAAAGCGGCGGTGCTGACACTCAATTATGTGCGGTAAGAGGGAGGGGAAGAGCCCAGCCTAGACCCGCTAAAACCAGGGGTAAAATAAAAATAAATGAACGCAAATAGTAAACCAGGAGATATTAAAAAACGAAGCGCCAGCAGCAGCGCAAATGCAGCACTATGAGTACCTATTCAGGCATGAATCGGGACAATTACACTAGGGCCCTAGATTCGAATACAATAATAACAGGTACAAGTACCCACAGTGTGTTTATTTGAAGTGGGGGTGGGGGTTTTGAAGAACATTTGGAGTTCCGTCCCGTTTGACATATACTCGTAGCTAGGATATAACGGACAAAACATGTTCGTGATGGCCCATTGGAGAGTAGCTTACTGCCGCTCATTATTTTCAGCTTAAAAAAAAGCACGTTATCAGCATAATGCTTCTATTGATCAGAGCCTAGCGCCCCACCTGGAATCATCTTAGGCCCCTCTAGGAGGGCCCTCCCCCAGTCTGAGGCCCCCTGTCCGAGACATACATTTCAAGCATTCTCAGTTCCTCAAAAAAAAATCACATACGAGCTGACAGAATGTGAGTGAATGAATCAATCAAGATTTATTTAGGAATTAATTAATATTTCACGAAATTGATACAGCAATAGCACAGAAGAACAAGTAAACAACTGAAATGCATTTTAACATCAACTAATCAATTCATAAACACTGGTAGGAAACAAGAAACTGGTGGATAAAAAGGATAAGATACATCCAACTTCTAAAACAGATTACACGTTTGATTAAACATTCGAAGATACACAAACTGACTAAAAAGATACTATGGTTAATCACGCCGCTAGTTAAATCAAACCTGCGGAAATATGTTACCAGCAGCATCCTCCAACGTATGGGTAATAGGAATTCTTAAGATAATGAAGTCACTTTTTAACCTAAAACTCTATAGTTTGTTTGTGTCATACTGTTGGCCAATTACTACAGAACGTCCAAATCATCTAAGGTTAGGAGGAATGCTAGATTCTCACACTAGTGTTCTTAAAAAAATAATTTTCATTTAAAGGGCTTTAATACAGTGAAAATGTATCTCAATACATAACTGTTGGCAAATTGCCACTTTGTTATCATATTATCCATCCCCTCGGACTCAGCAACAAGGTGTTTCAGAAATGTATGACCTTTTTATTCTGTACACTGCAGTGAAAGCTAGGGACAGCTGGCTGGTTCATCAACCAAACCATCCCCAGTGCTCTCCACCTAGATTGAGAAGCCAGTTCTCGGTGAACACCCCCCATGTCATACAGGACAGGTAGCCAAGTCGATAGGGAGTCATCTTCCTTTACTTGAATATCATTGGTTCACAAAGCCCTCCATACCAAAAGTGCCATGGTGGACAGAACTCTGGCTCTGTGGCTGTGCTATGCTCTTTCTAGCATTTAACAGTAACTAAAGGTTTCATTTCCAAGTTCTGACAGTGACCATGTCCTAGTCTACCGGACATAGAACTAGTGTGCTAGCATGTATCTCAAACCAGCTTTATAGGCATATCAGCTAGCATCTGTTTTAAAGAGAACCAGGGGCAGAAAAAGGTTTACACAATCAAAACAACCAAATACAATAATTTTCATATCAATTAGATATGGTGTACTGGCTTTAGAAGTACTAGTATGAATATATGCACAAAATGATGACATTTTAACACAATTCCATACACAGATTTGAGCCGAATAAACTGTGTGATGACAGCGATCCTTGGACCAATCATCCACACTCGAGCTCATCAGGTAACAAAGACAATCATCAGTACAGACTACTTACTTATCCCTATCTTGGCTCAGTCCAGGAGGGCTTTCAGTTCAATTATAGTCAATTATAAATTTAAAGTTAAGCTTTCATAGGACTATGGAATGATTATTCTCCAGAGGAACCCACAGAATTCTCTTTTACAAGTTACATACGACAACAGCTCAAGCAGGTGCTGCTCAGTAACACCAGGGGAGGGCACCATAGATTGCTTTTGCTCAAATTTTAGCACTGTATGTTCTTACAGGGGCTTTAAGGAACAGCGTTCCTTCCATACTAAGAAAATGCTTAGTTCACTCGGTTAGTCCTGGACATAGGAAGACCGACATTCTGGATATGATTGTGGCATAAGGATTTCAACAATAAGCCAACCCTTAAATAACCATAGCTTTATAACTGTTTACCCTTCGAAGGTGCTCACAGCTTTCTGAGAAATTTTTTGTACTTTGGCTCCTTTATTCCACGTCCATCACAGATACGGTGGTCTAGATATAACACAATCTAACACCCAGTATATAAAGTTGCACTAAATAAGACCCTTAAAAAAAAGTATCTTTGAAATATGACAAATCTATGTCTATATCCCTCTTGTAGCAGAATACTTACAAGTACTGAAAATGTTATGGCATTTTTATGAATTATTAATAAGGGGAGTGCCAAGCCTCAGACATATTTTTAACTTTCCGAAGAAATGATAATTTAGTTGGACAAAAATCACTGAATTAAAAGAAGTGAAGCCCAGGTCTTTGTATCACAAGTAGCACTTCTCTCACCATCAACACAGGAGAGCTAGTCCCATCTCAAAGAAACCTTGTCAGTCATGTGAACGCCAAAAGCAGAGCCATTCTGAGAGCAGTCACACAATTGAGACAGGACCCCCTTCTAATGCCACCTCTTCAAGACCACCTGCTGACAGCAGTCACACTGTCGAGACAGGACCCCCTTCTAATGCCACCTCTGCAAGACCACCGGCTGACAGCAGTCACACTGTCGAGACAGGACCCCCTTCTAATGCCACCTGTGCCAGACATCTGCTGACAGCAGTCACACAATTGAGACAGGACCCCCTTCTAATGCCACCTCTTCAAGACCACCTGCTGACAGCAGTCACACTGTCGAGACAGGACCCCCTTCTAATGCCACCTCTGCAAGGCCACCGGCTGACAGCAGTCACACTGTCGAGACAGGACCCCCTTCTAATGCCACCTCTGCCATACTCCCTGCTGAGAGTAGTCACACTGTCGAGACAGGACCCCCTTCTAATGCCACCTCTGCCAGACTCCCTGCTGACAGCAGTCACACTGTCGAGACAGGACACCCTTCTATTGCCACCTCTGCTAGACTACCTGCTGGCAGCACAAATTATCTTGAGTTTAGAGGCGCAATATAATTTCTTTAAAATCAGCAGTAAAATGCCAAAATCCAAATCATTTCTTTGTTCTATTACATATCTAAAAACATGCCTTTCTTTTTAATATGTAAAACTTAGTCATTGTTGTATACATTTTATTGCATCATGATTGGTTCTACCTTTATATTATTTTTGTGCAATCAATCTTTTTTTTCATTTCTTTTGTGCAACAATCATGTCAAAATTCGGCTCTATTAGCCATCAAAAAATCATCGTCCAAGAATGTAAAATGGTGATTTTGCCTATCACACAACATGCGGCTCCGTGACTTTTATAAATGATTCCTCACTCTCCTGAAGAGAAGCCGCGTGCTCACCCTGTCCATCACACAGCATGCAGGTTGGAGACTTTCATTAATAATCTGTATCTGCTGAACAGACACTGTGTGCTCAGCCTGGCTATCACTCAGCTGCAGCTCTGCCACCTTCATTATTGATCCTGCTCTCTTCTGAAGTGTGCTCGGCCTGGTTATCACACAGCTGGAGCTCTGCGACCGTCATTATTGATCCTGCACTCTTCTGAAGAGAGGCTGACGTCTTTGTAGCTTTGAAAGTTGACAAAAGATCTTCACACATTTACTGCAATGACATGGCTTTTCCCGTGTGTGTTCGCTGATCAGTACTTAATATTGAATATTCATAAAACCTACTTCAACATTCACTGCACTTGAATGATTCCTGTGCGTGTTTTCTGATGCCGTTTTGGACCTGATATATATATATATATATATATATATATATATATATATATATATATATATATATATATATATATATCCATTGTCACACTCCTTGCACTTGAATAGTTTTTACAGTGTGTATTCGCTGATATTTTCTTAATGTTGATGATTCACTAAAACTACTTCTAGATTCATGGCAATGATATGGTTTTTCCCTAGTGTGTGTTCTCTGATGCTGTTTCAGTTGTGATAATCGACTAAACCTCTTAAAACATTCTCTGCAATTATATGGTTTTTCTCCTGTGTGTGTTGTTTGATGGTGCTTTCGGTCTGATAATCGACTAAAGCTCTTTAGACATTCACTGCACTTGAATGTTTTTTCCCGTGTGTGTTTGTTGATGAATCCGTAATGTTGAAGATTCACTAAAACTACTTTCACATTCACTGCACTTGATTGATTTTTCCCCTGTGTGAGTTCTCTGGTGCCGTTTTAATCTTGATAAATATATAAAGCTCTTCCCACATTCACTGCACTTGAATGGGTTTTCCCCAGTGTGTGTTCTCTGATGCTGTTTTAGGTCTGACAATCGAATAAACCTCTTCTCACATTCACTGCACTGGTATTGATTTTCCCCGGTGTGTGTTTTCTGATGCTGTTTTAGGTGTGATGATTGACAAAAGCTCTTCACACATTCACTGCACTTAAATGGTTTTTCCCCTGTGTGTCTTCGCTGATGAATCCTTAATGTTGAAGATCGACTAAAACTACTTTCACATTCACTGCACTTGAATGATTTTTCCCCTGTGTGTATTCGCTGATGAATCCTTAATGCTGCTGAATTACTAAAACTTCTTCCACATTCACTGCACTTAAATGGTTTTTCCCCTGTGTGTGTTCGCAGATGTTTTGTTAATGTTGATGAATCACTAAAACTTCTTCCACATTCACTGCACTTGAATGGTTTTTCTCCAGTGTGTGTTCGCTGATGCTGTTTTAGGTGTGATATTTGATTAAACCTCTTCACACATTCAGTGCAATTATATGGTTTTTCTCCTGTGTGTGTTCTCAGATGGTATTTTAGGTCTGATAATCGACTAAAGCTCTTCAAACATTCACTGCACTTGAATGGTGTTTCCCCTGTGTGTGTTCGCTGATGAATCCTTAATGTTGAAGATTCACTAAAACTACTTTCACATTCACTGCACTGGAATCGTTTTCCCCCTGTGTGTGTTCTCTGATGCCGTTTTAGTCCTAATAAATATATAAAGCTCTGACCACATTCATTGCAATTGAATGGTTTTCCCCTGTGTGTGTTCGCAGATGTCTCCTTAATGTTGATGTAGCACTAAAACGTATTCCACATTAACTGCACTGGAATGGTTTTTCCCCAGTGTGTGTTCGCTGATGCTGTTTTAGGTGTGATGAATGATTAAACCTCTTCACACATTCAGTGCAATTATATGGTTTTTCTCCTGTGTGTGTTCTCAGATGGTATTGTAGGTCTGATAATCGACTAAAGCTCTTCAAACATTCACTGCACTTGAATGGTGTTTCCCCTGTGTGTGTTCGCTGATGAATCCTTAATGTTGAAGATTCACGAAAACTACTTTCACATTCACTGCACTGGAATGTTTTTACCCCTGTGTGTGTCCTCTGATGCCGTTTTAGACCTGATAAATATATAAAGCTCTTCCCACATTCATTGCAATTATATGTTTTTTCCCCTGCGTGTGTTTGCTGATGTGTCTGGAGTCCTGACACCTGGCTAAAGCTCTTCATACGTTCAGTGCAATTATATGGTTTTTCCCCTGTGTGTGTTCGTTGATGTCTTTTTAGGCCTGATAACTGAATAAAGCTCTTTACACATTCAGTGCATTTGAATTGTGTTTTCCCTCTGTGTGTTTGCTGATGGGGTTTCAATATTGATGACAAACTAAAGCTCTCACTGCATGTGTCTGTGACTTCTCTCTTGGTTAGTGTCTCTGGGTCTGGTATATACTTGTTTACATCCATTGACTGTACTTCCTGAAGGGCCAATATGACTGATAAAGCACTTGTGTTAGTCTTGCATTCCCTGTATGAGTCGTATTTTGCACGTTTGTTTTCCGATTAAAGAATAAAGTGCAAGGGTCACCAACTACTTTCCAATCTCATAACGTGTGTAAGGCTTCTTCGTGGGCGATTGTGTCTTTAGACTGGATAATGGATCTGCATGCTTGCGGGTAAAGATTAATTGTCCTTCTGGTCGGGGCACACTGGAAGAGTGCTCTGTATTTTATACAGATCAAAGAGAGAGAGAGGACTAGGTACGCTAGCCCGTATCCCCTGGGTTATATGTCAAGATCAATGTGGACTAGCTTAGTTTAAGGGGAGGGGGGATTTTAAGTGACTCAAGTACGTCAGACAATAGAAAGGAAAAAAGCAATATTTTCCTTATAAAGCCCTCACCCACCGACCTAGTCGGTGGCATGCTTCATCATCGGGCCCACCACAGTGGCACCGAATGTGCCCCGGGTGTGCTACAACGCCAGGTGACTGCGGAGCTGGTATATTGCTGCGTGTGCAGTGAAGGGGTGAGAAGTGAAAGTTTAAAAAGCTATACAAGAAGTCCCAGCACCCGAGGGTTAACAAGTATTTAATAAACTGGGCCTCTGTTAGCTGTTTAAAAAGGCAAACGGACAAAGTGGAGTATATGATGACCTCCCGTGTCCAGTGTGGTCTACATGTTTCTGCCAGTGCCTTTTATATTATAAGCTGGCTTTCCTCAGGACCAAAGAGTAACGCGATAAGGTGCAGATTAAATTATAATAAACTAAATTAAGTGTTTGTGTCAATTCTTGACTATGTGTTGCGCTCGCTAAGGCGCCGTAACTGTTAGAGGGGGATTCCCTCAAGCTTTTCTACACAGAACACATAGGACAAGGACAAGACGTACAGAGTAGAGTCATATTAGGATGGCATATCTTAAAACCATGGTGGCCGGCTTTTAGGGTGGTGTACGGCTTAAATCCGGCTATGGTGAGCTCATGACAATTGTATGAGACTGGTGCGAGTTTAGATACAACCGTTAGTGGGTGGTGGTGGGCTAAAGAACGAAATGTTACAAACAAAAAAGAGAGTAAGGGAGTTCGTTCACTCGAAAGTGAACTAGAGACTTCTCCTATTCCCCTGGAGGAAATGTATCAAAAACAATGCGAGGAGTATCCCCTATGAGGTTGAAGAACAGACGTATCTGGAGGACTGGTTTTTGGCAACAAGGAGGAAATTCATCCTTTTGTTTAAAACCCCTCACTCACCACCTAGTGGTGACATGCTTCATCATCGGGGTCCACCTTGGCGTCCTAGCGACACCAAGGTGTGCTGCGACACCTGGACTACAGTGGAGCGGGTTGTGACTGTGGGTGCAAAAAAATAAATGTTAAAAATTGTCCTGGTTGTACTCAAAAAATTAATTTTAATTATAGAGCAACTGAACAATGTTTAAAAATATAAGGGCGAGATCCTGGTAGGGGGGTTACGACCAATGGGATCTCTATATGTGTTGAGTGGTCAACATGTTTCTACCTTAAGGGCTGTTGCCCGGTATTCGTCAGGACCAGAATAACAGGAGGACAGGAGGTGCGTGCTCCCTAAAAAGCACACCCGTTCCTTGATCCCCTGTGTGCCTGCTGGCAAAAATGGCCAGTGGTAAATGCTGCACAATACAATAAATGGGCAGGCGAATAAGCAAAAAAGAGACCTGTAGGGAGAGAAGAATGGATAAAAAGCAATCAGGTATTGAGTGATTAACTTACTCTCCTGTAACGTCGTGCAGTTTCTCAGTGAAATGGAAATATAGTGCCAAAAGAAGGGGGGGGTTGTGGTCTCCAGATAAACATAATACCGTCGTGATGGAGTGAGATATTAGTCAACATCTATGCCAAGGAGTAGGTGCACGCGAGTTGCATGCAGTGTAAACACGACACTGCTGGATAATTATATCGAGTATGTAAAGTGCCGATATCAAGGAAATACAAAGGGTGGCATTACATGGATCGTATTTATCACGTGGTGCCTTTGGTAATTGCAGGGTGATAAGTAACATAACGGTTCCTCTGCCATTGTGGGTGTATACTGGGTGGGGTGATCAAAGGCATAGCGGTAACTCGGTGGTGCTATATGTATTTTGACAGCATCTGACTCGTGCATGCGAGTGAATAACATTTAATTAACATACATGACGAACATACATGTAACACTGAGGGACAAACATCAGCCCAAATGGCACAAAACTGGGCTTACTCGGATAAGAGCTCTCAGCGCTTCAACGGGCAGGGCGTAGGGTCAATGCCTATAGCGTAACATATTTCTGTAAGGTTAAAGAAAGCGCGGGCGTTGTAAATTTCTGTGCCGCTCAAGGCGCTCTGAGAATGGTGAGCGGTGCCCTCGTGGACCCGGTACTAGATAGTGTACCCGGGTGCTAGTATTGAGATTCTACTTACAGTTACTGGCAAGGGAAATCAGGTTCGACCTACTCCTCGCGTCCTCTGCTCGGCTAGTAATTGCGAGGGCAGCTGGACGCGGTAAAGAGGAGTTTGCCGCTTCCGCATTCGGGCGCGGCCTGGGCGGGTATGGGGGCGGGGCTTACAGTACGTCATGGCGTGCTGTCGGTAGCTAGGCTACCGTAGGGAAACAGACAGCAGGTTAGGTTGTTGCAAACCTCAGGACAGGTTAGGTAGGCTCGCGGGGCTGCTCCGTAATGCTGGCATTGATGTAAATGTGGCGTGAAATACACGTCAAGGCATGTGGTGTAGAAATTAATTACACAGCCTAGGGAATTAAAGGAGATAAGGAAGGAATAAAATGCTGGTCTGGCAGTGGAGCAGACATTAGTTGTGTGACCGGTATAAGGTCAAAGGGCGGCATGACACCACAATTAATGAAATCAGCCTACCCTGGATTAGTTGACGTTGTTGGGTCACGAAATTAATTACAAAGCCTAGTGAATTAAAAAAGATAAGGAAGGAATACAATGCTAGCCTGGCAGTGGAGCAGACATTAATTGTGTGACCGGTATAAGGTCAAAGGGCGGCATGACACCACAGTTAATGAGATCAGCCTACCAGGGATATATTGGGATTGTTGGGTCACGTGGGGGCTAGACATGTATGCGGGCGCCAAAATGGCGCAAAAAGCCTAGGGTGGATCATATGAAGGCCATGTAGTGTGAGAAACACTCAGTTAGAGGCTCAGCAGGGCAAAGGTTCGATATGCGCTGAGAGTATCATATGGTAGCTGTGCACATTTCTTGGTCAGTGGTCGGGGCGACCAATGGGAAACGAGTTTCACTTCAGCACCGAGTTCCATGGAATATTATCGTTGAGTCCAATTTTGTGAGAAGAAAGACGATAAATCCATCGCTGCTCTTTTTCAAACAGTCGTGCTTGTGCATTAGGGCCTGGTTGGATTTGCTCAATTACCGTCCATCTCATATCGTTGGGGGTGTGATGCGCTGTAAGAAAATGGTCAGTGAGCCTGGTATTCGTTTTTTTACATCGGATTGTGCTACGATGTTCCGCTATTCGTTGTTTGACTCTTCTTGTCGTCATCCCCACATATGGCTTGTCACAACTGCATCGGATCAAATAGATGACAAATGTACTGTTGCAGTTTGTGTGTGCTCTTTGTTGCCAAATTTTGCCTTCCTCAAGGTTCAAAGTTTTTGTGTTGTTGGTGAGGTGGCAAACGCTGCAGTCACCACATCTGGAATGTCCGATCACTGGGGGTAAGCCCCAAGCGTTGGTGATAGTTTGGTTGGTTGTTGTCATATTCTTTATAGGTCTGGTGTTCACCAAAGTGTCTTTTAGGCTCCGTGCCTTTTTGTAAGAAAACAGTGGCCTGTCCCACTTGTGATTCCCCGTGTGTAGTATTGAGCAATGTTTTCTAATACTTTTGCTGACCTGGTTGGACAACGCATTGTATGTGGTCACGCATGTGAGCGGGAGCTCCTCCTCTTGTCTAGGTGTGTCCTCTAACAAAGCTTGTCGTGGCTGGTTTCTTGCCCTTTTCTGGCATCTCCTTGTGATCTTTTCGGGGTAACCCCGGTTAGTTAGTTTCTCCGTCAGATCTGCTGCCTGGGTTTTGTAGTCCTTTAGTTCGCTACAGTTCCTCCTAAGCCTTAGATACTGGCCGTAGGGTAAATTCTCCCTTAGGGGGCGGGGATGAAAACTGTCAAATCTCAGCAAGTTGTTTTTCGCCGTGGGCTTGAAGTGGGTTTTAGTCTTAAGCTTGTCTGTGTCTCTTTCGATCTCAATATCCAGAAAGACCATTTTGTCTTTGTCAACACTGTGTTTAAAGGTTAGGGTAGGCTAAACACGTGTGACCCTAACCTAAGGTTCACACACAGTTTATATTTTTAAACATTGTTCAGTTGCTCTATAATTAAAATTAATTTTTTGAGTACAACCAGGACAATTTTTAACATTTATTTTTTTGCACCCACAGTCACAACCCGCTCCACTGTAGTCCAGGTGTCGCAGCACACCTTGGTGTCGCTAGGACGCCAAGGTGGACCCCGATGATGAAGCATGTCACCACTAGGTGGTGAGTGAGGGGTTTTAAACTAAAGAACGAAATCACAAGGTGAGGTACAGGAAAGTACTAGTACTGGGTCCTCACTCTGTTATTTCTTGGTAAAAAGCCTCATGGGTCGCCTGGCAGAGAAAGAGACCCTGTGGAGATAAACGAGGTTCACAAGGCTATCTAACCTGTAGGGAGAAAAGAGTTCTGGCTTACCCCATTTTGCAGGACAAGTGGTCTAGTTTACTCATGAGTAGTTCGGTCTGGTTCCTCCTTGGACCTATTCGTCCTTCTGCGGCGCCCGGTATGAGGTGAGTGGGCCGCAAGGCTTAGTTTTTATACTGTTTGTAAACGCGATGCACCTGTTGGGGTTAGAAAAGAGGGAGGGGTGCGCGATAAACGCTGCCTCATGGTGGCTCTATCTGCGCATGTGCAGGAAAGTAGTGCGCGTTTAGGCGCATGCGCGGTGTAATGCCGTAGCGTTCTGTATTGGGCGCATGCGCATGAGTACACGTGCGTGTGTACTGTTATCAGATTGCCGGTGGTCTATATTTTGACTAGACACGGGGGCATTACATGAACAATGGCAAAGTATTCATGGTGTGGGTCAGGGTTCACGTAAGAATGTCAGCGTTAGTGCGTTCTGACGCACTGGGGGAACACAAAGGGAGAAGAAGGGACAGCGAAGGGGGCGCTCATGCAGGAGTGCGGTGGCACTACTACCTGTAATGTTTTGCCAGGGTATCTACATGGCCAGACTGTTCCATGGAATGGAATCGTTAAGGCCATGGGTATGGGTGGAAAGGCGATAAATCCAGCGTTGCTCTTTTTGCAAGAGGAGTTTCTCATCTCTGAGGTTGTCAAATTTCTCAATGACTGTCCACGTAAAGTCATTGGGTGTGTGGTTGTGGGTCAGGAAGTGGTCTGTAAGTTTACTGATGTTTTTCCCACATCTTATGGTGCTTCTGTGCTCTGTCATTCTTGTGCGTACTCTTCTGGTTGTCATGCCGATGTACCTGAGGCCACATCTGCAGGTAATCAAGTATACTAGATTTGAGGAGTTACAGTTTGTGAACTGTCGTTGTGTCCAGGTCTTGCCTGCTTCCAAATTTAGTGTTTTTGACGGGGATGTTAAGTGACATATACTGCAATTGTTACAGGGTTGGTGGCCAGTGATTTTTGGCATGGCCCATGCGTTGACGATGGTGTTGTCTTTATCTTGTTTTTTTGGCCGGGTCTGGTATTCACCAGTTGGTCTCTTAGATTGGTGGCCCTCTTGTAGGTGAAGCGGGGCTTCTCCCACTGTCTGGTACCAGAGTTTATGATTTTCCAGTTGCGGTGTATGATGTTAGACACTTGGTTAGACGCTGTGTTGTAAGTCGTTACGCAAGTTAGGACAGGTTCTTCTTCTGGTTTTTCGACTGTCTCGAGGAGAGCCTCCCTGTTTTGATTCCTGGCTCTTTTGCAGGTTTTATTGATTATCCTGGAGGGATAGCCACGGTCCCTCAGTTTGTGCACCAACTCGCTGGATTGTTCTTTGTAGTCTTTGATGCTGCTGCAATTACGCCTGATGCGTAGGAATTGCCCGTAGGGCAGGTTTTCCCTCAGGTGTCGTGGGTGAAAACTATCAAACCTAAGCAAGGAGTTTCTTGCTGTGGGTTTGTAGAAGGTGGTAGTCGTGAGTCCTCCATTTTCTGGTCTGATGTTCAGGTCTAGGAAGGGTAGCTCAGTGGGACTGCTAGTGCATGTGAAGCGCAAGTACGGGTCTAGTTGGTTAATCCATAACATGAATTTGTCCAGTGATTCCTGATTACCCTTCCATATTACGAGAATGTCGTCGATGTAGCGACGCCACATTCTGATGTTGGTGGAGAAAGGGTTGGTTGGTTGTTGCATGTATGTGTCCTCAAAATGGGCCACATACAATCCTGCCACACTGGGGGCAAAAACACTGCCCATAGATGTGCCATTCGTCTGTAGGTAATAGGTGCCCTCGTATTCAAAATAGTTCTCTTTGAGAGCTAGGGCTGCGCAGTCTAAGATAAAGCTGCCGGGGGTGTTGTAAGTCCAAGTGTTTGCCATGAGGACATCGTGTAGTACCTTAAGCGTGGCGTCTTGTGGAAGGCTAGTGTAAAGGGATTCTATATCTAGTCCTACAAGTAGTTCAGTGCTCGGGTCAAAGTTGATTTCCTGGATTACATTTAGTAGGTGTTTTGTGTCCTTTAGGTAGGTGGGGGTCTGCTGAACCAAGGGATTGAGGAAGAAATCACAGAACCGTGATAACGGTTCTAGCAATGACTTGATCCCAGACACGATGGGTCTCCCTGGTGGTGGAGTGGTGCCTTTGTGTACTTTGGGGACCGTGTAGAAATAAGGAGTCTTTATTTCTTTGGGACACAAGTAGTCCGCCTCTTGCTGTGATATGTGTTCATTGTCTTTGGCATGTTTTACCAGTTGGTTAATGGTGGTCTGTAGTTGTTCAGTTGGATCTTTTTGGAGGCGCTTATAGTTCCTAGTGTCACTGAGGAGCCTCTTGCATTCCTGGTCATAGTCTGTCTTGTTCATCAGGACTATGCCACCACCTTTATCCGCCGGTTTTATTACAAGTTTGGGGTCATGCTGGAGGCGTTGGATGGTGCTTCTGTCTTTATTGGACAGGTTGTTGAAGGTATCTTTCTGTTGAAGTTGTTCTACTTCCGTGTAGACTGCCTGTTCAAAGGTCAGGATTTCTACCGGGATGCTGCCCGGTGGGGGGGTGAAGGTTGATTTTGTTCTCATTCCCGTTTCGTTCGGCGTGCCTCCCGCTTCCATGATGGTGTTGTCTTTTTTCTCAAAGAAAGCCTTTAGTTTAAGCTTTCTAAAGAATTCAGCGAGTTCTACATGTAGTTTGAACATATCCAGTTTTGGCGTTGGAACAAATGAGAGGCCTTTGTTCAGTACTCCCGTTTCTTCTGGTGTGAGTTGTGTGTCAGATAGGTTAAACACGAGAGGGCAAGGTGGTGTTACTTGCTGGTTCCCGCTTGTTCCTTGGTTTTGTTCCTCGTGTTGGAGCTCACTGGCTCTTCTTCGGGTGCCCACTGTACTTGACCTGGGTTCCGTCTCTTGCCCCGGCCTCTCCTGCCCTGGGATAAAAAAGGATATCGCTGGTTTTGATTTCCTTGAAAGAAGGGCATGTTGCCTTGAGGGTACATTTGTGGGTATCCGAAATACGGGGGTGGTAGGTGGCCGAAAAGAGGCGGTGGTGGGCCGAAGTTGTGGTTTTGGGGCCCTTGCCATGGTTGTTGCCAGTGTTGTCCACGTCTGCCTCTCCCTCTCGGGGTGTTGGGTCCTGAGCTTGAGTTACTTGAGGCGCTTGAGATAGAACTGTTGTCTGAGTTATCAGATGATTTCTTGGAGGGGGTGTAGTCATCTTCCGAGTACAGGTACGTTTTAGAGTAACTGAATCTCTTCAGATCTTTTTCAAATTTTTTAATTTTGGTCTGGGTTAAGTAATCTTTGTATTCCGCTATTTCGCGGTTTTGGTCATCAAGTTTCTTTTTAATCCCTGTCACCGTGGTTTTGAAATGTGACTCCGTCGCCTGGATTTCTATCATGATTGCGTCTGATAGACGTTTCGCAGTTTTGATAATAAGGACTAGCCAGTCCCTGGTGCAGTGCCAGGCGATCTGGGCCCAGTCTTTTCGGAATGCTGCGTCATCCAGGAAAATCCTGGGGGCATTGGTGACCAAAAGGCCAGTGGGAGCTGTATTGGTTCGTAGGTATTGTGCCAGGATGACCCCATGCAGAACTGTCCGGATCCTGTTTCTCTTCTTCTCCGTGAGTGAGTCCCAGTCAGTTGATTGGGCTACAGTAGCTGAGATATTGAAGTCTGCCAGGAGTGAGGGATCAGCTAGGATTTCGCTGATATCCTCAGCAGTGTAGGTTAGGCCCATGTTTTTGGCCATGTTAGGGGTAGTGGATGCTCTCACAGCTGCGCGCTGCTTAGTATTATACAGATCAAAGAGAGAGAGAGTCACATTCGGTGCCACTGTGGTGGGCCCGATGATGAAGCATGCCACCGACTAGGTCGGTGGGTGAGGGCTTTATAAGGAAAATATTGCTTTTTTCCTTTCTATTGTCTGACGTACTTGAGTCACTTAAAATCCCCCCTCCCCTTAAACTAAGCTAGTCCACATTGATCTTGACATATAACCCAGGGGATGCGGGCTAGCGTATCTCTCTGGTGTCTAGTGGTGGATCCCTGCTAGGGGATCGCCCTCTTGCGGTGCCAAGAGCATATAGGCAGTGAAAATTAAATGAACCGATCAGCTAATTTCACTTTCACTATAAGGAAGTCAGCACGCCATGCATGCCGATTGTCAGTATACAAAGTGCATCGGGCAGCTGGATTTCAAAATAGTGGGCCTTGGACGTAATGGTTCAATTCATGGCACCGGAGCACCACAATCTTGGACGTAACCGTTATGTCCAAGGCTTGGAAGGGGTTAGTAGATCTATCTCTGACACTGATGTAACTGGAAATGCTTCTCAACCATGATGTGCTCTACATCTGCCACATATATTATGTAATTGATGGTCCCTGCAACCAATATTGGTCAAAGAGTTTTCTCTTGTTGACGTTTGACAAGAATAAAACATGCAATCAAATATTTATGAGATAATAAGATGCAAACATACCTCCATCTTGCACATCCTGGGACAAGACTGCTGGAAAGAGATCGATAGGAAATGCGAAAGGTTTGGAGGTGAGCAAAACACTGAAACATTACCTGAAAGAACAAATTAAAAAATAATTGTAAGGAGGAGATAGATGGATATTAGAAATTAGGGACAAGCAAGAGAAGGAAATAAACTCACTTGCCCTGTGATTTTTTATAGAGCAAAAAAAAGTTAAAGTTAGCAAAGTACTGAAAAAAACACAATTTAGAACCTATAGAAACTGAAAACAGAAAAGCCTATGCATCTTGTTTTCAATGCCTATGATCAGAGAAGAGGACTTGCTGTACGCATGGGAGGATTAACTAAGAGATCTAGTGTGCCATGACGGTGAACCAGGTGCAGTTTTCTGTAGTCATGAATTCCAATGGTCTCTGGGAAGTGTAGTCCTTTTATAACTGTGTTTAATGTGGATGCTGATAAAGCAAGGGAGGAAATGCATACTAGTTGATCTTTTCTGAATATTTACACTTAGGGAAATCTCAATTCTGAGCATGCATACAACATATAATGTGAAGTGCGCACTTTGATGAGAACAAACAGATGGCAGGCAAGAAAAGAAGTGGAGAAGGGCAAAAGGGAAAGGGAGAGAAAGAAGCACATTGGTCGTGGCACTCTTCCTGATAGCCATAGAGCCCCTCACATTCACCATATGCTGCACAGAAGACATTTGGGAAACTGAAATCATAGCCGGCGACCTGAAAACTAAGCTGTATGCGGACATCATACTCCTCACTTTACCCTCTCCAAAACGTTCGCTGTCAGCACCGACGTTCACCATATCAGACTTTACAGTATTTTCCAGGTACAGAAGGAAATAGACCAAAAGTGAAGTCTGGCCCTTGATGGTCTATACCACGAGGGAAGCCCTCCGTGCACATCCATTTCGGTAAATCGACACAAAGATGAAATATTATCAGTATTGATTTCCAATGATGATCAAAGACAATATGACTGCACTGACTGATCAAATGCACAGGGATTTCACTAAATTGATCAAATGGCAATCGTCGCTGTGGGGACGAGTCTAAACTGGGAACATGGTGGTAGTCCAAGGTTTAACTACATTTGCAGCATGCTTAATATACTGGTATTTTCATCAGAACTATGCCTAATAGACACAGCCCTTATAACATACTTCCGGCAAGGTGAGACACGCGGACTGGCCATGTCGAAACTCCAAGCCGCTACTTCAGGCGGACTGAGACTTCCAAAGATGGAAATATATCATATGGCACATTAGCTCTCACATCAAGCATATCATTCTGCCACAGATCTGGAACGCATCAATTGGGTACTCCTGAAACAACAACTGTGGGTGGTCACGGGGACTGCAGGTGGTATATCTGCATCATCCCTCACAGATACCTCAAACAGAACTGCTTTGTGGGCCTAGCGCTGCAGAAGCGATGAAGGAGGAAATCTTTGCCACCATGTACTCTGCCTTTGCTAGGGGGTGCTGGTTTGTTTCCTTCTTTCCCTGTTTCTCTCACAGATCGAGATCATAGACCCAGAAGGTCACTACGTAATATTAACAGGTAAACTGGATGGCAAAGATATAGCCTGTGTGAATATTAATGCCTCCAATGTGGGCCAAACTATCATTCCTATTCTCCCTAATTTTCTGTTCACCCGAATACATCATTACCTTGTGTTACTTGGAGATTTTAACTGCATGGCTGGTGTACCTTTAGATAGATCACACCCCCACTGCTCACATCCCCACTACATAAAACTGCCCACGCATTTCGATGTTGGATTAACGATTGAGGATTTGTTGATACCTGGCGAACCTTAACTTCGGAGGGCGGCTTCGATTCTTATTACTCGGGTACGCACAAGCTATCGGTGCACTTAAATGCTTTCTTATGCTCGGCCAGCGTACATGCAAGAGCTAGAAGGGTTGAATATCTGGTGAAAAATACTGCGACCATCCTTTATTACTGATTCTGGCCTGGGCGCTGTCCAGACCCCGCACTGCGACATGGAAGCTCAATACTGCGAAGCTGATGACCTAGTCTTCAGATCTACCCTAGGGAACGTGTTCAGTTATTACTTTAATGAAAATACGTGTACGACTTCCTCCCCACTAGCGGAGTGGGAGGCATTCAAAATAGCGGTACGTGGTCACAGAATCTCAGCAGTAGTAGGGACTCGGTCCCAGTGTCACACTGAGATCAAACACTTGGAGCACCTCTTAATAAAACCGGATCTACCGACGGAGGGAGCACAGGTGCTGCATGACAGACTGAGAGCAGAAAGCGAAAAACTCCTAAACCTAGTGGAGAGACTCACGGCATACGAATAGTGAGAATATATAAAACTAGGGCACACATAGAATGTTATAAATCCAGCAGATTACTAGTGTGGATGCTCAATCCTGATAGACAGGGTTCCCAAATATTGCAGATGCAAAACAAGGGGAGGGTGACCAGCGTTATAGGTAAGCCGAGATTAATACGGCCTTTGCTGTCTATTATTCTGACATCTATGGGTGCTCTGATGTGGACCCAACCCAGCCAGTGCAGGATTATGTTCTATCGGCAAGTACAAAGCAAATGACACAGGTAGTGGCTGCATCCCTAGGAAGTGACATCACAATCCAGGAGGTGAGGGGGCGAGTAAAGCCGTGGGCAAGGTACCAGGCTCAGATGGCTTGACCCTGGAATTTTATGCATCTTGTGCAAACTCGCTTCCCCCAATCTTGACTACACTGTATAATGCAGCAAAAACAGTGGTGGAACTACCACCAATGAAGGGAAAGTCCCTGTTTGTTCCACTCCACAAAAAGGGTAGAGTGATAAGATACCATCCTATAGACTGCTCTCCATATTAAATGTAGATTATAAACTACTTAGTAAATTGTTGGTGACTGGGCCCCCATCTAGGTGATCTTATTCACACGGATCAAATGGGTTTTATACCTAAACGCAGTTTGATCCCTAACATTCACCTAATGCTCCATACCCTATTAGTGGACTATCCTAGAGCACTAGTGATCAACACTGACACAGAGACAGCATGTGACTATTGGCGCTGAGACTTTCTTGATGCTACTCTGGCCAGCATGGGACTGGGGAATGGCTTCCTCACCTGGACACGTTTGCTATATTTGCCCCTGATGTCTCCGGTCCAAAATGGGGTGTGATATCAGCACCCTGTAGGGTAGAGGCTGATGCCACACAGGGTTGCCCGCTGCGCCAGTGCCGTTTGCCTTGGCTGTTGAGACCCTGGCCCTGACACTCTGCACCATCCATCATTATCGAGGAATAGTGATTGACGACCACCCCATCTATATCCCCCTATATGGAGAGGATCTATAAGTGTACCGGCGTGGGGAACACGCAAATGTGGATCACGCATTTAGAGCTTTGGATGATTTTAGCCAGACGTCGAGAGTCCAGGTGAATTGGGATAAGTCAAATGCATTCCCGATACATGCTCTGACACCAGTCACTATTCTGCCAGAAATCGGGGAGGATCTCTGCTCGGAACCAGTCACATTATGCTTCCTGGGCATTCATATTTACTACAACTTGGCCGATCTTGAGCAATCTTCAACTGGCACTGATTTTTGCAGACATCCATAAATTTCTGGCTAATACTTCCTCTATCAGTCGCAGGCAGGGTGATACTGTGAAGGTGGTTTTCCTTCCCAGTCTCTTTCATTACTTTGCAGCTCGCCCAAATTGGCTCACAAAATCCATCTTTTGGTAGATTAACAGCCTATTGATATACCTCATATAAGGCACAGGACGTCGTAGACTGGCATTAATCAAACTACGGCTCCCCACTGATAGAGGTGGGTTAGCGGTCCCTGACTTGGAGCTTTATTGCCTGGCGGCGCACCTAAAATGGGCAGCGTACTGAAGACATTGTCGATGGGGGAGAGGGGCGTGATAGAGACTGGCGTACACTTTCTCTACGCCAGTACCATGCTATGGGCCAGATTGATTAGCCCTAATGCTCAAACAACCGTTAAATATCTGGTCTTTTGCTGGACATCCTGAAATTTCAATGGGCCTGGGTCTTGCAGCGAACACAAATGAGGGTTCCGTGTGCGAAGTACTTTACACTGTCGGCATTACTACAACTCTCACATGAGGTATATTGGTCTAGGTTGTTGGAGAGAAAGGGTATAAAAGTGCTATGGAGTGGGTAACAGGTGGAAAACTAAGGAACTTTGTGATACTCGTAAACAATTATACTCTACCTTCCCACCACTATTTACTGTATGGGTCAGTGGCGGCAAACATGCGGAGGCCATGGGGGAGGACAGGCAAGAACCCCTGAAACAGAGGGGTAGAAACCATGTGGAAATAACATCAATCCACAAAGTGATGGGAGGCGGGTGGGGGTAGAGATCTGAGAAGTTCCAGAAGAGTCAGTTGTTACACAGCTGTAGAAGGCCCAGAGAATCCTTGCATCTGTAACACTATTCAAAGCATCACATAACAAAATTCCATAACAGAACACCATCAAGACCAATGTCTGTACATTGCCATATTACATCATATAACAACAAACAGTAAAGGCTTCCTTTCTGCAGAGGCTACACATCTTCGCCCCTTTTTAACACCACACACAGACATACACACACATACACACACACACGCACAGAGCCACAGAGACACTACCACACACAAAACAGGACAAGAAATCAACCCAGAGAACCAGAGGAAAGCAATACCCAAGGTAAATATGAATCACTAACCAGACGCCACTCAACATGTAAGAGGAGCATATCTTTTAGGCACTTTGTTAACACGAGTACTCCTTAAACCAGAACTCTGCACCATTCCCTGCAACAGACACTTGTTTGTCACTTACATTTTTTTTCACTTTCATGATCACATTTTCCATTTCTAACAACTCTTGCCATATTTCACCTTTGCCCATTCGAAACACGAACAGCAATACCTCTAACCTCAATGACTCCAAAAGGATCTCAAAATTTCAAAGGTGACTTTCTAAACAAATTGGGGTCTTCCTGACATGTGCCAAATCACCCATTTCGAATTTGACCTCCTGGACATATTTTTAGCTACACCTCATGTCCCTCTGACAACGGGCAACACTGTTTGTCACTTAATTTCCCGGCATCATCACTTGCTGTAGACATTCATCACAGCCTATCTCCTTCTCATGAGTTTAAAAGGTGCTTTACCAGAGATCGAATGAGGTGTAGATCTATAAGCCCACACTAAATCTCACAGTCTACTCTGTCTACTCTGGATGTCACCGCGCTCTGGATACACTCCACTTTTAGTTGGCCTGAGGGTGGTACAATGGCGTGCATAAATGTCTCACCCCACACTTGTCTAAAAACTCTGTCACTGTGGAAGAAGTAAGTTGAACTCGATTGTCAGTGAGCAGCTCCTTGGGAGTCCCTTCTTTAGCAAACACTTCACAAACAAAAGGAATCACAGAGTTCGTGTTGGGTTCGGCTATACCACGTACTTTCACCCACCTGGAAAGATGATCCATCCTTACAATAGTGCATCATATTGGAAGGTAATTCATGAAAAGGGTAAAAAAAAAAAAAAAAAAAATTCTGCCAGACCCTACCAGGACATGATACAGGCACAGCAGTAGGCACAGAGGTCACCAAATGTTTATCACTCATACAGCATGGTGCACAATTTCTCACTAATCTTTCTACCTCCATATCCACTCCAGGGCACCAGAAATCATTTCTTATCCTACGCTTAATCAATCAATCAATCAATCAAGACATTTATAGAGCGCACTACTCACCCGTAGGGTCTCAAGGCGCTGGGGGGGGGGGGTGTCGTTACTGCTCGAACAGCCAGGTCTTGAGCTTCTTCCTGAAGGAGAGGTGGTCTTGGGTCAGGCGCAGGTCGGTCGGGAGGGAGTTCCAGGTCTTGGCGGCCAGGTAGGAGAAGGACCTTCCTCCTGTTGTCGCTCTTCGGATGCGGGGGACGGCGGCGAGGGCGTGGCTGGTTGATCTGAGGTGGCGCTTGGGAGCGTAGAAGTTGATTCGGTTGTTGAGGTAGCTCGGGCCTTGATCGTGTAGGGCTTTGTGTGCGTGGGTGAGGAGACGGAAGGTGATTCTTTTGTTGACGGGGAGCCAGTGCAGGTCTCTCAGATGTCCGGAGATGTGGCTGTTTCGTGGGATGTCGAGGATGAGTCTGGCTGAGGCGTTCTGGATCCGCTGGAGTCTCTTCTGGAGCTTGGCGGTGGTTCCGGCATAGAGGGCGTTGCCGTAGTCCAGTCGGCTGGTGACGAGGGCCTGGGTGACAGTCTTCCTGGTCTCGGTGGGGATCCACTAGAAGATCTTCCGTAGCATGCGCAGGATGTTGAAGCATGACGAGGAGACGGCGTTGACTTGTCTGGTCATGGAGAGGGAGGAGTCCAGGATGAAGCCCAGGTTGCGTGCGTGGTCCGTCGGTTTGGGTGCGGTGCCCAGGGCGGGGGGCCACCAGGAGTCGTCCCAGGCGGAGGGCGAGGAGCCCAGGATGAGGACCTCCGTCTTGTCTGAGTTCAGTTTCAGGCGGCTGGTCGTCATCCACTCGGCTACATCTTTCATCCCTTCGTGCAGGTTGATTCTGGTGGCGGCGGGGTCGTTGGTCAGGGAGAGGATCAGCTGAGTGTCGTCGGCGTAGGAGATTATGTTGAGGTTGTGTTGGCGTGCGATGGCCGCGAGGGGGCTCATGTAGACGTTGAAGAGGGTGGGACTCAGCGAGGATCCTTGAGGGACGCCGCAGATGACTTCGGTGGCCTCTGACTTGTACGGTGGTAGGCGGACTCTCTGTGTTCTTCCGTCGAGGAAGGAGGTGATCCATTCCAGTGCCTTCTCCTGGATTCCGATGTTGCCGAGGCGCTGCACTAGGGTGCGGTGGCAGACAGTGTCGAATGCCGCGGAGAGGTCCAGGAGGATGAGGGCCGCTGTTTCTCCGTTGTCCATCAGGGTTCGGATGTCATCGGTGGCAGCGATGAGGGCGGTCTCGGTGCTGTGGTTGGCTCGGAAGCCAGACTGTGAGGGGTCGAGGGATCCATTCGTCTCGAGGAAGGCGGCCAGCTGTTTGTTGACGGTCTTTTCGATGACTTTGGCCGGGAACGGGAGGAGCGAGATGGGACGGTAATTCTTGAGTTCGGTGGGGTCCGCAGTAGGTTTCTTGAGTAGAGCGCTGAGTTCGGCGTGCTTCCAGCTCTCCGGGAAGGTGGCGGTGTCGAAGGAGGTGTTGATAATGTCCCGTAGGTGGGGTGCGATGACAACGTCGGCCTTGTTGAAGACGTGGTGAGGGCAGGGGTCGGTCGGAGATCCGGAGTGGACGGAGTTCATTGTGCGGATGGTGTCTTCGGTGCTGATCGGAGTCCAGGCGCGGAGGGTGGTGGTGGGTGGCGTTGCTGCGGTTGTGGCGTGCGTCGGTTGGATGCTGAAGCTGTTGTGTATGTCCGCGATCTTGTTGTGGAAGTAGGAGGCGAGGGAGTTGCAGAGGTCTTGCGATGGGGTGATGTCGTTGTTTCCGGCGTTGGGGTTGGAGAGCTCTTTCACGATGTTGAAGAGTTCCTTGCAGTTGTGTGCGTTGTTGTCCAGCCGGTTCTTGTATGTGTTTTTCTTGGTGGCGCGGATCAGTTGGTGGTGTTTCCGGGTGGCGAGCTTGAGGGTGGTCATGTTGTCCAGTGTTGGTTCGCTTCTCCATACTTTCTCGAGGGCTCGGCAGTTCTTCTTGGAGCTCTTGAGTTCGTCGGTGAACCATGGGGCTTTTCTGCTGCCGGGTCTGCTGGGCGGGGTCCTCAGAGGGGCGAGTTCGTCCGCTCAGTTGCTGATCCATTTCGTGAGGTTGTCGGCGGCCTGGCTGGGGTTCGCTGAGCCGGCAGGAGGATGCTGGCTCAGGGAGGCGGTGAGCTGGTCGGCTGTGATCTTGTTCCAGCTTCTTCGGGCAATCTGTTGCTGGTGGTGGTGGATCGTCGTTCTTTTGAAGGTGAAGTGGACACAGCTGTGGTCCGTCCAGTGGAGTGCTTAGTGGCACTCATACCCAGATAGCCTACATGAGCTGTCTCCCAAATCTTTTGGTTGAAACATCCTGGGGGAATTAACTTATCACCTCTTACCAACAATCCTCCTTTCACAGATAATTCATCAGCCACCTTGCAATAAGATTGCAAAGACGTCTCCAAAGTTTTTACCCTTGGCTCCCCAAAATTTCCTAAACTTCATGAGCTTTTTCAATGCAGTATCCTCCCTCAACCCATCACACAATACTATTATATCGGAACAAATGACCAAATCTATCTGTACATCCATTTAACAAACATCTAATGGTAACCAATACAGAAAGTCCGTTCTAATGTTCTTTCCTCCTGCAATATGAATCACAATAAAATTGAACTCCAATATTTTGATAGATAATCAGGCTAAGGATCTTAATTTGGATTGTAGACAAAATATCAAAGAGTGTCTGTGATTGGCCCTCAAACTAAATGTTCTTCACCAGAGATATGGCTGAAACTTGTCAACACCCCAAAAGCATTCCAACATTTTTTTTATCTATTACAGAATATTGTGTTTTTGTCCCACCCATCAAAGAGGTGGTAACATATTTCGCCAATAGGAAAGGGTCCCCAAGGGAGCCCCTCCCGGTTGTGAATGTGGGTGCCAAAATGATTTTAAGAACAGCCAGTGGCCCCACGGACCACGACCTACTCTTAAATAAAAAATTAAAAGTAAACTTTTCATTTTGTTTTTTAAATGCATTCTGCTTTTCATTTAGGAAAACGGGCTCCATTTCAGGAAAAAATAATGCTTTATTTAAAAAGCCACAGACATAGTGACCATCCCTGTGTTGACAATCTATTCCCAATGGGATGCAAAGTACGGCCTAACTCATGAATATTGATGAGGAAGGTCATTTGTGAACCGATTGGGCATTGCTAAATGTGTCTAAGACACTTTAGTACACTGCATTGCATTAGTCTCAAATTGCGAATCGCACAAAATCGCAATTAGAGACTCGTAAAATGAAACACCCGTACATCCGCCTCGAAGTGCAATAAAAATCAATGCAGTGCACATATTTCTCAAGTCATAGTGAAAATAAGTACAGCCTGTACATATTTCTCGTAGTGTAGTGTGCTAATAGTGCTCTAACAGTGTAGCAGAAAAGAGTGAGGTATGCACACATTTCTTATTGTGCAGAACAAATCTTAGTACTGTTAAAAGATTTTCAAAGTGTATTAAACAACAGTTCAGATGGTGCACATATTTTCATACAGATTCCACAGACAACAGAAAACAGAACGGAAGTGTACACTGATTTCTCCTCGAGTAGTAAAAAGCCGTGCAGCGTCCCATTATTTTTCAAGGTGTAGTAAACAGTAGTGCAGTGTGCACATATTTCTCATAGTGCACTAAACAGCAGCATGCAATGCTTTATCATAGTCAATTAAAAGTAATGAAGTGTGTACACAGAGTGCAGTAAACAGCAGTGCGGTGTGCACAGATTCGTCAGTGCAGGAAAAAGCAATGCAGTCCACATATTGCCGTCACAGAAAAAACAGTGTGGTGTGAACAGATCACTCAGTGTAGTAAGATGCAATGCAGTGTGCCACAGATCCCTCATATTGCAGTATAATGCAGTACAGCGTGTACAGATTTCTTAAAGTGTAGTAAGATGCAGAACAGTGTGCACAGATCCCTCTTATTGTAGTATGATGCAGTACAGTGTGCACAGATCCCTCATATTGTAGTATGATGCAGTGCAGCGTCCAGAGATTTCTTAAAGTGTAGTAAGATGCAGTACAGTGTGCACAGATCCCTCTTATTGTAGTATGATGCAGTACAGTGTGCACAGATCCCTCATATTGTAGTATGATGCAGTGCAGCGTCCAGAGATTTCTTAAAGTGTAGTAAGATGCAGTACAGTGTGCACAGATCCCTCTTATTGTAGTATGATGCAGTACAGTGTGCCCAGATCCCTCATATTGCAGTATGATGGAGTGCAGCGTCCAGAGATTTCTTAAAGTGTAGTAAGATGCAATACAGTGTGCACAGATCCCTCTTATTGTAGTATGATGCAGTACGGTGTGCACAGATCCCTCATATTGTAGTATGATGCAGTGCAGCGTGCACAGATTTCTTAAAGTGTAGTAAGATGCAGTACAGTGTGCACAGATCCCTCATATTGTAGTATGATGCAGTGCAGCGTCCAGATATTTCTTAAAGTGTAGTAAGATGCAGTACAGTGTGCACAGATCCCTCTTATTGTAGTAAGATGCAGTACAGTGTGCACAGATCCCTCATATTGCAGTATGATGCAGTGCACATATTTCTTAAAGTATAGTAAGATGCAGTACAGTGTGCACATGTGGAAACTTGGCAGAGATCACTGTTAGCATGAGCTGAAGCCATTTTGTTTGTGGCATCCATTTTAGTTATCCATGTGTTTGCCATGTGCTTCTCGGTCTTTGCTGTTGCCTGCTTCTCTATTACATCTGAGGCATTATCCATTGTTAACTCCTGCAGCACTGAGCCTGAGCACTGTGCATGCTCAGAAGGGCCTGCAGCTGCTAGGATGCACCTGTTACACACTTAACTATCAGGCTATTTTCACTAATGTCAGCAATATTGTAACTCCTCTCACTCTGTTAAATAAGCTATACTTATTTATCCTTATATGTAACTCGCTATTTGTGTGCACACTTGTACTGCCTCTGTTTTAGTCTCCATGTTTACTCAGCAGTAAATAGGGTATAAAAGGCCCTTGGGTTCTGTACTCCATGTGCGCCTCATACATTTCCTGAGGGTTATGTGTCAATGTAGTTCCACTTATGAGTCCTAAAAGACTATTTGTTTAATATTACAGCTCCGTGCCAATCTCTATTCTGTTAGTCTAAAGGACCAGTGTGCAAAGAAGGCGAACCCCTGCACCGGTGAACCTCTGAAAAGGCTCACTCCGACACACAGATCCATCATATTGAAGTATGATAGTGCAGTACAGATCAGTGCGGTGGCACTGATTCCTCACAGTGCGTCAGTATGTAGAGCAGCCTGCACGGATTCCTCACAGTGCAGGAAGATGCAGTGGAACATATTTGTCATAGTTCAGTAATATACAGTCCAGTATGCCGAGATTCCTCAGATTGCACTAAGAGGCTGTGCACACAGATTTCTTACAGTGCAGTGAAATACAGTGCAGCATGCAGAGACTCCTCACAGTGCAGTAAGGTGAAGTGCAGTGTGCACAGACTCCTTACAGTACAGTAAGGTGAAGTGCAGTGTGCACAGACTCCTTACAGTGCAGTAAGTTGCAGTGCACAGATCCCCTCTTTAATACAAATGATGCCCATAAACACCCCAAAGGCCGGAAGGAAAGCCCCCCAGGGCCCCCGGATAGAAGAGCCGAGCTCAGCCTCAGGGGCCCAGATAGAAAAGCCCAGCTCAGCCCCAGGGCCCTCCAGATAGAATAGCTCAGTTCAGCCCCAGGGGCCCCGGATAAAAGAGCCGAGCTCAGCCCCAGGGCCCCCGGATAGAAGAGCCCAGCTCAGCCCCAGGGGCCCCCGGATAGAAGAGCCCAGCTCAGCCCCCAGGGGCCCCCGGATAGAAGAGTCCAGCTCAGCCCCAGGAGCCCCTGGATAGAAGAGCCCAGCTCAGCCCGGCTCCTGCAGAGATTCCCTCCAGGATTATTCAGTCTATTTCTACAAACACAGAAGAAGGTGCTGACAATCTCCTACCTGAGCAGAGACCTGTGCAGACATGTCCAGGCTCTCTCCTCCACCTGGAGTTGGGGGTGGGGTGTTAGATCTGGGTTCTGAGGGGGGCAGATCTGAGGTCTGGGGGGTCTGAAGATGAAGGTATATGCCCACCAGACAGGGCTCCTTCCTCCCCTGCAGCAGGCTGGACACACCAGGAGACGCCGGAAGTGATGTCAGCATCCGCTGCTGGTGCTGTCTCTGCCGACGCTGACCCGGAAGAGGAAACCCTTCTCCCTTTCATACAATGTGCAGCTCAGTGGGTTTCATCAGCAGGCGAGGAGCGCCCTCTGTTGGCCGCTGACAGAACCACCGTCTCCAGGCTCTAGCAGTGAATACATTTCACACAAACAAGTATTTATACCTGTAAATACCTGGGTGCTTTAGATTTTTAGATGTTACAGACCGGATTGACACCTAAAACCAGCTGAGATGGCAACACTAGTCACAGACATGGATGATCTTAAGTCACACAATACAAATACTGCATTTACAATCCAGCGGGCCACACAGATGCGGCATTACTAAGCTGTCAGTGCGACGGATATGCAGTTTGTTTTAATTTCAGGAATTATTCATTTTAGGGAATCTCGGTTGTGTTAATGTATTTTTCGAATTGTGTTGGCTGGTCTGTTTTAAAGCGGGTTTGTGTTGTAGCCTGATTTGTGCACAAGCTAATATTTAAACACAGAGTTACATAATATTTGTTTTGGGTTAGTGTTCCAGATGGTATTTATGTATTATGTATGTACAGCGTGATTATGAGAATGCTTGCATTAATTCAGGATTGGAGTTTTAAGTGTGATTGTATATTTCATGGCGTAAAACATTTGTTTTAAAGGATTGAAAATGTCTGTATGAAATACAGATTGTGAGGATGGATTTTGGATAGAACTGACCAGGATTCAACTTCTTGGATGTTTCATAGGTGGGGACCTTTCCACAGGTACACTGGGCATCTTGTGGTGCTCTCCATGCCCAGGGGCTCTGGGTGTTGTACACTTTTGGAGTGTCTTTTTGTTCTTGATGAGAGCGAACCTGTTTGTTGTGGCACATTTCAGGTCTTTTTTTAACTTATATTTCAGTTAGCTGACTAGTGAACACATTGGTACACCTTGTAGTTGCTTCTAGGAAATTCACTGTGCAAAAACCATAGGTTAAATTAATAGATGATAATGTCAGTTATAATGTTACATTTGAAGCTTAGAAATCACTGAAATCCAGCAGGTATAGTTTACTGAGCTAACTATATTTCTTGCCCCCACCGATCACTGCTTAAGACCTCCCATACTACATCACTTTTGACATGTTAAATGACATCATTGATGACATCTACAATAACAAACCCACATTTCTTTTTTATAAACTTTGCCTCAGGCGTTGGAATAAGTTTAGGGTATTCCTACCCTGCCCCTTACGTACTATTTTTTTGGTGACATGTAGGCCACAAGAACCAAGTCTCAATGTCCTGTAAGTGCGGCCACAACATTTGTCTTGCTGTTGCGGCCAGCCAGTCACATCGCTCAACCCCACGGGACCACTCTTAAGTTGACCAACAAGAAAACAACGCTATCTCAGCCAATTAGAATGCTTTTTTAAAATTCCCAGTATATCAGAATTACCACCAAACCAACTGTCCCGATATCAAAACTACCCAACAAATTTACACCAAATCACAACAGCCGACCGGTCCTGGCTCACAAACTAAAGAAAAGCCTGCTGGAGTGGAAAAAAAGTAAATAACAATGATCGCTTTCAGTACACAATGCATTTATGAGATTAAAAAAAATAATGTGATCATTAAATATACTTTTCAGATGGTGAAATGGTCCACCATGCATTGCAAAGGAAATATTCCATAAGAGGGGGAATAATAACACTAAAGAGCCAATAGCATGAGGTGAGAAGGATATTCTCCTTTGGTTGCAGCCAAAGCTCACTCAGTGCACAACTTGATAACAACAGGAGCAGACGTGGCCCGTGCAGGTAACAACGGTGGGTGGGGAGGCCAGGTTGGGGGGGATTTCGAGGAACAATGTTGAGGGAAACTTACATAAATAACTAATTTTCCCTCAGCATCGTCCCTCAAAACCCCCCACAACCCAGCCCCACCGCCCCACCGCTGTTACTGGCACAGCCTGCGGCTAAACAGGTGTGCAAAAACCAGCGCCATCAAGCTAGACCTAAAAAGCATAAGACACCGTCATGGTTAGTTGTGCAGGGGACTTATGTCTGGGTAAAACAAACCTTAATTGAAGAACTTTATTATAAACAACACAATTAACAAATTATTATAACTCATGCACCTCCATGCAGAGTGTATTCCGAAGCCAAACTACACTAACTATAACTTGCCGCTCTACCATGCACTCTGTTCTCACAAAAGATTTGATCTGCGATGTCATTTCGGTTCTGGTAAATACTATTATTTTAGACAGTATAAGCGAGATAATATAAAACAGTAGAAGTAGTTTAGGAGAAGGCATGAGTTATAGTTAATGTAGTGTGTCTACTGAGTCAAATACTCTGAGGCCCGATTCATAAAGGTAATCTGAGACAAAAGTCGAACTTTACGACTTTTGGTGTTCACAGAGGTAATTTACAAGTCGTATCTTTTCATCCGCAGTTGGGCCAGAATCTCTGGCTTTGGCTGTACTATCCGCACCCAAGGCTGTACTCTCTGGCTAAAGCCGAACTCTCTGGCTCGGGCCGAATGAAGTGTAATCAGTGGGCTGGAATGCAATTTTTACAAAAAGCAACATTAGGAACGTGTGGTAAATGGTAATGGAGGCCATGAAATTCAGTTTGGGCAGGGAAAAGGGTGTGGCCGGATACTACCTCATATCCCAGAAAAGTTTGCTCATTTGCATCATGGTACATGCAGTACACAGTTTGTGCTTCCCTCAGTGATGGCTGTAGTATCAGCACTACAGTAAACGCTAAGGGGAGATTCTGGCCCGACTGCGGACATAAAGATATGAATCGTAAATTACCTCTGTGAATACCAAAAGTTGTATAGTTAGATTTTTGTCTCAGATTGCATTTGTGAATAAGGCCCACTGTGTATGGAGGTGTGCGAGTTTTAATAATTTGCCGCTGTAGTGTAAATTATAAATTAAAGGTATATGTTTAGAAATGTGGGTTCTGTGTGGTTTCAGTTTGGTTTGCAGATAAAGAATAAATACATTTATATTAAAGGTGGTATCTAAATTATAAGTTTAAGGCACACCTACAACTTAAGAATTGCTAATGTTTGTGTGTTTTCATTTTGGTGTGTATAGAAAGAATAAATAACATTATCCTAACTATAAAAATGGTTTACCCTTTTGCTTTTTCTATGAATTTCAATGGTGATTAATTTTTAATAAAAAATATGTTTCAAAGCATACAGTTTACTGTCGTCAAGTAGACTGTTAGTAAATGGAGTATAGTAGAGTAGAATGGAGTATAGTGTTGTGTAGTTGTGGAATAGAATGGAATGTGGTACAGTGGAGCGGCTTACAGAGGAATAGTGTAGAGTGGGGCGGTGTACATTGGAGGGGTAGAGTGGAGTGCAGTAGACTGGAGTGATGTACATTGGAGGGGTAGAGTGGAGTGCAGTAGACTGGAGTGATGTACATTGGAGGGGTAGGGTGGAGTGCAGTAGAGTGGAGAGGTGTACAGTGGAGTAGATTGGCACACTATACAGTGAAGTAAATTGTTATATAGCGTGGTGGCATGGTATATAGTACAGTGGTGTGCAGTGCACTAGAGTAGCAGGCCTTGTATAAAGTTGAGTAAATTGTTATAAATTGGAAAGGCATTGTCTACAGTACAGTGAAGTGGTGCCTTAGAGTGTTGGGAAGTGTTGTAAAATGGAGTAGAGTGCTGCACACTAGGGTGTTAGCGCATAAAGTGGAATAGAGGGTTGTGCACAGTAGTTTAGGTGCATAGAGGGGAGTAAATTGTTATAACTTGGAGCAATGTTTTCTACAGTATAGTGAGGTGGTGTGTTTTAGAGTGTTGGAAAGTCATAGAGTGGTGTACACTGGGGTGTAAGAGGATACAGTGGAATAGAGAGTTGTGCACGGTAGTTTAGGTGCATAGAGGGGAGTAAATTGTTATAACTTGGAGCAATGTTTTCTACAGTATAGTGAGGTGGTCTGTTTTAGAATGTTGGAAAGTCATAGGGTGGTGTACACTGGGGTGTAAGAGCATACAGTGGAATAGAGGGTTGTTCAGTGCCATAAAGTGGGGTAAAGTGTCCCCTACAGTGAAGTAGAGTGTAATAGAGTCCAGTGGAGTGCTGTAGCATAGAGTGGGATAGCGTGTTCTAGAGCACATTCGCATGGTGTTGTTCTCAGTTAGTGGTGTAGTCTAGGGTGTAGCAAAGTGTTGTACAGTGGAGTGGTGCGGTGCAGCAGTGTCTCATTTTAACTGTGGTGGAGCAGCATAGATGGAGTTGTGTAGAGAGTTGTAGAGTGGAGTATAGAGGCTTAAAGTGATATAGCATTAAATAGAGTGCTGTGCAGTGGCATTGAGAGGCGTTACATTGTTGTACAGTGTAGTATAGTGTGGTATACAGTGCACTTGTGTACAGTGGAGTGGCGTAGAATGGTGTGGCATACACCGGAATACCATAGAGTGGAGTGGGGAAGAGTGGAGTTTTATCTACAGCAGAATAGCGTAGAGTACAGGGGAGAGGTGTAGAGTAGAGTGGGGTAGAGTGGGGTAGAAGGGAATGAGGTACATTGGAATAGTGTTGAGAAGAGTGGTTTGGAGGGGGAGTAGCTTCCAGTGAAATAGCGTACAGTATGGAATCATGCACTAAATTAGGGAACAGTGGAGTAATGTAGAGTGGAGTGGCATACACGGAAGTGCCTTAGAGTGGAGTGGCATACACTGAAGTGCCTTAGAGTGGAGTGGCATACACTGGAGTGCCTTAGAGTGGAGTGGCGTACACTGAAGTGGCTTAGAGTGGAGTGCCGTACACTGAAGTGCCTTAGAGTGGAGTGGCGTACACTGAAGTGGCTTAGAGTGGAGTGCCGTACACTGAAGTGGCTTAGAGTGGAGTGGCATACACTGGAGTGCCTGAGAGTGGAGTGGCATAGTGTGGAGTGACGTACACTGAAGTGGCTTAGAGTGTAGTTGGCATAAAGTGGGGTGACGTACACTGAAATGGCGTACAGTGGAATAGTTTACACCGTGGGGGGAATAAAGAGGAGTGGCATAGGGTGGAGTGGGGTAGCGTGGAATAGCATAGAGTGGTGCACAGTGTAGTGAAGTGTTGTACAGTGGAGTGGGGTGGACTATAGGGCCGTACAGAAATTTAGGGTACTGTGGAGTGGCATACAGTGGAATAGCGTACAGTGGAGTGGTCAAGAGGAAATTGGCGTAGAGTGGAGTGTCACACAGTGAAATAACGTACAGTCCAGCGTTGTGCATTGAAGTGGCTTAGAATGGCACAGAGTGGATAAGCGTAGAGTTTAGGGACATAGAGTGGAGTTGCCTAGAGTAGAATATTGTACAGTGGAGACATTTTAAAATCGACCAGACCTCGATAAATAAAGTTGTGGAGAGAGTGGTGTAGAGTAGAGTGGGGTAGAGTGGGGTGGGGTAGAGAGGAATAGCGTACAGTGGAGTGGTGTAGAGGGGATGATGTAGAGTGGAGTGGCACACACTGAAATATCAATTAGTGGAGTAGCCAAGAGTGGAGTGGCATACAGAGGAGCAGCGTACACTGGAGTGCCTTAGTGTGGAGTGGTGAAGCTTTAAGGTAGCGCACACTGGAGTGGCATACAGTGGAGTTGTGTGCCGTGGAGTTGAGTACACTGGAATGGCGTACAGTGGAATTATATACAGTGGAGTCGCTTACAGTGGTGAGTGGAGTGGCATGGCATGTTGTAGTCTATAATGGTGTTGAGTAAAGTAGAGTGCAGGGAAGTGGAGTGGCGTAGCATACAATAAAGTAAAGTGTCATGAATTGGAGTACCATTTTGAACAGTAGAGTGTGTTGATGTGTCAGACATTATTGGTAAGTGTTGTAGGCAGCAGTAGAGTAGAGTGGAATATATTCCAATTAGAGCGGAGTGGTGTAAAGTACAGTGTGTAGAGTGTGGTAGAGTAGATTGGCAGTGCTATAGAGTACAACGACATAGAGTGGCGTCTAGTGGAGTGGATGACTGTGCCATAGAGTAGAGTGGAGAAAAGTGGTGTACAGTGGCATCCAGAGAGTTACGTACAGTATCAAATAGTGGACTAGAGTATCATAGAGTGGCATAAAGCGGAGTTGAGTGGCTTACAGTATAGTACAGTGTTGTACAGTGGAGTGTAGGAGCAAAGACTGGAGTAAGGTGTCAGAGTGGAATACGATGTAGTTGAATGTTGTAGAGTGGAGTTGCATAGAGTACAGTAGTGTGCCAAACAGTGGATTTTGTACAGTAGCGTTAAGCGAGGTAATGTCTAGTACCGAGGAGTAGATTTGAGTGGAGTGGGGTAACATAGTGTGGAGTAAAGTATAATAGTGTGGGTTGGTGTGTCACAGAGCAGAGTCATGTGGAGTGGAGTGGCATAGCGTAAGTAGTAAACTGTCATAAATTTAGTGGGGTCTTGTACAGTAAAGTGTAGGGCTGTGTCATAGAGTATAGAACATGGTTGTATAGTGGATTAGAGTGATCCACAATGGAGTATACGTTCATAGAGTGGAGTATAGAGTTGGACAAATGTGTGTATGGGGAAGAGTAGAGTGTCGTAGAGTGCCATGAAGTTCATATTACTCTGCCACAGTATAATGTTCACTGCGCTATTTCTCCAGAAGTAAGTCTTCAGTTGGTTCACATGGAACACCCTTTGAGGTTAGAGTGTGTTACCTGTGTCCAGCAAACAGTTCACATCAGACACTTTCCGCTTCCCCTTGTGTGGTCCACACCACTTATCCTCCAAAGCTTTCAGAGGTATGAGCTTTCACACCAACATCGCCAGACCCTCCTAATGCCCAATCAGCATTGATTTCTTGAAATAACACTCCTTTTATTAGCTCCTGAGTAGCCTGAAGGTTTTTCATCGCCTGATCCATGTATTGCCCCATTCAACTTCTGAGCCCAATCACATAGTCAACCACATCATTTTGTGCGAACTTGGAAGTTCCTTCCACTCTTTGCTGTTCAACCTGAGTGGGCCCCAGACTGGGCGCTCACACAGAAGTCAAAGTGACTGAAATCCATGCCCTCGTTAGTGAATAAGAGACAATGCAGGAAAAGATCCCTCTTCCTCCTCAAGTTTTCTGATAACCCTCTCTTTATACTTTTAAGGGTTTTGTTAAACTTCTCCACTAATCCCTTGGTTTGTGGATGGTTTGCAGTGGAGAAAGGATGTCCCACCAGCTTGCTATCACATCCCTATACATATGAGAGTATTTGAAATGGTTTCCCTGGGTGAAAATCACAGTCTTCGGAAATACAGTCCAGAAAAGATGCCCAGGAGAGCCCTAACTCCCACCTATGCTATTGTGTGTTTCAAAGGTGCCACTTCTAGACACCTGGTGCCATGATCAACTGCAATCAAAATGTCCTGCTGCTGGGGGGAGGTGTATGGAGCCTCTACCCTGGGCTGCTGGGTAGTTCATCAGAGGACGGAGAGCTGAAGGGGAGAGACCTCTGCCATCAGCACTACTTGAGTGGGGTGCAATGGGGAGTCATCTAGGCAGTCACCTTGAGGAGTGTCTTAAGCTTTCTAGAGTGATTGTAGGTATTTGCTATTTCTGGTCCCTACACGCCAGGAAAGAACGTGCATGTGCGTGATCCACAGGATCGTTGCTAACTCTGCCTGGGATGGCGTTCCATGGGCGTTGCGTCGGTGTTCCCATGCACCTCCCATGGTTTTTTACGCATTCTCAGATTTACACGAACTGGTAAAACTGGGAAAGTGCCAAAAGATATGCCTTCCCAGGAGAGGGGCAATGTGGAGAAATATCTTTATTTCTCCTTGTTGCTTCCTCTTTCAGAATGCAGCACACATCGAAAAAGGAATGTGCCTCTCAGGATTGTTTTTGTGTGGAGGAAGCTGCCCCTTCCTGCACAAAAGAAATCCTGCATGCAACTGCATTGGTGCTAAGCTGAGAAAAGGGAAAAGAACAATTGATAAACAGAATGCAGAACAATGTCATGCATTCACCCCAGTACAGAGATCTGGGCCTAAATCCATTGTTTCTTCGCTCACCATGCCATTCCAGTTTGGACCCAGCCATATGCAAATCAGCCATGACCCTGTGCCAAATGGGAACAGTCCAGCCTAAACTGCCATGCCAGGTCCTCCCTGGAATGGAATCAAGCATCCTAGGACCGGTTATGGGCTTTCAGCCGTCATCAGCCAGGATAACTCGACTCCAGTGGTGTGGAGACCACAGGACCCACGTCTGAGCATACCCATCCCACTCGGGGTGACAAATGGAAAAAGAACAATTGATGGACAGAATGCAGAACAATGTCATCCATTCACCCCTGTACACAGATTTGAGCAGAATAAACTGTGACCCATGTGCCAATTATTTACACACAATGACAACACAGATTCTCAAAATAATTCAGTGACTTCTGAGAGTCTCAGCAGAGTTTTTCACTAGTGTGTCAAGTAACCAAGACAAACACCAGTACAGACTACTTACTTACCCATATCTTGGCCCAGTCCACTAGAGCTTTTAGTTTCATTATAGCCAATTGTACATTGAGAGTTAAGCTCCCACAGGACTATGGAATTATTCCCCAGAGGAACTCACAGAATTATTTTACAATTTACATATGACAACAGCCAAAGCAGGTCCAACTTAGTACTCCAGTGGAGTGGCTACACTAGAATTTTAGCACTGTATGTTCTCTCCAGGGGCTCTGAAGAACAGCCTCCCATACTATGAATAAAGCTTGAAACTCTCAGTTAGTCAGGGACATAGGTAAAGCAACATTCTGGATATAATCGTTCCATGAACATTTCAACAAAAAGCAAACCCATAAATAACCTTCGCTTTATAACTGTTCACTCTTCCAAGGAGCTCACAGCTTTCTGAGAAACTCTTTGTACGTGGCGCCTTCATTCTACATCCATCACAGACACCGTTGCTCTAGATGTAACACAAGTTATCAGTCAGTAGATGATATAGCACTAAATAAGAACCTTAAAATTTTTTTACTTTTGAATATGAAATGTACATTTAAATCCCTCTTGTAGCAGAATACATACAAGTACTGAACATTTTGTGGCATTTATATGGTTTAATAACAAGGGGAGTGCCAGGACACAAATATTTTTAGTTTTCCTAAATAAATGAGGTATTGATTTGATAAAAAGGACTGAATTAATAGGAGTGAAGCCCAGATCTATGTATTATAAGTAGCACTTCTCTCTTCATCAACACGGGAGAGCTAGTGCCATCTCAAGAAAAAAACCCTTGTCAGCCCTGGGAACACTGAAAGCAGAGCCATTCTGGGAGCAGTAACACTGTAGAGACAGGACCCCCTTCTAATGCGACCTGTGCCAGACACCCTTCTGACAGCAGTCACACTGTCGGGATAGGACCCCTTTCTAATGTCACCTCTGCCAGGCTCCCTGCTGACAGCAGTCACACTGTCGGGATAGGACCCCTTTCTAATGCCACCTCTGCCAGGCTCCCTGCTGACAGCAGTCACTGTCGAGACAGGACCCCCTTCTAATGCCACCTGTGCCAGACACCCTTCTGACAGCAGTCACACTGTCGAGACGTGAACCCCTTCTAATGTCACCTCTGCCAGACTACCTGCTGACAGCAGTCACACTATCGAGACAGGACCCCTTCTAATGTGACCTGTGCCAGACTCCCTGCTGACAGCAGTCACACTGTCGAGACGTGAACCCCTTCTAATGTCACCTCTGCCAGACTACCTGCTGACAGCAGTCACACTATCGAGACAGGACCCCCTTCTAATGTGACCTGTGCCAGACTCCCTGCTGACAGCAGTCACACTGTCGAGACAGGACCCCCTTCTGATGCCACCTCTGCAAGACTACCTGCTGACAGCACAAATTATCTTGACCTTTTAGGTGAACAATTCTACTTTCTTCACAATCAGCAGTCAAATAACAGAAATTCAAATAAATATTTTTTGTTTTATTACGTATCCAAAAACATACATTTCTTTTTAGCATGTAAAATCGAGTAATTATTATGTACGTTGTTTTATTGGTTCTAGGAATATAACAGCTTGGTGCAATCAATCTCTTTTTTTCATTCCTTTTGTGGATCAATCATTTCATAATTCGGCTCCATCATTTCATAATTCAGCTCCATTTGCCATCTACAATTGTTGTCCAATGTAAAATGGTGATTTTGTTCACTTTGTGCTCGGCCTGGCTATCACATGGTGTGAGGCTCTGTGACTTTTGTTAATGATCCCTCACTCTTTTAAAGAGATGCCTCGTGGTCAGCCTGGCTATCATGCAGCTGTTGGGACCACTTACGTTTATCATCCAATCATATGCCAAGATAATCATAAGTGGATACTTCTTTCAATTATGTTTTACAAACATTAAAAGTAGCTCGCAATTTGTGTTTTTGATTGAAAATCATATATTTACTTTTATCGACATTAATGGACAATTTCATTTCTAAACAGAAGGACTCAAAGTCTTCTAATAATCGATGCATTTCTATCTCCGTTCTTGCCAACAGTACTGCATCATCCGCAAAAAACAAGATTGGAATGTGATCGTTGCCTGCTTTTGGTACATCGAAATTAAGATTTCTCAGAGCTGCAACAATGTCATTTATGTAGCTGTTAAAAAGTGTCAGGGCTAAAACACAGCCCTGTTTGATTCTTCGCTCGATTGGTATTTCAGTTATATATTCCCCTCTTGTGCTGCATCTGATTCTTGTGATGTTACCAGAATGCAGAGCGAATAAGAGTTTCAAGGTGTGTTCAGGGATGGTGGTGTGCTCGCTGATGTCTTTGTAGATTTGAAGATTGACTGAAGCTCTTTACACATTCACTGCACTGGAATGGCTTTTCCCCTGTGTGTGTTCGCTGATGACTTTGTAGGGATGATAATCGACTAAACCTCCTCACACATTCACTGCAATGATATGGTTTTTCCCCTGTGTGTGTTCCCTGATGCCGTTTTAGGTGTGTTGATAGACTAAACCTCTTCAAACATTCACTGCACTCGAATGGTTTTTCACCCGTGTGTGTTTGCAGATGATTCCTTAACTCCTTCGACGCTCATGATGAGCTCAGCTCGTCATGGAGTTTCCATTGATTTCAATGGAAATTACAGTAAAATCCATAAAGTGCCTTAGCATCCAAGTGGTTAATGCTGACGAATAACTAAAACTACTTGCACATTCACTGCACTTGAATGGCTTTTCTCTAATAAAAGAGAGAGGGACCCCAAAACCAAAGGGATAGGGTGCCAGCATTAGACTTTATGTCAAGAAATGTTTCCCTTTGGGCACGTTAGGTTACAAGACATCAACTTATCTAGAGCACAAATATTTTTAAAACATCAAACATACAAATATCAAACCTAAGAGCAATGCATAAGCTAGAAAATCATGAGAGTTCGGTCAGTTCAAAGTGCACAGTTTATTCATACATAAAATAAATTTAAAAACAATATTAAAATACATAAGACTTGGGAACACAGAAAATATATCAGGGAGAACAAATCATCAAGTGCATATAATCAAATTCCTAAACCTGTAGAAGGGAGGTACACATAATTCCTAAATCAAAAATAAGTAAAATTATTCCCTTAGTTTCTAGTTTCGACGCGTTTCGACGGACAGTTAATATATCGCCGTCTTCATCAGGAAATATTGACTGTCTTCCCAAGAAATCTGAAATTAGATAAAATATGTCTAAGTACTTTTACTATGACAAAATTAAAACCTACCCTGTACATAAGTACAAAAGGGGGTGGTGATGGACGGAGCATCTGAATCAATCAAACACTCACACCTAGTCAAAAGATCTGGGTTTAATCCATCACCGTTCTTTAGCCCACTCTGCCACCCCAGTTCAGACATGGCTATATGCAAATCAGTCTGACCCTGTGCCTCATGGGAACAGTCCAGCCCGAACTGCCAAGCCATGTCTTCCCTGGACCGGAAACAAGCTTCCGAGGACCGGTTTCTGGCATTCCAGCCGTCCTCAGCCCGGCTTGCTTGAATCCAGTGGCAAAGTGAGCAAGGGACTCACGTCTGAGCATAACCTGCCACACTTATGGCGGCCAAAAGCAGTACAAAAGGGGGTGGTGATGGACGGAGCATCTGAATCAATCAAAACACTCACACCTAGTCAAAAGATCTGGGTTTAATCCATCACCGTTCTTTAGCCCACTCTGCCACCCCAGTTCAGACATGGCTATATGCAAATCAGTCTGACCCTGTTCCTCATGGGAACAGTCCAGCCCGAACTGCCAAGCCATGTCTTCCCTGGACCGGAAACAAGCTTCCGAGGACCGGTTTCTGGCATTCCAGCCGTCCTCAGCCCGGCTTGCTTGAATCCAGTGGCAAAGTGAGCAAGGGACTCACGTCTGAGCATAACCTGCCACACTTATGGCGGCCAAAAGCAGTACAAAAGGGGGTGGTGATGGACGGAGCATCTGAATCAATCAAACACTCACACCTAGTCAAAAGATCTGGGTTTAATCCATCACCGTTCTTTAGCCCACTCTGCCACCCCAGTTCAGACATGGCTATATGCAAATCAGTCTGACCCTGTGCCTCATGGGAACAGTCCAGCCCGAACTGCCAAGCCATGTCTTCCCTGGACCGGACACAAGCTTCCGAGGACCGGTTTCTGGCATTCAAGCCGTCCTCAGCCCGGCTTGCTTGAATCCAGTGGCAAAGTGAGCAAGGGACTCACGTCTGAGCATAACCTGCCACACTTATGGCGGCCAAAAGCAGTACAAAAGGGGGTGGTGATGGACGGAGCATCTGAATCAATCAAACACTCACACCTAGTAAAAAGATCTGGGTTTAATCCATCACCGTTCTTTAGCCCACTCTGCCACCCCAGTTCACACATGGCTATATGCAAATCAGTCTGACCCTGTGCCTCATGGGAACAGTCCAGCCCGAACTGCCAAGCCATGTCTTCCCTGGACCGGAAACAAGCTTCCGAGGACCGGTTTCTGGCATTCCAGCCGTCCTCAGCCCGGCTTGCTTGAATCCAGTGGCAAAGTGAGCAAGGGACTCACGTCTGAGCATAACATGCCACATTTATGGCGGCCAAAAGCAGTACAAAAGGGGGTGGTGATGGACGGAGCATCTGAATCAATCAAACACTCACACCTAGTCAAAAGATCTGGGTTTAATCCATCACCGTTCTTTAGCCCACTCTGCCACCCCAGTTCAGACATGGCTATATGCAAATCAGTCTGACCCTGTGCCTCATGGGAACAGTCCAGCCCGAACTGCCAAGCCATGTCTTCCCTGGACCGGAAACAAGCTTCCGAGGACCGGTTTCTGGCATTCCAGCCGTCCTCAGCCCAGCTTGTTTGAATCCAGTGGCAAAGTGAGCAAGGGACTCACGTCTGAGCATAACCTGCCACACTTATGGCGGCCAAAAGCAGTACAAAAGGGGGTGGTGATGGACGGAGCATCTGAATCAATCAAACACTCACACCTAGTCAAAAGATCTGGGTTTAATCCATCACCGTTCTTTAGCCCACTCTGCCACCCCAGTTCAGACATGGCTATATGCAAATCAGTCTGACCCTGTGCCTCATGGGAACAGTCCAGCCCGAACTGCCAAGCCATGTCTTCCCTGGACCGGAAACAAGCTTCCGAGGACCGGTTTCTGGCATTCCAGCCGTCCTCAGCCCGGCTTGCTTGAATCCAGTGGATCGCTTTGTTCGCCCTAAGTGTGGCAGGGTATGCTCAGACGTGAGTCCCTTGTTCACTTGGCCACTGGATTCAAGATAGCCTGGCTGATGAGGATTATGAATCCGAAACCGGTCCCAGGATGCTTGTTTCCGGTCCAGGGAAGACATGGCTTGGCAGTTCGGGCTGGACTGTTCCCAGAAGGCACAGGGTCAGACTGATTTGCATACAGCCATGTCTGAACTGGGGTGGCTGAGTGAACTAAAGAATGGTGATGGATTAAACCCAGATCAGTTGACTGGGGGTGAGTGTTTGATTTGTACAAACGCTCCGTCCATCATCCCCTTTTGTATCGCTTTGTTCGCCCTAAGTGTGGCAGGGTATGCTCAGACGTGAGTCCCTTGTTCACTTGGCCACTGGATTCAAGATAGCCTGGCTGATGAGGATTATGAATCCGAAACCGGTCCCAGGATGCTTGTTTCCGGTCCAGGGAAGACATTGTTTGGCAGTTCGGGCTGGACTGTTCCCAGAAGGCACAGGGTCAGACTGATTTGCATACAGCCATGTCTGAACTGGGGTGGCTGAGTGAACTAAAGAATGGTGATGGATTAAACCCAGATCAGTTGACTGGGGGAGAGTGTTTGATTTGTACAAACGCTCCGTCCATCATCCCCTTTTGTATCGCTTTGTTCGCCCTAAGTGTGGCATGGTATGCTCAGACGTGAGTTCCTTGTTCACTTGGCCACTGGATTCAAGATAGCCTGGCTGACGAGGATTATGAATCCAAAACCGGTCCCAGGATGCTTGTTTCCGGTCCAGGGAAGACATGGCTTGGCAGTTCGGGCTGGACTGTTCCCAGAAGGCACAGGGTCAGACTGATTTGCATACAGCCATGTCTGAACTGGGGTGGCTGAGTGAACTAAAGAATGGTGATGGATTAAACCCAGATCAGTTGACTGGGGGTGAGTGTTTGATTCTACAAACGCTCCGTCCATCATCCCCTTTTGTATCGCTTTGTTCGCCCTAAGTGTGGCAGGGTATGCTCAGACGTGAGTCCCTTGTTCACTTGGCCCCTGGATTCAAGATAGCCTGGCTGATGAGGATTATGAATCCGAAACCGGTCCCAGGATGCTTGTTTCCGGTCCAGGGAAGACATGGCTTGGCAGTTCGGGCTGGACTGTTCCCAGAAGGCACAGGGTCAGACTGATTTGCATACAGCCATGTCTGAACTGGGGTGGCTGAGTGAACTAAAGAATGGTGATGGATTAAACCCAGATCAGTTGACTGGGGGTGAGTGTTTGATTTGTACAAACGCTCCGTCCATCATCCCCTTTTGTATCGCTTTGTTCTACCCTGTACATAAGATAAACCGAAATGTCAATACTTGTGTAGCACAGCTATTGCTCAGAATCACATAACAGCATGTCAACCATTAACACATTCTAACATTTCACAGCTACAAGAATAGCACATAGTCACAACATATTCCTATTAGCACAGCCTATATACAAATATACCTATATGTTATTACTCCATAGTCAAGCAGAACCAACCATTGATCCTAACATGATATTTTCTAATGGCACCGTTTTGCACTTTAGTAGCTTTTTAACTTTTTAACATTCCAGTTATGATATTATATTGCATTGCAGTATCTCAGTATTTCAGCATTGGTCAAGATGTACAGTTATATCAACTTGTTCAACATGGTTCATCCTGGTTAGCAATTGTTAGCCCATACCATATGTTAATCACCCCTAAGCCTGGCCATTGCTCGTTTTATGCTAATAGTTCCAACCTATTAGTCGTCATTAACTAACCTTGTGTCACGGTCTAATCATCGAAGAAGGGGACTTGTACCTCCTATCATTTAAGTGGAATGAAATTCTCACTTTAGACTGATACCACGAAAAACTGCTCGGCAACTACGGGGAGAAAAGAGCAACAATGTGTATACAATTATACACAAGAACCACGCTCTATGTCTGTACGAAAAAGACGATCTATGTCTGTGTCTACCTCCACAGACCAGTCCTTTAATATAAAACACTTACATCTTGGTTGCTTCTTTTACGAACCACTCCAACCTAGAATTAGTCGATGTTGGATATACAGCCTGCAGAGACAAGCATACCAATATGTCTAATTACCTGCACACTGTTAAAGGTCACTAGGAGAACATTATTACATACTAAATACTTACAGCGTGGTCTTTAAAAGTCCCTAGTACACGCGGTATAGTACTTGGATCACAGCTCTGATGCGGGCGTCTTTATAGTTTGACGTATTTGTACATACACTAAAAAGCAGAGATCGTATTCAGTGATAATGATATTAATAGAGACTCAAAGCGTTTCTCTTAGATTTATCATTACGGACACGGGCAATACTCACACAAATATCTAATGTGCGTATATACAGGAATAAAAATGATGATGTATTCCGGGCCTTGTTCACTCTGATTCTTCTTTACACGGCCTCTACGACCAGAGAAATAACCGTACTTACTTAAGCGTATGGGGTAAAAGTAAAGGGAATACTATCTCTATTTTTTTCTTTTTCGGCGTTTCACATACCTTGCATCATATCACTGTTAGCGTCCCGCGAGTAAATCTGCACGTCTTCTCATGGAAGCACGTCAAACTGCCAGTATGCGTATATTCGTTTAACCGCGCCATTTTTCATCATGGGCGTGGCGCCCGTAACGCAACAGTACACGCATTTCCTTGCTGAACAAAGAGAGCGGACAACTAGTAGTCCAAAAATCTCATCGGAACTACAGTCCGAATCGACCTGAAAATAGGTCTTCGTAGGGACGTACATAGGACCATATATCGTTTGAGCATGCAACGCCCGTGCGTTAGTGGTTATGCATTCTCAAAACAGTTCTATGAGTGTTATTAATCAAATAGGGATGTGAATGACTGTCCATTTACATTTGCCTATATTTATCTAGCCCTTTTCTTCAAAATATACATAGTATTCCTATAGCGAAAAACCCATGTTTTAGAGGTTTTGTAAAGAGAAAAGGTTTTTTTTTTTCCTTAAGACGTATATAATTATGTAATGAGAGCCAAAAAGCTCATGGCTATCTCTGTCAATACTCGATCATGCAAAATGTTACAGACTGATGTTAACTTCAATAGGAAAAAACCTACCTGGAGCTGAAAGAATTCCATTCTAGTTCCCCCCAATAATGCGATCCCATTCTTCACGAGAATTAAGACCCTGTCTGACTGTATTTAGATACGAGATATACCACTGTTCTCTATTTTTGCGGACATTCACAATGTTCCCACCTCTTTTTCCTACTTTAACCCTCTCCAGTATGAACCATCTGAACTCATTTTCCCCATGTTGTTTTTCCAAAAAATGTGAAACAATTGGGGCAGTGATCTTTTTCATTTTAATCGCAGATCTATGTTCCTGGAACCTGACCCTTGCCTCCCTGCCAGTTTCTCCAACATAGCAGAGCCCGCAAGGACATTCCAGTAAATAGATCACACTTTTAGTTCTGCAATTATTATGGGTCTTACAATAAACAGTTTTCTCATTACATGTGAATTCAGATGCCACAATACATTGTTCACAGATGTTACACATTCCACATCTAGTAGTACCCACTACTTTTGTATTATCCAGTGTTCTCTGATTATCGCCTAGTTCCTCTTTATAGGTGTGTACTAGCAGATCTCGCAAATTTTTATTCTTTTTGAATGCAAAAAGAGGTTTTTCTAAGGCATTCTCCTCATCATAATTCAGGATATGCCAGTGTTTATTCACCACGTTCTTAATTTGGTTGCTTATATTAGAAAATTTGCTAACAAACACCACCTTTTTCAAAGGACTTTTTTCTTTTTTTGTTTTCTGTATCAAGGCGTCACGATCATAAAACCTTGCTCTCTTCAGTGAGTGGGACAGTAGTTTTTGGGGGTATCCTCGTTTTCTAAATTTCTTTTTTAGAACTTCAGCATGTTTATAATAGTCATTAATATCAGAACAGTTCCTTCGCAGACGGAGGAATTGACTGAAGGGTATGTTTTCTCTTTGTGACTTTGGGTGGAAGCTCGAAAAATGGAGAAGAGTGTTTTTCGCCATTGGTTTGGTGTAGAGTTCCACTGATAACAAGATAAAGAGTTCTTAATAGAGATATCGAGAAAATCCACTTTTGTGGTACTGTATGTATAGGTAAATTTAAGATTTGGGTCACCCAAATTAATCCAACTCAGAAACTCACCCAACAGCTCAATTGTGCCATCCCATATGAAAAAGATGTCATCAATGTAGCGGTACCAGCCCACTACATTCTCATAAAAAGGGGCCATCTCGTTCGCAATATGTTTTGACTCAAATTTCCCAACATAAAGACAGGCCAGACTAGGGGCACAGGTGGCCCCCATGCTGGTCCCCTTCAATTGTTTGAAATATTCATTTTTAAAAAGGAAAACATTGTTTGTCAGAATGAGTCGTACACATTCAACAATAAAATCTTTATTAGCCCCTTCCAGATCTTGATTAGATAAAAGGTCATGAATAACCTCAACTGTATCTGCCTGGGGAATATTGGTGTAAAGAGACTCAATGTCCATTGTGACTAGACACTGAGTCTCTTCACAAAATGGCAGTCCTTCCACAAGAGAGATAATGTGAGCTGAATCCCTCACATACGACTTAAGGTTACAGACCAGAGGCCTCAGGAAATGATCTACATATTTACTAATCGGCTCAAGTAGGGAGTCGATACTACTTACAATTGGCCGCATAGGTGGGTTCTGCCTATCTTTATGGACTTTTGGAAGGCCATAGATGGCAGGGGTCTTTGGTTCTTTATTATTAAGGAATTTAAACTCTTCTTCACAGATATGGCCCTCATCCCTAGCATTGGTTAAAAGGGTCAAACACTCCCGGGATATTCTTGCGAGACTACTAACATTTGTACGGGCATAATGTTCCCTAACCTCTAACATCTGAAGCATCCTCTCCTCATTATTTGCAGTGTCAAAAACTACCACTCCTCCTCCTTTGTCCGCGGGCTTAATTGTGAGAGAGTTGTCATTTTTTAATTTCTCCAATGCTTCTTTCTCAGCCTTGGAGAGGGTTAAAGTAGGAAAAAGAGGTGGGAACATTGTGAATGTCCGCAAAAATAGAGAACAGTGGTATATCTCGTATCTAAATACAGTCAGACAGGGTCTTAATTCTCGTGAAGAATGGGATCGCATTATTGGGGGGAACTAGAATGGAATTCTTTCAGCTCCAGGTAGGTTTTTTCCTATTGAAGTTAACATCAGTCTGTAACATTTTGCATGATCGAGTATTGACAGAGATAGCCATGAGCTTTTTGGCTCTCATTACATAATTATATACGTCTTAAGGGAAAAAAAAAACCTTTTCTCTTTACAAAACCTCTAAAACATGGGTTTTTCGCTATAGGAATACTATGTATATTTTGAAGGAAAGGGCTAGATAAATATAGGCAAATGTAAATGGACAGTCATTCACATCCCTATTTGATTAATAACACTCATAGAACTGTTTTGAGAATGCATAACCACTAACGCACGGGCGTTGCATGCTCAAACGATATATGGTCCTATGTACGTCCCTACGAAGACCTATTTTCAGGTCGATTCGGACTGTAGTTCCGATGAGATTTTTGGACTACTAGTTGTCCGCTCTCTTTGTTCAGCAAGGAAATGCGTGTACTGTTGCGTTACGGGCGCCACGCCCATGATGAAAAATGGCTCGGTTAAACAAATATAAGCCGCATAGTGGCAGTTTGACGAGCTTCCATGAGAAGACGTGCAGATTTACTCGCGGGACGCTAACAGTGATATGATGCAAGGTATGTTAAACGCCGAAGAAGAAAAAATAGAGATAGTATTCCCTTTACTTTTACCCCATACGCTTAAGTAAGTATGGTTATTTCTCTGTTCGTAGAGGCCGTGTAAAGAAGCATCAGAGTGAAAAAGGCCCGGAATACATCATCATTTTTATTCCTGTATATACGCACATTAGATATTTGTGTGAGTATTGCCCGTGTCCGTAATGATAAATCTAAGAGAAACGCTTTGAGTCTCTATTAATATCATTATCACTGAATACGATCTCTGCTTTTTAGCGTATGTACAAATACGTCAAACTATAAAGACGCCCGCATCAGAGCTGTGATCCAAGTACTATACCGCGTGTACTAGGGACTTTTAAAGACCACGCTGTAAGTATTTAGTATGTAATAATGTTCTCCTAGTGACCTTTAACAGTGTGCAGGTAATTAGACATATTGGTATGCTTGTCTTTGCAGGCTGTATATCCAACATCGACTAATTCTAGGTTGGAGTGGTTCGTAAAAGAAGCAACCAAGATGTAAGTGTTTTATATTAAAGGACTGGTCTGTGGAGGTAGACACAGACATAGATCGTCTTTTTCGTACAGACATAGAGCGTGGTTCTTGTGTGTAATTGTATACACATTGTTGCTCTTTTCTCCCCGTAGTTGCCGAGCAGTTTTTCGTGGTATCAGTCTAAAGTGAGAATTTCATTCCACTTAAATGATAGGAGGTACAAGTCCCCTTCTTCGATGATTAGACCGTGACACAAGGTTAGTTAATGACGACTAATAGGTTGGAACTATTAGCATAAAACGAGCAATGCCCAGGCTTAGGGGTGATTAACATATGGTATGGGCTAACAGTTGCTAACCAGGATGAACCATGTTGAACAAGTTGATATAACTGTACATCTTGACCAATGCTGAAATACTGAGATACTGCAATGCAATATAATATCATAACTGGAATGTTAAAAAGTTAAAAAGCTACTAAAGTGCAAAACGGTGCCATTAGAAAATATCATGTTAGGATCAATGGTTGGTTCTGCTTGACTATGGAGTAATAACATATAGGTATATTTGTATATAGGCTGTGCTAATAGGAATATGTTGTGACTATGTGCTATTCTTGAAGCTGTGAAATGCTAGAATGTGTTAAAGGTTGACATGCTGTTATGTGATTCTGAGCAATAGCTGTGCTACACAAGTATTGACATTTCGGTTTATCTTATGTACAGGGTAGGTTTTAATTTTGTCATAGTAAAAGTACTTAGACATATTTTATCTAATTTCAGATTTCTTGGGAAGACAGTCAATATTTCCTGATGAAGACGGCGATATATTAACTGTCCGTCGAAACGCGTCGAAACTAGAAACTAAGGGAATAATTTTACTTATTTTTGATTTAGGAATTATGTGTACCTCCCTTCTACAGGTTTAGGAATTTGATTATATGCACTTGATGATTTGTTCCCCCTGATATATTTTCTGTGTTCCCAAGTCTTATGTATTTTAATATTGTTTTTACATTTATTTTATGTATGAATAAACTGTGCACTTTGAACTGACCGAACTCTCATGATTTTCTAGCTTATGCATTGCTCTTAGGTTTGATATTTGTATGTTTGATGTTTTAAAAATATTTGTGCTCTTGATAAGTTGATGTCTTGTAACCTAACGTGCCCAAAGGGAAACATTTCTTGACATAAAGACTTGAATGGCTTTTCCCCTGTGTGTGTTCGCCGATGACTCCTGAGTTTAGATGATTTCGTAAAACTACTTCCACATTCACTGCAAGTGTATGTTTTTTCTTTCTTGGTTAGTGTCTCTGAGTCGGGTATGTATATTTCTACATTTCTTGACTGTGCTTTCTGAAGGGCCAACATGACCGATAAATCACTTGTGTTATTCTCACACACCCTATATGCGTGTGGTATTTTGCATGTTTGCATTCCGATTAAGCACTTAAGTGAAAAGGTCACCAAATACTTGCCACACTCATAACGTGTGTAAGGCTGCTTTATGGGTGATTGTGTCTTTAGACTGGATAATGGTTCTGCAAGCTTGCGGGTAAAGATCCATCGTCCATTTGGTCGGTGCACACTGGGATAGTACTCTGCATTTTATACAGCAGAGCCCCTATTTCTTTTAATTGTCAGTTGTCAAGCTCCACTCCATTGTGCTTTTCGCTGGTTGCTGTGGAATGGCCTGAAAGAGTTTACAATACACCTCTAGCACTGAATGGTGGTCTGATATCACTCTAGGAAGCAGAGCACTGCTGTAACCACCTCGTGATCAAAGCTGGTATTGGGCATGTTTACACAAGAAGTGGTTTATCGGTGTTGTTTTCATTTTTTAGAGGTCATTCTTTTTTTCATCGGAGTCACGGAGGTGCACATCTGAGACTCGTAGAATCACAGAATTGCCCTTGACGGTACTTCCAAGATCTGTCAGTTTATGCTCAGGTTCGGCTGTCTCCAAAGGCACTTATGTTTTTCTTATTAGTGGAACTCAATGTTTCCGACTTTGCATTTGCAGATTTCCAGTATTATCTTCATTATTCTTAAACATTTTGTACACTCAAGGATTGTTTTCTGTCGGATGTAAATAGATTTTAATTACTTAAATGGAAAATACAGGAATGTGCATACACAATTTTTAATTGATTGTAAAAGCATCAAATTCATTACTATTGTTGAAACTTATGATGACAAATTTAACCATACACAGATATTTACATTAAAGTTCCTTTGAACATGCCACATCTTTTTTATTTCAGCAAAGATGTTCATAGAGTAACTAAGTAAAAATAAAAAAGGACGCACACATAGCACTCAAATACTAGTTACAGCTTAAGGTAGATGCATATGGTCAATGTTTTGTCAAAACAAGAACAGCTCTTGGAGTGAGTAAGAGATGGACCAGGAAGACCCAAGACAGTAGATTGGACATCCGCATGCTGTGCCATACACCACATTTTATTGTTCATGGCCTGGTTTCATTCAGTTCTAACTCTTTTTTTCAGGAGGATTTCCCTCGGTGTGGTCTCAAGGTCTGATTATGAAGGCGATTTGTGCGCTTATTGTGTTTGGGGCCCTTGTGGCGTAAAGGGGCTCTATCTGGGTCTTGTAGGCCCTCCATCATGTATCGACCCTCCCCCATATAAGGTCCCTGCCCAATCCAAATGGGAGGGACCCTAGGAATCTAGATATCGACATAGGACTCAGCATGTCCTTTTTATGGACATGAAAGAAGGGATATCCTGTTCCATAGCTTCTAAGTATTTCCAAGGCGGTGAGCCATCTTAGAATGATGTTGTTTACTTATTCTGCTTAGATTCCCAGACTGGCTCCGTCTATCAAATTTCTAAGTGCATCTCTACTCACCTCTCAACCCCTCACCTTGGGATACTGTTCACCACATCCCCCAATTCCCCCTATCCCTGTAATCTGGATTCTACCTTCCTAATTGCATAATCTAGTTTGACCTAATGTATTTCAACTTTCCTTTTTTATATTCGAAGCTGGGCCTCCCTTCAGGATTTGCTGATTTCCACATAGTAATTGCATGCATATAACGCTGGGAAGCCATAAACAGAAAGAGTACCTTCTTCTCTCTGGATATCTGCTGTCATGATGCTGCTGTTTAATGGTCTGCCTTTGTAGACGGAGTCATGAAACTTTCCTCCAGCCACCCCATGATTTGCCCCATCCCTTCCTTCCTTCATCTGACCATACCCCTTCTCCCCAACTCCCATCAGCTTCCCTCCACGTAAGCATTCAGTACCCTGGTCCCTCCCCTCTTTCCACTCTAGAAATGTGGTGCCCTTAGCCATGGAATCCCTTTCTCGAAGATCACTAGACTCTAAACTTCATACACTCTACTATCTAAGATTGAGTGAAGGGGCATGGAGATTCTCCCCCTCACTCGAACACCTCCAACACCTGAAATTTCTAAGAATCATTTACAACAAACACATACATAGCTCAAAAGCAAACATCTTTAGGAAACAGCTAAACAATGCCAGGACTCGACCTAAAAAACTGTTTGAACTCGTTAAATTGCAATCTAACAGGAAACCCATCCTCCTTTCTGGGTTTAATCTGCAGCCTAACCGCTAAGAACTTGCCGCCTTCTTCCTGGGAAATACAAAAACATTGAAAGCGACTTAAAGACTGCATTGGAGCTCCTCCTGACGCCTTCACACGACAGCACTCACCCGCCCGTGTGGCCTGAGCATCCTGCACACCTTCCCAAAAATATTGCCGGGTGCTGTTCATTCAAATTCTTTAATGAAACGACCATACTACAAATCCTGTCAACACTTAAACCTTCAAACCACTTCAGAGATCCACTTCCTTCGAATCTCTTCAGTGAGATTAAAACCTTTCTTCTCCCGCTCTGGACCAAAATGGTAAATGATTCATTAATTCAAGGCACTAAACCAGACTGCCTCAAGTCTGGACAAATAACCTCCATTCTTAAAAAACCGCACAGCAGAATACACTGATCTAAATAACGTCCGCCCTATCTCTAGCATCCATTCTCTTTCAAAGCTCCTCTAGAAATGTGTCCTTACCCAGCTAATCAATTGTAGTGATCTGCTGGTCACTGTTCTAGTCTTTCAACTGTACCAGCCACTCCCCGAGGGCTGGCTTACACCCCACCCCACACCCCAGGACATCACAGAACATGTGACCCTGTGAAGCGAAGTCAGTTATACCATATAGTGCCCCAGGCCCACTCTGTTCACGTGTGAAGCATGAGAGTGTCCATTTTCCCTGCCAGCCCATAGACAGGGCTGTGCTAGAATTGTCCACACTGCCTTGAGCGTCTACTGAGGCAGTGGGCCGCATGCCCTCCTGTAACCTCAGATGTATTTCTCCTACGATGGTCAATAACCTCAGCTCACTGTCTTCGAGCCCCTGTCCTCTGTGTGTGCATCAAGAAGATGTAGCAATAACAGGAAGCATCTGTCATCATGAAGAACAAGAAGGGCTAAGAGTAGGGGAGGAGCTAACTGGGACTTTCCGCAGCTTTGGAAATTAAAATAGCGACAGGGCTTAAAATAAACAATAGCCAAGGAGCTCCCGCCTTAAAGCTTCCGAGAGGTGACACAAAGTGTTTTTGACAAAAAAAAGTTCAAACTTTTGTTATATTCTGTGGTCAAGCACCTGCCAAAATTAGATTGTGCGGTCAACGGTTCCTGATTTCAAATTCATAAAAGGACTACTTATCTGCTCATTCGTTGACTGTAGGAGAGAAGGGTCTGCTTCCAATGGTTACCCCCACTTTTTGCTGTGCTTCACTGGTTTTTCGACTTTAGACTGGCTGTGGCCCTGCTAATCAGTATATTATATATGTATATATATAAATAAAAAAATCACTAAACCAGGTAATCCTCTCTCAAAATTGATACCATGCACTTTAGGTGCATACCAGATTGGTTACTGGGTCACCCTTGTGAGCCCCTGTACAGTGTACCATAGGTAACAAGGGCATAGGTGCACCTCAGGCCTACCAGGGGCTGTAGCATGTATTGTGCCACCCAAGGTTTGCCTTCCAAACTGACACCACAGGTCTGTTCACACAGCCTGGGTAAGGTGGTGTAATCACCCCTCACTTAGATATAGTATACCTATACCTATATCTATCTATCTATCTATCTATCTATCTATCTATCTATCTATCTATCTATATATCTATATATATACATATATAGACACATATACACCTATAAGTCACTCCTATGGTAGGCCTTGACAATCCTGGAGGCAGAGTGCTTAGTTTTATATGAGAGGGTGCCCTGGCATGAGCTGAGCCCATCTGCAGCTTTTGGATCCATCTCCTTATAGCTGTTCGATGATATAGCCATACCATATACTCTTAAGTGCATTATAATCCTTGCGGTTAAATGCTAACTTTGGTTTGGCTTTATCAAAACATGTTGTGTAAGGTGTCAAACCCTTTGGAATACTACCCCCCCCCCCCGCCAGTCCTGGCAGCGGGGGTAGCATTCCACCCTTCTAGAGGGAGAAGACATGTAATTACTGGTAAACCCAGTTAAAGTTAAACAGAGCTTCAGCATCGCAAAATTGATGCTGCTGCCACAGATATGAGTCTGACCTCCTGCTGCGGGATGAAACTCCGGCAGGGAAGGCCTGGACAATAGGTTTCCTGTCAGGGGAGGTGCAAGCATGTGAGAAGTTGGCCTGATATATGATGCTCACTAGTTCTAGTGATCACCTTGTATCAGTCCAAACAACCCTTATGGTGATTGGTTGTAAGTCAACCTTGTAGACCAGCTATCCTAATGGTAGCATGGACAGAGCAGTCTTAGGCTAAACTCTTTTGGCATGTGAAGCCAGCTGTTTTACCACAATATAACCCCTTGAATACCGGATGAAAGGACACCACACAGGTTGTTATGAAAATAAACAGTATATTTATTAATAACAACACCTCTGAACTCTTTATGAGGTCAGAGGGCTAAGCACATGACAATCTCTTCTGAAAAATACGGTAAGTTGCACAAAATTACAATGGTGCCCTAGAGGCACGACAAACCATATACTAAGTAAGTGGAATGTGAAAGTCAATAGAAGGAATGGAGCTGTCCAGAGGCTGTAGGATCGTTGGGACCACGCTATACTAACACTAGGTAAGTACTAGGAGGCCCACGGGACGCGTGTGCAGAGTGTGAACTCACACGCGAGATGCGTAACAACGTCTATGGACAGTGCAGTTCAAGTTAGAAGGTAAGTACGGACAATCCTGACTAGATAGGACTATAACGACCGTGGAACTGGACACTAGGACAGTTAAACTACCCTTGAGCACCGAAATGCTCTTGTTACCTCACCCACGGGCCGCGGGTGCATAGGGTTCAAAGTGCGTCGGGTTCTCGCGTTGAAGTCAATGGAGCCTGAAAGAAAAGATGCTGCAGGCGACCAGGAGGAAGATGTCCGGTGCAATCCAAGGGTGGATTGTTGAAGAAGGAGACCTGAAAGCAGAGGGGACAATGTTCACAGTCACTAGCCAGTGACTGGAGTGGAACCAGGAAGGAACCAGATGTCGTCGTCGTGTTCAGGTGAAGAGTGGACGCTTGACTCTGCAGCCACGTGGACCAGGGGGTGTCTTCGACAACCAGGATGGAGGCACGAGCTGTCCCACGCAGGCTCTCGCTGTCGGCGGTGTTGGATCCGGAATCAGCATCAACAGGCCTTGGCAAAGGCAACCCACGGGGTGAGTGAAGGAATCGTCTGGTGCGGACTAGGAGAGTCCGAGGGGCCCCTCTTTTGGAAGGGAGCAAGGGCCAGTCTGGAGCAACCAGACCAGCAGCAAAGATTCAAAGGTTCGTCGTCTGGGAGGCCACAAGCCAGTCGGCAAGTGACCAGACAACGCGTTGAGCAGCAAAAAAGCAGAAGGGCCCCACGCAGATCTCGTGGATGCTGGAGGGCGGATCTTCGGTGCAGGAGCTGCTCGGGGCTGGGGCTTCTCAGTCCCCAAAGCACTTGGTCGAGTTTACCTCGGGAGTCGTGCTGGAAGCGAAGTGCAGTCTCTTCCAAGATAGCCGGTCCCACGTGTCTCGTCGCACCCACGGGTCTCAGCTTTGCTGCAGATGTGGGTTGAGGTCGGAGAGGTCTGGGAATCCGGGTCTCGTCGGGCTCTGAAGTCTGGATCCGGGAAGGAAGAAAACAAAGGGAGGCCGCTGGACGCTTGATGGTGCCTGCTTGTGCAGGGTGGACACTCCTTGCCCACAAGGGAGATTCTTCAGTCTTCTGTGGAGCAGAACGTCGAAGTCCAGAGTTTCTTCTTGTAAAGTTGTTCAGGATAATCTGATTTGGAATGGGACCAGCTCCTACCTTTATCCTGCTAAAGGGGGCTGCACTACTGACTAGGTCCCTCCCCTGGGTGGGACCAGGAAGGGGGGTGGCTACACCCCCAATCCTTTGTCCGGCTTCCTGCCAGAGCTGGGGCTGGGATGCCCCAGCAACTGGTTGGAACCGGTGTATGCACAGGACACCTTGTGTGTCCCGGGCATGTCTCATTCCTTTCAAGCCTACCCTACCCAATACACAAAATCCTGTCTGGGGTGGTGCTAGCACCTCCCATGCAGGAAACCCTTTGTCCAGGCCGTCCTCGCTGGAAGGACTCCCAGCAGCAGGAGGTCAGACTTGTGTCTGTGGTGGCAGCATCCATTTTGTGATGCCAAGGCTCGAGTTAACTTTAACCGGGGTTCTCAGTTACATACATGTCGTGTCCCTCTAGAAGGGTGGAATGCTACCTCCGTCGCCAGAATTGGCGAGGGGGTAGTATTCCAATTCGTATGACACCTTACTCTACATGTTTTGATAATGCTATACCAGAGTTAGCATTTAACCGCGAGGATTATAATGCACTTAAGAGTATATGGTATAGCGTTATCATGGAACAGCTATTAGGACTTGGTTCCGCAAGCTGCAAACGGGCTCGGCTCATGCCAGAGCACCATCTCACATAATTCCAAGCACTCTGCCTTCAGGACTGATAAGGCCTTCCATAGGAGTGACTGATAGGAATATATGTGTCCATTTTAGGTTTAGATATAGGTAACTATATCTAAAGCAAAGGGTGATTACACCACCTTGCCCCAGCTGTCGTGCAGCCAGTTGTGTCTGTTTAGATGGCCAGCCAGGGGTGGCATAATACATGCATCAGCCCCTGGTAGGCCCTGGGTACACCTATGCCCTGGATACCTAAGGTATACTGTACAGGGACTGATAAGGTGGCCCAGTACCAATTGGTAAATGCACCTAAGGTACATGGATGTCAATTTAGAGAGAGAACAGCTAGGCTGTGGGTCTGATTAGCAGGCCCACAGCCAGGGAAAGTCGTAAACCAGTGAAGCAAAAAGCAAAAATCTGGGGTGACCATAGGATTGCAGACCCCACTCTCCTACATAACCCCCCCCCAAACTTAGGGACATTAAACTAACCTTGACCAGGTGAGTCTTCCTGTTCTAAGTGGAAATACCCGGAGAGACCATCTGCATTACCATGGTCAGTCCCTGGTCTGTGCTCCACTATAAACTCCATCCCCTGTAGGGAAATGGACCACCTAAGAAGTTTGGGGTTTTCACCTTTCATCTGATTTAGCCATAGATGGGGCTTATGGTCGGTCTGAATCTAGAAGTGAGTTCCAAACAAGTAGGGCCTCAGCTTCTTCAGGGCCCAAACCACAGCAAAGGCCTCCCTCTCAATGGCTGACCAACGTTTCTCTCTAGGGGTCAGCCTTCTGCTTATAAAAGCAATGGGCTGGTCGTTACCATCAAAATTCAGCTGAGACAGAACAGCTCCCACACCCAACTCAGATGCATCTGTTTGGACAATGAAGGTTTTGGAGTAGTCTGGACTCTTGAGAATAGGTGCAGTACACATGGCCTGCTTTAGGTCATCAAATGCCTTTTGACAGCTAACTGTCCACTGAACTTTCTTTGGCATTTTCTTGCTTGTCAGGTCATTAAGTGGTGTCACTATGGACCCATAATTCTTGACAAACTTCCTATAGTAACCAGACAGGCCCAAGAAAGCTCTGACCTGTGTTTGGGCGGTTGGAGGAGCCCAGTCCTTTATGGCCTGTATCTTGCTCTCCAATGGTTGAACCTGGCCTCCACACACAAGGTGGCCCAGGTACACAACCTGACTCTGCCCTATCTGGCACTTAGTAGCCTTGATAGTGAGGCCTGCCTTTTGCAGGGCCTCCAGAACTTTCCTCAGGTGGATCAGGTGATCCTCCCAGGTGGAGCTAAAGACAGCAATATCATCTAGATATGCTGCACAAAAGTCATCCAACCCAGTGAGAACTTGGTTCACCAACCTTTGAAAAGTGGCAGGTGCATTTTTCAAACCAAAGGGCATCACCACAAATTGGTAATGACCTCCTGGGGTAGAAAATGCTGTCTTGGCCTTGGCATCCTCAGCTAACCTGATTTGCCAATAACCAGCTGTTAGGTCAAATGTACTTAAGAAAGTTGCAGAAGCCAACTTATCTATCAGTTCATCTGCCCTAGGTATTGGATGGGCATCTGTCTTAGTGACAGCATTGAGACCCCTGTAGTCTACACAAAACCTCATCTCTCTCTTACCATCCTGGGTGTGAGGCTTAGGCACTAGAACTACAGGACTAGCCCAAGGGCTCTCTGAGGGTTCAATGACTCCCAATTCCAACATCTTTTGTACTTCTTTCTTTATGCCTTGGTCAGGTTGCCTGTAGATTTTACTCTTTCTAGGCAGACTGTCTCCAGTGTCCACCTCATGTGTGCACCAGTTTGTCTGACTGGGGGTCAGAGAAAACATTTGTCTAAAGGATTGAAGAACCTGCTTACAATCCTTTTGTTGATGCTCAGAGAGGCTGTCAGAAAAGACTACACCATCTACTGACCCATCATCAGGGTTCTGAGTGAGCAGGTCTGGGAGAGGGTCACTCTCTTCCTCCTGCCCCTCATCTGTGGCCATGAGCAAGCCCATGTCCTCCCTGTCAACAAATGCTTTGAGCCTATTCACATGAAGTACTCTGTGAGGGCTCCTGGGAGTTCCCATGTCCACCAAGTAGGTGACTTCTCCTTTTTGCTCAATGATGGTATGGTGTCCAGACCATTTGTCCCGGAGAGCTGCTGGGCCACTGGCTCCAACACCCACACCTTCTGTCCTGCATGATAAACAGTTAGGACAGCCTTTTGGTCATGCCAAGCTTTTTGAAGTTCTTGGCTGGCCTCAAGGTTTTTGGATGCCTTCTCCATGTACTCTGCCATCCTGGAGCGGAGACCAAGTACATAGTCCACTATGTCAAGTTTAGGCTTTTTGAGAGGTTACTCCCATCCTTCCTTCACCAGACATAGGGGTCCTCTTACAGGATGTCCAAACAAAAGCTCAAAAGGGCTGTAACCAACCCCCATCTGTGGGACCTCTCTGTAAGCAAACAGAAGGCAGGGTAAAAGGATGTCCCATCTTCGCCTAAGCTTTTCAGGTAACCCTTTTATCATCCCTTTGAGGGTCTTGTTGAATCTCTCAACAAGCCCATTACACTGTGGGTGATAGGGTGTGGTAAGTTTGTAATTTACACCACACTCCTTCCACATTGCAGTCAAGTATCCTGACACCTCTGTCGGAGACAACCTCCTTAGGAAACCCCACTCTGGAGAAAACTCCAAGCAGGGCCCTGGCCACAACAGGAGCTGTAGTGGTCCTAAGGGGAATAGCTTCTGGATACCTGGTGGCATGATCCACTACCACCAGTATAAATCTGTGCCCAGATGCTGTTGGGGGGGTCCATTGGTCCAACAATGTCAATCCCCACTCTTTCAAAGGGAACCCCCACCACAGGTAGTGGTATAAGGGGGGCCTTTGTGGTGCCACCTGATTTGCACTGGCTTGGCAGGTGACACATGAGCGACAAAACTCTTTAGTGTCCTCAGACATATGAGGCCAGTGAAAGTGTAGGGCAAGCCTGTCCCAAGTCTTGTTCTGGCCTAAGTGACCTGCAAGGGGAATCTCATGGGCTAAGGTGAGAAGGAAACCTCTAAGAGACAAGGGGATGACCAGCCTCCTGGTAGCACCAGGTTTGGGGTCTCTTGCCTCAGAGTATAGGAGTCCATCATCCCAATATACCTTATGGGCACCTGTAGCATTCCCTGCAGCCTCAGCAGCAGCCTGCTGTCTGAGGGGTTCAAGAGAGGAACTGAGAGAGCTGATCCTCAACCTGATGCAGGGGGGAAGGGTCAACCTTACCCCCACTGCTCTTTCTCTTGGGTAGTGTCTGGTCCATTCTTCCAGGATCCAGCACTAGTTCAGCTGGGCATTTCTTGGCCTGTGACCTAGTCACAGCAAGGACATGTGAGGAGAGACCTAGCATTTCTACATGAGTCCTGTACTCCACATCTGACCACAGTGAGGATTCCAAGTCATTGCCCAAAAGACAATCTACTGGGAGGTCTGAACTAATTAGAACCTTTTTGAGGCCAGTTACTCCTCCCCAGGAGAAATTAACAACTGCCATACTGTGATTGGTAGTGACATTGCTAGCATTGGTCACTAGGTAGTCTGAACCTAGCATGATCTGGTCAGGGTCCACAAATGTTGGTGTCACCATAGTGACACTGGCACATGTGTCCCTGTAGGCCTGAGCCATCTTTCCATTGATTAAAGGTGTTTGTCTGTATTTGCCTAGAGTACTAGGACTTACAGTAGGGGTCATATCCATGTCCCCAGTACAAACAAGAACTGCCTGAGTAGGAATTCTAACTAAGTCAGAACCCATCTCAGTTCCCAGGGTTAACCCAACTATAGCCTTGGGAGGTACACTACCACTACTAACTGTACTAGGGGGTGCAGGTGTCTTAGGGACAGTAGTGGTAGGAGTTTGGTCTTTCTTGGTGCACTCACTAAACCAGTGAGTCTTACTTTTATAGTATTGGCACCATGGTTTATTAGGACCATCATTCTTCTTCTTTTGGAAAGTTTGGAACCCACCCTCCTTAGGTTGTTGGGGCCCTGTTGAAGACTTCTGGTCATTTTGCTTATTCTCATTACCCTTCTGGTCTGCTTTCTTCTGGCCACCACCCTGGTTCTGGTTCTGCTGCTTGACCCTTGTCCTGACCCATCTGTCTGCCTTCTTTCCCAATTCTTGGGGAGAGGTCAGATCTGAGTCAATCAAGTGCTGATGCAACAACTGGTTCTGACAATTATTTAAGATTTGCTCTCTCATAATTAGATTATACAATCCTGTGTAATCAGTAACTTTACTTCCCAGTAACCAGCCCTCCAGAGCCTTAGTGGCACAATCAACAAAGTCAGTCCAATCTTGAGCCTGAGTCTTCTGGGTATCCCTGAATATCAACCTGTATTGTTCAGTGGTTAAGCCAAACCCATCAATCAGTGCAAGTTTCAAGACTTGGTAATCATTAGCATCCTCATCTCTAACAGTGAGGAGCTTGTCTCTACCTTTACCTTCAAAGGAGAGCCACAATATAGCTGCCCACTGACTCTGGGGTACCTGCTGTACTTTGCAGGCTTTCTCCAAAGCAGTCATCCACTTGTGGATATCATCCCCTGTCTTATAGGGGGGCACTATTTTGCTCAGGTGTCTATTATCAAAACTCCTGTCTTTATCCTTAGGAATATTGCTGCCACCAGTGGGGACTACCCCACTCAACTGTTGCTCTCTAGCAAAGGCAAGCTTTTCTTTGGCAAGGGCAAGTTCTTCCCTCTGGATCCTCAGATTAGCCTGCTTCATCCTTGCTTCATGTTCTCTCCTCTGAGGGGAAGTCATTCTCCTCTGGGGAGAAGTCATTCTCCTCTGAGCAGAGGCATGAGAGTGCACAGATCTATTGGAGTCCCTAGAATGAGATCTATCTCTCCTAACTCCAAAGTTAGGCCTGCTTAGGGTTAGTACTGGGGGTCCCCCAGATCCTTCCCTATGTAGGTCTAAGTTGGCCCTTGTAAGTCTGCTGACTAACTCAGGACCTTTGTCTGCCTCATCCCCAGAGGTGTCCCCTTCTTCCTCCTCCTCCTCTACATTCTCTGTTTCAGGGAGGTCTGGATCACCAGGTGTACCTTCTAAGGGGGGCATGCTCCTATCTGGATTAGAGGGGTCTGTGTTAGCAGCCCTTCTGGCATCATATGTCTCTAAGAGACCTAACAGAAAAGGAGTGGTAGGGTTAGAACCCTGTTTCAATTTCCTGGAGGTACACAATTGTCTCATCTCCTGGAAACTGAGAGCTGCATATCTGGAAAGGACCTGTGGAGGGTCACTAACCACTAGGGGAGTCTCTGAAGTCTCTCAATGGGTGGACATGCTTCTAGTGTGGTGTAAGTGATGCACCTACCTACACTATGGGTTTTCCTACTGATCCCTTGCTAAGAGTTGTAGTCAGGGTGTGCTAGGCCCTTTCTACTACAACAGCTGGTTCAGTAGAACTCAGAGTATTTCTAAGCTTGTTATATGTACCTAGAGTACCTTATGTGATCTTTCAAATGATATTTCAAGATTATACGTGGTAAAAACAACAGCAAGCTCAAATCCCAACCACTGCACACCAATGTGAGAAGTTGGCCTGATATATGATGCTCACTAGTTCTAGTGATCACCTTGTATCAGTCCAAACAACCCTTATGGTGATTGGTTGCAAGTCAACCTTATAGACCAGCTATCCTAATGGTAGCATGGACAAAGCAGTCTTAGGCTAAACTCTTTTGGCATGTGAAGCCAGCTGTTTTACCACAATATAACCCCTTGAATACCAGATGAAAGGACACCACACAGGTTGTTATGAAAATAAACAGTATATTTATTAATAACAACACCTCTGAACTCTTTATGAGGTCAGAGGGCTAAGCACATGACAAACTCTTCTGAAAAATACGATAAGTTGCACAAAATTACAATGGTGCCCTAGAGGCACGACAAACCATATACTAAGTAAGTGGAATGTGAAAGTCGATAGAAATAATGGAGCTGTCCAGAGGCTGTAGGATCGATGGGACCACGCTGCACTAACTCTAGGTAAGTAATAGGAGGCCCACGGAACGCGTGTGCAGAGTGTGAACTCACACGCGAGATGCGTAACAACGTCTATGGACAGTACAGTTTAAGAAAAAGGTGAGTACGGACAATCCTGACTAGTTAGGACTCAAACGACAATGGAACTGGACACTAGGAGAGTCAAGCTACCCTTGAGCACCAAAATGCTCGTGTTACCTCACCCACGGGCTGCGGGTGCATAGGTGTCAAAGTGTGTCGGGTTTCCGCGTTGAAGTCTATGGAGCCTTGAAGAAAGATGCTGCAGGCGACCAGAAGGAAGATGTCCGGTGTGACCCAAGGGTGGATCGGAGATGCTGAAGACCTGAAAGCAGAGGGGACAGTGTTCAAAGTCACTAGCCAGTGACTAAAGTGGAACCAGGAGTGGAACCAGAGGCTGTCGTCGCGATCAGGTGAGAGTGGACGCTTGACTCTGCAGCCACGTGGACCAGGTGGTGTCTTTGATGACCAGGATGGAGGCACGAGCTGTCCCACGCAGGCTCTCACTGTCCCCTCGGAGCCTCGCTGGGCTCTTCACAAACAGAATGGCACTCCAGAGCCTCTCAGGGCTCGCAAAACAAATATGTCCCCTTGAGCCTCTCTGGCTCGTAAATCACGATAGGCATGGTGAAGCCTCTCGGGGCTCTAATTAAACAAACAGCGCCCTGAGCCTCTCGGGGCTCGTAACTCAAATTGGCCGCCAAGAGCCTCTCGTGGGCTCGGGAATACAACTGTGCCCCCCGGATTGTTGGAGTCCCTCACGGGGGACTCAAAAGGAAATAATGCCAACAAGAGCCTCTGCGGCTCAAAAAGGAACCGGCCGGGCGTCGGTGGAGCCCCCCCCTGGGGGCTCTAGAACAAGTGCGGCCCGACGTTGGAGCCTCTCACGGCTCTGCTGAAATGCCCGCGTGAGCCTCTCAGGGACTCAAGACAGCGACACCCTGCCACACAGAGCCTCCCCTAGCCCTTCTCACTTACCGGGCTACTCTGGCGGGGGCTCCTTGCGGCTTTCGCGCTGCTCCTCTCTTCACCCGGACAGGTTTTTAGGGGCCGGGTGCTGTTAGTGGCGGAGGGCGGGGCTCTCTTCCTCGGGAGAGCCCCGCGGGGGAACCAGCACGCTTCCTCTCTGCTCTGGGCTGCGGGGGCGGGACTTCCGGCCGCCTCTCCCGGGGCCGCGCAGCGATTGGCCGGACAGCAAGCTGCTTCCGGTTCGCCGAGGGCAGCGTGGCGGGCCGAGGGAATACTCTCTTCGTCGGTGACAATCCGGGGTGGGCTCCCGGTCGAAACCAACAACAAGGCGAGGTGGGCACTCGCTCGGGTCACCAAATAGCCAATTCAAAAATGGGTCAAATGCCGGCTGGGCACCGGCCAATGCACATAAAGCGCTTCCAAGCGCTAAAGGCAAGTACAGCGCTTCCAGGCGCTTTAGAGACCAGAAAAGCGCTCCCAGGTGCTAGAACAAAATAAAGCGCTCCTAAGCGCTAGGGCACAAAATACAGCGCTTCCAGGCGCTTGAAGGGTGAACAAAAAAGTCCAGCAACAAGGTCCTTCTTGCAGAGCAAGGCAGGGGGGGGCAAGGCTGGGCCAGGGGCCAGCTCACTGGGCCCTCCAAGCAGGAAGGCAGTCCCAAGTGGCGGTTCCTCCTGGCGTCCAGCAGCAGCAGCCCCCCTCAAGTAGGATCAGGAAAGCGCACAGTTGGTAAGGGGACACAGCCCCTTTTTATACATTGAAAACCTTTGTCTGTGTGCAGGGTGAAGGTAAAACCAGATGCAACTGGTTTGTGAGCACTCTTGATGTGCTCAGCCCCTCACTATATTTACTGGCAGGGCTAGGGTCATTAGACGCACCACAGGGGGCGGAGCCAGCATTGTGTGGGGAAAGCCCAGCCCAGGTGCACTTCTCCACAGCCATCGGCATGCTAATCTCCACACTCACCACCGGGCAGACCCATCATGACTCATGGAGCCTGGCATCCCAGCCAGCCCCAGCCAATCACACGGCAGCACCTTTACAGCACACTCACAGCAATGTCCAGAAGTGGCACTTCCATACTAGACACAAACATGCTGCATACATCATTTCGCAGCATTCAATCACACGAGTCCGCACATACCAGACTCGAGCCTATACACCCCACACATCAGGAACTACCAGGGACACATACATTCCCCATGCATTCCTATGGGAGGGCAGGCCAACCTTACTCCACGCACTCAGAGTGCGCACGCACTTTCCACTGGGACACAGTGAAAGTGCGCAGAAACCAAAAATCACTACTACTGGGTCACACACCAAAAGCAAAAAGTTTAGGGGCGAACCTGCCAGAAGGGCTAAGTCCAACACTCCTCTTAGCGTTAGCTTCATAAATGTCACTGCCACTTCTGGCCTTCATACGACAAATCCTTTAGAACAGTGGTTCCCAAACTTTTGACTCCTGAGGACCCCCATTGAGTGACCACTGGAAGCCGGGGACCCCCAAGCAATTTGTATGAGTTAAATTTCAAATATTAAAACAGTAATTCGAAAAAAAGTACACACGTGTGCACACAAAACAAATACTCAAAGTACTTAGGGGCAGATTTACAATAAGTGACGCATCCATGTATATCAGCAGGGATGCGCCACTTATTGTGCGCCATGCCTCTGCCACCATTGATGCGCAGCATTTACAATGCTGCACCTCATGGGGCAAAAAAGCACAGATGCATGACGCATCTGTGCCGTAAAGGTGGCGCATTGCTGGAGTTGCGTCGCAAGCGCGACACAGCTCCAGCAATGCTCTGGGGGGGCCGAATCTTATTAATGCTACGTCAATCCTTACGCCTGCTTCAAGCAGGCGCAGGGTTTTGACGCAGCATGGGCCCCAAAGTGACTGAGTGAAATCTTGTAGATTTCACTCAGCCACTTTTAGGAGTCGTTCCTGCCTTCTGGCGCAGGGCTTTACAACGTGGCGCATCTCCCAGATGCGTCACGTTGTAAATACCCTGTACCATGGCGCATCTTTTGCGTCGCCGCTGCATCACGAAAGTGACGCAATGGTGGGGTAAAAGAGGCGCGTAAATCTGCCCCTAAGGATTTTGGGGCCAGATGTACGACCATTTCATTTAGCGCCTCGCAACACATTGCGAGTAGCAAATTGTGAGTCGCTAAATGAAATGTACAACAGTGTGTTTAACACTGTTTCGGATTCCCAATGGGGTTGCAAATTGCGAGGTTCATTAATATTAATGAGCCTCTCGCAATTTGCGAGCCTATTGGGAATGCCAGCCCTCCTAGGTATGGTGCCTGCTGGGCTCTGCAGGACACCATGTCTGGGACTGCTTTTAGATAAAGCAGTTTTTTTAAAAAAATGCAGCACATTTACCATGCATTTAAAAAAAAAAAAAGAAAATGAAACGTTTTCGTTTCATTTTCTAAGGGCAGGCAGAGGTCCCTGGGTACCGCCTTCTTTTGAGCCCCTGTGTGGGTATAAAAGGACCAAGCTCCTTCCATTCAGGGTGCTACTTCATATATTACCGCAGGGTGTTGTGTGACTGTAGTTCCACCTCATGAGGTTTAATAAATCTTGTATTCTCTATTCCAGTTTCTGTGCCAACTTCTATTCTATGGTCTGAGGACTCTGTGCAGAGAAGAGCAAACCCCTTGCACTGGTAGGCCTTGCTGAGGCTCACTACTACACCGTGCCTGCACCTTTGAGACAAGGAATTTTGTGTATAAAAGAAGGGGCTGTGACCCCATGAAAATGTTCTTGTCTTTGCTACTTGAATCTACCAGGGGCGTGCTGCTGGTGGGGCCCAGGAGGGACCGCCATGGGGGCTGTCTCCTTGCTGGAGTGCCCTGTGTGGTGGCCCCTGGGCCCTGCACTGCCCTCCCTGATGACCAGGACTTCCAGGACCTTGTTCCCTTTGTTGTTGCTTTTGCCGGGGCTTGTTGTAGGCCTAGTACCCTGGGTGTGCTTTGCATTCTCGCTGCAGCGCTGACTGCGCGCCGCTACTGAAAAGGGATTCTCCCTGCCTGGGGATTCCCTCCTCCCTGTGAGCTTTGCCGGTGCCCACCGCTTATTTTTATATTGACTTGCAGGTGCCCACCATGCATCGTATCCGCCTGTTTTTATGTTTAATTTCTGGTGCCCACCCCGATTATGACCACTTCTTTATTTTAGCCCAAAAGTGGGTGCCCACCCTGTTTTTCACTCCCACGGCCTGAGCCGCGTTCTACACCTTCTGACGAGCTGCTGGTGTTGCGTAGACCCGACCCGGAAGTTAGGCATCCTTGCCTGACTGGAGACAGGCCCCTCAAGCGTCACTTCCGCTTCTCTCCCCGGCTGGGGAGAAGCCGTACCGAGCCTTGCAGGCTCCACGCCAAGTCCCGGTCCTGAGATAGGGGACGGGGTGAACCAGGACACTGACGTGTCGGGGCTCCCATGAGTAGGGAGAGCCCCGCGTGCTGCCGCGACGAGAGGAGAGAAGCCGAGACCAGAGCACACGAGGAACCCAGTAAGTCTCCAGAGCCCGGTGGGTGAGGGCTTCCTTCTTTGTTGTGGAGGCCCCCGGAGCACCCCGTGGGTGCTTGCTTGTGCCAGGGAGGCATTGAGAGGTCCCCATACCGAGGGGCCCGTGTTGCCCCAGCTTTTCTTTTCCAAGCCTCGATGGCTCCAACAGTTGCATATTGCCTCAAGAGCCCGAGTGGCTCCGCCAGCGGGCATGTCCTGTTTTAAAGCGCCAGTGCGCTCCACAGAATTTTGGGGGCAAGTTCTTTTTCCCTAGTGGCGCAAAGTGATTTAAGTAGCCAGGGTGTTCCATGTGGCAGATTCATTCCAGAGCCTCCGTGGCTCCAATGGGGCCCCTCTGGTTTGCAGAGCCAGATGGCTCCCAGGGGTACATTATTTATTTACTGAGCCCCGTGTGGCTCCAACGCCCGCAGTATTTGTTATAGAGCCTAGAGGGCTCCAACGTTGGGCACAATTTATTATGAGAGCCAGTGAGAGCCCATGCCGCATTTTTGCTTTCCCAGCTGCCCAGCAAGTAGTGGGCAGCTGCACCGTTTAGGTATTTCTTTCAGGGGACATGTTCTTTTGAACCTAGGAGTGAGACGCACTCCTTCACCCTACCTTGGCCTACACAGCTGCGCAGCACTTAGTGCCAGCTGCATCGTTTAGGCCTCCCTGTTATTGATCTCAGCTGCCCAGCAAGTAGTGGGCAGCTGCCACGTTTAGGTTTGCGCAGTGGCGCACCCTTGACTTTCGCTGCCTAGGCAGCAGCCCTGACTTTGGGACATAGGGCATTTGAGCCCCCCTTTTCTGAGATGGCCAGTTGGCCAGGGGAATGGTTACATTGATAAGGGCGCCAAGCCCTAATGGTATTTGTGTGCTAATGCTTTTGGGTGCTAGAAAATGTATTATGTATAGTATGTTTTGCGCACCCTGTTTGATACATATAATGGTTTATGCGTATGAGGTTGTTTTACCTATTTAGGTTTGTGTTAGGGAGAGTATACTTCCCTGTGTGATTTACGCCCCTAGTGTAATTAGCTACTTGGTAAAGAAATAGAAAAAGAATATATATCAGACTTAGAACAGCAGCCAGTAATCACTGGCAGACACTATACGAGTATAGTGTCTGCCAGTGATTACTGGCTGTGTTCTAAGTTGATATATATTCTTTTTCTATTTCTTTACCAAGTGCTAATTCTAACAGTGGCCCACTTGGCCCTGTCATGTGTAAATAATCCCTTGTAAATATTGCCCGTGCCAGTTGGCACAATGTATATTGTGTGATTACTATCTGATGTGTTTTGAGAATATAAAGGCTATTTTTGATATAAGCTTGTGTGGAGTTCCTTTTGTGGGGGGCCTGGGATGATGTTGATGGCGGGTGCGTGCACAAATGCTTTACACATTGCCTCCGGGATAAGCCTTACTGCTTGTGCCATGCTAACAAGGGGCTGAGCAGGGGTTATCTTTGGAGTGTAACTCCCTTGCCCTAACTAGAGTGGTGGTCTCTGCCTGGCTTTGGCGCAAGCCTCTGCCAACCAGAGATCCCATTTCTAACAAGGAGGAACTCCTGGAGATGTCAAAAAGAAGGGAAGGGCAGTGACATTTTGCATTATGTATGTACTATGTTTTGACCTAGTTACTACTTAAGGGTGAACTTCAGTGATCTGCTTACATTGCGCAATATCCACAAACCTTATAAGCTGTGCGTATCAGCGAAACTGCATGAAACTTCAGCAATTAAAATTTAGGCCAATACGTACAGTCCCAGAAACTTTATTTGCTGTGCGCATCAGCGGAACCATCAGCCCGATTACTGATGGCACATATTTATACAGGGAGGAGTCACTTTAGTCTGATGCTCAATTACATGTGTAGATGTGAGTCTGGTGGTGCCTGATAACTGAAAGGCACATATTTTTTTACATACAATTTCATATATGTCTAATTTATTGTTCCTATTACAGCGCCTTCTACCTTGAGAAGGCCCATCCGAGACCAGTGTGTGGACACAACATATGCCGACAAATCAAGGACAAAGGGATTGGGACATGGTCTAGGGACACTAACTACAAATCCTACATCAAACCTCCCGTTTAACTAATGGAGAGCTATGAGCGACCTGAAGCGTAATACTGAGAAAAAGTAACCTGGAGAATTGCTGAAAATTAAAGTAAATTAAAAAACAAACCTAATAAAGAACTACATAACCACAGCTGTGACCTGGAATCCGATTGTTTCTCAATATAGCCCTAGTTTGTGATTACCTTACAGTGCTCACATTATCATCTGCACTGGAAGAGATGGGAGCTTGGGGTGTCTGGTCACAGAAGCTCATTTACATAGAAAGGGGGGGTGACAGCCTGTTCACAACGCACAGCACAACTTGTTTACGTAAAGTGTTAGTACACAGAACAGGGTAAAGTCTTGTGTCTCTTTGTTTAACTTTCTTTAATATATCCTCAATTCATTCCAATTCATAATACTAATTACTCAAATTCACTATTGCTTTATCAGCACGACAAAAGTCGGGGGATAGCCACAGTTTGAAGGGGTCCCCCCACTATTATCTAGCAATAGGACTCAGTTCCACCTAGCTCCTTAGCCTGCAACTGATAATTGTTACTTTGTGCCCCAGCACTGCAGACACAGGCCTCTGAGCGTTTGTTTGTGTGAGTGGCGCAAGAGAGACACTGAGAACTTGACAAAATTAGCTCTTCTATTGCTTAATACATTGTAAATGTGAAACATTTTGGGGCTTAGGGACTGGATAAAGAATAACATCAGGAAACAAACGCAGATTAAAAGCACATTTTATTGATTCACTGAAAACTGTTTAAAAATGTAATTTCCAAGTTCCACACAACTGTTTAAAAATATTTACACTTTCAGTCATTTCCAAGTTTAGTTACAAACTAATAGTGGGAAAAAAACATGATGTATAAAAACTGAAACCAAAAACTTATTATTACATTACTTTATGTTTCTTGTTTTTTGTTTTTAAAACAGGCCGTCAACCTTTCACATGAACATTATTATAAGGGGCTGACATCACTTCTTGTGATGTCACTACATGTGACGTCACTGTGATTTGCATATGATAATGGGCTCCTTCACTATTTTCCTTCCTTGTTCCCTGTTTATTGGCATGACATGGGTCTATAGGTATTAAAAATAAACATATCAATTCACAGACGTTCAGCCCGTTTCTCTGGTGATGTCACACATTGACATGTATTTGGCTGCTTCTACTATTTTTAGGTGAGTATAAATAACGTGCCGTTCCCCCTCCTTCCATTTCTCTCTTTTTCTCCCCCTTTATCTGTCTCTCTCGCTCTCTTTATCTCTCCTTCTCTCTATCTCTGTTAGAAATGGGATCCCTGGATGGCCAGGGCTTGTGCCAAAGTCAGTCAGAGACCACCACTTCCACGTCAGGGCAAGGGAGTTAGAAGCCAAGATAACCCCTGGTCACCCCCTTGGTAACGTAGCACGAGCAGTAAGGCTAAACTTGGAGGCGATGTGAGTTAAGTGTTTGCACATGCACCCCCAGCAACAACACCCCAGGCCCACCACAAAGGAAACTACACACAAGGTTATGTATAAAAATAGCCTTTGTATTATACCAAAACACATTAGATAAAAACACACACTTTACAATGTGCCAACAGGCCTAGGCAGAATTTACAGGGAATATGTAAAAGACAGGGCCACCTGGACCACTGTTAGGAATCAGCACTTTTAGAACTTAGCACTTGGTAGAATTAGCACTTAGAACATATTATAGTAATCACTGTAGCACAAAATAGAACATAAAGCACACAACCAGTAACTACTGGTAATAGGTAAGTACCACCTACGCAACCCTAACCACCTTAGGAAAATATTGCGTAGGGAACTAGGACCTCACTAGCACCACCTGTACTAGCAGGAAAAGGAAACACAATTGCGCAAAACTTACATAAGCCACCACCTGTGGCAGTCTCTAGGCCAACTGGCCTTTCTAGGGCTAGGACGCCCTGTGTCCCAAAGTCAGAGGCCTAAACGTAGCAGCTGCCCACTAAGTGCTGGGAAGCTGTGAAGACAAGGATGGGGCCAACGCTGGAGCCTTGTAGGCTCTGCCCAACCAACTGTCCCCTCGGAGCCTCGCTGGGCTCTTCACAAACAGAATGGCACTCCAGAGCCTCTCAGGGCTCGCAAAACAAATATGTCCCCTTGAGCCTCTCTGGCTCGTAAATCACGATAGGCATGGTGAAGCCTCTCGGGGCTCTAATTAAACAAACAGCGCCCTGAGCCTCTCGGGGCTCGTAACTCAAATCGGCCGCCAAGAGCCTCTTGTGGGCTCGGGAATACAACTGTGCCCCCCGGATTGTTGGAGTCCCTCACGGGGGACTCAAAAGGAAATAATGCCAACAAGAGCCTCTGCGGCTCAAAAAGGAACCGGCCGGGCGTCGGTGGAGCCCCCCCCCTGGGGGCTCTAGAACAAGTGCGGCCCGACGTTGGAGCCTCTCACGGCTCTGCTGAAATGCCCGCGTGAGCCTCTCAGGGGCTCAAGACAGCGACACCCTGCCACACAGAGCCTCCCCTAGCCCTTCTCACTTACCGGGCTACTCTGGCGGGGGCTCCTTGCGGCTTTCGCGCTGCTCCTCTCTTCACCCGGACAGGCTTTTAGGGGCCGGGTGCTGTTAGTGGCGGAGGGCGGGGCTCTCTTCCTCGGGAGAGCCCCGCGGGGGAACCAGCACGCTTCCTCTCTGCTCTGGGCTGCGGGGGCGGGACTTCCGGCCGCCTCTCCCGGGGCCGCGCAGCGATTGGCCGGACAGCAAGCTGCTTCCGGTTCGCCGAGGGCAGCGTGGCGGGCCGAGGGAATACTCTCTTCGTCGGTGACAATCCGGGGTGGGCCCTCGGTCGAAACCAACAACAAGGCGAGGTGGGCACTCGCTCTGGTCACCAAATAGCCAATTCAAAAATGGGTCAAATGCCGGCTGGGCACCGGCCAATGCACATAAAGCGCTTCCAAGCGCTAAAGGCAAGTACAGCGCTTCCAGGCGCTTTAGAGACCAGAAAAGCGCTCCCAGGTGCTAGAACAAAATAAAGCGCTCCTAAGCGCTAGGGCACAAAATACAGCGCTTCCAGGCGCTTGAAGGGTGAACAAAAAAGTCCAGCAACAAGGTCCTTCTTGCAGAGCAAGGCAGGGGGGGGCAAGGCTGGGCCAGGGGCCAGCTCACTGGGCCCTCCAAGCAGGAAGGCAGTCCCAAGTGGCGGTTCCTCCTGGCGTCCAGCAGCAGCAGCCCCCCTCAAGTAGGATCAGGAAAGCGCACAGTTGGTAAGGGGACACAGCCCCTTTTTATACATTGAAAACCTTTGTCTGTGTGCAGGGTGAAGGTAAAACCAGATGCAACTGGTTTGTGAGCACTCTTGATGTGCTCAGCCCCTCACTATATTTACTGGCAGGGCTAGGGTCATTAGACGCACCACAGGGGGCGGAGCCAGCATTGTGTGGGGAAAGCCCAGCCCTATTCAGGACCCAGGTGCACTTCTCCACAGCCATCGGCATGCTAATCTCCACACTCACCACCGGGCAGACCCATCATGACTCATGGAGCCTGGCATCCCAGCCAGCCCCAGCCAATCACACGCCAGCACCTTTACAGCACACTCACAGCAATGTCCAGAAGTGGCACTTCCATACTAGACACAAACATGCTGCATACATCATTTCGCAGCATTCAATCACACGAGTCCGCACATACCAGACTCGAGCCTATACACCCCACACATCAGGAACTACCAGGGACACATACATTCCCCATGCATTCCTATGGGAGGGCAGGCCAACCTTACTCCACGCACTCAGAGTGCGCACGCACTTTCCACTGGGACACAGTGAAAGTGCGCAGAAACCAAAAATCACTACTACTGGGTCACACACCAAAAGCAAAAAGTTTAGGGGCGAACCTGCCAGAAGGGCTAAGTCCAACACTCCTCTTAGCGTTAGCTTCATAAATGTCACTGCCACTTCTGGCCTTCATACGACAAATCCTTTAGAACAGTGGTTCCCAAACTTTTGACTCCTGAGGATCCCCATTGAGTGACCACTGGAAGTCGGGGACCCCCAAGCAATTTGTATGAGTTAAATTTCAAATATTAAAACAGTAATTCGAAAAAAAGTACACACGTGTGCACACAAAACAAATACTCAAAGTACTTAGGGGCAGATTTACAATAAGTGACGCATCCATGTATATCAGCAGGGATGCGCCACTTATTGTGCGCCATGCCTCTGCCACCATTGATGCGCAGCATTTACAATGCTGCACCTCATGGGGCAAAAAAGCACAGATGCATGACGCATCTGTGCCGTAAAGGTGGCGCATTGCTGGAGTTGCGTCGCAAGCGCGACACAGCTCCAGCAATGCTCTGGGGGGGCCGAATCTTATTAATGCTACGTCAATCCTTACGCCTGCTTCAAGCAGGCGCAGGGTTTTGACGCAGCATGGGCCCCAAAGTGACTGAGTGAAATCTTGTAGATTTCACTCAGCCACTTTTAGGAGTCGTTCCTGCCTTCTGGCGCAGGGCTTTACAACGTGGCGCATCTCCCAGATGCGTCACGTTGTAAATACCCTGTACCATGGCGCATCTTTTGCGTCGCCGCTGCATCACGAAAGTGACGCAATGGTGGGGTAAAAGAGGCGCGTAAATCTGCCCCTAAGGATTTTGGGGCCAGATGTACGACCATTTCATTTAGCGCCTCGCAACACATTGCGAGTGGCAAATTGTGAGTCGCTAAATGAAATGTACAACAGTGTGTTTAACACTGTTTCGGATTCCCAATGGGGTCGCAAATTGCGAGGTTCATTAATATTAATGAGCCTCTCGCAATTTGCGAGCCTATTGGGAATGCCAGCCCTCCTAGGTATGGTGCCTGCTGGGCTCTGCAGGACACCATGTCTGGGACTGCTTTTAGATAAAGCAGTTTTTTAAAAAAAATGCAGCACATTTACCATGCATTTAAAAAAAAAAAAGAAAATGAAACGTTTTCGTTTCATTTTCTAAGGGCAGGCAGAGGTCCCTGGGACCACTGCCTGCCCTTAAAAAATAATTTTGCTTGCATTTGCAAAGGGGACCCAAATGGGAAGGGGTCCCATTGAGACCCCTTCCCATTTGCAAATGCATTACCATCTACTTGAAGTAAGTGGTAGTTTTGAGTGTTTTGCGACCGCAAAACATTTGTACATGGTTTTAAGACTCGCTATTTGGAAGGGAATGCCCCTTCCAAATAGCAAGATGCAAAACCTATTTAGCGAGTCGCAAACAAATTGCGACTCGCGAAATAGGCAATGTACATGGCCCAATACGTTTTTGCATGTGAAAGCGGGTTCATGAACCCGTTCACGCATATAAAAACGGATCATACATCTGGCCCGTAGTATTTTATATTGAAGTAATAGCCCCTCTGTCACATGTATTTCATTTGTTTTATAGCATCTCTCATACCATTGTAGGATGTCAGAGCACTTTACATCACACACATATAGAGACATTGTAAATCAGTGTGTATATAAAATGTTTAAAGAGTGCTTGGTCTGGAAAAGCACAAACTCAGGATTCAGAACATAACACAGTGGCTAGCACTGCCTTTAACATAAAAAATGTATTTCCACCCAAATAAATCTTTTTATCAGTATCAGGATAATGAATAACTGGGAAAAACAAAAGTTACTAACTGGTACCAAGCAGTTTGCAAACAGCTCTTTGATGACAATTTATAGGTCCCTGTGCTACATTACGATTGTCACTTATGAAGTGCACAGTAACAAAATAATCTGTGACAAAAGCAGTAACCACAAACCTATGCACATAAAATGCTGCTTTTTAAAATGCATGTTACACGTTCTTTGCAGTAGGCACATTAACCCTCTGTGCTACATTAGTTAAGTCAAAGCTGCCACTCAACCAAACTCTCCTCACGCTCCAGCAGGTACATTAATCACTGGCTTTATCTTGACACTTTTATTGCTGCTAGAAAGCTGCTAAATATACAATTAACTTTTCTGTGCTTTTAAAACTGTTGCCTGCGGACCCCCTGGGAATGTGTCACGGACCCCTGGGGGTCCGCGGACCACAGTTTGGGAAACACTGCTTTAGAACATTTGAGGACAAGGGACAATCAAGTGTGGAAGACGAGTTGCTGTGAGTGCAATGGATTGTCCTGGCACATATATGCTTTTGATGTGGGATTTCGCTATTTCACCACATTCTTCAGAGTCTACTGCTTACAATGGCTCAATTCTGGTCAAAAGTAGAGTTTGGCAAGATACAAAATTAATAGGGAGAGCCAAGTCGGAGAGGAGCCACGGGTCACACTTAGTTATAAGGCCCGAGGCACGAGCTGATCCATCAACCGATAGCAGTGTGTAAAATATGCAGCAAACGTTACTTAAAAACAAGATATATGCTCTTTTATATCTAAAGATAGGTTATTTCTTGAACACCTGTGCTTCACTTTAGTTCATTTCATATCCTGCAGTGGCATTTGTTTATAGTAATACATACATTTTACCAATGACAATTCCTTCTCCAGAGCCCTGACAACATGTCCAGTCTGGGTGTGTTTGGTTTATAGGGTTTTTCACTAATCCGACAAGTTAGCAGAACATATCGTTGTTAGTCCCAGTATTGTTCAGTGTTGCTTTTACAGGTAGTGTGGTCAGGTGCGATTGAATGTTTTTCATTGTATCTTTTCTTGACCAACTAAAAATCAAAAATGTTTCTTTTCTTTTAATTCACATTGTGCTCGCCTCCCACAGTGTATGCTGGTGCATCATGCCGTTTTCCTATGTGTACGGAAGTGAACAATCACTGGAAAAAAAACACTTTTATAATTCTGAAAATATTGTTATCGGTTTTTCTTCTTTACTGCTAGTCGTGTCTTCTATCATCTGGTATTTCAATGTCCCACATAATTTGAAATTTATTTTTCCCTAATTCATTCCTCTTACAATAACTGCGTGTTCGCTGATGTCTTCGTAGGTTTTCGAATCGACTAAAACTCTTCACACATTCACTGCATTTAAATGTTTTTTCTCCTGTGAGTTCGCTGATGATACCTTAATGCTGAATAGCTGCCAAAACTACTGCCACATTCACTACAATGACAAGGTTTTTCCCCCGTGTGTGTTCGCTGATGACTTTGTAGCTGTGATAATCAACTAAAGCTCTTCCCACATTCATTGCACTTGAATGGCTTTTCCCCTGTGTTTGTTCGCTGATGATTCCTTAATGCTGAATAACCGCGAAAACTACTGTCACATTCACTACAATGATGGGGTTTTTCCCCTGTGTGTGTTCGCTGATGAATTTTTAGGTCTGATAACTGACTAAAGCTCTTCACACATTCACTGCACTTGAATGGTTTTTCCCCTGTGTGTGTTTGATTATGTTTTTGAAGGTGTGATAACTTACTAAAGCACTTTGCAAATTCACTGCACTTGAATGGTTTTTCCCCTGTGTGTATTCGCTGATGTGTTTGAAGGCTTGATAATTGACTAAAGCTCTTTACACATTCATTGCACTTGAATGGTTTTTCTCCTGTGTATGTTCGCTGATGACTTTGGAGGTTTGATAACTGACTAAAGCTCTTTACACATTCACTGCACTTGAATGGCTTTTCCCCTGTGTGTGTTCGCTGGTGTCTTTGCATTTCTGATAACCTACTAAAGCTCGTGACACATTCACTGCACTTGAATGTTTTTTGTCTTGTGTACGTGTGCTGATGAAGCTTGAGTAGTGATGTCAAACTAAAGCTCTTGCTGCATGTGTATGATTCTTCTTTCTTGTTTAGAGTCTGTGGGTCGGGTATATATTTGTCTAAATCCCATGACTGCATTTCCTGATGGGCAACATGGCTGATAAAGCACTTGTGTTTTTCTCACACACTTTATATGTGTGCAGTATTTTGCATGTTTGATTTCTGTTTTAAAAATAAAATACAATAGCCACCAAATATTTGCGACACTCCTGATACGTAGAAGGTGTCTTTGTAGGTGATTGTGCCTTTTGATTGGATTATGGCTATGCACGATTGCGGGAAAAGATGTTTCTTCCTTAAGGCCGGTGCAAATCCGGACAGCCTGTTGTATTTTAGATAGAAGAACTAATCTTTCCTTTACCCGTCTGTTGTCTGGCTCTGCTCTATTGTGCTCTTCTCTGGCTACTGTTGTTTGTCCAGAAAGAGTTTACAATTCACCTAGAGCACGGAATGATGGCTTGTCATCATTTTAGAAAACAGAGCACTGCGGTAATCACACCATACCGATCCCATGATCAAAACTGGTGTTGGACACTTGTTTATACAGGAGGCGGTTTCTTATTGTTGTTGCCTTCATTTTCCTAAGGTAATTTCTTTGTTTTGTGCGGTGGAGGTGCACAGCTCAGCCTCTTACAATCACTGAACTGCCTTGATGCTTCATCCCGGATCTGTCCGTTTGTGTGCAGGTTCCTCTGTCGCCGAATGTGCTGATGTTTTCCTGAATACGGTAGCTCATTATTTCTGCTATTATTGAAGATTTACAGAATTAGCTTCGTTATTGATGGTCATTTCATACATTCAAGGCTTGGTTTCTGTTGGATGTAAAGATATTTAAAATTACAAAATTGAAACATAATGGAATGAGAATTCACAATGCTTAACTGGTTGTAAAAGACATTTCGGTGGAGTTTTACCAAATCTCCACGCAATGCAGCGCATCCCACCCTCCCCCCAGCGAGGCTGCGCTGTGTTGCGCGACAGGGAGGGAGCAGGAGAGGACCATATTTTCAAAGATATGGCTCTCTCCTTCCCTTTCCCTTGCACCGGCACTGATTACAGCAGCCCTGCGCCATGCACACACCTTAACACCAGAGTGCTAGGGTGGGTGTGTGTGTGACTCCAGCATAGGTTTTGTACACCCTAGACATGAGGGAAAGCTTTTACCACTTTGTATGCGTGTTGCAAAGTGCAGCACGCATGCAAAGTCAGAAAAGGAAAGAGAAATGAAAGCATTTCTCCTTCCTTGCGCCTAGTTTAAAAGGGTGCAGTTTTCTCACGCTAAACCCAATCTACTGTATTTGGTTAATTGGGTTTAGCGTGAGAAACCTTGGGTGGTTGCACGGGAACACCCATGCACCACCCTTAACAGGCCCCCATGGTGCAAAGTAATGTGCAGCAGTGCTATTTGATGCTTCACATTACTTTTACGTTATTTGCTGGAAAGAAAATTAGGAAAAAAATATTTTGCAATGTTTTGCGCCACTTTTGTGACACAAACACGGCGCAAAATCTTAGTAAATTAACCCCTTCTTCTTTACAACCTTTGAAACTTAGCAAGGAATATTTAATCATACACAGATATTTAACTAAAAGTTCTGTTGATCAGGTGACATCTTATTAATATCTGAAAAGGAGCTTATTTACCAATGTTCACAGAGTAACTTAGCAAAGTAGGGGCGCTCTCGGAGCACCCAAGTGCTTGAGGTTTTGCTTAAGATAGACGCATATGGTCAAGACTTCATTTAAATCACAATAGATTTTAGAAAAAGAAATGGATCAGGCGGGGCTGCGAAATTTCCAGTAACTCTTTGCGGAGTATATAACAAAAGTAACTCCATTCACTCACTTCTTCTCGTTTCTTTCCTATTCACTTTAGATCATCTCAAATACCAACTCATGTCTTTACCTTGTTGTTCATAAGCCACCTTTGACACTTTCAACAGCTCCCTTGGTTCAAGCATTTCTGGTTTCTTCTAACCTGGAAGATTGGAACATTATAGTGAGTTGAGGGGGGTTTCCTATCGCCATAACATTTGTCCATCCCCCTGAAACTAGTGCAGCCTACAGAGCCTGGTTCTGGCCCTGAAAGACAACTTTAATAAACAAGTCTTTAGTTCTTCCTAAAGTAGATAAAGTTCTGTAAGATGCAGCTCCTTTGGGGGCTTTTTGTAAAACAGAACGAGGGGTTCGCTGTAAGGCCCATCCTTTATATTATATGCGCAGATAAGGCAAACAAACGTTGAATCATATAATTTAATATTCAACGATATCAGTCATTTAGTACTTATAGAGAATCCTTCACAACTAACCATGGGCGAAGTATTACGCTACGCTCGTGTAGTTTGCGAAGTTTGCGGTACTCCGACCTACGCGAATTGCATGTAGCACAGTGCAAACACGCATAGCATAGCGTAGCGTAGTGCAGCAGTCATTTTGTGCTTGCTCGCAGTCCGCAAGCTCAAGTTGGCAACCACGAGCGAGCAAAAATTACATCCCGGCGAGACTTTTTCCTCGTGCGCAATCAGCAACATCAAGTTGCCGATCGCGAGCGTGGAAAATAAACCTCCAGGTCTGATTCTCAATGCGGGGAGGTCAGGTTTCTCTTTGCGAGTGGGCGCGTATGCTCGTGACCTCTCGCGATGCGAAACTACCAGTTTGCGTTGAGAAAGCAATAATTTACCTGACATATCCCCACAACAGATGTGTGTATATTACTCTTTTTCCCCTCTTTTCCACCATTACATGGTATCTGACATGATGTTGTTCGTTTGGGGCCCAGGATCCCACTTAGTGACTGAATAGGCATTTGGCAGAATGGGAGGAGGTGTCAGTTATCCACAGGTGATGCGGCATTTGTACCTTTCCATATTTCTCATATTCAAGTTTACCTCATTTCCTGTCCTTTGGTCTCTTTACTGCCCTCTGGCTGCGCACTCACTCTGTGGGGTTCATCAGAAGTCAGATAACGGCCTGATAGTCACAAGGCCATGGTTCTCACTTTTTCTACAACACTGATTGCAGACATAGGGCCTAGTTTAGAGTTTGTCCAAGAGATTATTGCCTTAAAACCAGGGGTGGGTGAAGAATTCCGCTCTGCCGGGGGAGCTCATTTCAGAAAACATCACAAAGTGATGCACAACTGAGTTTTTTTTCTCAAGCGGTTCGCCAACTGTAAGGTGGCAAGCGCTTGTGAGAAAAAATCACATGCCAGACCTCCTCCTGGCGAGATTTCTCAGTGCGGGAGGTCACGGCACGTCGCGACCACTCGAGTGTAGAAATCTGCCATTCTCGTTGATGAAGCTACCACTCGAGTAGAATGTCAATTTGAGTGGCAGGAAGCAGCGGCGCCCTCTAGCGTGACGCATAGTACCATTCGTGCTCATTTTACAGTGCCGGACAAACTCCTGGAACTAAAAATCAGTGCGAGCAGCGCAACTTAACAAACTCTGCCACTTGCGGGAGTCCGCAGAGTTCGGCAGAGTTTTTCTGGCACTTTGTGGAGCTCCCAGGAGTAAAACTCTGCAAACTACACCAAGGCCTAATCAAAACGTGACACATATCCTGTCTGCCTTATTATAATTGCCACAGGATGTATTGCATTTTTAATGGGTCGGGCAGGACACCTGTCACATTTGTGATGGAATAAACCATTTGCTGAAAACTAAATCAGTTGGTGTACATTGTGTCCAGTGTGGCTAGCTGGGCTTGAAGGATCTTGTGGTTTTTGGGTCTCTCACTGCTTTAAGGTCACCGCCAGGCAGACCTTCCATCAGCTGCGCCTTGTGCAGATCTTCCTTCCTAGGCTGGACTTCTGTCAGCTGCGCCCTGTGCAGATCTTCCTTCCAGGCAGGACTTTTGTCAGCTGCACCTCGTGCAGATCTTCCTTCCAGGCAGAACTTCTGTCAGCCGTGCCTTGTGCAGATCTTCCTTCCAGGCAGGACTTCTGTCAGCTGCACCTTGTGCAAATCTTCCTCCCAGGCAGGGGCTTCTGTCAGCTGCGCCTTGTGCAGATCTTCCTCCCAGGCAGGGTCTTCTGTCAGCTGCGCCTTGTGCAGATCTTCCTTCCAGACAAGGGCTTCTCTCCTCAATGATCAGTTCAAAGTTCGGGAGAGGTAGAACTGGTCCAGGTCATCTTCTTTATTGCAGTTCTACTGGTCATGCCACAGAGCTCGAGCTCTGAGATGAAGGAGAGTCTGGATTTTCTGAGCTTCGTAGAGCATTGGGACAGTCCTACCACATCCACCACACACTACAAGACTCCAAGAGTCATCGCTACAAGTGCTGCTCCAAGGTTTAATTCAACCACTGTATTTGAACATCCCCTGGCAAATGCAAAATAGAGAATAATAGGTGGAGAAGTGTGGCTCACTGGTTAGAAGCGGAAGACCCTGAAGCAAAGGTCAGGCCCGCGACCAGGGTTCAATTCCCGACGCGGCAGGGTCTTGGGTTCAATGTCCGCGGACTCGATAATTCTCGCCTCGGTGCCTACGCTAACCATGGGTCCCACTCTGCAACTCTGGGCAATAGCTTGCTTAATCTCCACAACGGCCCCAACAGCGCTGGGATGCCTGGCTTCACCTTGGGGGTGCCCTGGAGGGGGCATCTCACAGGGAAAGCCAGGATGGGTTCCACAGTGGTATACAGTGCCAGGATGCCCCGAGATGGGGCAGCTGTGCGCTTTACAAGTATACATACATTTTTTTAAACATCCAGCCTGCACCAGCAGAGTGCAGAAAGCTTTTCAAGAACCTCGAGGTACATGGACTGTCTCTGTCTGTTGTAACTGAAGATGTTAATCCTTGGTAACATCTATCCCCTTTGGACAAGTGTAGGAGAGTAGGGTCTGCTATCCTATGGTCACCCCAAATTTTTGCTTTTTGCTTCACTGGTTTTCGACTACTGAGGCTGTGGGCCTGCTGATCAGACCCCCAGCCTGCTGTTCTCTCACTAAATTAATGACACATGTGCTATAGGCACATACCAATTGGAAATGGACTCCTTGTCAGCCCCTGTAGAATGCACTATAGGTGCACAGGGCATAGGGGCCACCAAGGCCTACCAGGGGCTGCAGCATATCTTTTGCCACCCCTGGCTGGTTCTTAAATTGACACAACTGGCTGATCACTCAGCTGGGGTAAGGTGGTGTAAACACCCCTTGCTTAGGTATAGTATATCTATATCTAAACCTATATCTGGACACATGTAAACCTGTGAGCCACTCCTATAGTAGGCCTCATCAATCCTGGAGGCTGAGTGCGTGGTTTTATGTGAGATGGAGCTCTAGCATGAGCTGAGCCTGTCTGCAGCTGTCAGGAACAAATCCCTAAGCTGTTTCAGGATAATGCCATACCATATACTATTAAGTGCCTTATAATCCTCGCGGTTATTTAGCAACTTTGGTTTGGCTTTATCAAAACATGTCGTGTAAGGTGTCATACGATTTGGAATACCATCCCCTCGCCAGTTCTGGCGACGGGGATGGCATTCCACCCCTCTAGAGGGGTAAGACATATTCCTTTACTAAATGCGGTTAATTTCTCCAAAGACCTTAAGATCCACAAAATGGATGCCTCTGCCACAGACAAATGTCTGGACCCCTGCAGTTGACCGAAACTCGACCAAATGGGTCCTAGACAAAGGGTTTCCTGTCACAGGAGGGTGTCACCGCCCTCCAGACAGGAGATAGTGTATTGTAGCAGGGAGGTTTGAAAGAAACCAGACACTGCCTGGGGCGCACAAGGCTGCCCCTTGCATAATCCGGCCAAACCGGTTCTGGGGCACTCCAGCCCTCGTGCCAGGACGGCCTGGATCAAAGGAAGGGGGTGTATCCACCCACTTCCTGGGTCCCACCCATAGGAGGGGACCTAGCAGGTAATCACGCCCCCCAGATTGGAATAAGAGTGGGAGCAGTGCCAATGCACATCAGATTTCCTGGAAGAAACATTAGAAACGAAACTCTGGACCCTTGGACCTCCATCTCAACGTGGAAGCCCGAAGAATCTCCCTTGTGGTCAAGGAGTGACCACCCTGCAGCAGCAGGCACCATCCAGCCCTCGACGTCTACTTAGTTGCAGTTCCCGCCGGAACTCGAGCGACTGAGATCGACGAGATCAAGCTTGCCTGCCTTCCAACAGCCCGATCCACAGTCCCTGCAGAGCTGAGACCCGTGGAGGCGACCGGAAGCGTGGGGCACGCCATCTTGAATTGACCACGAGACGCTGACTGTGCAGCCCATGAGTGACCCTCGAAGCTGTGCACCGGGGTTTGAGAAGCCCCCACCCTGAGCTGCTCCTGAGCCGAAATTCAGCCCTCCACACTCGACGAGTGCTGCGTGGGGCCCTTTGGCTCTATTTGGCTCAACGCGTTGGCCCGGTCACTTGCCAGCTGGCTAGTGGTCCCTGTGCCGACGAACTACCTAAGAAGACTCGTGAATCTGGTTGCTCCAGATCCACACCAGCTCCCCTGAAAAGGAGCCCCGACTCTGACCTTCCTGGTCCGAGTGAGAAGCAATCTTCCGATCCCGCGTGGATTGCTCTTACCAAGGCTTGTTTGCTCCAAACTTGAAGCCGACTGCACCGACGGTGAGAGCCTGCGTGGGACAGATCGTGACCTGCTCCTGGACGTCGCAGATGCCCCAGAGCCCACGTGACAGCGGAGAGAAGCTCCTCGACGACCACCTGATTGCGCCCGACATTGCCTGGTTCCGTCCTGGTTCCACCCTGGTCACTGCTGAGTGACCCAGACTCTGTCCCCTCTGCTTTCAGGTACTCTACAACTTGAGTCCACCCTTGGACTCCACCGGACACTTCATCTTCAACCTGCCTGCAGCCCTTTCAGCTTCAAGCACCAAGAGCCTGCGTGTCAAAACCCGACGCCACTTCGACCCTGTGCACCCACTTCCTGTGGGTGAGGTAACTTTGCTCCGCCGGTGTTCCCACACTGGTGCACACCTCTAGGGTCTGTGTGTTAAGTTTTGTTCCTCTAGGTTCAGCGGAAGTGTCCTTAAACTTTAACTCTATGACTTTTACGCACCATTGGTTAACATTGGTGCATGCGTGCGCTTTCCGCACATCTCCCGAACCCCGAGGGCCATTCCCGACTTCAGCATTGCTTGTCCTGACTGCTCCCAGCGATTCCCTAGGCCCTAGGCCTAACCACTGTTCGAGTGGCCTCTCTTATACCACTTGTTTAGTATATGGTTTGAGTGGCCACCCGCCCTCATCCATAATTGTGCAACTTGTATGTTTAAACAGTGCTTTTGATTTAACGCTTGTGCCCCTTTATTCATAAAGAATACTGGGGATTGTTTTTAGTAATAAACACATATATTTTTATAATATATACTTGGGTGGTGTCCTTTCATTTGGTATTACAGGATTGTATGTGGTAAAACAGCTCGCTTAACACGACCTCTTAAGTTAAGCCTTTAGGCTGCTTAGTCCATGCTACCCCTAGGATAGCTTGTCTAATAAGGTTGACTTACAACCAGACACCATAAGGGATTGTTTGGTCAGGTAGTAGGTGGTTCCAGAATTGGAAACATCCCCTACCAGGCCAACTTCTCACATTGGTGAGCAGCGGTGCGGATTTGAGCTTGCTGTTGTTTTACCATTGCAATCTTTATATCAAATTGAAAGATCACATCAAGTACCTCTAGGTACATATAAATCAAAAGCTTAGCATATTAAGTTCTACTGAACTTAGTAGTTGTAGGTTGAAGGGATTAGCACACCCTGACTACAACTAACTAGCAAGGTACAGTAGGAAAACACTTAGTGTAGGTAAGTGCACCACTTACACCTCACTAGTAACCATGTCTGACACAGGAAAAGCCTCAGGGTCTGCTCCTGTGACAGTTGACCCTACCCAGGCAACTTTTGGATATGACAAACTAACCCGCAGAGACTTGATTGCCTTGTGCAAAGCAAGAGGGTTAAAAAGGGGCAGAAGCCCCACCTGCCTAATCCTGGTAGAAATCCTAGAACAGGATGACTTAGACAAGGCAAAGGCAGCTTCCCTAGACACAGGAAGTGGAGGGAACCCCCCTGAAACTGATCTCCCTCAGGAGCAGGAAGATGATGATGACTTAGATGAGGACTCAGATGTTGAGGACTTAGAAGTACAGGATCAGGGTAGCCAGGTTCCAGTTGGCAGGCTTAGCCAGGCCAACTTGGACCTACTGGGGAATGGAGAGGGCCAGCACCTCCCCAGAACCCCAAATGGGATTCTCCCAGGCAACAGAAGAGTGAGATCTCCCTCAGGGGACTCTCATATTTCTAGTGCCTCCAGAGAATCAGAGAGAGGCATGACTGTTTCTCAGAAAGCTGAGCATAGGGCTAGGATGAGGGCTGTCAGACTCCAGATAGAGAGAGAGGAGGTAGCCCTGAGTCAAGCTAAACTTACCTTAGCTCAAGCTAAACTTGCCTTGGCAAGAGAGCAGAAATTAAGTGGCTTAGATGTCACTGGTGGCAGCAATTTTCCAAGAGAAAAAGACAGGGCCTATGACAATAGAAACCTGACCAAAATTGTGCCCCCCTTTAAAGAAGGGGATGACATCCACAAATGGATGACTGCTCTTGAGAGAGCCTGCATGGTACAGCAGGTTCCTGAGAATCAGTGGGCTGCAATTTTGTGGTACTCCTTTTCTGAGAAAGGGAGAGACAGGCTCCTCACAGTTAGACCTGAGGATGCCAAAAACTACTCTGTTTTGAAGAGTGCTCTTATTGAAGGGTATGGCCTAACCACTGAGCAATACAGGTTGTTGTTCAGAGACACCCAAAAAGCAAAGACTCAAGACTGGACTGATTTTGTGGAGTGTGCCACTAAGGCTTTGGAGGGTTGGTTGCAGGGAAGTAAAGTTTCAGACTATACAGGATTGTACAATCTTATGATGAGAGAACAGATCCTTAATAACTGTACAAACCAGCTGTTGCATCAATACCTTATTGATTCTGATCTGACCTCTCCCCAAGAATTGGGAAAGAAGGCAGACAAATGGGTCAGAACAAGGATTAAGCAGAAACCCCAGAACCAAGGTGGTGACCAGAAGAAAACAGACCAGAAGGGTGGTAACCAGAATCAGAAAGATAAAGAAAAAGACCAGAAGTCTTCAGGCCCCCAAACTAATAGTAAGGAGGGTGGTTCCCAAAATGGTAACAAGAAGAAGAAGAACAAAGGTCCAAAGACACCTTGGTGTAATACCTGCAAATCAGTTTCACACTGGGGCAGTGAGTGCACCAAGGCAAATCCAGTTCCCACCACTACAGCTCCTAAAGCAACTGCAACCCCAAGTACAGTAAGCAGTGGTGGAACACAGTCCAAGGGTGTAGCTGGGTTGACCCTGGGTATTGAAGTAGGATCTGGCCTAGTCAGAATCCCTACACAGGCAGTTCTCCTGTATGATGTGGACATTGAGTTGCCCACTGCAGTAATCCCCACTAACCTGGGCAAATACAGGCAGACTCCCTTAATTAATGAGAAACTGGCTCAAGCATACAGGGACACATGTGCCAGTGTCACCATGGTGACACCTGACTTTGTGGACCCTGGACAGATAGTACTAGGAGAGAGCTACCTAGTAACCAACGCCAGCAACTCCACTACCTCCCATAGTGTGGCAGTTGTGAACTTCTCCTGGGGAGGGGTTGATGGCCTAAAGAAAGTTGTGGTGAGTGCAGACCTACCAGTAGACTGTCTGTTAGGCAATGACCTTGAAAGCTCAGCATGGTCAGAAGTGGAGTACAGGACTCATGCAGAAATGCTAGGGATTTCAGAGCATGTCCTTGCCATGACAAGGGCTCAGGCTAAGAAGTGCCTTCCTGAACCAGTGGTGGATCTTGAAACAATAGACCAGCCACAACCCAAGAGAAGGAGCAAGAGAGGAAAGGCTCAGCCTTCCACCTTGCCCCAGGTTGAGGATCAAGTTTCAGAGGAAACTGATTCTGCAGTCCAAGAGGAGACTGTCTCTGAGGAGCTTGAACCTGACCAGGTTGAGTTTCTGGGGACAGGGGGACCCTCAAGGGCAGACCTGAGGCAGGCTCAATTAGATTGCCCTTCCCTTGAACCCCTCAGACAGCAGGCTGCTGCTGAGGCTGCTGGGAATGCCCAAGGTACCCATACTGTGTATTGGGATGATGGACTCCTTTACTCAGAGGCTAGAGACCCCAAGCCTGGCATGACCAGGAGGTTGGTCATACCTCTGCAGTTTAGGGGGTTCCTTCTTACCTTGGCCCATGATATTCCCCTTGCAGGACACTTAGGCCAGAACAAGACGTGGGACAGGCTTGTTTCACACTTTCACTGGCCTCACATGTCAGAGGATGTCAAGGAGTTTTGTCGCTCCTGTGTCACTTGCCAAGCCAGTGGTAAGTCAGGTGGCACAACAAAGGCCCCCCTAATACCACTACCTGTGGTGGGGGTCCCCTTTGAAAGAGTTGGAATTGATATTGTGGGTCCAATGGACCCCCAAACAGCATCTGGGAACAGATTCATACTGGTGGTAGTGGATCATGCCACCAGGTATCCAGAGGCTATTCCCCTGAGGACCACCACAGCACCTGTGGTGGCAAAGGCCCTCATTGCAGTTTTCTCAAGAGTGGGCTTTCCTAAGGAGGTACTATCAGATAGAGGGACGAATTTTATGTCCAGCTATCTGAAAGCAATGTGGAAGGAATGTGGAGTAAACTATAAGTTTACCACCCCATATCATCCACAGTGCAATGGGCTTGTGGAGAGATTTAACAAGACCCTTAAAGGCATGATAAAAGGATTACCAGAGAAGCTCAGGCGGAAATGGGACATTCTTTTACCCTGCCTGCTCTTTGCTTACAGGGAGGTCCCACAGAAGGGGGTTGGCTACAGCCCTTTTGAACTTTTGTTTGGCCACCCTGTGAGAGGTCCATTGTGTTTGGTGAAGGAAGGATGGGAGTTACCTCTCAAAAAGCCCAAACTAGACATAGTGGACTATGTACTTGGTCTCCGCTCCAGGATGGCTGAGTACATGGAAAGAGCATCCAAAAACCTGGAGGCCAGCCAAGAATTACAGAAAGCTTGGCATGACCAAAAGGCTGTGCTGGTAGAGTTCCAACCAGGACAGAAGGTATGGGTACTGGAGCCAGTGGCTCCAGCAGCCCTCCAAGACAAATGGAGTGGACCCTATCCTATTATTGAGAAGAAGGGGGAAGTCACCTACTTGGTAGACTTTGGAACACCCAGGAGCCCTCACAGGGTAATCCATGTGAATCGCTTGAAAGCATTTGTGGAAAGGGAGGACATGAGCTTGCTCATGGCCACAGATGGGGAACAGGAGGAAGAGAGTGACCCTCTCCCAGACCTGCTTTCTCAGAACCCTGATGATGGTTCAGTTGATGGAGTAGCCTTGGCAGGCAGCCTCACTGACCAGCAACAGATGGACTGCAGACAAGTTTTGCAGGCTCACAGGCAAATGTTTTCACTCACACCCAGCCAGACTGACTGGTGTACCCATGTTGTGGACACTGGTGACAGTCTGCCTGTCAAGAATAAGATCTACAGGCAACCTGATCATGTCAGGGATTGCATCAAGGCTGAGGTGCAAAAGATGTTGGAGCTTGGAGTGATTGAGCCATCAGAGAGCCCATGGGCCAGCCCAGTAGTCCTGGTGCCAAAACCTCATACCCAAGATGGAAAGAGAGAAATGAGGTTTTGCGTGGATTACAGGGGTCTCAATGCTGTCACTAGGACAGATGCTCACCCCATTCCAAGAGCAGATGAGCTCATTGACAGATTGGCTTCTGCCAAGTTTCTGAGCACATTTGACCTGACAGCTGGCTACTGGCAAATCAGACTAGCTGAGGAGTCAAAAGCCAAAACAGCATTCTCTACCCCTAGTGGACATTATCAGTTTGTGGTAATGCCCTTTGGTTTGAAGAATGCACCTGCCACTTTCCAAAGGTTGGTGAACCAAGTCCTTACTGGGTTGGATGACTTTTGTGCAGCTTATCTAGATGATATTGCTGTCTTTAGCTCCACCTGGGAGGATCACCTGATCCACCTGAAGAAAGTTTTGGAGGCCCTGCAAAAGGCAGGCCTAACTATCAAGGCCACAAAGTGCCAGATAGGGCAGAGTAAGGTTGTATACCTGGGCCACCTAGTAGGTGGAGGCCAGGTTCAGCCACTGGAAAGCAAAATCCAGGCCATACAGGTCTGGGCTCCTCCAGTTACCCAGACACAAGTCAGAGCCTTCTTGGGCCTGACTGGGTATTACAGAAAGTTTGTGAAAAACTATGGGTCTATAGTGACACCATTAAATGACTTGACATCCAAGAAGATGCCAAAAAAGGTTCAGTGGACAGTTAGCTGTCAGAAGGCATTTGATGACCTGAAGAAGGCCATGTGCTCTGCACCTATCCTGAAGAGTCCTGACTACTCCAAACAGTTCATTGTTCAGACAGATGCTTCTGAGTTGGGGGTGGGAGCTGTGCTCTCACAACTTAATCAAGATGGTCAAGACCAGCCTATTGCTTTCATTAGCAGGAGGCTGACTCCCAGAGAGAAACGTTGGTCAGCCATTGAGAGGGAGGCCTTTGCTGTGGTTTGGGCATTAAAGAAGTTGAGGTCCTACTTGTTTGGAACTCACTTCCTGGTGCAGACAGACCATAAGCCCCTCTTATGGCTTAATCAGATGAAGGGTGAAAATCCCAAACTGCTCAGGTGGTCCATTTCCCTACAGGGGATGGACTTTACAGTGGAGCACCGCCCAGGGACTGACCATGGTAATGCAGATGGTCTCTCCAGGTACTTCCACTTAGAACATGAAGACTTATCTGGTCAAGGTTAGTTTAATGTCCGTGCGTTTGGGGGGGGGGTTGTGTAGGAGAGTAGGGTCTGCTATCCTATGGTCACCCCAAATTTTTGCTTTTTGCTTCACTGGTTTTCGACTACTGAGGCTGTGGGCCTGCTGATCAGACCCCCAGCCTGCTGTTCTCTCACTAAATTAATGACACATGTGCTATAGGCACATACCAATTGGAAATGGACTCCTTGTCAGCCCCTGTAGAATGCACTATAGGTGCACAGGGCATAGGGGCCACCAAGGCCTACCAGGGGCTGCAGCATATCTTTTGCCACCCCTGGCTGGTTCTTAAATTGACACAACTGGCTGATCACTCAGCTGGGGTAAGGTGGTGTAAACACCCCTTGCTTAGGTATAGTATATCTATATCTAAACCTATATCTGGACACATGTAAACCTGTGAGCCACTCCTATAGTAGGCCTCATCAATCCTGGAGGCTGAGTGCGTGGTTTTATGTGAGATGGAGCTCTAGCATGAGCTGAGCCTGTCTGCAGCTGTCAGGAACAAATCCCTAAGCTGTTTCAGGATAATGCCATACCATATACTATTAAGTGCCTTATAATCCTCGCGGTTATTTAGCAACTTTGGTTTGGCTTTATCAAAACATGTCGTGTAAGGTGTCATACGATTTTGAATACCATCCCCTCGCCAGTTCTGGCGACGGGGATGGCATTCCACCCCTCTAGAGGGGTAAGACATGTTCCTTTACTAAATGCGGTTAATTTCTCCAAAGACCTTAAGATCCACAAAATGGATGCCTCTGCCACAGACAAATGTCTGGACCCCTGCAGTTGACCGAAACTCGACCAAATGGGTCCTGGACAAAGGGTTTCCTGTCACAGGAGGGTGTCACCGCCCTCCAGACAGGAGATAGTGTATTGTAGCAGGGAGGTTTGAAAGAAACCAGACACTGCCTGGGGCGCACAAGGCTGCCCCTTGCATAATCCGGCCAAACCGGTTCTGGGGCACTCCAGCCCTCGTGCCAGGGCGGCCTGGATCAAAGGAAGGGGGTGTATCCACCCACTTCCTGGGTCCCACCCATAGGAGGGGACCTAGCAGGTAATAACGCCCCCCCAGATTGGAATAAGAGTGGGAGCAGTGCCAATGCACATCAGATTTCCTGGAAGAAACATTTGAAATGAAACTCTGGACCCTTGGACCTCCATCTCAACGTGGAAGCCCGAAGAATCTCCCTTGTGGTCAAGGAGTGACCACCCTGCAGCAGCAGGCACCATCCAGCCCTCGACGTCTACTTAGTTGCAGTTCCCGCCGGAACTCGAGTGACTGAGATCGACGAGATCAAGCTTGCCTGCCTCCCAACAGCCCGATCCACAGTCCCTGCAGAGCTGAGACCCGTGGAGGCGACCGGAAGCGTGGGGCACGCCATCTTGAATTGACCACGAGACGCTGACCGTGCAGCCCACGAGTGACCCTCGAAGCTGTGCACCGGGGTTTGAGAAGCCCCCACCCTGAGCTGCTCCTGAGCCGAAGTTCAGCCCTCCACACTCGACGAGTGCTGCGTGGGGCCCTTTGGCTCTATTTGGCTCAACGCGTTGGCCCGGTCACTTGCCAGCTGGCTAGTGGTCCCTGTGCCGACGAACTACCTAAGAAGACTCGTGAATCTGGTTGCTCCAGATCCACACCAGCTCCCCTGAAAAGGAGCCCCGACTCTGACCTTCCTGGTCCGAGTGAGAAGCAATCTTCCGATCCCGCGTGGATTGCTCTTACCAAGGCTTGTTTGCTCCAAACTTGAAGCCGACTGCACCGACGGTGAGAGCCTGCGTGGGACAGATCGTGACCTGCTCCTGGACGTCGCAGATGCCCCAGAGCCCACGTGACAGCGGAGAGAAGCTCCTCGACGACCACCTGATTGCGCCCGACATTGCCTGGTTCCGTCCTGGTTCCACCCTGGTCACTGCTGAGTGACCCAGACTCTGTCCCCTCTGCTTTCAGGTACTCTACAACTTGAGTCCACCCTTGGACTCCACTGGACACTTCATCTTCAACCTGCCTGCAGTCCTTTCAGCTTCAAGCACCAAGAGCCTGCGTGTCAAAACCCGACGCCACTTCGACCCTGTGCACCCACTTCCTGTGGGTGAGGTAACTTTGCTCCGCCGGTGTTCCCACACTGGTGCACACCTCTAGGGTCTGTGTGTTAAGTTTTGTTCCTCTAGGTTCAGCGGAAGTGTCCTTAAACTTTAACTCTATGACTTTTACGCACCATTGGTTAACATTGGTGCATGCGTGCGCTTTCCGCACATCTCCCGAATCCCGAGGGCCATTCCCGACTTCAGCATTGCTTGTCCCGACTGCTCCCAGCGATTCCCTAGGCCCTAGGCCTAACCACTGCTCGAGTGGCATCTCTTATACCACTTGTTTAGTATATGGTTTGAGTGGCCCCCTGCCCTCATCCATAATTGTGCAACTTTGTATGTTTAAACAGTGCTTTTGATTTAACGCTTGTGCCCCTTTATTCATAAAGAATACTGGGGATTGTTTTTAGTAATAAACACATATATTTTTATAATATATACTTGTGTGGTGTCCTTTCATTTGGTATTACAGGATTGTATGTGGTAAAACAGCTCGCTTAACACGACCTCTTAAGTTAAGCCTTTAGGCTGCTTAGTCCATGCTACCCCTAGGATAGCTTGTCTAATAAGGTTGACTTACAACCAGACACCATAAGGGATTGTTTGGACTGATAATAGGTGGTTCCAGAATTGGAAACATCCCCTATCAGGCCAACTTCTCACAACAAGGTCCTCCATTTTGCTATCAGAATGTGACTCATCCTGCGCAGACACAAACCCTCAAGTCCGTATTGCATGAAGCTCGGTGGTTCTCACCCAAAAGAGGGCCCTCCACAAATTGCTGACATTTTCTTACACCCCCTGGACAGCCGGGGCAACACACAGATCAACTACACCCCCTCAGGGATCACCAGTCCATCTGCCAGGATCAAGACTCAGATCTTTCAACCTTCTCTGTTACTGTCTTTGGAACGGCCCAACTCTGAGATTCGAGGAAGCTCCACACTCAATGAGCTCAGAGTTGCCTTGTAAAACCACCTCTTGAGAGTGGAAGAAAGGAACAATAAGTGACACACACTGCAGAGAAGTGTAAATAAATCTACCAGTATGAATTTTGTACCATTGTCATACAGCTGTTGTTTCGACATGGATGTTTTGCCGTCTATCACAGCACCTTTGTTAAAGGGAAAGTGGAAGCCCCTTTAGGGTGTGGTCACCTGTTGTCACAAGCCACAATCTACCCAGCAACAACTCTTCACTGAGAGACAAGGAAAAAAGATATGAGATGACAAAGATCACATTTGAAGTGGCACTTTTATTTGTTAAATCACCAGCATATCAATAAATGCATATTATTTCATGTAACTAAGCAAAACCATGGAATAAGGATCTATTAAAAGATACGTTTAAATCAGCTAGAGATTCAAAAAGACACAGAATACATTATATGAAAATATAGCACCTAGAAACAAGCTTCTCTGAAGAGAATTATCCATGCAGGTTTAATATTTTAAAGAGACCCAAAATGCAAGGGACTAGGATCTTTAAAAAGGCACAATTGAAATTAGTTAGGGAATACAGAACACATTCTATAAAAATCTAGTGTCTAGAGGCGACCTTTTCAAAAGAGAACTTAGTCATGCAAGTTTTAACATTTCAAAGACATCCTAAATGCAAGGAATTGGGTGTGGATGGAAAATACCGAACATAGTTAGATTAAAAGGCAAAAGATATTATCTAGCCTGGGAACTGCCACCTGAGAGAAGCAGCTTAATGGTCCCAAATAAGATAAACGGCCAGCCAGAGAACCCACCCACTTGCAGGAGAGTTCTGGCTTCTAATTGCAGTGTTGGATCTAATATACCTGAAAATGGGGAAACAAGGTTCTGTTCTGACGCCCTTCTGACGCACTTTCTGACGCACTTTCGGGTACAGGTGGCTTGACCGCATTTCCTAGGACACAGGAAATGGACAAGATGTTCAAGCGGGTGGTTGGCCATACTTGACCACCAGATATAAACAAATAATATCTGATCACGAACATCTCTCTAAAAATATACATGAGTGCGGAACTTAAGACTGTGGCTTTATTTGTGCAAGCTATCTTTCAAAATAATAATGTGGCAAGATGTACTCTCTGTACCAGCTGGCCTGTGTACGTGCGTGCGAGGATGTCTCGTAATTGTGCTGTGGAAAGCTACTGTACTTTTCATGTTTGCACAAGATACCTTGTTGTGTTCAGTATAACATAAATGCACGTTTAAAAATCATTAGGGCCTAGTGGATTTTATTATCAATTTAGCATATTTTCAGATTTCCTCTCTTGCAGGGCCATGTGAGACCTTCAGTCTATCAAGGTTGATCAAGATGGCATATTTTTGGGAAATCAGATCCTCCATCACCTTCTTTGTTTAAAATCTTACTCAACAGATTGTTTTCAATCAAACCTACTTACCTATCTACTGTTTCTGACCCTACAACATCTCTGGCAGACATGTTGTCATGTATGTTGCTACATAAATAGGAAGTAGATTGCTACTGCAGGATGAGTGCAGTGTCCTTGCAGTCAGATGCGCTTGATTGGGATCAAAGGTACCATGTTTGTTAGAAAAGCTGCAACTATTAGAATAATAACATACCAAAAGCAGCGAATATAATGCAATAACACAGGCCAGGTACTAGAAAAACATGAAGCAAAAAATGCAATAAAACAGGCCGGACACTAGGAAAACGTGACGCAAACAATGTAATAACACAGGCCAGGCATTTGAGGAATCTGACAAAAACAATGCAATAACACAGGCCAGGCAAGAGGAGAATCTGACGCAAACAATGCAATAACAGAGTTCAGGCAGTAGGAGAATCTGACGCAAACAATGCAATAACACAAGCCAGGCACTAGGAGAATCTGACGCAAACAATGCAATAACAGAGGCCAGGCAGTAGGAGAACTTGACGCAAACAATGCAATAACAGAGGCCAGGCATTAGGAGAATCTGACGCAAACAATGCAATAACACAGGCCAGGCAGTAGGAGAATCTGACGCAAACAATGCAATAACACAAGCCAGGCATTAGGAGAATCTGACGCAAACAATGCAATAACACAGGTCAGCCACAAACGCTGATGCCAACAATGCAATAACACAGGCCAGGCACTAGGAGAATCTGACTCAAACAATGCAATAACACAGGCCAGGCACTAGGAAAATATGATGCAAACAATGCAATAACACGGGCCAGGCACTAGGAGAATCTTTTGCAAACAATGCAATAACACGGGCTAGGATTCAGAAAAGGGGGTGGTGATGGACAGAGTATCTGAATTAAGCAGAACACTCCTACCCAGTCAACAGATCAGGGCTTGATCCATCACCGTTTTTTAGCTCACTGCACCATCCCAGCTCAGAACCTAGCTACATGCAAATTAGTCTGTCCCTGGCCCAGTGCATCATGGGAACAGGACAGACCAAACTACCAAGCCAATTCTTTTACTGGAAAGGAAACAAGAATCCGGGGACACGGGCTAGGGCACTAGGAGAATCTTATGCAAACAATGCAAAAACACGGGCCAGGCACTAGGAGAATCTGATGCAAAGAATGCAATAACACAGACGAGGCATTAGGAAAATCTGATGCAAACAATGTAATAACACAGGCCAAGTACTAGAAGGATCTAAAGCAAACAATGCAATAACACGGGCCAGGCGCTGGAGAATCTGATGCAAACAAGGCAATGACAGAGGCCAGGCACTGGGAGAATCTGATGCAAACAATGCAATAACACAGAACAGGCATAATGAGAATCTGATGCAAATAATGCAATAAAATATGCTAGGTACTAGGTGATTCTGATGCAATCAATGCAATAACACAGGCCAGGCACTAGGAGAGTCTGATGCAAACAACGCAATAACATATGCTAGGTACTAGGTGATTCTGATGCAAACAATGCAATAACACAGGCCAGGCACTAGGAGAATCTGATGCAAACAACGCAATAACATATGCTAGGTACTAGGTGATTCTGATGTAAACAATGCAATAACACAGGCCAGGAACCAAGAGAATCTGATGCAAACAATTCAATAACACGGGCCAGGCAATAGGAGAATATGATCCAAACAATGCAATAACACAGGCCAGGCACTAGGAGAATCTGATGCAAACAATGCAATAACACAGGCTAGGCACTTGGAGAATCTGATGGACACAATGCAATAACAAAGGCCAAGCACTAGGATTGAAGCAAACACAGGCGAGGCACTAGAATGATGTATTGCAAATAATGTATTAACACAGGCCGGGCACTAGAAGGATCTAATGCAAACAATGCAATAACACGAGCCAGGCGGTAGGAGAATCTGACGCAAACAAGGCAAAAACACAGGCAGACACAAGGAGAATCTGATGCAAACAATGCAATAACACAGGCCAGGCACGAGGAGAATCTGATGCAAACAATGCAATAACACGGGCCAGGCACGAGGAGAACCTGATGCAAACAATGCAATAACACGGCCAGGCACTCGGAGAATCTGATGCAAACAATGCAATAACACAGGCCAGGCACGAGGAGAATCTGATGCAAACAATGCAATAACACGGGCCAGGCACTCGGAGAATCTGATGCAAACAATGCAATAACACAGGTCTGGCACTAGGGTTGATGGAAACAATGCAATAACATGTGCTAGGTACTAAAAGGATCTAATGCAAATAATGTATTAACACGGGCCAGGCACTAGAAGGATCTAATGCAAACAATGCAATAACACGGGCCAGGCGCTATAAGAATCTGACGCAAATAAGGCAATGACACAGGCCAGGCACTAGGAGAATCTGACGCAAACAATGCAATAACACAGGCCAGGCAAGAGGAGAATCTGATGCAAACAATGCAATAACACAGGCCAGGCATGAGGAGAATCTGACGTGAACAATGCAACAACACAGGCCGGGCACAAGGAGAATCTGATATAAACAATGCTATAACACTGGCTGGGCACTAGGAAAATCTGACGCAAAACACTGCAATAACATATGCTAGGTACTAGGTGAATCTGATGCGAACAATGCAATAACACCGGCCGGGCACTAGGAAAATCTGAAGCAAAACACTGCAATAACATATGCTAGGTACTAGGTGAATCTGATGCAAACAATGCAATAACACAGGCCGGGCACTAGGAGAATCCGATGCAAACAATGCAATAACACAGGCCGGGCACTAGGAAAATCCGATGCAAACAATGCAATAACACAGGCCGGGCACTAGGAAAATCTGACGCAAAACACTGCAATAACATATGCTAGGTACTAGGTGAATCTGGCGCAAACAATGCAATAACACCGGCCGGGCAATTGGAGAATCTGATGCAAACAATGCAATAACATGGACCAGGCACTAGGAGAGTCTGATGCAAACAATACAATAACACAGGCCAGGCACCAAGAGAATCTGATGCAAACAATGCAATAACATGGGCCAGGCACCGGGAGAATTTTAAGAAAACAATGCAATAACACAGGCCACGCATCAGGAGAATCTGATGGACACAATGCAATAACAAAGGCCAAGCACTAGGGTTGAAGCAAACACAGGCGAGGCACTAGAATGATGTATTGCAAATAATGTATTAACACAGGCCGGGCACTAGAAGGATCTAATGCAAACAATGCAATAGCACGAGCCAGGCGGTAGGAGAATCTGACGCAAACAAGGCAATGACACAGGCGAGGCACTAGGAAAATCTGATGCAAACACTGCAATAACACGGGCCAGGCACTAGGAGAATCTAATGCAAACAATGCAATAACACAGGTTAGGCACTAGGGTTGATGGAAACAATGCAATAACATGTGCTAGGTACTAAAAGGATCTAATGCAAATAATGTATTAACACGGGCCAGGCACTAGAAGGATCTAATGCAAACAATACAATAACACAGGCAAGGCGCTATGAGAATCTGAGGCAAATAAGGCAATGACACAGGCCAGGCACTATGAGAATCTGATGCAAACATTGCAATAACACAGGCCAGGTACTGAGAGAATTTAATGCAAACAAGGCAATAACACTGGCCAGGCACAAGGAGAATTTTATGCAAACAATGCAATAACACGGGCCAGGCACTAGGAGAATCTTATGCAAACAATGCAATAACACCGGCCGGGCAATAGGAGAATCTGATGCAAACAATGCAATAACACGGGCCAGGCAGTAGGAGAGTCTGATGCAAACAATGCAATAACACAGGCCAGGCGGTAAGAGAATCTGACGCAAACAATGCAATAACACAGGCCAGGCAGTAAGAGAATCTGACACAAACAATGCAATAACACAGGCAAGGAAATAGGAGAGTCTGATGCAAACAATGCAATAACACGGGCCAGGCAGTAGGAGGATCTGACGCAACCAATGCAATAACATAGGCTAAGCTCTAGGATTGAAACAGACAATGAAATAACACAGGCGAGACATTAGGAGAATCTGATGCAAACAATGCAATAACACAGGCCAGGCATGAGGAGAATCTGACGCAAACAATGCAGTAACACAGGCTAGGCACTAGGAGAATCTGATGCAAACAATGTAATAACACAGGCCAGGTACTAGAAGGATCTAATGCAAACAATGCAAAGACACAGGCTGGGCACTAGGAGAATCTGATGAAAGCAATGCAATAACACAGGCCAGGCACTGGGAGAATCTGATGAAAGCAATGCAATAACACAGGACAGGTACTAGAAGGGTCTATTGCAAATAATGTATTAACACAGGCCAGGCACGAGGAGAATCTGATGCAAACAATGCAATAACGCAGGCACTAAGAGAATCTGATGCAAACAATGCAATACCATGGGCCGAGCACTAGGTGAATCTGAAGCAAACAATGCAATAACACAGGCCAGATACTCGGAGAAACTAACGCAAACAATGCAACAACACGGGCCAGGCACTAGGAGAATCTGACAAAAACAATGCAATGACAAGGCCAGGTACTAGGATAATCTGACGCAAACAATGCAAGAACACAGGCCAGGCAGTAAGAGAATCTGACACAAACAATGCAATAACACAGACAAGGAAGTAGGAGAGTCTGATGCAAACAATGCAATAACACGGGCCGGGCAGTAGGAGGATCTGACGCAAACAATGCAATAACATAGGCTAAGTTCTAGGATTGAAACAGACAATGAAATAACACAGGCGAGACATTAGGAGAATCTGATGCAAACAATGCAATAACACAGGCCAGGCATGAGGAGAATCTGACGCAAACAATGCAGTAACACAGGCCAGGCACTAGGAGAATCTGATGCAAACAATGTAATAACACAGGCCAGGTACTAGAAGAATCTAATGCAAACAATGCAAAGACACAGGCTGGGCACTAGGAGAATCTGATGAAAGCAATGCAATAACACAGGCCAGGCACTGGGAGAATCTGATGAAAGCAATGCAATAACACAGGACAGGTACTAGAAGGATCTATTGCAAATAATGTATTAACACAGGCCAGGCACGAGGAGAATCTGATGCAAACAATGCAATAACGCAGGCACTAAGAGAATCTGATGCAAACAATGCAATACCATGGGCCGGGCACTAGGTGAATCTGAAGCAAACAATGCAATAACACAGGCCAGATACTCGGAGAAACTAACGCAAACAATGCAACAACACGGGCCAGGCACTAGGAGAATCTGACAAAAACAATGCAATGACAAGGCCAGGTACTAGGATAATCTGACGCAAACAATGCAAGAACACAGGCCGGGCAATAGGAGAATCTGATGCAAACAATGCAATAACACGGGCCAGGCAGTAGGAGAGTCTGATGCAAACAATGCAATAACACCGGCCGGACACTAGGAAAATCTGACGCAAACACTGCAATAACACAGGCCGGGCACTAGGAGAGTCTGACAAAACCCTGCAATACCACAGGCCAGGCACGAGAAGAATCTGATGTCAATGCAATAACACCGGCCAGGAACTAGAAGAATCTGATGCAAACAATGCAATAACACGGGCCAGGCAGTAGGAGGATCTGATGCAAACAATGCAATAACACAGGCCACGCAGTAAGAGAATCTGACGCAAACAATGCAATAACACAGGCCAGGCAGTAAGAGAATCTGACACAAACAATGCAATAACACAGGCAAGGAAGTAGGAGAGTCTGATGCAAACAATGCAATAACACGGGCCGGGCAGTAGGAGGATCTGACGCAAACAATGCAATAACATAGGCTAAGCTCTAGGATTGAAACAGACAATGAAATAACACAGGCGAGACATTAGGAGAATCTGACAAAAACAATGCAATGACAAGGCCAGGTACTAGGATAATCTGACGCAAACAATGCAAGAACACAGGCCAGGCACTAGGAGAATCTGATGCAAACAATGTAATAATACAGGCCAGGTACTAGAAGGATCTAATGCAAACAATGCAAAGACACAGGCTGGGCACTAGGAGAATCTGATGAAAGCAATGCAAAAACACAGGCCAGGCACTGGGAGAATCTGATGAAAGCAATGCAATAACACAGGCCAGGTACTAGAAGGATCTATTGCAAATAATGTATTAACACAGGCCAGGCACTAAGAGAATCTGATGCAAACAATGCAATACCATGGGCCAGATACTCGGAGAATCTAACGCAAACAATGCAACAACACTGGCCAGGCACTAAGAGAGTCTGACGAAACAATGCAATAACACAGGCCAGGCACCAATGGGATTGCACACAATGGAGTTACTTACAGAAAGTGTTCAGTGTCCACCAGCAGGAAAAGTTCTATTTTGTCTGTACGTTTTCTTGACAGGTGAGCATGTAATAACTGCGGGTTCCAGGGTAGTTTCATACCTTGGTACGCCCCTACACTCCCTCTCGCCACCTCAGATCTGCATCTCAAGGAAACTTTATTGTACCTAGAATCAAACTCGCCAGGATGGGTGGCAGATCTTTTTCATACCTAGGCCCCACACTGTGGAACGCTCTCCCCCATGACATCTGCATAGAAACCATCTACATACACTTTCGCAAAGCCCTGAAGACCTGGCTATTTAACCAATAACTCTGTCTTCTTTTGAAACTGTTTAGTTTTGCACCATTCTGCCCGTCCAGTGCCGGGAAACTCTTTTTGGGTAGCTACTGCGCTCTACAAGCTTAATAAATAAATAAATAAATAAATAAATAAATAAATAAATAAATAAATAAATAAATAAATAAATATGGACTGAAGCATGGGCAAAATTAGCAATATTTCAAGGAAGTATTACCATATAGTAAATCATACAGGGTAATTTTTTTTTGGTGCCAGGTATAGGATATTACGTACCAAGTGGTGTCCGAGAGATTATAATCTTCCCTTCAAGGGTCATCTGCTTTACAAAGAATTTCAATACGAGGAGAGACATTAAAAAGCAGCGGGGGGCATGCAGTGAGAGGAGAGAATGCAGATTGTCACTAACGTTATGGAACAGCACACAACTTTAGAGGCTGCGTAGATACAAGGGAGACACCTGAAATGGGCTCTGCACCTCACATAAATCCAGAACACGAAAGCGTTTTGACACACAGACCAAACATCCTTGGTGGGTCCGAGGAGAGAAGGAGGGGCTCAGAACACAAACATAGAAGGAAGAGCTAGTAGGTGTTCAGGGACACGTTACTGGAAACTGACTACTCTAGTTAGTAGTGTCATGGATTGGTTGTGGGGACGGTAGTCCCCTACAACAATCAGCTTTTACTCCCCGGGTAAAAGAAAAGGTCTCAACCTTCTGACTTTTTCCATTAAAAGAAAATATTGGTGGGAAGACACTTATAAATATGCTCAAAACATCTAGAAAAAGGATGTAAAAATAATCCTTGACACAACCCTTAACAAGGGGGGTAATTCACAGGCATGTGCGCGCAACACCACTAGACATAACATCTAATCTCGGCTTTACCACTTTACCTAAATATGCTGGAAATAGACACCAAATGTTACTTCTCGAATGGGCCACTATACAGGTCCTTATCCAGGGATTATAGTCCCTCGGCTGCTCCCTCACAATCTCCACCACCCCACGTGTGGTTTACTGTACCAAGAAACTGTGCAACCAGGAGACTCTGTGATTAACCCTGACTTACAATTTGTGAAATGTTGCGCTTGGGAATCACTAAGTAAATTTATGCCTCTCCCCCAAATATGTCCAAGATAGGAGGTATTTACAACCGTTCTAAAGTTGTAAGTAAAACTGTGCTTTTAAAAATGGGTCCAGAGTGTTGTGGTGCTTCTTTAACTAAAGATTAATTCTTACGGCTCCTGGACTGTTGTTGTTGATGCGTTGCCAGGAGTGTTCCCGGCAGTTACGTTCCTGGTGCAGTTGGGTGAGTGGTGAATAAATCTTACCCTTAGCCTACTGATGACACAAGAGTTTGATTACCACATAGACATTGCCTCTGGGGGGTACACATCACCCACTCTCATGGACTTCACCAGAATGTACCGTGGCCAAGTAATAAATAGGAAAAAGTAGTTATCCGTTCATCAGACTTAAACTGTTTAGAAGTAGGCAAATCCTACTCTTTCTGTGCCTCTGTCCACTGATCTGACAATGTATTCACCTCAAAGGATTCTGGATGGAAGAAATAAACATAAAAGGCACGTTCCCAGCACAAACCACCAGCATGGATTCCATTCACTCGTTCAGAGCTGCTTAACTGCAGGTCTACGCACTCCATATCAGCATCTCTAAAAGCAAACACTGTTGAAGCAAAAGGAGGGGGAGAGACCATATGGCAATCTAAAGCCTAGGCTGCTCACTAGAAAATGACGACGAAGGACAGGACTCTAACAGGATAAACCGATCCAACTCAAATATGAAGTCAACGTATTATTTATCGCCTTAATGGTGCAAAAGACACTCTGGAATGAAAACAATACTATTCGCATAATCAATGTTCGATTTATAATAGAGGCATTGCTGAGCTGCAATAAAAGAAATCACCAGCAACAATAGCTACTCTCACAACAAAATGTACTTATTTCAAGATTTGGCTTGCATATTTTACAAGAAGGGGACAAAGAGACAACTGATAGACAACATTATAAAGCTTACCAACTTGTCTTATAAAGGTTACTGGTACTTTTAGAACAACACAAAGGTTAAGGAAAAGCAGAAGTATCAAACAAGACAGTGTATCCACAATGACGGACAATAAATCCTTATTAATAGTGACCATATAACAACCGTCTCCAGGTAGGAGCGCCTAATTACAAAAGACCTGCCAATACTGAAAACGACTACAGTGCATCAAACTGTGACTATGACATTGGTCTATCAAAACATTTGAATTCTGCGTTTGTTCTACTCGTTAGGTGTTCATCCTGGAAGATATAGGTCGATAGGTTTCGGGCTTGTGCTTTATTGACGCTTCAGGACTTCGCGGAACGAATGTCACCCAAACATTGCACCAAGTGGTGGAGGTCACTGGGGTGGGAGTGGATCGCTTAAAATGGAGCGCCACGATAAAAGAACTGTTCAAAGAAGCACTGGGGTTACCAGCTTCTCAAAAGGGCATTTCCTCTGTTTAGATAGCTGACCAGAGGGCCAGAAACGGAGGACATCCATGGACATAATGGCTGAAATGCCGTTCGAAAGGTAACAGGCGGGGTTCTCCTCTGCATGAGTCGCCAGGAAGGAGTTACCGCCAAGAGACTAGATAAAAAACACGAAGAAAACTGTGGCATCGGCACTCTTCTTTCCGAGGAACACTAGCTTGGTACGAAGACTTTTCAACATCGATTCTGGGTTACGGGCGTCCTAAAGAGGAAGTCTTTGCGGCGCCATGTGTGACGCGCAAGGCACGGTGGGTAGTAGTTGGGGATGTAGTTCATCGCCGTGGGACATTATTGTTCCGCAATGATAATGCCGACAGGTAGTCGTTAAGTTGCGCTCGAGTCCGGCGCATGTAACATTCACATAAGTGAACATGTCATTCACTAAACCTTCCAAGTGTCCGACCGGAAAAACCCGTCCCGAAGGAGTCCTTCCTCCTGCTTGCACCTCCAGTGACCTCGCCTGAACGGCACATCCGATTCCTAATATCTTCGTCATTAACCACGCCCATTCTAAGCACAAACCTGTTTGGTAACATCTCCTTCAGTGACCTCAGATGACAAGCACCCGCTTCCTGGTATCAGTTGCAATGACCCATGAGTTCACTGTCACTGTGCCTGTGCAGTTTCAACCCATTCTGCCACTCTGGGCCCTGCACAGGCCGCAGGAGACAGTGAGTGGGGGAGCTTAGGGGAGTGTGAAGCTGTCTGTGCTAAGGTAAAACTCAGCCTTGACATAAGTCGGCCCCAAGGCCTGCGCCCGCTTGCCCTTTTTTGTGCTGTGCAGACACAAGCTTGGCAACTTGCGAGTCTCCGTTTGAGGTGCTTTCCGGGCTGCAGGCCTGTCAGAGACTGTGATTGGGATAATTTATTAACACCATGAGGGACACCTATAATGGTTCCATGGTATGGAGCACTCCCTTCAAAATACAAGCATGGTTCACCGATTTCTTATCTTTATGGGGCCATGTGTCTGAAACACAAGGCCCCATAAAGATAAGTAAGCTTTTACGACGAACGTAAATGAGACTAGCCCGTCCAAGTGGGCCGTCTCAAAAACAGGAAAGTCTACATCACAGAATGCTCTTTCCCAATGGCTGGCCACCATTTAGCATAAACGCTGACGCCAGTCAATGGGAAAGAGGGGCGGGGCTTAAAGCCTGATATAGAATTCCCTCTAAATCAAATCTCGCCAGCGAGACTGCGCATGTGCGCAGCCTTACGCTAGCCAAGACCTGAAGATCTGAAAAGGGAGGAAATGTAGTTGTCTGGTCCTTAGCAATGTATTTGAGACCCTTTGTGCAATTGATTCCGTCCTATGTAAGAGATACAGGCGACTTCTTACGGTTGATCAATAATATAATTTGGGAAGGGAGCCTGTTATTGATGGTCTTGGATATAAATGTAGACATGCATACCGCACGATTTAGGCATGAATGCGTGTAGCCATTTCTTAAGAGCATGGTCCATGTCATACTTCATGCATACTGAGATGTTGTTAGACATGATGTACACATATTTGACAAATAATTTTTTATTTTCAATCATGTAATATATAGACAAACCCAGGGAACAGCAATGGGGACCTAATTAGCCCCTAGCTATGCTGGGTTGTACCTAGGCTGGTGGGAGGAGCAGGTGGCTAATAACATCAAGGCCTTTGACCAACATGTCTTCCTCTGGGTAAGGTATATCGATGATATAATTTGTATTTGGAGAGGAACAGAAATGGATACTAATAATTTTGTGGAAACCCTGAATAGGAAAGGATTTAATCTTAGATTTTCTAGTGAAGTACATGCAAATGAAATTGAATTTCTAGAAGTAAAAATAAGGGTTGTTAACAACAAATTGGAAAGCATATTATTTCGCAAAAAAACAGCTGGTGACAGTTTCCTGCATGCTGATAGCTGTCTCTCTAAGAATTTAATTAACAGCATACCATACGGAAAACTTCTTCGGGCAAGAAGGAACTGTAGCTCCGAGGAAGCCTTCTATGATGAAATGAATACGATGAAAGTGAGATTCAGAGAAAGAGGCTACTCTAAGAAAGTGATAGAACAGGCCAGTAATAAAAGTAAGAACTGTGAAAAGGGATGACTTACTGTGGTTTTGACGAAACAAAACTGACACATGGTTTGCTAATAAGCCTTGATTTACATGCCAACTATTGGCTTGGATACAAGATATAAATATTCTTACTTTTCAAAATTGTACCAAAATTGTACCACAGTACCACTAAAGCTAATACTTTAGTATTTAAACAAATGTATATAACTTCACTCGTTGTCCATCTTTAGTGTTGATATGACCTGTGGGTTATAAAAACAGATCAACTGACCACATCACATTATGCATATGAATAAAGCCTAGAGGAGGCTGAAACGTGTTATGCTGAGCCTTCCAACAAATTAATAAAGGATTTTAAACAACTACACCGGCTGGTGGGCTCTATTTGCCTCTGGGAGCACAGGCTGTCTCTTTTGGAATATATGATACAGACGCCGCCCGTGTAAAGGGTCCGGGCCGCCAGGCAGAGCATCCTCAGAACGTCACATGCATTTGGAAATATATATATGTTTTTTGATAAAGTATCAAGTTTCAAGAGAGGGGCAAGTCAGTACAGAAGCTCATTTTAAAAAGAAGACACTTGGGCTCCATTAGCATCGTGCCGCGCTGGAAGAAATAAACATACAATGTTTCAAAAATAAAGTTGGACGAGACACACAAGAAAAGTCGAGCAGCCGCCATTATTAAAGTCCAAGCAGGGCATGATGCATTGCAAAAAAAAACTAATTACGTTGCGGTTGAACTTGTCGTACCTGCAACAGCAGGGTGGGGAAAGTCTTTTAAGAAAATAATGCTCAAGATTGTAAATAAAACATACAGCGCAGCAACACATGTAAGGGGGCAGTCCCAATGGGAGGTTACAACATGAGAAAAGGTGGCTCTAATGGAGAACTAAGCCTATTTATTTATAAATGTCATATAGCATAAGCTAGAAGCAAAGGTATCCGAGCGCTTTACATAAAAAGAAAAAGAAATAGCCGAACACAGCTTTACATAGGATGCATAAAATGAGAAAAAGAATAACTTAGTTCTGCGTAGGATGCTATACACTTAGATTAACGAGCAAGCATAAATAGAGCTAAAGAGAATCAGGCAAAAAAAAGGTGTGTTTACAGTGAACGGACTAATTAGAAGAGCATAAATTATAGAAGTGAATGGCATACTAGACAGCTGAAACAATCAAATAACTAACTATCCCAAATGGTCGAGTCATGGAGAGAGTGAGCTATTGGAGCATAGTTCAGTTGGCGTGTGTGGTAAGGTATATGTTAAGGAGGAGTTTCAGGTTCCCTTTGAAGCAGGAAAAGGAGCGGTGGCATCGGAGGTCTCTAGGGAGTGCAATCCATACACTGGGTGCATTAAATTGACCAATGATAAGCCACCATTTACAAATGACAGTAACAGGAGACAATTAAAACAAGCATTTGCAATGCAATAGGTCGAAGGTTTAAGCTATTGGCATTGTAAATGACAGTGCCTTTTATTTTTTATTTAAAACAAAAAACAACAATAAAAGGCATTGTTATTTGCAATGTCAATAGCTCAAAACTCGCATAACTGCGAGACCTATTGCTTTGCAAATGCTTGTTGTTCCTAGAAATGGCTACAGCCCACCCGCTACATGGAGCTCGTAAGGAGAAGGAAAGGGTTCTATTTTGTTCACGTTAACACAAAGGTCAAGCATGGTCAGCTGGGCAGTACTCTAATCTGCTGCCTAGAATGTATTGCTGACTTGTACCAGGGCCAGTAACATTGTCCAAAAAGCAATAATGATATGTCGGTTGATGATTCCTCTCTCCCTACCCCACACACATCCTACTATCTCAAAGCAGCTTGTGTCCTGTTTGTAGAGTCTCTATCCAAATAAATTCACATAGGTAAGCAGCTTTTTGACACCATGTAGGTAACAAGTCAGGCCTTACACTGTAAAGTGTATGACCGGGGAGCATTCTGGTATCGGGAAGTAGTAACTATAAGGTGTAGTGTGCAGCATTACCATATGTTGTGAAGTATCATTCAGAAGGGTATCTATCTAGTCTAACAAGATAGAGACAAGAAGAGAGTCCAGCATCCAGTGGAGAATAGAGGCATTGGACCTTCTAGATAGAAAACATTTAGCGGTGGATCTAGCCAGGAAGCATCCAATAGAACATCTAATCAGGTTTAATTTGAAGCACTACTGAGTCAGAATATGTTGCTTAAGGTTTCTGGAAATGGTTTCTAGGCACATGAGGTGGAGTGTGGCATTTTGCCAGGTAACAGGCTGTAAAGTATTAGTCCAGGTAACACACTGTTAGATATCTAACCAAGTAACATTCCCTATGGTAACAACTCATGTTGTGTTCAGTAAGGTATCTAAGTGAATAACCTGAAAATGAATAAGGAGCCTGGTAATATGAATAAGGGTATTTTGGTGGATGTGGTTTAGGAGTGTATGTAGGCAGGCAATTTACCGCAGGGTGTCTGGCATTGTAGCCTGCAGCAGGATATTTTAGCGTACATCATTTTGTAAAGTGCCTAGCCAACTAACACACTGAAGTGATAAGTATTGTCTTCATTATGGCATCTAGCCAGGGACCCTTCACTAAACTATTCAACTTTCCATAGAGTATCTTGTTGGGGAGCCTTTGGTACATTATCCCACCAGACAAGCCTGAGCAAGGTGTGCAAGCACAGAGCATTCTAGGAAGCTATGGAGCCAGTTTGCATTTCTCAAAATATCTAACCAGGTGTGGTTTGGTAGACAGGGGATATCAAAGGTAGGGGTCATGCAGGAGGCTATTCAGACAAGTAATGTACAGCCGATGTCTACCAAGCTGGTGTCTCTAATCTCAGAGCATGCAGGTGGTTTCTAGCCAGGCAGCACACAGAGCGGCCTCTGGTTAGGACGCATGCAGTGGTATATCTTTAAAAGAATGCAGTGGTGTCTCCAGCATGCAACATATAGCCAAGAACCTGTAAGGCAGGAGACAGCTGGGTATCCCATGCAGAATTATACCAGGATATTTGGTAAGGAGGCCTACCTCAGAGTACCCAAGGTAGCAAAGAGCAAGGTGTTCAGAGAGGTAGCTCACATCTAGCTGGGTATCCAGCAGGGTAGCACGCGGGGGCACGCTCCAACCGGACCTAACTCTCATGTGAAGAGGATGGCAGAGTCGTGGTGCTCGTCATACAGCTGGTTGTGCTGATGCTGCCACTTGCAGAAGTTCTTCAAGGTGGTGGCGGGGTGCTTGCTCACCTCGGGCCCTTGCCCTTGTCGGACAGCACCACCACCTTGACCACGGCCAGACGCACCAGATTCTCGATGCTGGCATGCCCGTAGAGGGAGGAGGCGATGGAGGCCAGGGTGAGCAGGTAGTGGTGCAGCTCCTTGCCGTACTTCTTGGCCATGGACTCGTTGGGCACCAGCAGCAGCTCCACGTGCCGGGCCTTGGACACAGACCTGCGGCTGCGCCTCTGGGTTGCAGGGAATGCGGGCTGCCGTCCACTGTGCCCCAGTAGAGGCTGCGCCCCTGCAGCCGCCTGCCAGGTGCTACTGAAGTGCGGCGAGGACAGTCCCGCTCCAGCTCCAGGCTGAAGCAGCAGCCGTCGGCGTAGAGCAGGTAGCCTGCCCGTCCGCCGCCCGCTTACAGCTGGTCGATGCGCTGCACGATGCCCCCGCGCTGCGGGCGAGGGAGCCCAGGGCCTCCTCGTCATTGGCAGGTGCAGTCCGCGGGCTCTCCGGCGAAGGGGCGGCCAAGTTCAAGCGCAGCATCCCGAACAGGACAAGGAGCCACATCACGGCTGGGGACCGCCGGGAGGAGGGTAGCAGAGGGCACGGGTTGTGCAGAAGGAGCTGGGGACAGTCCGGAGCGGGAGAGAGACGGGCTGGAAGTAATGAATGACCAGGGACTGTTAGAGAAGGGGGGGGGGCAGTACAAAAGTGTGTGGTGATGGACGGAGCATCTGAATCAATCAAGCACTCACACCCAGTCAAAAGATCTGGGCTTAATCCATCACCGTTCCTTAGCCCACTCTGACACCCCAGTTCAGATATGGCTATATGCAAATCAGTCTGACCCTGTGCCTCATGGGAACAGTCCAGCCCGAACTGCCAAGCCATGTCTTCCCTGGACTGGAAACAAGCTTTCGAGGACCGGTTTCTGGCATTCCAGCCGTCTTCAGCCCAGCTTGCTTGAATCCAGTGGCAAAGTGAGCAAGGGACTCACGTCTGAGCATACCCTGCCACACTTATGGCGGCCAAAAGCGGTACAAAAGGGGGTGGTGATGGACGGAGCATCTGAATCAATCAAACACTCACACCCAGTCAAAGGATCTGGGCTTAATCCATCACCGTTCTTTAGCCCACTCTGCCACCCCAGTTAAGACATGGCTATATGCAAATCAGTCTGACCCTGTGCCTCATGGGAACAGTCCAGCCAGAACTGCCAAGCCATGTCTTCCCTGGACCGGAAACAAGCTTCGAGGACCGGTTTCTGGCATTCCAGCCGTCTTCATCCCGGCTTGCTTGAATCCAGTGGCAAAGTGGGCAAGGGACTCACGACTGATTTGCATATAGCCATGTCTGAACTGGGGTGGCAGAGTGGGCTAAAGAACGGTGATGGATTAAACCCAGATCTTTTGACTGGGTGTGAGTGTTTGATTGGTTCAGATGCTCCGTCCATCACCACCCCCTTTTGTACCACTGTTAGAGAAGGGCAAGAGGGAGCATCAGAGGCGCAGAAGGGGTACAGGCTGGACTGGAAAAGAAACAAGTTCCTCACACGCAGCCAGTGTGTCTCCTCTCACGAGCAGACACTTACTGTTACACTACCAGTGTGTCCGGTGACGGAGGGCTGTATGTCTGATCAAAGGACATGTGCTGAAACGCCATAGGGAGAGAAAGGGAAAGCACGCCATCCCGAGCTGAGCATGCATGCTGGCAACCTTGCCTGGGACATGGGGGGCATGGAGCGCGCATCAAGAAGTGTCTTGTGAACTGAGGGAGCTCCGCGTGTTGCAGCCAGCATGAAGGAGTCCACCCCGCAGGGAGAAGTTCAGCGAGAGACATGATAAGCCAGCCGTGGAGCAGCGCAGCGTCCCCGGTGAGTGGGGTTGAATGGGAGGCATGCAGCATATAAAGGGTGCCGCAGAGTGAAATTGCATGGCTTGCGCGGAAAGAAGGGGGACAGGAGGTGTGCACATTGTGTGACTGTGTGACCACTTGTGGGACACCCCCGCGCCGCACGGCCGCCAGCTGCTGCGTGTGCCCCCTAGCTGTTCCTAGCTGCCTCGCTGCCTCGCTGCCGACTGACCCTGCTGCCGTCAGTTTGCCTTCCTTTGCCACTCGCTTGTGCTTGTTTTTATTTTTCAAATCCCTCCCCCGTGTTTAGCCTGTTTTTGCCGATCACTTGTGCCTGTATTCTTCTCTTAGGCTTTCTCTCCGTGTTTAGCCCGTTTTGCCAATCACTTGTGCCTGTATTCTTCTCTTAGGCTTTCTCTCCGTGTTTAGCCCGTTTTGCCAATCACTTGTGCCTGTATTCTTCTCTTAGGCTTTTTCTCCGTGTTTAGCTGGTTTTGTCAATCACTTGTGACTGTATTTAAGCGTTTTTCCCCGTTTTAGCCTGTTTTAACATTCCTGTGTGCTTGTCCAGATTCTCTAACCTCTACCCGTGTTAGCGCTCGGTTTCCCGCCTCCCTCGCCGCCCCCGCTTCCCGCCACTACCACCGACCCCGCCCCTTTTCCCTTCTGTTCCCTCCCCGCTCCCGCCTCCCAGCTGCTCCGCCCACCCGCGCACTTGGCCTTATATGGCGACCGTGCGACACAGGTGAGTGTGACCCACTTGTGGGACACCCCCGCGCCGCACGGCCACCAGCTGCTGCGTGTGCCCCCTAGCTGTTCCTAGCTGCCTCGCTGCCTCGCTGCCGACTGACCCTGCTGCCGTCAGTTTGCCTTCCTTTGCCACTCGCTTGTGCTTGTTTTTATTTTTCAAATCCCTCCCCCGTGTTTAGCCTGTTTTTGCCGATCACTTGTGCCTGTATTCTTCTCTTAGGCTTTCTCTCCGTGTTTAGCCCGTTTTGCCAATCACTTGTGCCTGTATTCTTCTCTTAGGCTTTCTCTCCGTGTTTAGCCCGTTTTGCCAATCACTTGTGCCTGTATTCTTCTCTTAGGCTTTTTCTCCGTGTTTAGCTGGTTTTGTCAATCACTTGTGACTGTATTTAAGCGTTTTTCCCCGTTTTAGCCTGTTTTAACATTCCTGTGTGCTTGTCCAGATTCTCTAACCTCTACCCGTGTTAGCGCTCGGTTTCCCGCCTCCCTCGCCGCCCCCGCTTCCCGCCACTACCACCGACCCCGCCCCTTTTCCCTTCTGTTCCCTCCCCGCTCCCGCCTCCCAGCTGCTCCGCCCACCCGCGCACTTGGCCTTATATGGCGACCGTGCGACACAGGTGAGTGTGACCCACTTGTGGGACACCCCCGCGCCGCACGGCCGCCAGCTGCTGCGTGTGCCCCCTAGCTGTTCCTAGCTGCCTCGCTGCCTCGCTGCCGACTGACCCTGCTGCCGTCAGTTTGCCTTCCTTTGCCACTCGCTTGTGCTTGTTTTTATTTTTCAAATCCCTCCCCCGTGTTTAGCCTGTTTTTGCCGATCACTTGTGCCTGTATTCTTCTCTTAGGCTTTCTCTCCGTGTTTAGCCCGTTTTGCCAATCACTTGTGCCTGTATTCTTCTCTTAGGCTTTCTCTCCGTGTTTAGCCCGTTTTGCCAATCACTTGTGCCTGTATTCTTCTCTTAGGCTTTTTCTCCGTGTTTAGCTGGTTTTGTCAATCACTTGTGACTGTATTTAAGCGTTTTTCCCCGTTTTAGCCTGTTTTAACATTCCTGTGTGCTTGTCCAGATTCTCTAACCTCTACCCGTGTTAGCGCTCGGTTTCCCGCCTCCCTCGCCGCCCCCGCTTCCCGCCACTACCACCGACCCCGCCCCTTTTCCCTTCTGTTCCCTCCCCGCTCCCGCCTCCCAGCTGCTCCGCCCACCCGCGCACTTCGCCTTATATGGCGACCGTGCGAACGCGCAGCGTTGACGCGCAGCGGGCGCGCCGATTGTGCGCCGAAGGCGCGCCAAAGGTAAGCCCGTCTGCGCCCGTCCGCGACCGGACCGCGACCAGCGCCAGGACCCCTGGTCCCCACCGACGGAAGCCGACCCGACGAACCTACAACGCCGAGGACCTCCTCGCACTCAACGCCGGCCGCACCCCAGGATGTCACCAAGCCGCCCCGAAGCACACCCACGGACCCTTCAGCTGCCACGCATGCAAGTTCACCTGCATCCGGACCGTCCCTGCACCCGCCAAGCCGAACTCCAGCAGCAACCACCTCAAGTGTATCCTGCTCAACACCCGCTCCGTCCACAGACACGCCGTCGAACTCTGGAACCTCCTCGACACCACCGCCCCCGACGTCGCCTTCCTCACCGAGACCTGGATGAACGCCTCCTCAGCCCCAGACATCGCCATCGCCATCCCGGAGGGCTACAAGATCATCCGAAGAGACCGCGACAACCAGACTGGAGGAGGCATCGCCATCATCCACAGAGACACCATCCACATCACGACCAACACCGACGACACCCTAACCACCGCTGAACACCTGCACTTCCAGATCCACACCAACCCGAAGACCACCCTCAGAGGCACCCTGATCTACCGACCCCCGGGACCACGCACACGATTCAGCGAGGACATCGCCGACTTCGTCAGCCCGCACGCTCTCCCCTCCGCCGACTACATCCTCCTGGGGGACCTCAACTTCCACCTGGAGAACAACAGCGACCGCAACACCACCACCCTGCTCGACAACCTCGCCAACCTCGGACTCAAGCAACTGGTGACCACCCCCACCCACCTCGCCGGACACACACTCGACGCCGTCTTCTCATCCAGCAAAGACGTCACCTTCAGCCACGCAACAGAACTCCACTGGACGGACCACAGCTGCGTCCACTTCACCTTCAGAAGAACGACGATCCACCACCACCAGCAACAGGTCGCCCGAAGAAGCTGGAACAAGATCACAGCCGACCAGCTCACCGCTTCCCTGAGCCAGCACCCTCCCGCAAGTTCAGCGAACCCCAGCCAGGCCGCCGACAACCTCACGAAGTGGATCAATGACTGCGCGGACGAACTCGCCCCTCTGAGAACCCCACCCAGCAGACCCGGCAGCAGAAAAACACCATGGTTCACCGACGAACTCAAGAGCTCCAAGAAGAACTGTCGAGCCCTCGAGAAAGCCTGGAGAAGGGAACCAACGACGGACAACATGACCACCCTCAAGCTCGCCACCCGGAAACACCACCAACTGATCCGCGCCACCAAGAAAAATACATACAAGGATCGACTGGACAACAACGCACACAACTGCAAGGAACTCTTCAACATCGTGAAAGAGCTGTCCAACCCCAACGCCGGAAACAATGACATCACCCCGTCGCAAGAACTCTGCAACTCCCTCGCGTCCTACTTCCACAACAAGATCACGGACATACACAACAGCTTCAACGACCAACCAACGCAAGCCACAACCGCAACGACGCCACCCACCACCACCCTCCGCTCTTGGACCCCGATCAGCACCGAAGACACCATCCGCACCATGAACTCCATCCACTCCGGATCTCCGACTGACCCCTGCCCTCACCACGTCTTCAACAAAGCCGACGCTGTCCTCGCACCCCACCTGCGGGACATCATCAACACCTCCTTCGACACCGCCACCTTCCCCGAGAGCTGGAAGCACGCCGAACTCAGCGCTCTCCTCAAGAAACCCACAGCAGACCCCACCGACCTCAAGAACTACCGTCCCATCTCGCTCCTCCCGTTCCCGGCCAAAGTCATCGAGAAGACCGTCAACAAACAGCTGGCCGCCTTCCTCGAGACGAATGGATCCCTCGACCCCTCACAGTCGGGCTTCCGAGCGAACCACAGCACCGAGACCGCCCTCATCGCCGCCACCGATGACCTTCGAACTCTGATGGACAACGGAGAAACAGCGGCCCTCATCCTCCTGGACCTCTCCGCGGCTTTCGACACTGTCTGCCACCGCACCCTAGTACAGCGCCTCAGCAACATCGGAATCCAGGAGAAGGCACTGGAATGGATCACCTCCTTCCTCGACGGAAGAACACAGAGAGTCCGCCTACCACCGTACAAGTCAGAGGCCACCAAAGTCATCTGCGGCGTCCCCCAAGGATCCTCACTGAGCCCCACCCTCTTCAACGTCTACATGAGCCCCCTCGCGACCATCGCACGCCAACACAACCTCAACATAATCTCCTACGCCGACGACACCCAGCTGATCCTCTCCCTGACCAACGACCCCGCCACCGCCAGAGCCAACCTGCACGAAGGGATAAGAGATGTAGCCGAATGGATGACGACCAGCCGCCTGAAACTGAACTCGGACAAGACGGAGGTCCTCATCCTGGGCTCCTCGCCCTCCGCCTGGGACGACTCCTGGTGGCCCCCCGCCCTGGGCACCGCACCCAAACCGACGGACCACGCACGCAACCTGGGCTTCATCCTGGACTCCTCCCTCTCCATGACCAGACAAGTCAACGCCGTCTCCTCGTCATGCTTCAACATCCTGCGCATGCTACGAAAGATCTTCCGGTGGATCCCCACCGAGACGAGGAAGACGGTCACCCAGGCCCTCGTCACCAGCCGACTGGACTACGGCAACGCCCTCTACGCCGGAACCACTGCCAAACTCCAGAAGAGACTCCAGCGGATCCAGAACGCCTCGGCGAGACTCATCCTCGACATCCCCCGACGCAGCCACATCTCCGGACACCTGAGAGATCTGCACTGGCTCCCGGTCAACAAGAGAATCACCTTCCGTCTCCTCACCCACGCGCACAAAGCCCTACACGACCAAGGCCCGAGCTACCTCAACAACCGGGTCAACTTCTACACTCCCAAGCGCCTCCTCAGATCAACCAACCACGCCCTCGCCGCCGTCCCCCGCATCCGAAGAGCGACAACAGGAGGAAGATCCTTCTCCTACCTGGCCGCCAAGACCTGGAACTCACTCCCGACCGACCTGCGCCTGACCCAGGACCACCTCTCCTTCAGGAAGAAGCTCAAGACCTGGCTGTTCGAGCAGTAATGGCACCCCCCCCTACCCAGCGCCTTGAGACCCTACGGGTGAGTAGTGCGCTCTACAAATGACCTGATTGATTGATTGATTGATTGACTGTACATGCGTGTTCATGCGCTCGTTCACATTTCCAGTCCATCCTGCGCGTGCCCATCTCCAGTCCCCTTTCCGAGGCAAGTCAGTGACAAAAGATCTCGCTCGCGACAGCACTTTGGCGCTGCGGTTTGCAGGCGAGACCTAAAGATGGGCAGAAAGTGGGTGGAGCTTCACTCCCATATCCTGAATACAGCATGTCTCAAAGGGACAGCGCAAGCGCCACCTAGGTGAGACCTAAAAAGGCCCCTGAATGGGAATGAAAGCCCTTGTAAGCCGAATGTTTTTTAAATCTGGAGGCTAGTCAAATGTAGAAAGCATGATAAGACTCACTTCCCAGCCGGGATGAGATGAAAAGTACGGATCAATGTTTTGTTCACGGGGCAAGGTAACCTAATTAGGAAAATGAATTAAATTAGGATCTCTATACAATATATGGTGCCAAAGTTCATAATGCCCTCTTTGATGCAATCTTTCCTAGTTTTTCAGTGCAGGGCATTAGAAAAACGAATTTGCAGGAAGTCGCGCTGAGTGCGGCACTTCTTTACGATCCCAAAGGGATTCTATAAGGACAGTATCACTTGTCCTTGCTAAAATTTACATTTTGATACAATCAGTCAGGGAACTTAAAGTCAAAGAACTTAAAGTAAAAGTAAAAGAGAGGGATTAATATATTCATTAGAAGTTTCAAAACTCCACGTTCGATTTCTAAAGAACAAATAAATCATTGTGGCTTCTCTCTGCGCTTTTGGTTAACGAAACACGGCATAGAAGACCTACAACATAAACAGGATGCAACTGGCAGCCGCAGCGCGTGCATGCAGTGTTCAAAGGCCTCGTGTAAGATGGCCGATCAGTTGAGTGGTGGTTTAGCTGCCGCTTGCTGTATGGTACAAGTGGGATGATACGAAGTATGCATCTAAGACTACCTAAGGTTACAGTCCTGTTTTTCTATCACAAACTTACTTCAAATGTTTAGTTTGATTTAAGTTATTCCTGTAACTGTTAAAAATGAAGAGATAGATCTTGAGAACCCAAGTTGTCACAAGGTGAGGCTGAAAAAAAAATTTTTCCTTGTTTTTATAGATTCCATTTTGTTTGTTACACAACGTGGATGTCACTGTCGAAAGCCCTGAGGTGCTGAAACATGTCGACCAACTAACACTCTTGATGTGTAGTAATATTGTCATACTACATCGACTTTGCTTTTAAACATGCCGTCTTGATGGTCACCCAAAATAAAAAACTGTTTATAGACATCAACACAGGCATTTTTAATTCACATTAATTTGTTTTCCACATTTCTTTGAGCACTGCAACAACAACTTATCAGCCCTTTACAACACTCTTTGTCTGGTTGACAATTCTTTTTCACATTCCGGTTCTAGTAAACCTCAACTGAACATATTGAGGTTGAATTAAGCGGAAATGTGATATGACCCAGATGATGAAGTTCCGCCAACCGGTGGGCTGATGGGTTTCTTTTCACTTTCTCTGTAGACCATTCTCTGCCGTTCATTCACTCACCTCTCCTTTGTATTTCCAATCACGTGATGACTATCTAGCATCCCGGTTTTGAGTACCACATCTTATGTACCAAGCCCGAAAAACTGAACAAGACCCTTGTTACCTCTCGTGTAGTTCCATGAAAAAAAAATCTCTCTGGTTTTATAGATTCCATCTTGTTTGTTACACAACGTGGATGTCACTGTCTGTGATGGTGAGACTGGGACTGTTCTTATCAAGAAAATGCCACTGAGTGCGAGCTGCCCAGACCTTTAATAGAGAGTTCTCAACCACAATATTTTGGCAAAGAGGTCAAGCCAGGAATAAATGAGCGAGGTTTGTGGCTGCCCAACTCTGTGAACTAAACACCTTGTTAGGAGGTTCACAAGGATTTTTTAAAGCACTCTGTACTTTGACAGAGCCCGTTTCCAAGCACTCAAAGTGTTTACTGATAAGAAACTAAAGGAATAAGGGGATAGTGATGCCAAAGATTGTATTTCACGCCAATCAAGTTACTTCCTGTGTAAACTTGGCTCACCAAACGCAGCAATAGCAGGCAGAAAAGGCTTACTTTAAGGTCCAGAACTGTCTAATCTATGTTTCTTTTAAACATTAAAACATTAGGGGATTCAACAAACTTTATCCGGTTTTATAAAAGAAAAAACATAAAAGTCATACATATGATTTTTTTGCAGCATGCTGCTGGGGTTCTTGACAAGGAGATTGAACTAGCTATTAGACGATTTCCTTTCTCACCTTCCCTAGTGCTTTCTTCTGTTGCTCCATATGCTGGTTCCCATACTCAGCCTCAGTCCCCTCAAGTAGGCTTGGTGGACATACCTCAAGATATGCCTCAAGACCAGGCTGGGGGTATCAACCCCCTTACACCAGTTGTTGTCACGTGGGTCGGTGCCCAGTCGCCAATTTTTAGGTCAGCCACTTACATCACCCCTGGCAATGGGTCGGGCCCAGGAGGCACTAAAAGGAAGCGCTGCTAGGTTGGGGGCCCTTGTAAACGCAGAAAGAACATTGGATCACAGTCATCTTTAGCAGTCCACCTAGTAGTGCCTAGCCTGGATGATATTTCATTAGACATGCTCAAAGCGGCCTTGCTGTCAGCACTTGGAACTAAATTGGACCCCATCCTACTACAACGTTCTGCACTGGAAATCACTCAGTCTGCACTGATCGCCTCCTTGCAAGGGGACCATGCCCTTCTCTACACAAGTATCCCTCCTACAAGGTCTATGATCTTGACCACTATTTCCAGTCCCAGTGGTAGTGACACGGGTGTAGGAGACAGAGCAGTGTCTATCACGAAGCAGCCTAGTCACATTGTAGGAGATACAACGCCACCTATTATGCCCAGGACTGACCCGAAAGACCCTCCAGCAAACCGGAGGGGGGCGGGGGTCACCCTGAACCCAGTTTCTTCTCAGTCTCTGCAATCTCAGGGTTTCAAAGTGGGCGGATTTTACAGTTCCGATAATAGGTGGGAAGACTGGAAGCGATGCCCCCGGGGAATTGAATAACTATTCTCCTAGTTTGGGCTCTGTTCATCTCCTACCTGAGTCCACTCCGCTTGTTGTGGTGTTAACTAGAGTACCATGCCTCAACCCCGCGACCAAGACTTTTACCAGCTGAACAAAAAGGTGGTGCACTGGCTCAATTCCAACATTGCCCCAGGGCTTAGGGAGGAAAACCAAATTCTCATGGTGCACCGGACACAGTTGGTTGGTAGTACCAAGAAATCCTGGCTGGGGGACTGCATTATCATCAATTTTAACAATCCAGTCATGGTAAACCGAATTTTAAGCACGTTGTCCAGTCTAACTACAGGTGTTGGAACTCAGCAATCTTGACACTCCTGCGGAGATACTTCTACAGACTCAATTATTACCAACTACGGCCCCAGAGCGAGGAGCTCCAAGAGGTGGGCCATAGGGGTCGTACAGAGGGGATTAGAGGGGTAAGCACAGCAAATAGGTTTACTCCTCTGAGCTCATTGGAAGATTGCGATTGACGATGTGTGGGTCTCTCGGACCTTGTGGCACCCGCATCCCAGGGAAATGTATCGCCCCTGGAACAGGCATGGAGTGTGAATGGAGGGTGTAAATGTCTTTCTTGGAATATCGCGGGGCTGGACAGCAAGATTGAAAACACCGAATGGTTGGCTCTTGTTAAGAGTTTTGATGTAATATGCCTCCAGGAAACATGGGCTGTAGACAATATTCATCACCCGGATGGCTATAAAACCCTCTTCATTCCAGCTACCCCATCTAGGTCAGGGAGAGCCAAGGGAGGCTTATCAACTTTGTTTCTCTAGCTGTCCTTGGCATCTCCACTACCTCACTATACGTCTCTCCCAATTTGCATGTGATGTTGTTGTCCAGTGGAAAGAGCGAGCTACTTCTGGTAAACTTTTACAACGTGGGAGTTACACACCTGGATGAGGGCTATATAACTCTGCTGAGGTCTGTACTTCAGGATAGTATCTTGAAAGGTCAGAGTTATCACTACATTTGTTTAACAGGGGACTTTAACACTTATATCTGTGGAGACATCAGGCAAGGAGGAGCAGAAGCTATGGGCTGTGCACGACAAGCAGGTTTACACATGGAACATACTACCCAGGGTATTGAGCTTAACTGCATCATGCTTGAATTTGATCTAACATCTGTAATTACTAAGTTGCCTCCACCTTTATTGAAATAGGGTGTGGGACATTTATTGAATTCACCTTTGTATCTACCCCCCTTATTCTCTGGTTACAGATTTTTCTGTGCAGGCAAGTGAATGTAGTGACCACAACCCCATGTGTGTCTTAACAGGCTAGACCCGAACACTCTGACATGCCAAGGTGGGTTGGTGTCCCCCTTAAAGTGGTGGAAGCGGGAAGGAGCGTAAAGTGGGGGTGTATTGTCCCAGAGCTACTCCACGAGTCCCTTTTAACTCAGTGTTGCAGCAAGTTTGGAACCTGTCTCGATGATGGGGCAAGTGCTCCGGACATCATGGGTGCATTTGGATCCATGTCTACTGTCATAAGGAAGTTACTATGGGCCTCGGGTGGGGGCTGTAAGCAACCAGGTCTACGGTGGTTCAACATGCTCCCAGGCTTCCAGGAACCTGAGACAGGCCTTGGGTGTTAAGCCCCGAGACCAGCTGGCGGTCAAAGGCCTACGAATAGCATATAAGGCTGCTCTATCAACTTGCGAGTCGGCCCTGAAGATGGAGGCCTGGATCGATTTAGTGGAGGCTAGTACACTGTGTAATAGCTCAAAGTTCTGGGGCATTATTAACAGCCCATTTCTATCTGGAAATAATGCTAATTTACAGTACCTATTGTTATAGGCTCATTTATCTTTGGACTCTGTGGTGAAGGTGGTGGGCCACATGGTACTTGACACACTTGTATCTTGGGTTGATAAAAACAACTTTTTATCCGAAATCAAATACGGCTTTCACCCAGGTCGTTCCACTGTGGAACAGTGTTTAAACCTGTACATGGTACTGAATAAATACCCTGTGGCTCGTTCCAGCCCCATATACCTAGCCTTCATGGACCTGTCCTCAGCATTCCACTGTTTCAATAGGTCCAAGCTGTAGCAGTTGATGTCCTCCATTGGCATTGACAGTAACATCATTTTATTTCTGAGGGATCTTCACCGTGATTCAACCGCGGTTGTCCGCTATTCAAAGGATCTGAAAGTGTCCCGTTAGCTTGACTTTAAGCGAGGAGTGTGTCAGGGGTGCATTTTAGTATCCTTTCTTTTTAACCTATATATTAATTCCTTAGAGAAGGCCCTCTCGGCCACAAATGCGGATTGTCCCCAGGTAAGCAAGCGTAGCCTACCAGTCCTCCTATACGTGGACGATGCAGTCCTTGGCGAGGACAGCTAGGTGCCTACAACATCTTCTGAATTTTTTTGCCTTTTTTATGAAGGACTTGTACTTTTCGTTTAATCATTCCAAGTCGTTCATTATGCAGGTGGGACCTCGCAAAGCTTAGCAGTTCACTTTTAAATTCGGACTTTCGTCAATATCGAAGACCAATGGTTTCCCTATTTGGGAGTTGTATTTGACAATTGTGGGAGGGAAGCTCTTTTGAAGATATATGAAGCCAAATATATTTCAAAGGTTAGTTATGGGAGTGAGATATGGGGCCACATTGGGGTAGGGGAGGTGCAAAGTGCTGAAAACTCTTTCCTGCGATGGGCCCTTTCTGTCCCACAAAGCACCCTGTTTTATGTTGTGCATGAAGAGTTGGGGATGCCTTTCCTCTCAGATGTACTGGCTTTCCGTCCCCTGGCTTTGTGGCTTAATATTTGGGCTAATTAAGAAAATATACTTAGCAAAGATGTCCTACGGGAATGCCTTTCATTTGACCATGTCTCAAGCATCCGATGGCTCCTTTATGTAAGAGTTGGCCTCTTCAGGGTAGGTAGGAACTATTTGCTAACCCTGACCTTTCTCTGGTCAAAGAGTGTTTTTTAAGAATGACCTGCTGTGATAGAGAGGGAAATGAGCTGTGTAAGCCTAGTGTGCGTAAGTATTTTGTGTTAAAAGCTGTACCAACCACCGGACCTCACCTTCTAGGGCTTAAAAGCATCCATGATCATTTTCTATTGACCCAGTTTCGGCTTCACCTCTTCCGTTACCTCTTCGCATACCCTTGCGGCTCCCAGAGAGGCCTTGTGCCTCATGCCCTGTGGCTGCAACGGTGAGTCTCCTCAGGACATGATGCACTTTTTGAATGTTTTGTAGTTTTTATGCTGTCCCTAGAAAGTAAATTATTATTCCCATTCTCAAAAAAGCGAGTTTTAGGAGGGTGAGACCAGCTCTTATCGTTTCACAACTGCTCTCTAATGACACTGTTTTGCATACGCTTAACTTTTTACGGGTCGCTGTTAGACTCAGGTCAAGCTGCGATTAACTTCTGTACTGTAATTCATGAATTTTTATCTTGTGTTCTGATTTACTTGGACATATTATATTTGCCAATCTGTTACTTGGTATATTTCTTTTATAAAACTGAATAAAGTTTGTTGATAATAATCACCAGGGGATTCATTTACAGGGTAGCATGGTATCCCTCATAATAACTCCAGGAGTCACAGTCCACACAATGTACATGGTTTGTTCTCCCTACTTCCAACCTTACATGTACCCCAAATCACCTGCCCAAAACTCTGCCTGCTGATGCCAATGTGATCCTCCGTCATCCCACAGACCAGATTTTTGGCCCCTTTGAAAGTGCCCATACAATAAAAATGCTGCAGTTGTACATACATGATTCAGAAAAGGGGGGTGGTGATGAACAGAGTGCCTGAATTAAGCAGACCACTCTTACCCAGTCCAAAGATCAGGGCTTGATCCATCACCGTTTTTTAGCTCACTGCACCATCCCAGCTCAGAACTTGGCTATATGCAAATTAGTCTGTTCCTGTCCCAGTGCATGATGGGAACAGGGCAAACCAAACTACCAAGCCAATTCTTGTACTGGGAAGGAAACAAGCTTCCGGGGACCGGTTTCTGCCATTTCAGGCGTCGTCGGCCCGGCTTGCTTGAATCCTGATGGTGCAATGAGCAAGGGACTCACATCTGAGTATACCCTTCCACGCTTATGGTGGACAAAAAGCCCTGATCTTTGGACTGGGTAAGAGTGGTCTGCTTAATTCAGACACTCTGTTCATCACCACCCCCTTTTCTGAATCGTTTTTGGCCACTATAGGTGTGGCAGGGTATACTCAGACATGAGTCCCTTTCTCACTGCTCCATCAGGATTCAAGCAAGCCGGGCCGAAGAGGCTGAAATGCCAGAAACCGGTCCCCGGTAGCTTGTCTCCTTTCTGGTGAAGAATTGGCTTGGTAGTTTGGTCTGCCCTGTTCCCATGATGCACTGTGCCAGGGACAGACTAATTTGCATATAGCCAGGTTCTGAGCTGGGATGGGGCAGTGAGATAAATAACGGTGATGGATCAAGCCCTGATCTTTGGACTGGGTAAGAGTGGTCTGCTTAATTCAGACACTCTGTTCATCACCACCCCCTTTTCTGAATCGTTTTTGGCCACTATAGGTGTGGCAGGGTATACTCAGACATGAGTCCCTTTCTCACTGCTCCATCAGGATTCAAGCAAGCCGGGCCGAAGAGGCTGAAATGCCAGAAACCGGTCCCCGGTAGCTTGTCTCCTTTCTGGTGAAGAATTGGCTTGGTAGTTTGGTCTGCCCTGTTCCCATGATGCACTGGGCCAGGGACAGACTAATTTGCATATAGCCAGGTTCTGAGCTGGGATGGGGCAGTGAGATAAATAACGGTGATGGATCAAGCCCTGATCTTTGGACTGGGTAAGAGTGGTCTGCTTAATTCAGACACTCTGTTCATCACCACCCCCTTTTCTGAATCGCAGTTGTACATACATATCAACTACCATTTGTTGTGTTTGAAACATTTTATTGAATAATAAAACCTAATAAACCTAATAAACATAAGCTGATTATTAAAGCAAAACTAAACATCAGTTGCCATACACATAAGAGACAAAAGTAGTACATAAAAATCAACATACTGTAACACAGCAAAGTTATGTAGAGCACAATTCCTAATTTCGGGCAATCTTTAAAGTTCAACAATAGAAACGTTCATAAAGAACAGGAAAGGAAAGAAAGAAGGTGGGATACAGTAATTTCATTAATGTAATGCTTCCTACATATAGAAAACCAAATTCTAAATATTTTCCTTAAGCAATAAAGTCCGCATATTAAAATACTAAGAAATATATTGAACAATGACCATTTTATGCGTAATTAGAATTCAATTTGAATATTTTAACCTCCTCAGCATTATTTGACTCATGATTACAACCTGAATGCTTTCTGGAAAGGAACCGCCTCATGGGGTTCAAAATCACATCTTTTGCAACAATAGGATTAAAATGATAAACTTGAATTTAAATTCAATTTACTGATTTAGACCTTTTTGGAGATCAACAATTTTAAATATATACAAAATCCACACGCTTTTGCTAAATTGTCACCTAAACTTGAATTCAATCCACCTATTGATTAAACACTTCCCATTCCAGCAAGCATCACAGAACCACTTGATGTTATCTTCCTAATTAGTGATAATGTTTCGGATGGCATCAATAATAAATATGTTTAGAATGTTACCTCCGAAAGCAAAAACATGCCATTTCTGAATCATGGTGCACAATAAAATGTAGGAACAGAAAGGCATCTTTAGGTGTACCATTCATTAAGGTTTGACCAGGCTTGAAACTAGAATTACTGAACTTATGGATTTAAATGTCATATTTTAAAAGAGTTCAAACAGACCCAGCACGAGCTCCGCGAAAAATAGAAGATAACTGAATTGTACTTAGAGAAAATGTGCTGATAAGTAATCTATTGATGTAAAATACAGTGGTCAGGCAATGCTTGTGGATCTAATCTATTCAGATTTTAACTGCATAGTTTGTTCAATAAGTTGACTGAGCATAATACTTGAAGGTCCATCTCTCAGATCAGTTCTATTACAGTTTTAGTTGCGATAACACTAATAGAGATCATTGATGAATAGATTTTAAAAGCCATGGGTGGGATTGACCCTTGCTCTAAATCTAGATTATTGTCAGCAATAGAAACCAGTACAAACAGATCAAATCTGAAAGGATTTAATATGTTTATTATAGTGGTTTGGAGTAAACTCAGAAGACACACATTGTTCCTGAAACTCAGAAAATGTATCTACAGATTATGATTACATCCAATTTTATGTCCAGAGACTGCTTTAGCTGCTTTCCTGTTTAAGTGACGACATTTGCAAATATATTTAACAAAACATTAAAGCTGGATGTCAGAAATTCTGTCTTTAAGTATTGTATAAGAGTTATGTGTGATGGTTTTTATTTGATCTGAAGCAACACTAACACTAAATAGGTACGTGCACAGGTTATCATTCAACTAACATTATTAGCAAACTTAATTTGGAGGGAATTGAGAAAAAATGGCCTCATGTACCAAGGGTTTTATTGTTTAAAAAATCCACTGGTTCGGTAATTCACAGAGTTTGTAAAGGCTAAACCCCTTTTTTAAATGTACTTAGCCCATTTAACAATTCAGAATTTGGAAGGGGAATGTTAATAGTTTCCCTTCTGAATATTTAATACATTCTTAAGGTATGTATTAAGCTTTGAAACCATATGTGGGCTGAAAACAGTAACAGGAGGTAGTAGCCCAAGAGGACATTTGTAAATCTGAAAGTAAAATGATGTGCATTAAAAAATGTCTTTATTTAAAAGCAATCACAGACACAGTATTGTGCTGACTCTACATGCAACTACTTTTTTACCAAATGGATTATTAGTGCATGAACTTCAGTATTTCCTATATTGCTAATATTTTTGTAATGTTGTGTAAATATTTGTTTCTGTTATTTCCCATTTCAATATTGTCATGAAATGTACCTATTCTTTTTGTCAAACATATTGAAATATCTTTATCACAATTTTTGGGGCATTCTAAAAAGTGTTTTCACTCTCTAACTTGAAGCTTCCTAAGAAAAATACTGACGCGCTGTTCCTGGTGTCTCCTAGATCATTTAGGTTTCTCACTAAACAAGCACAATATTGATTTGAGAGAGGTGGTTATTGTAGTCATACGCACTGGGGTTAGTTTAGAAAAGATAAATATAGAACTTCCTTTATCTTTAGAAATAATAATTGCATACGTTTATGTTCAATAATTTCAGATAATTTACAGATAAAGATATCAGATAAAGATCCCCTAATTTCTTATATCTTGTGGTATCAAACATCTGCTAGAATTAACAGACTTATTTTCTAGAAAAATCCAGGTTTGAGAAGGTATTAAATGTGATTATCAACTTTCTGTTATTTTAACACATTTTCTTAGTGCACAGAGTATTTTCCCTACATAGATCACAACATTTCATGCAATGGTATGTGCTTGAACGTACAATGAAGGGGTGAAAATGTATTTCTACCACAATCAAGAAACCCTTGGGTCTCTGAGGATTACTGTTTCAAATGAAGACCTAGCTAAGATGAAATATCCCTTTAAAAGGACGATTTCCCTCACCCACCATAGTTGGCATGCTTCCTTATTGGGAATTTCCATGCACCGTGATACAACCCCCTCACCGAGAGGGAGGAGTTCAGGCATGTTTTGTCGTAAAGAAAGGTATACTAAATACCACAATAATGAGCTCAGGGTAGTGTGGGCAGCAGAGTGAAAGTTAAAACTTGCTAAAGGGTATGTGGTTTCCATTATTTGTACGCCCCTGTGCCAGGATTAAAAACAGGGCACTGTGGGAGATATGCACTGTTAGAGTCAATAAGAGGTCAACGTGTTTCAGCCTATTAACCCTCCAAAGAGGTGTTTGCGCCATTCTTCAGGACTTAATCAAAAGTTCTGCTGCTCAATGTACTCATTCACTAATAAGCACTGGCATAGCCAATAGGTCTCGCCTTTGGGACCTTATAAGTGTTTAGTCATGCAGATCCAATTAACAATGTGAAATAATTTCTATTAAAAACAGACTATAAACTAAGCTAGACGTGACTTTATAACTGGTTAATCGAACATTTCTAGAGGATTAGTATATATAAAAAGCTCTTTTTTCTATGGTGTCATAAAATTGATGCTCTAAATTTTGGTAAGAGTACACAATGTCAAAAAATTCAATACTGCTTTTATATCAATTTACTTTTAAAAGCTTGAAGTGAAAGACCATTCTAAGTGGCATTTGCTTATGAGTAGGCGCTAATGACTATTTCCGGATGAGAATGTAATTAGCATTTTTTGTATAAGATGTGTTAAAAGTATGGGTAGGGAAAATGGCTATTTTGGCCAAAGGCTCCCCTTTTTTTATGCATGCTAGTTTTAATTTGTAAACACAATCACAATTTTGTATGTGGTACACTGTAATGTTAGATGAATCTGTTTTACCCTTCTGATAAGCAAGGGATGCCGATGAACTGTTTTTTTGTCCCTGGTTTTAAATGGATTCAGGTTGGAAGAGACTTTACCTCAGAAAATGGTTGTTTCCCGCATGCTGCTTTCATGCAACTTAAATCCCTTCAGTGGAAGAGGCGGCTGCATGCCTGCATATATGGCCAGATCACTACTTGGCTGTTTCGGTTCTCCAGTGGGGCTAGAATAGAAGCTGTTAAGGGCAGGGGCTTAGCTTCCCATTGGTGCAGCAGGTGCAGTGGCACAAGGTCCCAGATGCCTTAAAGGCCCACTGAACCCTGATAACTGCTGTTTGTCACAGTTCAAACAAAGGCCTGAGGGGCCCACAGAACAATGATTATTGCTGTTTTCCACAGTCCAAATAAATGGCAGAGGTCACATTTCCTTTCTTGCCTTGGGGCCCAGGGCACACTGGCTAGGCCACTGGTTAAGGGTACAGTGGGGAAGAGGTGGCGAGACAGGTGGATTATCTAAACAGCTCGACGATGACTTCATGCCTGGGTATTAAAGTATTCATTACAATTAAAGACTTAAGCAGGAATAGATGTCATAATATAGGAAGACCTATGTACAAATGCAGCTCGATTAGCGGCTGCCTTTAACTTCTCACTTATCCCCTCTCCTAATTTACAGTTTTATATTAGATGCAGACATAAATCGTGACCTATGAATATGTTTATCTATCTTTAGGTTCAAATGACCTATCTTTTCCATATGCAAGTATCAGACAGGTCGGAAACGCCTAATGGCTTTGAACTTGATGAAGCCACATTAATCACTGGTCTTGAAATGCAAATGGCAGCATTAGGCACGCAGAGGTGTATTCTACGTAATTTCATTATGTTCAAGGTACGGGAGAGTTTTTAGGACATAAAGCACGTTGATAAAAACATTTCTACCACCATAGAAATTCAATCTTCCTTGTCCTACCCTAATATGTAATGTAATGTGATGTAGTGTAATTATGCATTTATATCGCGCAGCTGTTGCTCCAAGGAGCATCTAGGCGCCACTGATGACCAGAAGATCTATCACATGGTCAGGCTGCTTATACTAGTTTTTCCCACTGTCATACTAGTGTTCTAGCCCGGGAGTCCTGTAAGTTGAAAATCCAGGTTTTCAGTGCCTTCCGGAAGTCGGTTTCCCTCTCTAAAGCCCGAAGCGGAGGGGGAAGAGTGTTCCAGACTTTGGATCCCAGGACTGGCAGTGATTTGCCCCCTCTCGTGCTAAGTCTAAAGGCCTGGACCGACAACAGGTTGGCATTTGAGGACAGCAAGGTACGCATCGGCTGGTACCTAGCGAACTTTCACTGTAGATATTTCGGCCCTTGGGAGTGGATGGCTCTGAAAGTGATAATCAGGATTTTAAAAAGGACCCGTTTGATGATCGGTAGCCAGTGCAAGGTTTTTAATGCAACTGACGCTGATGATTTTCTCGGCCATTTCAACACCAGGCTATCCGCTGCGTGTTGCACCATCTGGAGTTTGTGAGTAACAGCTTTGTTAGTGCCTGCATATAGGCTGTTACCACATTCTTTGTATCCCCGAATTAAATAGGCACACAAAATAGTACAGAAATTTAAGGCCCAGTTCAGAATAACATGGAAGGTGCACTGTCCCAGACTACAAAACGGTGCAGTTTTCAGTGGGTGCTATCATCCCACACAAGGGGAGTACACCAGATTATGCTGGGAAAAACATGTGGTGCCCCAACGTAGGCGCAGTTGTAAACCACCAGTCTGCTTACATAGTAAGGCGTCTGGCAGCTATTAGATGAGGTGGCACGTTTCCCCTGCAGGTGGTTGGGGTCTGTCACCATCCTGTCAGGTGGGGGGTATACAATCAGTGCGCCTCCTGACTGCTTTGTTTGCCTTTTCGCCTGTGTCAATAATACAGTGCAGTCCTTGGAGGAGTAGTCAATTTGTATTCATGAAAGACACTTGTGTTTCTCGGATATATAATCCCCAGATGATGCCTGAACTGTTCCCCAATGGGCTATTTGTACATGGTATTGAATTGTATGGTCTTATGCGCACTGTTAATAATAAAAAAAAGATTTAGTGGAGTGTTTATTGCCCTCTATGTCACTCTACTGCTAAGCACCTAATACAGCTTGTACAGTGCTTACTGTCATCTGTTCACCTACATTATGCTTAATATAAATAGTGCACAATTTAGGCGTTTGTGTCTGCCTACAACGTGGACCTGATACAAATAGCAGTACCTACAAGGTGGATGGTACAATTCAACAAGAGTCTAAGATACTCCAGCACAGATGACTTTGCATCAACATTACGGGGCATCAGTCTTGATGGCAAGCCAACTTAAAACATATCAGTATTGTATACATTATTATCAGAGACTATACTTGCCTCTTGGATACAACTTTACAACGGAATTGTATTAATTTGTGTACAGTTGTGTGTATACAATAAAACAACCTCCCCACCATAATTGATCTGTCTATTCATCTTTTTGGGATCTGGAGTAGCATGCTACTCGCCAAAAAGCACTCAAACACTTCATCAGGGGTAGCAAGGGCTATATAAATGCAAAACCTTCCCTCTATTATCCCCCCACTATCTTTTTTAACCCAACTAACAGACCAACATGTCCAGCTCTCAAATACATTGTATATTTCCCAATACTAATTCACAACTAATCATTTTTGGACCCTGGAGTACCGTGCTACTTGACGAAAAAACGCTTCAAAATTCGTCAGGGGTAGTAAGCGTTATATAAATCTAAATACATTACAATTACTGTTTACATCGGGCTTCACTAACATGAGGATAAAAGCAGGGTGGGGCTTAGAATTTATCTGCCCAGAACGAAGCATACTACAGAAAGTGTGTGAACAGTCTATATGTTGTGCGCCTGGCATAGAAAAACACAGCATACAATATTTATCGAAGAGTCTATTGGCTCAGTCAAGGCTTCTATTTTTAATACAATTCATGTTTGCAAGCACAAGGTTACGAAAAAAGCTTTCTAAATATACAAAAGAAAATTGGATGTGTTTGAAAAACGTTCCGGCCCACACGCATCTCCCATATACCAGGAAGGATACACTGTGAATGCAATATCTTCTTTGGAAATGTGCGCCTTTACAGGAGTTACATTTGAATTATCAAAAACATGCCTCCTCCCAAAAAGAAAATGTTACTGGGCAAACTGGAAAGTAAATGTAAAGGAATAAATTGGCACTGTATCAATACTGAAGGCATTTTGGACAAACCGGGGTTAAATATTTCAGAAGGCAACAATTTGATGAACCAGGCTACCAAGGCACAGGAATGTGGTGGGAGCCTCCAGCTCCGGGTCGGATTCCTGGAATGATGCACACGCCGCAGGGAACAGATGCAAGGGGCAAGCATCATTCTTGTAAACTACCTTGACCTATATGGTGCAAAAATCTAGGCTCTTTCATTATTTGGTATTAAAACGCATAGATATAGAAGACAGACCCCACGCTCTGGACCTCAAAAGAATGGATTCTTAGGCATTCTGAAATTTTTTGTGCAAGGAGGGATTTAAAATGAACTATGTCGCCTGCAAAAGGTCAGAGGGCATGGCATCCATGATTTGGTTCCCATAATTCCTTCCAAGAAGGAGCTCGTGAATTTGAGTCTCCACAGAGCTGCCATGGGATCTCTGACTGGTCAGTTCATCTCTCCAAGCTATCACAGAATACATTTCTCCTTGGTTAATGCTTAGAAGCTGGCAGACCAGGTCCATTTTTCAGGGGTTATTCGTACTCCAATCTTCATCAGCTTCCAGGCACAGGGTGATTAAAAAAAACGCTTTATTAAAAGTACAAAGATCGGTCAGCAGGTTTTACAGCTTTTTGTTAAACATTGAAAAGGTCCCAAAGCAAGAGAGGGAAAGGCAGAAAAGTGGAAGGTGATAAAGAGAGACAGCAAGGATAAATAAGCACACGCGCAAGAGTGTGTTCAGAGTTTAAAGCCCTTACTAAAAGCCTCGCAGAGCAACGCATGCGGCCTGGCTCAGGCGAGACCTAAAAATGGTGTATGAACCAATATAAGTATAAAGAAGGGTTTTAATATACAAAACCATCCAGTGATCATATTAATCTCCATAGAGTGGTTAATTCACTGGTGGTACCAAAAAGAATACATATATAGGAAATATAAGAATGGTTTGAAAAAATCGAGGTCAAACATTTGAACAACTATGCTAGCGTTACATTTCAAAGCTATTCAGTCCAGGACATACAAACCCGTCCAAACGGGACACAACCATATACTGTATAGTCAATGTCTGTTATTCTTAGTATAGGTGAAAAATAAAATAATTTATAGACAACAAGATTCACTACAATAATATTATACTGTTAAAAAGGTTAATCCGCCGACGTCGGAAAATGTGCCTCAACTCACCGTGGCATGCGGCTCTGGGTGACTCTCCGCCCTAATAAAGAATTATAGGAAGGTGAGCATGGTAAGAAAATAAGTCTTCTGGAAGGCTGTAACAGTTCTAGGCATTTCAGAACAAGTGTAAAGAAAAAGTGTGCCCATGTAGATTAAAAACTGTCCATATACTCATAGGTGGTGTCTGTAATAGTGACTGAGGTATTTTCGTATGGCTGTAAAGTCCCTAATACATTCTCCGAGCATGTATTCAGATGTCACTAAGGTTTATCGAGACAAGCGGGCAGCGTAATGGTGGTTAACACTAGGGGGAGACACGCCAAGACCGTGGAGGCAGTTGTGTGTCTGCCTTGAAGTTTGTGTATCAATGTTTTTGATGGCTCTTGCCTCATAACAGGCTTGTGTTGCGGCAGCACAGGGTGAACAAAGGCAGAACCTAGTGCAGTAACTTCCAAAGGAAACATGTGGTGTTGTGGGGGAAAAAAAGACACTTAGAGCTAGTTGGCCTAACACAAACAAATGCAGTGGAGTAAATGGGCTTAAAATAGTTGACCTCTGCATTGGGGCAGTGTGCTTTGTTTTCAAGACACACGCCTTGCCACAAGTGCACTGAGATCTTTCCTACGACATGAGAAAGTGTGCTTTGACACTTCCATATCTTTAACATATCTTTAACATGAATACAGCATTCTTTACGTTTTCATAACAATAAAAAAAATGAAAAGACGCGCTCAATGCACAAAAGATTCAAGTTAAACAAAAAGGTAGGTTCAGAGACCCATTTCTGTATACAGGGAACTCGGTGAAGAAAAAATTACAGATATAACAAACGTAGGGTCAGAGACCCATAACTGTATACGGTGAGCCAGCAATCCGTTATACCACAGCAGATGGAGGACGGTGTCCAGAGTAATCGCTGTTGCTCGAATAGAGGATCCGGAGCTAGCTAAAGCCGAATTTGGTGTGTGGCTACTGACTCAGGTTGTATAATCGCATTACTCTGATGCAGTCATGTGACCACGAGTACTTGGGAAATGTAGTCCCATGCCGGCAGCATGAATGTGAATGAACGCATACTAAATGCTGAAGGCTTTCTTGCCTCTGTCACACACAGCCACTTTTTCACGTGGAATAGAATCACTAAAGACGGGCCTCCATCGAAGTTAAATGCAAATACCACGATGTACTGGCATGTGTTTTTAAAGGGTCAGCGCTGTATACCCAAGGGCGAAAGAACCATTAGGAAAATCAGCACACCCGAAAACCAGATTGCCCATAGTAGAAATGAGTGATGGGTGTGTAAACCATGTCCCTTGTACTACGCATGTATCCTGTTGCAATCGGTCAGTCCCATATGTCTAAGGATATAGAGAGGTCAGTGCACCTGAATCAGAGTGCCCAATCTTGTATGGATAAGTGTAGGATGTTTGGACCATGTCCAATGGACAGTCTGTTACAGGAATCTGGTGGAGGTAATCTTCTTCTGAGCTTATGAGAGGATAATAAAAAAAATATATATATGAAAATATAGAGAAGAACAGGCAGTGTCCCTTTCACATATTCAAAGGCACCTCCCCACTACTGAAAGAGACCTAGCACGACCTTCGAGTGATGATGCCATTTTTGATCCATCATGCACTGGCGGCTGAGTTTGTCCGTCCTTGCGTTCGGTGAACCTGTTAAGTGTTGAACTACCAGAGATATGCCCTGATGTTCCAGCCATGTCCAAAGGCGAAGAGCCTCTTGACATACGGTCCACGACCCCACCCTGCCCTGTTTGTTGCAGTACCACATGGCGGTGGTGTTGTCCGTGAACACCTGCACCACTCTTCCTTTGAAAGAAAGAAGGAATGCCTTCAATGCAAGACGAATCGCCCGGAGCTCCAGAGGGTTGATGTGGTGCCTGGACACCGCCAGAGACCAGAGGCCTTTGATCTCTGCCATTCCCATATGGCTGCCCCAACCCAGGAGTGACGCATCCGTCACTACTGTGAACTCAGGTTGGAGAAGGGAGAGGGATCTCCGCATAGGCTTAATCTTATCATGAAAAAATAGATATCAGTCATATGTTAAGAAACAAGGGTGAGTAGAAACCTTTTGGGTGGAGTAAAATTTAAGACATTATTATTGTGATTTGTTGGGCAATTAGTTGATTTTTGCAAGCACTAACACTTCTCTGTGTAAAGTAAAGACCTGGAGAGTTTTGTAACTTTGAGATACTCAAATTGTGGATTCTGTTGCAATTAAAAATATTTCCAGGACGGAAATTTCTTTCGAGGTTGCATGCGGGCAGCCTAAGTTATCCTGCAAGAGTTTCTTGATGAATTCTATTGAAACTACAATATGTGCTCTCTCATGTAAAGTCAGGTTGTTAGAAGCTTTTCTGCAACTCAAGATACGCCTTACTTTAAATCTGGTGTGGATGCATTTCTCATGTTTAGTGAGATCTCCTTTCTGAGTATAACGTTTCTGGCTTTCCCCTCCAGTATATGGCTTTAGTTCTGTGCGAATTCTCTCGTGAAATGACATTGTATTCGAGACTAAACCTTATCTGACATTCAGAACACACATAAGGCTTTTTTCCCCCGTGTGAGTTCGCTCATGTCAAGTGAGAAATAATTTGTAACAAAAACATTGCTTGCATTTCGATTACTCATAAGGTTTTTCCCCAGATTGGGATCTCTCATGAAGCAGAACACTGTCTTTCAGATTCAACTTTTTATGGCATAAGGATTTTCTCTAGTGTGGAGTTTCTCATGGTGAGATAGCGTTTTTCTCGGCAGCTTTTCTTGCATTCAGAGCACTCATAAGGTTTTTCATCAGTATGGAGTCGCTTATAGTTAGTGAGGCTGTTCATATAGAGTGAGATTGAGTTTAAAATTGATGCTTTTCTGGCATTCGGAGAACTGAATTATTTTGATGGTGTTTTCCTATGGCGCTTGTAACCATCTCTACCTCTGAATCTTGTCTGACATTTAGAGCACTGATAAGTCTATTGACTAGTGTGGATTCTCACATGTTCAGTGAGATGAGATTTTTGGCTGAAACATTTTTGGCATTCGGAGCACTGATAAGGATTTTCCCCAGTGTGGACACTTATATGCCTATTGAGACTGTTTGTTTGACGGAAACATTTGTGGCATTCAGAGCACTGATAAGGTTTTTCCCCAGTGTGGGTTCTTATATGCTGATTGAGACTGTTTTTTTGACTGAAACATTTGTGGCATTCAGAGCACTGATAAGGTTTTTCCCCAGTGTGGGTTCTTATATGCTGAGTGAGACTGCTTTTGTCACTGAAACATCTCTGGCATTCAGAGCACTGATAAGGTTTTTCCCCAGTGTGGAATCTCACATGTGCAGTTAGAAGTGATTTAAGTTTGAAATCTTTTGGGCATTCAGAGCACTGATAAGGTTTTTCCCCAGTGTGAAATCTCACATGTGCAGTTAGAAGTGATTTAAGTTTGAAATCTTTTGGGCATTCAGAGCACTGATAAGGTTTTTCCCTAGTGTGGGTTTTTATATGCAGCGTGAGATTTCTTTTTTCACTGAAACATTTCTGGCATTCAGAGCACTGATAAGGTTTTTCCCCAGTGTGGATTCTCACATGTGCAGTTAGAAGTGATTTAAGTTTGAAATCTTTTAGGCATTCAGAGCACTGATAAGGTTTTTCCCTAGTGTGGGTTTTTATATGCAGCGTGAGATGTCTTTTTTCACTGAAACATGTCTGGCATTCAGAGCACTGATAAGGTTTTTCCTCAGTGTGGGTTATTATATGCAGCGTGAGATGTCTTTTTTCACGGAAACATTTCTGGCATTCAGAGCACTGATAAGGTTTTTCCCCAGTGTGGGATCTTGTATGCCGAGTGAGACAGCTTTTTTGACTGAAAGATTTATGGCATTCAGTGCACTGATAACGGTTTTCCCCAGTGTGGATTCTTATGTGCCGATTGAGACTACTTTTTATACTGAAACATTTCTGGCATTCAGAGCACTGATAAGGTTGTTCCACAGAATGGGTTATTGCATGTCGAGAAAGACTTTGTTTGTTACAAAATCTTTCCTGACATTCAGAGCACTGATAAGGTTTTTCCCCAGTGTGGAATCTCAAATGTGCAGTTAGAAGTGATTTACGGTTGAAATGTTTTGGGCATTCAGAGCACTGATAAGGGTTTTCCCCAGTGTGGGTTCTTCTATGCTGAGTGAGACTGTTTTTGTACATGAAACATTTCTGGCATTCAGAGCACTGGTAAGGTTTTTTGCCAGAGTGGGTTATTAGATGACGAGAAAGACTCTGTTTGTTACAAAACCTTTCCTGGCATTCAGAGCACTGATAAGGGTTTTCCCCAGAGTGGATTCTCATATGTTCAGTGAAATAAGATTTTTGGTTGAAACTTTTTTGGCATTCAGCACACTGGTAAGGTTTTTCCACAGAGTGAGAGTGGTTTCCCCCAGTTTGCATTCTGTTAAATTCTGTGAGATAAGATTTATGGCTGTATCTTTTTTGGCACAGGTAACTTTTTCCCCAACTTCGGTTATTTTGCCTCGATTTTAGAGTCGGGCTTGTTTAGATAATGTTCAGCACTTATCTCTAAATTGAATTGAGCAAAAAATGTCAGGAAGCAGCCCTGTAACACCTGTTGAAATTTTTCTAGCAGATAATAGTCTTTAGGTAATAGCCTCTCCGGCAGCAACTTCATTTGTGACTGAATTTTTTCTCAAATCTATTTGTATAGGTTCTTAGCAATGCAGTAATAAGGTGTTAGTCTGATATTTAATGATTAAACTGAGAAGTACCTTTTTGCACTGATGTAATGGCAGTAACTGAGGGCGTTTGAACGTGCAGAGTACTATTGTGGATCATTAGTCGCAGAACATCAGTTCCTTCTACCCTTTCTATGTTTGGTGTAAGGTTAAGGTTTGTAGTTCTGAAGACGAGGATTTATTTACAATAGCTATAGCGCAATGGTGATCCTTTAATCCATTTTTATATTTAACAGTTTTACATATCACTCCTGCACAACAGATAATGTTGAGGCGATTTACATAGAATTACAGAACAGTACACAATAAAAATGAAACAATCTGAGATGGTTATGAACACAATAAAGTGGTGAATATTTAAGGTTTTCACAAGAGTGAGCAGAGTGGGTCGAGGTGTTATATCCCGAGGCAGATAGTCGCAAACTTGAGTAACTGGTTAAAAACGGTTGTTGAACAAAGGTGATTTTCCAATCTTTTGGTTGTTAACGTGTCAGCTTCGGAGTCTTCTTTCAGCGTCTTTTCTTTGATGGTATCCAGAAGAAACCTTTAGTTGTAACTTTCTTTTATACAGTGTGTGCTTCCTCTCTAGAATTACATGATGCTTTAGATGAACGTTCTTCTGTCATGCTTAGGTAATTTGTCTTTCTGATAATATTTTAGATGAGGATGCTGAAGTGGTCTTCCTACATTATTTCTGAGGCTGTGTGCACAGATATGGCTTTGCTCTGGGTTAATGAAATGCAAAATTAGAGACTTCACTTACAGGTATAGTACTTTCCTCGCCACACTTAGATTTTTGGAAATTGTTTAAACGTATAATGCTGGATGTCCTTCAGTTTTTCAAAATATTCCTTCTTATGGAACTGACATTCAGTTGCTTAGTGCTAAATCTTGCTTTCTTCGTCCGTAATTTCAATCACCTATAGTATTAAAATTAAATAGTTAATACATGTACATTTCCAAAAATATAACTTAAGAGCCAAATCAATGCAGAATTTTGAAAATGTTGAGCTGTTTTTCAGACAGAGCAGAGTGTAGAATGGTAGCATGAGAGTACTTGGATGTAGGAGGGAGGATTTGTAGAATTTTCAACATTTTATTAAGCTCACAAAGGATACATGTACCCTATGGAGTTACAACATAGAATCCCAAAGGCAGATATTAAAGACATATGGACCGGCACCAAACAGATATTTAAAAAATATATACTATTAATTAATTTGTAATGCAGATTTCTGGGAAGGGAATGACTCCACGGACAACAGGCGTTTTCCCCCTGCCCTGAGTTACCACCTACTTGTATCTGGTTTCCTAACTTTTGAGTTCTGGCCTCTGCCGCACGCAAATCTATTGTGTGCTGCAAGGACTATGCCTAGACCTATCCCTCAACTATGGTCCAGAGTATGAATCAAGGGCAATGAAATTAAGGCGTACTTTCATGTGTTCATTTTATTCCACCTGATTATCAGTTGTTAGGTTTTTCTGCACCTGGATTTACTGGGTGCAGAAAACCAGGCCACAATCTTTTTCCAGACAGAAAAATTAGACTCAAAAGTCGCATAAGACTCTGGCTGCAGCAGAAGCAGCTAAGACTTATGCTGGTTTTTTTTAATAACTGGGGGAAACACACAATTCTTCCCTCTGTTGGTGTTCACAGTCGTTGTCGGCCTGTGATTCGGCGTTGAGTGCAGAGCATATCGGTTAGAGCCGAGGGGCCGAGCCGAGGAGGAGTTGATGAGCAAGCGGGGCGGAGCTTGAGACGCCTGCCCGTTTGTTTTGTGACAGGTTTCCGCTCCCGAAGGCGCTTTAAGTTCTATGGATCTGCTGTGGGGGCAGGAACAGCCGCTGCCAGCACGCGGTGCTAAGGCGCTGCTGGTGCTGCTCGTGTGGTGGCTCCTGCAGGGCACCGAGGATCACAGAGGGGCCTTGGCCTGCTGCCTGATTTTTGTCAAAAATTTGTTTAATCGGGGGGGCGTGGCTGGCCGAGCAGCGACATGGTCGCTTTCTAAGCGAGCTCCGCCGGCTGCGCTATTAATCCTGTTCATAATCCTGCCTGACACGGAGGTTGCTGAGAGCGAGGGGCGGCTGAGGTGAAGATTTGCCGTTCCGGGTGCGAACCAACATTAAGTTATTGGCCTTGAAAGATCTGCAGGTGCGGAGCCCGCCAGAGACGGAGCCCTGCTTGGGGGACGCGTCACACTACGGCCCGGTGCCTGGTAGGCCCATTTGTGCAGACCGGAGATAAACACTCGGGACCCTGACATTGTGTAGGTGAGTGAGCCACTCCGCCTGATGTGTGCTGGGCGCGTGCATAAACGGACGACCATATCTCCGTGGGGGGTGTGAAGCTGTGGCCGTGGTGTGTGCTGTTTGCCTGACCTTCGCGAGGCCTGGAGAACCGTCATCTTGAAAGCGGAGGGAAGATCTGATTACTTTGACCGGCGGGTTCCGGACATCCGCGCTCAGGATGACCAGAAAGTGGTCATGCGGGGAGGATTTGTAGCACTGCCTCTACAGAGATTGAGCTGACCTTATACCAACGTGGCCGTATCATTGGGCTAAACAGAGACAGATCGCCATTTCGCGCGCTTTCCGATGTGAGTGCTTGGGAACCTGACCCGAGTGGCGGAGGGAGTGCTGTGCGATAATTGTGCTGGTGAGAACCCCGGAATAATCCTTCGATCAGTTGACGCAGGCAGGAGAGATGGTAGGTGGTCTGCGCCGCCTTCAACTGCCGAAAGTATTGCTTTCGCCGCATCTGGGGGTTGCGGTGAACACCCTTTTGGATATGGATCATTTGCTCATCGTTGGTGCCGGGCCTGCGCGATGCATTGCACCTGACGCTTGGCCAGCTGATCTCGCCTGGCGAGTATTGACCTCCTGGGGGGTCGGCGATTTATAGTGAGCTGCTGGCAGAATTTCCCATACCTGGCCCATTACAAAGGCTCTGGGGAAGTGAACATTGGTCCTGCACATTGGAGGACTGGGTTTGATAGCGCCCACAGTCTCGGCCACACGTTTGCCTGCATCACCCCCTACATACTTACTACTTCCTGGCCGGGTCCCTATTATATTAATAACGATGGGCAAGGGCGACCCGAAACAACCTAAGATCACATTTGAGCAGAAACGTCAAGCTAGACAAAATGACACGGTTCGCGACAATACAGAGCTTAATGCGCCTGATACTGAACAAGACATTGATATTAAGGAACTAATGCTGGAGGTGCGATCCAGTCTTAGAAGTATTGACACTAAACTCGACAACATGACGTCTCAGCTTGAATCGGTTAAAACGCAGGTCGGAACACACGAAACACGCCTGGACTGTCTCGAAAACAGACACACGGAATGCTGCGAATTCCAGCAGGAGTTCAAACAGCATATCACTAATCTGGAGAAAGAGGTTGAACTTTTGCGCGCCAAGGCTGATGACTTAGAGGCGCGTTCCCGTAGATGCAACGTGCGCATAACTGGTATTCCGGAGTCCACCGCCATTGACAGGATGGAGTCCTTTGTCACGGTCCTATTGCACGAACTATTCGATCCACACTTGTCTCAGGTCTTCACAGTGGAGCGTGCCTATAGGGCGCTGGGTCAGAAACCACCTGTGGGCGCACCGCCAAGACTGATCCTTGCCAAGCTACTTAATTATCAGGACAGGGATCTGATACTGCGTCTTGCAAGGGAGAAGGGTGAAATAACGCATAGGGGCAATGCCATCTCGTTTTACCCAGATTTCATCCCACTGGTGCAGGCGTCCAGAAAGGAATTCCTCCCAGCTAAGAAGCTCTTAAAGCAGGCCGACATAAAGTACTCCCTTTTGTACCCAGCTAAACTGCGAGTGGTGCATGATGGTACTACTCATTACTTTACGGACACTAAGTCTGCTTTGAAATTCGCAAAACATGTTTGTAGTACCAGGCCAAAGAGGAAACATGCACAGCTGGGGGATGAAGTTGGTCGCCTAAGTGACAATGATTGATTCTACTAGTCTCGTTTTCAAACCCTCTGTACTTAAATAGAGAGCTCTTACTTCCGTTACAGGATTATGTTGGTTCGCTGTACGAGTATCATACTATGGAACATTGTTGGTTTGCAGTTGTTGCTCTTTTGTGCCCTTGAGATTGCTGGGCTCTTGTGCTGATCTCCACGGAGCGCCCTGCGCGTTGGCTGCCACATAAATTTGTTGTTATCAAGATTGGTGGCTAGCAACCTAGGCTGAAATGCACAGCCACCCTGTGCAAACAGGGGTGTATGCTCAGGATACCACGCCCTCCAGGGGTGATTCCCAATGTTTGTAACTTTTCATTGTGTTTGCGCTATGCGTAATTTAGGGGGGGCTATGACACAACCTGATTGGGGGGTTGCTGTGGGTGGAGGGGGGACGGGGCTGTTGGGTTGTTTGGCAAGTGCTGAGTATTATTCTCGATTGTGCGGTGTGATCATTAGTCTTGGACATGCGACTAGACAATTACTGTATAGTGGTAATGCAGCATCAACATTGCAATGGAATTAACAGGGGTGTTAACTTGGAACATCCGCGGACTTAGTGATGGCAAAAGAGGGAGATTGATGCATGGATATCTTATAAGACACAAAATAGACATTTGCTTTTTGCAAGAAACACACATTAACTCCACTCCATCCCCCAGACTAAAACACTCCAGATGGGGTTCGATATATTCTGCCATCTACTCTAATTATGCCCGTGGGGTGGCTATGCTTATACGTAGAGGACTAGACTGGAAGGAACATACCGTGCACTGTGACCCTGAGGGCAGATTTGTTGTGATCTACGGCACCCTACTGGGAAAGCCATTGGTGTTGGTAGCGATGTATGGTCCGAATGTTGATGACCTAGAATTCTTCAGATCTGTATGGGCGCAAATTGCATTGATGGATTGCTCAACAGTCGTTTGGGGTGGAGACTTTAATGTTGTACTGAACGATGATCTGGATCGCAAGGGAGCATCTAGACCGCTGCACCCACATGCCAGGCAGGCATTGTTAGACATTCTCCAAGAAGGTTCATTGCTTGACATATGGAGGTCTAGACACCCGAATGTGCGGGAGGGCACCTGTATTTCGAGTCACCATGCTGCCTGGTCAAGGCTAGATTATTGGCTGGTGTCGCCCGATGTGGCTGCATGGACAGTGTGGGTGTGTAATCAGGCTAGATCGCTATCTGATCATGCTCCATGTCTACTGGAAATCAGAATACCAGATGCTCCCACTCGGGCCTTCACCTGGCGCTTACCACCACATGCATTGTTAGACACAGCATTTTCTGAAGAAATAAGAGCAGACATAGTCCAATACTTTGAAACGAACGCGGGCTCAGTATCAACGGAGTCTGTGCTGTGGGATGCATTCAAAGTGGTAATCAGGGGGCAGTGTATTGCACGTAGGGCAGGGGTGCTGCGAGCCATTAGAAATACACTAAGCAAGATTGAAGGGGAACTGAGGGCGATGGAATCCCGTTTCTGCGATAATCCCACGCCTGAGTTAGCGGTTCAAATGAAGGCTAAACTCCTAGACTTTAACGAGGAGGCACAACGGGAGGTAAAGTTCCTGGGCAAACAAGCAGAAGCCCGTAGGTACGGGGAAGGTGATAGACCTAGCAGGAACCTGGCTTGCCTCATCTCCACCAGACCATAATCCACATACATACACTCCATTAGGGACCCAGATGGGGAGATGGTGGTAGGTCAGGAAGCAGTTCTTCACACTTTCGCTGAGTTCTACTCTAACCTATATAAAACCAGACAGAATGAGACTCCAGAATCCCTCGATACATATTTAGACACGATAGCCTTGGTATGGTTTAACAACGCACACCGTCAATACATGGACGTCCCAATCACAGCGCAAGATATAGCCAAGGTGATTAAGAGTATGCCGTTAAATAAGGCCCCCAGCCCTGATGGTATCACGACACCTTTTTATAAGACTTATGCAGAGGAACTGGCGCCGCGGCTGCACGCAGTGTTCGCTGAGGCCCTTGAAACTGGAATTTTGCCTAAGTCCATGCGCGAAGTCCTAATAATAACGCTTTTAAAACCAGATAAAGACAGCCAGTCGTTAGATTCTTATAGGCCTCTTTCCCTCATCAACGTGGATGTGAAAATCTACGCGAAAATAATTGCTGACAGACTGCAGCCGTTGCTACAGATGGTGGCCCTGCCAGACCAATCAGGCTTCATACCGGGGCACGCAACCTTCCATAACTTAAAAACTATATTCTCGGTGTTGCACTACCTTCATCCAACTGTACGAGCAACAGTCGTGTTTTTAGACGCTACAAAAGCCTTCGACTCGCTAGAATGGCCTTATTTATTCAGAATCCTCAGCAGGATGGGATTCAGCCCACTATTCATTAATTTAATACAACTGTTGTACACTTCCCCTACAGCTAGGGTACAAGTGAACGGTTTACTATCCGAGCCCTTTGACATCTCACGTGGTACGAGACAGGGCTGCCCCCTGTCTCCGTTGCTTTTCGCCATTGCCATGGAGCCTCTTGCTGCAAGAATCAAACAACACCACACGGCGAGAGGCATAAGTTTTAGTTCCCGTAGTCTATTGATATCTCTGTACGCAGATGATGTCACTCTGTACGTGGCTATTTGGAACACACTCCCTCTGTCCTTGGTCGGGAGGATCGCATTGGCAAAAATGGTGGTATTGCCGAAGTTCCTCTACCTCTTTGTGAATATCCCAATCCCATTACCAAAACACTTTCACACCTGTCTGCGATCTTCCTTATTATCACTGGTGTGGGCTGGAGGTCAGGCCAGGGTATCGTGGGCACTCCTGACACTACCACTCCGACAGGGGGATTGGGCGCTCCTGACATGCAGCTTTACGCATTGTGTACGCAGGCCCAATTTGTTAATTTTTGGGTATATCCTATGCCGTACCAGCCTCATGTTACAGTGGAATCAGACTCTGTGGCCCCGCTACCATTGAATGTAGCCTTATATAGCAAAACACCACGACCCTCCCTGGACATAGATACAGCCAATATGCTTAGGTGGGTGTGGCGAGAACTCCAGAAGAGAGCTCGGCTTCCGCTCCTGTATGCACCGGCTATCCCGTTGAGATGCAACCCTATGTTGCCCTGCTTGGCTGTCAGTGGAGAGGATGTCTCTATACGTGGCGCACCATTGCGTACCTTTGCTGATTTATACCCGAATGGCACGTTTCAGGACCCCCAACCGGGTGGCGACGACGAGCCCCTGACTTTCAATGATACCTACCATAAGCTGAAACTGTCCTGTAGGGCGCTCTGGGGCAGTTTCCTGAAGAACCTCCACAATTGCAAGCGCTCCAAAGCGTGCTCGCTAGGGCATCCCCCAAAAAACTGGTCTCTAGATTGTACAACAGTATGCAGGAGCAGTCCCCTATTATGGTACCAACATCCATGCAGGCATGGAATGCGGAACTGGAGGAGCCTTTAACAGATGATCAGTGGTCCTTTTGCTGTAAACAACTCACTGAACTATCACCTAACTATAGGCTCCGGCAAATTCATTTCAAGTTTTTACAAAGATTTTACCGCACACCAGTGTCTATGCATCGTATGGGACTGAAAGATGACACTAGCTTTTGGAAATGCGGCACCGAACAGGCTTCTTTCTTACATGTCGCCTGGAGCTGCCCTGTGCTTGCTGATTATTGGTCCGCCATTTTTCTGCTATTAATCAGATCCTTCTAAGAGCAGATGACCCTTCCCCGGCTCTTGGCCTGTTGGGATATGTAATTGATACTGCACCTAATAATCGTAAACTTCATGCCTTACTCCTTCTTTACGCTAGAAGACAGGTGGCGGTACACTGGGGTCGTAGGGCATTGCCTACATTCGATGCATGGTTAGCAGACGTAACTTATGGCCACACGCAACTAGATAAATATTGGGAGCTCATGCCCTCCGCTTTCCGACCCAGGGACATTTGGGAACCGTTCCTACACTGGACAAGTGCTAGAGTAAACACCCCCAGCTCTGAGCAATCTCCCTCTGAGGTGAGGGACGATGTTCCTAGATGAGTAGATGTAATATCTGGGACTTTGGCTACGTGGGGAGGCCCTGTCTGATGTTTGTTGTATAGGAATTTGTAACTGAAATCTCTCAGTGGTGATTATGTTTCCGAACACTATGTGCACTTCTGCGTGTGAGTGTCTCTATATTTGCCTGGACGAGTAATTGTGTGTCCTCTCGCTCGCTGTATTGAACTGTGCCACATGTCCGGATATAATGGCAATGTTGACTGCAAAGACTGGATATGTAATGATTACGCGCGCTGATCTGCTTCCATTTTACTTACAGCACTGAGTTTTGTTTGTATTGGTTTCGTTTAATGGTTGAAAGGGGGGATAACCGGGGGGTTAAAACTAGAAAATGACTCATTGTCAGTGAAATTGCTCTCCCGCCCTCGCAGCTCCACCATTAAGTGAGGTGCCCCTGCCCCTGCACTCTTGAGTGTTGGTGATCGAGGCCCTCCTCCACCCGCAGGTTTCCCTGCGCCTCATCCCTGGTGGTCCAGTGGACCTCTGTCTCCTTTCTTTCTTTCTGCTCCTTCACTTGTTTTTCTCCCCTTTCTATCTTTCACCTTTCTGCACCTCTGTTCTTTTGCGCTTTATTTCTGCCCATTTCCCTTTCTCTCCCTCTGCTCCTTCACTCGTTTTCACTCGTTTTTTTCCCCTTTCTATCTCTCACCTTTCTGCACCTCTGCTCTTTTGTGCCTTATTTTTGCCCATTTTCCCTTTCTCTCCCTCTGCTCCTTCTCTCGTTTTTTTACCCTTTCTATCTTTCACCTTTCTGCTCTTTTCTGCATCTCTGCTCTTTTGTGCCTTATTTCTGCCTATTCTCCCTTTTTTCTTTATCCCTTCTTTCCTCCCTTTACCTTTCCCCGCCGCTGCTGCCCCCGCGGCCCCTCCCCCCCCAGCACGACCGGCCCAATCCAGCTCCCCTCCCCACTCCCGCCTCCCAGCTGTCCAGCCCTCCCCGACCCCTACTTAATGGCGGCCACTGCGGGGACAGGCGAGCAAGACCACTGACTCATTGTCAGTGAAATTACTCTCCCACCCTCGCAGCTCCACCATTAAGTGAGGTGCCCCTGCCCCTGCACTCTTGAGTGTTGGTGATCGAGGCCCTCCTCCACCCGCAGGTTTCCCTGCGCCTCATCCCTGGTGGTCCAGTGGACCTCTGTCTCCTTTCTTTCTTTCTGCTCCTTCATTCGTTTTTCTCCCCTTTCTATCTTTCACCTTTCTGCACCTCTGTTCTTTTGCGCTTTATTTCTGCCCATTTCCCTTTCTCTCCCTCTGCTCTTTCACTCGTTTTCACTCGTTTTTTTCCCCTTTCTATCTCTCACCTTTCTGCACCTCTGCTCTTTTGTGCCTTATTTTTGCCCATTTTCCCTTTCTCTCCCTCTGCTCCTTCTCTCGTTTTCACTCGTTTTTTTACCCTTTCTATTTTTCACCTTTCTGCTCTTTTCTGCATCTCTGCTCTTTTGTGCCTTATTTCTGCCTATTCTCCCTTTTTTCTTTATCCCTTCTTTCCTCCCTTTACCTTTCCCCGCCGCTGCTGCCCCCGCGGCCCCTCCCCCCCCAGCACGACCGGCCCAATCCAGCTCCCCTCCCCACTCCCGCCTCCCAGCTGTCCAGCCCTCCCCGACCCCGACTTAATGGCGGCCACTGAGGGGACAGGCGAGCAAGACCACTGACTCATTGTCAGTGAAATTGCTCTCCCACCCTCGCAGCTCCACCATTAAGTGAGGTGCCCCTGCCCCTGCACTCTTGAGTGTTGGTGATCGAGGCCCTCCTCCACCCGCAGGTTTCCCTGCGCCTCATCCCTGGTGGTCCAGTGGACCTCTGTCTCCTTTCTTTCTTTCTGCTCCTTCACTCGTTTTTCTCCCCTTTCTATCTTTCACCTTTCTGCACCTCTGTTCTTTTGCGCTTTATTTCTGCCCATTTCCCTTTCTCTCCCTCTGCTCCTTCACTCGTTTTCACTGGTTTTTTTCCCCTTTCTATCTCTCACCTTTCTGCACCTCTGCTCTTTTGTGCCTTATTTTTGCCCATTTTCCCTTTCTCTCCCTCTGCTCCTTCTCTCGTTTTCACTCGTTTTTTTACCCTTTCTATTTTTCACCTTTCTGCTCTTTTCTGCATCTCTGCTCTTTTGTGCCTTATTTCTGCCTATTCTCCCTTTTTTCTTTATCCCTTCTTTCCTCCCTTTACCTTTCCCCGCCGCTGCTGCCCCCGCGGCCCCTCCCCCCCAGCACGACCGGCCCAATCCAGCTCCCCTCCCCACTCCCGCCTCCCAGCTGTCCAGCCCTCCCCGACCCCGACTTAATGGCGGCCACTGAGGGGACAGGCGAGCAAGACCACTGACTCATTGTCAGTGAAATTGCTCTCCCACCCTCGCAGCTCCACCATTAAGTGAGGTGCCCCTGCCCCTGCACTCTTGAGTGTTGGTGATCGAGGCCCTCCTCCACCCGCAGGTTTCCCTGCGCCTCATCCCTGGTGGTCCAGTGGACCTCTGTCTCCTTTCTTTCTTTCTGCTCCTTCACTCGTTTTTCTCCCCTTTCTATCTTTCACCTTTCTGCACCTCTGTTCTTTTGCGCTTTATTTCTGCCCATTTCCCTTTCTCTCCCTCTGCTCCTTCACTCGTTTTCACTCGTTTTTTTCCCCTTTCTATCTCTCACCTTTCTGCACCTCTGCTCTTTTGTGCCTTATTTTTGCCCATTTTCCCTTTCTCTCCCTCTGCTCCTTCTCTCGTTTTCACTCGTTTTTTTACCCTTTCTATTTTTCACCTTTCTGCTCTTTTCTGCATCTCTGCTCTTTTGTGCCTTATTTCTGCCTATTCTCCCTTTTTTCTTTATCCCTTCTTTCCTCCCTTTACCTTTCCCCGCCGCTGCTGCCCACGCGGCCCCTCCCCCCCCCAGCACGACCGGCCCAATCCAGCTCCCCTCCCCACTCCCGCCTCCCAGCTGTCCAGCCCTCCCCGACCCCTACTTAATGGCGGCCACTGCGGGGACAGGCGAGCAAGACCACTGACTCATTGTCAGTGAAATTACTCTCCCACCCTCGCAGCTCCACCATTAAGTGAGGTGCCCCTGCCCCTGCACTCTTGAGTGTTGGTGATCGAGGCCCTCCTCCACCCGCAGGTTTCCCTGCGCCTCATCCCTGGTGGTCCAGTGGACCTCTGTCTCCTTTCTTTCTTTCTGCTCCTTCATTCGTTTTTCTCCCCTTTCTATCTTTCACCTTTCTGCACCTCTGTTCTTTTGCGCTTTATTTCTGCCCATTTCCCTTTCTCTCCCTCTGCTCTTTCACTCGTTTTCACTCGTTTTTTTCCCCTTTCTATCTCTCACCTTTCTGCACCTCTGCTCTTTTGTGCCTTATTTTTGCCCATTTTCCCTTTCTCTCCCTCTGCTCCTTCTCTCGTTTTCACTCGTTTTTTTACCCTTTCTATTTTTCACCTTTCTGCTCTTTTCTGCATCTCTGCTCTTTTGTGCCTTATTTCTGCCTATTCTCCCTTTTTTCTTTATCCCTTCTTTCCTCCCTTTACCTTTCCCCGCCGCTGCTGCCCCCGCGGCCCCTCCCCCCCCAGCACGACCGGCCCAATCCAGCTCCCCTCCCCACTCCCGCCTCCCAGCTGTCCAGCCCTCCCCGACCCCGACTTAATGGCGGCCACTGAGGGGACAGGCGAGCAAGACCACTGACTCATTGTCAGTGAAATTGCTCTCCCACCCTCGCAGCTCCACCATTAAGTGAGGTGCCCCTGCCCCTGCACTCTTGAGTGTTGGTGATCGAGGCCCTCCTCCACCCGCAGGTTTCCCTGCGCCTCATCCCTGGTGGTCCAGTGGACCTCTGTCTCCTTTCTTTCTTTCTGCTCCTTCACTCGTTTTTCTCCCCTTTCTATCTTTCACCTTTCTGCACCTCTGTTCTTTTGCGCTTTATTTCTGCCCATTTCCCTTTCTCTCCCTCTGCTCCTTCACTCGTTTTCACTGGTTTTTTTCCCCTTTCTATCTCTCACCTTTCTGCACCTCTGCTCTTTTGTGCCTTATTTTTGCCCATTTTCCCTTTCTCTCCCTCTGCTCCTTCTCTCGTTTTCACTCGTTTTTTTACCCTTTCTATTTTTCACCTTTCTGCTCTTTTCTGCATCTCTGCTCTTTTGTGCCTTATTTCTGCCTATTCTCCCTTTTTTCTTTATCCCTTCTTTCCTCCCTTTACCTTTCCCCGCCGCTGCTGCCCCCGCGGCCCCTCCCCCCCAGCACGACCGGCCCAATCCAGCTCCCCTCCCCACTCCCGCCTCCCAGCTGTCCAGCCCTCCCCGACCCCGACTTAATGGCGGCCACTGAGGGGACAGGCGAGCAAGACCACTGACTCATTGTCAGTGAAATTGCTCTCCCACCCTCGCAGCTCCACCATTAAGTGAGGTGCCCCTGCCCCTGCACTCTTGAGTGTTGGTGATCGAGGCCCTCCTCCACCCGCAGGTTTCCCTGCGCCTCATCCCTGGTGGTCCAGTGGACCTCTGTCTCCTTTCTTTCTTTCTGCTCCTTCACTCGTTTTTCTCCCCTTTCTATCTTTCACCTTTCTGCACCTCTGTTCTTTTGCGCTTTATTTCTGCCCATTTCCCTTTCTCTCCCTCTGCTCCTTCACTCGTTTTCACTCGTTTTTTTCCCCTTTCTATCTCTCACCTTTCTGCACCTCTGCTCTTTTGTGCCTTATTTTTGCCCATTTTCCCTTTCTCTCCCTCTGCTCCTTCTCTCGTTTTCACTCGTTTTTTTACCCTTTCTATTTTTCACCTTTCTGCTCTTTTCTGCATCTCTGCTCTTTTGTGCCTTATTTCTGCCTATTCTCCCTTTTTTCTTTATCCCTTCTTTCCTCCCTTTACCTTTCCCCGCCGCTGCTGCCCACGCGGCCCCTCCCCCCCCCAGCACGACCGGCCCAATCCAGCTCCCCTCCCCACTCCCGCCTCCCAGCTGTCCAGTCCTCCCCGACCCCTACTTAATGGCTGCGCGGCCGCGGGCTGCGGGCACGCCGCTGGTGCACCGAAGGCGCATCAAAGGCAAGCACGTCTGCGCCCGTCTGCGACCCGTCCGCGACCAGCACCTGGAACCCTGGACCTCCGCCCCGCCAACGCTACGACCCAGCAGCACTCCACGCACTCAACCCAGGCTGCAACAACAACTGCAAGCTAGCATCACCAGCCGACACCCATGGACCCTTCAGCTGTCACCGATGCCGGCACACCTGCAGCACCGCCAAGAACACGGATCCAGCACAACCCGCCCACAAGAACACAACCGAACTAAAGACCCTGCAATGCATCCTCCTCAACGTCCGATCCCTCCACAAACACGCCACAGAAATCTGGGACCTCCTCGACAGCACAACCCCAGACGTAGCATTCTTCACCGAAACCTGGACCAACAGCACCTCGGGACCGGACATCGCCATCGCCATCCCCCAAGGATACAAGATCTCCAGGAAGGACCGCCCCATCCACCCAGGAGGAGGAATCGCCATCGTCCACAAATCCAGCCTCCGCCTGAGCACACTCCCTGACGAGTCCACAGAACTGATGGAACACCTTCACTTCAAGATACTGGCCAGCCCCACCGCCGCCCTCCGAGGAACCCTCATCTACCGACCCCCTGGACCCCGCGGACGCTTCGCCAACTCCATCACGGACATTATCTCCCCGCAGGCCATCGCATCCACCAACTACACCCTGCTGGGAGACCTCAACTTCCACCTCGACAATCAACTGGACCCCAACACCACATCCCTCCTGGACAACCTCCACAACATTGGACTCCGCCAGATCGTGACCGAGCCCACGCACTCAGCAGGACACACCCTCGACCCCCTCTTCACTACAGGAAACTCCATCACCTTCAGCCACACCACCGAACTCCCATGGACCGACCATCGTTGCGTCCACTTCACCTTCAGAACACCCACCATCCACAGACACCAGCACCTGCTTCCACAAAGAAACTGGACCAAAATCACCGATGACCAGCTCACCTCCTCACTCAACAACTCCACCCCAACCATCGCGGAAAACGATGACCCCAACACTGCAGCCCAAACCCTGCATAGATGGATCTCGGACAGCACCAACACCATAGCCCCCCTCAAGAAAAACAACAATACCCGTGCCAAGAAAGCCAGATGGTTTACCACCGAACTTCGAGAGTCCAGGCGCACATGCCGCCGCCTCGAAAAGGCCTGGAGAAACACCAAATCCACAGAAGCCCACCACAACTTCAGAGCCGCCACCAACGCCCACCATCAACTCATCAGAGAAACGAGGAAAAAAGCGATTGAAGACAGAATCTCCACCCACGCACACAACAGCAAGAAACTCTTCAGCATCATCAAGGAGTTCGCCCAACCCACCAGCGAGTCTACCGACATCCCTCCCTCACAAGACCTCTGCGACAAACTCAGCATCTTTTTCCACCACAAAATCAAGAGCATCTACGACAACTTCGACGAAGACAACCAACACACTGAACCCTCACCAACCACCCCCGACACCCGAAAACCAGCGATTGATGACTGGACAGCCCTCACCACCGAAGACACACTGAAGATAATGAAGTCAATCCACTCAGGGGCCCCCATGGACCCCTGCCCCCACCACATCTTCAACAGAGCCGCCAACACCATCGCACCCATCCTCCGCCAAACCATCAACCGCTCCCTGGCGACCGCCTCATTCCCCGACGACTGGAAACACGCCGAGGTCAACCCCCTCCTAAAGAAACCCTCAGCGGACCCCACCGACCTAAAAAATTACAGACCATCTCCCTGCTCCCGTTCCCAGCGAAAGTCATCGAGAAAGCCATCAACAGCCAACTCGCCACATTCATTGAAGAACACAACATCCTCGACTCCTCCCAATCCGGCTTCAGAAAAAACCACAGTACGGAAACCGCCCTCCTCGCCGCAACAGACGACATCCGCACCTTACTGGACAAAGGAGAAACAGTAGCCCTCATCCTCCTCGACCTATCAGCGGCGTTCGACACAGTCTCCCACCGCACCCTAATACGCAGACTCTACGATGCAGGAATCCAGGACAAGGCCCTCGACTGGATCTGCTCCTTCCTCTCCAGCAGGACGCAGCGGGTCAGACTCCCCCCTTTCCTCTCGGACCCCACACTTATCACCTGCGGAGTCCCCCAGGGCTCCTCCCTCAGCCCGACGCTCTTCAACATCTACATGGCTCCACTTGCCCCCATCGTCAGAACCTACGGACTCAACATCGTGTCATATGCAGACGACACCCAGCTCATCCTCTCCCTATCCAACGAGCCCAACACCGCCAGACGCAACTTTCGAGAAGGCATGGAAGCCGTCGCCAAATGGATGAAAAACAGCTGCCTACAACTAAACACTAACAAAACAGAAGTACTCATCATGGGCCCAAACCCCGACGCCTGGAGTGACACCTGGTGGCCCACCGCCCTCGGCAACCCTCCAACCCCCACAGACCACGCATGCAACCTGGGAATCATCCTGGACTCCGAGATCAAAATGGACCGCCAGATCAACTCTGTCTCATCCTCCTGCTTCCACACCCTCCGCCTCCTTCGTAAGACCTTCAAATGGATCCCCCTCGAACACCGAAAGACAGTCACTCACGCCCTGGTCACCAGCAGACTCGACTACGGCAACGCACTCTACGCCGGAATAAACAAAAACCTCATCTGCAAGCTACAGAACATCCAGAACGCCGCCGCAAGACTGGTCCTCAACCTGCCAAAACACTGCCACATCTCCCAGCACCTGCGCACACACCACTGGCTCCCCGTCGAGGCGAGAATCACCTTTAAGATGCTCACCCACGCACACAAGGCCCTCCACGGCACCGGACCAGCATACCTGAACAGCCGACTCAAATTCCACGCACCCCAAAGGACCCTACGATCAGCCCAGCTTTCCTACGCTGTGGTCCCCCGCACCAGAAAGACCAGATCGGAAGGCCGCTCCTTCTCCTTCCTCGCGGCCAAAGCATGGAACGCCCTTCCGCTCCACCTCAGACAGACAACATCGCTCCCCATCTTCACAAGAAACCTCAAAACATGGCTCTTCGACAGTCCCCCTCCTTGATGGAATGGAACCTGCACCCCCCCCAACCCTAGCGCCTTGAGACACTTACGGGTGAGTAGTCGCGCTTTAACAAACTCCTGATTGATTGATTGATATCCTATGAACCCTTCATTGCAGTGTAAAATCCTGGTTTTGCATGATCTTCTATAGTTCTCATTGCTTATGCCACTGACTGTGCAACTTTGAATAAACAAATAAAAAAATAAAAAAAATGTGTTTAATCATTTTTTTTCCCCACAGTCCACAGGCAAAAATGACATCATCACTTGGTCCCACGCAGGGGATCAGAAAGCCTCAAAAGAATTATAACAGGTGGACAAAGTGCATTGATCAATATAAACCAGCTCCTCCTCTTATTAGATAAGCCAAATGCAAGATACAGCTTCTAAGTGCCCCGGAGCTGAGACAGGGAGATAAAAAAGAAAAAAAAGAAGATCATGCAACTTTGCTAAGCCAGCAGATAGGTCTAAAGAAAACTTAACGGCCTTCTGTAACGGTAATTTCTCCAGGTTGCTCCACCGAGGTGTTGTATGTGAAATAGCCAAAAAGCGTGGATAAACTCATCCTAACATGGGATAAGTAATTATGAATCTAACAAGGAACAAAGAAAAAAGAAAAAAACATTCCCCCCACCCCACCCGTGGTGGCGGCGTATTAATACTAACGAGAGGTTGGTTGACACAGGAATTGTGATCAAAACTGGAAGAGATGGAGGGCACTGATGGTGGAGGGACACACCACAGACGGAAGGCCCCGGGAGAGGAAGGAGACAAGGGGGCCCCATTTAAATTCGAAATTCTTACAATTATCCCTGAAAATATCAGCCAGGCTAAGCAGTCTCCAAAGACGAGAGTGCCATAGGGAAATAGCTGGAGCCTCCCTTCTCTTCTAGGCGGCTGCCAGGGTGACCTTAGCTGCCCCACACGCACCACTTTTAAAGTATGGGACTCAATTTCGGGCGACGACAGGTGGACATCTTTTCCATCCCCATTCACTCCAATCCATTTCAATCCAGCTTTCGCCCCGGCCCAACATGAGGGCCCTTTGATGCCTGGAGAAGGGGAGGCTGCTTAGCTCTAATTCATTTCTTCCACAATTTTGATCCCTTTACTTTTGATCAATGTCAAAGGGACTTTGAATTGAAGAACACGGAAAGATATCAGTATATCCAATTGATACCCTGGGCCCTCACATCTCAGATTCGGGAGGCTGCTACTCGACCTCTCACAAAATTTGAGGCCTTTCTCACCAAGACTGCTAACATGAAAGGGGTGATCTCATTTATCTATAGCTTCCTCCTTAAAACAGTGCTTTCCCCACGCCCCCGGTACATGTCTATGTGGGAAGACTTAATTCACCGTTTTATTTCCGGTGAGGAATGGACGCATCTATGGTCCGACATCGCACGCTTCAATCATTCCTCAGAACTCAGGGAACTGCCGCCTGATTTTACGTATACACCAAGCATTGAGCAGAGCAGAGCTGAGCCGAGGAGTGGAGAGAAGTGCCTACATCTGCCGTCTGTAGAGGGACTGGCTCTGGATCCCGCTCTTGCTCTTGAACGATTGCCAGCATTCTCCCTTGTACTCTTGACAGCGATGAATAGCAACGAACAAGCAGTGAACAGTGAGTGTTGAGTGACAAGTGGCAAGAGGTGTGTGGCGTGTGGTGGGTAGCTAAGGTTGATCGGTCCTTAAGTCGCTGAGCCATTGGAGTCTGTAATAAGTCTGTAAAACAAAATGTGAGAAATTATGCAAAGGGGAAAGTGACAATAGACTTTGACCCTGTTGAAGAACCCCTCGACCCCTGAATTACTCTGCATGCCTAGACTACATCCCTACCCGGAGCCTGGATATTAATCAATTGATTAAATAAGTAACCAGCAGTACCGGCGGATTCTGTACTGAGGGGGTGTTTTCCCTTGGAGGTGTTTGGTGGTGTTTTTGTCCTATCAAAGCACCCTTTGGTCTTGCCACTGGCCCGTTTGATTCTCTAAAAAGAAGCAAGACTTCTTCACCTTAGAGGGTGTATTATGAGGTCAGGAAAAGAGCGGCCACCTTTCCCTCCTATCAAAAGGAAAAGAAAAATACAACAAACACTAATATTAGATACGTTTAAAATAAAACAGGCAGGTGACATATAGTCCTTTAAATCATCAAAGGTCCATACATTTGGGAAACTGGGAAAGTCGCCGTCAAAGTTTGATTTTATGAAAGATCCAACTGGTGCTATGCTAACAATTGCTAACTAACCCCTGTGATCTTTAAACTCCAATTAAACCACTGAGTAGAACAAATTGAATATGCTACTTACCAGTATGCATCTGTTCTTGGCATGTAGGGCTGCGGACATTCATATCTATAGCATAGATCGCCGCCTAGTGTTGGGTCAGGATGATTGCACATTGTTGTCCTGGAAGAGTCTTCGAAGTATCACGAGATAGGTGGCTCCTCCCCTGGACTACAGTGCGCATGGGCATCGACTCCATCCTTAGATTGTTTTTAGCCATTGTGGCAAAGATGGAGTGTAATAGTGTAAGCGATGGCCATGCCTAAGAGTAAATGTTAGAAAAAGTCTGCAACCGCTACGGGCGCCGGGGAGGAGGGCGGGCGATATGAATGTCAGCAGCCCTACATGCCAAGAACAGATTCATACTGGTAAGTAGCATATTCAGTTCGAGGCATGTGGGCTGCTGAATTCATATCTATAGCATATATCTGCCAGATAGAGTCACCCCTCAAGCCCAGCCGACCCAAACCCTCTGTGACTCGCTCAACTCCTACTTCACAGAAAAAATAATTACTATAAAAAATAATATTCCGACTCCGGCATCTCCTAATTCTCCTCCTCTTCCCCCTACAAATACTAGTATCTTGACAGAGTTCCCACCTATATCTTCAGAAGAGTTCATCTCTCTCCTTCATAAAGTCAGCTCGGGATCCCCCAATGACTGCTGTCCCCCGCAGGTTCTGAAAGAAGCCTTTCTTGCTTGCCCAGGCCCCCCTTTAGCACTACTTAATAACTCCCTTGCTATCGGGGAGGTCCCAGCTTCTCTCAAGCAAGCTGCAGTTCTACCTATATTAAAGAAACCCAATGCAGACCCCACAATACTCAGTAACTATAGACCCATTTCCCTTCTACCCTACCTAGGAAAGATCTTGGAGACCTACGTTACCCGCTGTTTGAGCTCTTTTATCAATCAATCAATCAATCAATCAGTGACACTTATAAAGCGCGCTACATACCCGTAGGGTCTCAAGGCGCTGGGGGGGGGGGTGCCGCTACTGCTCGAACAGCCAGGTCTTCAGCTTCTTCCTGAAGGAGAGGTGGTCTTGGGTCAGGCGCAGGTCGGACGGGAGGGAGTTCCAGGTCTTGGCGGCCAGGTAGGAGAAGGACCTTCCTCCTGTGGTCGCTCTTCGGATGCGGGGGACGGCGGCGAGGGCGTGGTTGGCTGATCGGAGGTGGCGTTTGGGAGCGTAGAAGTTGACTCGGCTGTTGAGGTAGCTCGGGCCTTGGTCGTGTAGGGCTTTGTGTGCGTGGGTGAGGAGGCGGAAGGTGATTCTCTTGTTGACGGGGAGCCAGTGAAGGTCTCTCAGATGTCCGGAGATGTGGCTGGATCGTGGGATGTCGAGGATGAGTCTGGCTGAGGCGTTTTGGATCCGCTGGAGTCTCTTCTGGAGCTTGGCGGTGGTCCCGGCGTAGAGGGCGTTGCCGTAGTCCAGTCGGCTGGTGACGAGGGCCTGGGTGACGGTCTTCCTGGTCTCTGTGGGGATCCACCAGAAGATCTTCCGTAGCATGCGTAGGATGTTGAAGCACGCCGAGGAGACGCTGTTGACTTGCCTGGTCATGGAGAGGGAGGAGTCCAGGATGAAGCCCAGGTTTCGTGCATGGTCTGTCGGTTTGGGTGCGGTGCCCAGGGCGGGAGGCCACCAGGAGTCGTCCCAGGCGGAGGGTGAGGAGCCCAGGATGAGGACCTCCGTCTTGTCCGAGTTCAGTTTCAGGCGGCTGGTCGTCATCCACTCGGCTACCTCTTTCATCCCTTCGTGCAGGTTGGCTCTGGCGGCGGCGGGGTCGTTGGTCAGGGAGAGGATCAGCTGGGTGTCGTCGGCGTAGGAGATTATGCTGAGGTGGTGTTTGCGTACGATGGCCGCGAGGGGGCTCATGTAGACGTTGAAGAGGGTGGGGCTCAGGGATGATCCTTGGGGGACGCCGCAGATGACTTCGGATGCCTCTGACTTGTACGGTGGTAGGCGGACTCTCTGTGTTCTTCCGTCGAGGAAGGAGATGATCCATTCCAGCGCCTTGTCCTGGATTCCGACGTTGCTGAGGCGCTGTACTAGGGTGCGGTGGCAGACAGTGTCGAATGCCGCGGAGAGGTCTAGGAGGATGAGGGCCGCTGTTTCTCCGTTGTCCATCAGGGCTCGGATGTCATCGGTGGCGGCGATGAGGGCGGTCTCGGTGCTGTGATTGGCTCGGAAGCCGGACTGTGAGGGGTCGAGGGACCCATTCGTCTCGAGGAAGGCGGCCATCTGCTTGTTGACGGTCTTCTCGATGACTTTGGCTGGAAACGGGAGAAGCGAGATGGGGCGGTAATTCTTGAGGTCGGTGGGGTCCGCTGTTGGTTTCTTGAGTAGAGCGCTGAGTTCGGCGTGTTTCCAGCTTTCAGGGAAGATGGCGGTGTCGAAGGAGGTGTTGATGATGTCTCGCAGGTGGGGTGCGATGACAGCGTCGGCCTTGTTGAAGACGTGGTGAGGGCAGGGGTCGGTCGGTGATCCGGCGTGGATGGAGTTCATCGTGCGGATGGTGTCTTCGGTGCTGATCGGGGTCCAGGCGTGGAGGGTGGTGGTGGGGGGGGGTGGCTGGTAGGTCGTGGTGTGCGTTGGTTGGTTGTTGAAGCTGCTGTGTATGTCCGTGATCTTGTGGAAGTATGAGGCGAGGGAGTTGCAGAGGTCTTGCGATGGGGTGATGTCGTTGTTTCCTGCGCTGGGGTTGGAAAGCTCTTTCACGATGTTGAAGAGTTCCTTGCAGTTGTGTGCGTTGTTGTCCAACCGGTCCTTGAAAGCTGTTTTCTTGGCGGCGCGGATCAGCTGGTGGTGTTTCCGGGTGGCAAGTTTGTAGGAGGTCCTGTTGTCCGGTGTCGGTTCCCTTTTCCAGACTTTCTCGAGGGCTCGGCAGTTCTTCTTGGAGCTCTTGAGTTCGTCGGTGAACCATGGGGCCTTCTTGCTGCCGGGTCTGCTAGGCGGGGTCCTCAGCGGAGCGAGTTCGTCCGCGCAGTTGCTGATCCACTTTGTGAGGTTGTCGGCGGCCTTATAGAGAAATCATCCTTTTTAGACCCTCAACAAGCGGGATTCAGACCCCTCTACTCCACCGAGGCGGTCATAGTAGCTGTCATGGACACCCTTAGGAAAGGTGCGGACAAAAACACTTCTCAAGCCCTTGTCCTATTGGATCTCTCGGCGGCATTCGACACGGTCGATCACAACATCTTGATCGACCATGTCCATAACGCCGGCATTCAAGGAGTGGCCCTTGACTGGCTCAGATCTTTCCTTCATCAACGTTCACAGTCCGTTCACCTTTCCACTTTCTCCGCATCTTACACTTCCCTTCCCTGCGGTGTCCCACAGGGCTCAGCACTATCTCCTCTCCTTTTTAATTTGTATCTCCAACCACTTTTAGCTTCCCTCCGCAACTCCCCGGTCACAATTTTTAATTACGCGGACGACCTTCAGTTAATTTTTCCCATAGACTCCCTCCCCATCTCCCGTACCAATTTCCAGTCCACCATGCTGACCATTGCAGAGTGGATGCACCACAGCCACTTAAAGTTGAACCCTACCAAGACTGAGCTCGTCTTGGTAGGAGGCCCCAATCACCCTTGGAATTCTACTTTCTGGCCAACATCCTTGGGGCCAGCACCCTCCCCTGTGAGCTCAGTCAAAAGCCTGGGGGTGATCATCTCTGAAGATCTATCAATGAGACCGCATATCAACGCGGTCACTTCTGCCTGCTTCTTCCACCTCAGGCGGATCCGTAAGATCAGCAGGTTTCTTAGCAAAGAAGCCCTGACCCAAGTTGTCATTGCGTTCATCACCTCCAGGCTCGATTATGCCAACATTCTTTATGCAGGAATTCCTGCATGCCACCTCCAACGACTGCAGCTGGTGCAGAATCAGGCCGCCCGCCTGATTTTCCACCAGCCCAAACATCAGCACGTCACTCCCCTCCTCCGTAGTCTGCACTGGCTTCCTGTTTCTAAACGCTGCACTTTTAAATTGGCATGCACTACCTTTAAGGCCCTTTCGGATGCAGCCCCTGCTTTCATTACTTCGGCCTTGTCCCGTCATATCCCTACTAGAGCTCTTCGCTCAGCCTCATTAAACTTCCTTGAGGTCCCCAGATTTAAAAGAAAAAAGCACGGTGGCCTGAGCTTCTCCGTCCTGGCCCCCTCCACTTGGAACTCCCTTCCACCTTCTCTCCGTCTCTGTCCAAAGTATAACTGTTTTCACAGACTTTTAAAAACCCTGCTCTTCCAAGCCGCATATGACTAAACCTCCTGCCTCTGGCCCACGCTACTTGTCAATGAGCGCCAAGAAACCGATGGTGATAGTGCGCGTTATAAATAATTTTAAAAATAATAGCATAGAATACACAGCAGTCCCTCCATTAACGGCGGCCGCCCGTGCCAGCTGCAGAAGTCTGAAAAAGTGTCTTAAGAACAGCCTGTCCTACAGCTGCCTGCTGCTTGGAATGCACATCTACACAGTAATGTTTAGTAAACGTATGTGGTGTAGACCATGTGGCTGCTCTACAAATGTCTTCCAAAGGAATATTACATAGGAACGCCATGGAGGCCCCCAACTTGCGTGTGGAGTGGGCCCTAGGGGGGACCGTTAAAGTGCGCTTAGCTTTGTGATAGCAAATCTGAATACACTTAACGATCCACCTGGCTATCCCTGCTTTGGAAATGGGGTTGCCTTTGTGCTGGGCTGAGAAGGCAACAAAGAGCTGTTGTGTCTTTCTAAAATCTTTGGTTCTGTCAATGTAGTACATTAACGCTCTTTTGACATCAAGCGTGTGGAGCATTCTTTCTGCTACTGTTTCAGGGTTTGGAAAGAATGCAGGCAGTTCGATGGTTTGATTAACATGAAACTGCGACACCACCTTCGGAAGAAACTTAGGGTTAGTGCGCAGCACCACCCTGTTAGAATGAATCTGTATAAATGGCTCTAGTACCGTGAGCGCTTGTAGCTCACTAACACGCCGCAGAGACGTGATGGCAATGAGAAAAGCCACTTTCCATGTCAAGAACTGAATCTCACATGAATGTAGAGGCTCAAACGGGGGACCCATCAATCTGGTGAGGACCACATTGAGGTTCCACACAGGAGCTGGTGGGGTCCTGGGAGGGATGACCCGCTTCAGCCCTTCTAGGAATGCTTTAATGGCAGGCACCCTGAAAACAGAGAGATGCTGCCTTTTCTGCAGATAAGCCGCTATGGCGGATAAGTGTATCCGAATGGAAGCATATGCCAGATTGCATTTGTAAAGATGTAACAAATAGCAGATGATATTAGGAATGGATGCATCGAGCGGGTTGATATTGTGTTCTGTACAGTAAATGACAAACCGCTTCCATTTTGCTGCATAGCAAGCTCTCGTAGTGGGCTTTCTAGCCTACCGGATGATGTCCATGCATTCAGGGGGCAAATTAAGGTAGCCAAACTCTAAGACCTCAGGAGCCAGATCGCCAGATTGAGCTGTTGCGGATCTGGATGCTGAATGTCGCCATGGTTCTGCGTCAAGAGCCTGGGTGTGAGGCGCAGCCTTTGATGCGGTACCACGGAGAGTTCTAGAAACGTGGTGTACCATGGTTGGCGTGCCCACGTTGGAGCAACCAGGATGAGCGTCATCGAGTGTTGCTTTAGCTTTCTTGCCACCAGCGGAATGAGAGGTGCTGGGGGAAAAGCGTACGCAAATCTGCCTGACCAGTTCATCCATATCGCATTGCCCTGCAACTGTGGGTGAGGGAACCTGGCGGCAAAGCTTTGGCATTTTGCGTTTTCCCTTGTGGCAAACAGGTCTATCTCTGGATGACCCCACTGCTGGAAGTACGGGTGGAGAACTGATGGATGTAACTCCCACTCGTGCATCTGGTGGCTGTACCTGCTGAGCAGATCCGCCATCTGATTGTCCTTGCCCGGGAGGTGTTCCGCCATGAGGAAGATGTTCCTTTGAATGGCCCACTTCCACATGCTCTGAGCCAGATGAGACAACTGCGGAGAGTGTGTACCTCCCTGATTTTGGATGTAGTACATGGCTGTCATGTTGTCCGTCCGGATCAACACGACTTTGTTGCACAGATGTACTTTGAAGGACTTGAGTGCCATGAAGATTGCCATCAGTTCTAAGTAGTTGATGTGCATCTTATTTTGCTGCGTCGTCCATAGTCCCTGCACCGTGTAGTGGAGCACATGAGCTCCCCACCCCTGGAGAGATGCGTCCGTCGTTAGGATAATCTGTGGCACAGGCTCTTGGAACGGTCGGCCCTTGCAAAAGTTGTGTGGATTCCACCAATGCAGAGACCAACACTAGGTCTCTCAACTGTCCTTGAGCCCGAGTCCATTGATGTGCCAAGCATTCTTGGAGCGGACGCATATGCAACCTTGCGTGCGGGACTATGAAGATGCAGGAGGCCATCATGCCTATCAACTGCATGAACACTCTCGCTGGAAGTGAGTGTTGCGGTCTGAACGCTTGGATTAGCGACTGGATGTTGCCGATCCTCACTGGGTTTGGCTGAGCCGTGGCTGCCAGAGTATCTATCGTCGCGCCCAAATACTGCCGCACATGGGCTGGCTGAAGGTGCGACTTCGGATAGTTCAGTGAAAACCCCAGACTGTGAAGAAGGTGAATGTTGGGGGACATGTCGGCTGCGCACTGCTGGGCTGACTTTGCTTGAACCAGCCAGTCGTCCAGATAAGGGTAGACATGTATGTTTTGTCTCCTGAGCTGCGCCGCCACTGTTGCCAGACATTTCGTGAACACTCTGGGGGCTGTGGTCACTCCGAAAGGAAGGACCTTGAATTGGTAATGCCTGTTTTGGATGGTGAACCTGAGGTATTTCCTGTGGGATGGATGGAGTGGGATGTGAAAGTAAGCATCCTTGAGGTCCAAGGTTGCGAGGAAGTCTCCCTGGTTTAGCAATGGAAGAACCTGCTGCAGTGTTAGCATGTGGAAGTGTTCTGAGAGAATGTACTGGTTCAGGGGGCGTAGGTCCAGAATAGGTCTGAGTGACACGTCCTTCTTTGGGATTAAGAAGTACAGGGAATACACCCCTGTGCCTTCTTCCTCCACTGGCACGAGCTCTATTGCGCCTTTTTGCAGCATCACAAGAACCTCCTGCTGCAATAAGTGCAAATGCTCTGCTGACATAGGACGGTGTTTTGGGGGTATGTTGGGTGGAGTGGATGTTAGCTCCAAACAATAGCCGAACTGGATAAGTTTCCTGACCCACCTGTCTGTGGTGATGGACTTCCAGACTGGCAGGAACTGTTGGAGTCTCCTCCCGACAGGTGTTGGATGGTCGGGGGCAGTGACAGGGAGTCACTGTTTGTTGGTGGCAGAGGAACGGGAACTGTTGTTGCCTCTGCCTCTGCCCTTGGTGCTGTTTCCCCGGTATCCTCCTCTACTCTGCTTGGTGTACGAGGATTGCGCCCCACCTTTATTGAATGGCGTTTGCTGTGACATGTGTCCTCTGTTAACACCTCGATTGCCTGAGCGACGAAAAGTGTTCCCTCGAAACTGTTGTGACTGGAGAGCACCCATGGACTTGGCAGTCTCAGTATCTTTCTTAATCTTTTCCAGGGTGGTATCTACCTCTGGACCAAATAACCTGTCTGGGTTAACCGGCTGGTTGAGGATGGTAGTCTGTATGTCCGGCTTGAACCCGGAGATGCGGAGCCATGCCTGACGCCTCAACATCACGCTAGTGTTGATTGCTCTTGCTGCTGTGTCCGCAACGTCTAGTGCACACTTTATGGCAGCGTTGGAGATGAGCTTTCCCTCCTGGACAAGCATTTCAGCTCCCTCTTTAAACTGATCTGGTAGGTGTTGCAACAGCTGCTCTAGGGTGTCATAGTGTGCCCTGTCGTATCTGGCCAATAGTGCCTGCGTGTTTGAGATGCGCCAGATGTTGGCCGCCTGAGCTGCTACTCTCTTCCCTGATGCCTCCAGCACTTGTGACTCTTTGTCTGGGGGAGGAGCTTTACCCGTGGTTTGCGAGTTCGCCCGTTTGCGGGCATTAGAGACCACCAAAGAGTCCAAAGGCAACTGGCCCTTTATGTAGGTTGGATCGCCAGGTGCTGGTCTGTATTTCTTTTCAATTCTAGGGTTGACAACCCTTGACCTTGTGGGTTCTTTAAAAATGTCCGCAGCATGCTTAAGGACCCCTTTTAGCATTGGAAGAGTCTTGACAGTTTTGTCTGCAGTGGAGAAAGTGTCAAAAAGGAAGTCAACCTCCACAGGGTCAGCATGCATTTCCACATCATGGTTTTTAGCTGCCCTCTCAATCAAGGCATTAAATGCCGCAGAATCTTCAGTGGGAGATGTCTTGACGTTATACACCTGAGGGTCATGGACGGTGTGCTGATCCCCTTGATCACCTGCCTCCACCCACGAGTCCTTTTGCTTATCAGGCTCTGTGTTGGCAGGAAAATTGTACTCCTCATCCTGCTCCCCTTCATCCTCTCTATCCGAATAAGTGGGTGATGGTGTTGCACTTGTCAGAGTCTGTGGAAGTATTGGCTGAACCAAGACTGGTGTTGCTGGTGCAGGCTTCTTGCGCTTTAGAGGAATTGTGAAGGACTCCAAAGGCTGTGATGAAATCTTCCTCTTGTAAAGCGTAAGCTTTCCGGTGTCGGCGTCGATGAAATGCTCCGACTGCTCTTCTAATAAAGGTGGTCGATGCTTCAAACTCCCAGCCGGGTGAGTTGGCTTCGACACCAGAGAGTCCTTGAGCACCGACCGTGGTGCAAAGGCCTTCGGCGCCACCTTAGGCGGTAACGTGTAGAGGATCGGCGTCAAAGTTTTTTGCGGTGGGACAGCTTGCTTCGGTGCGGAAGGTGTCTTCGGTTCCGATGCTGAAGCCTTGTCCTTAAGTCGTTTGAGGGAGTCCGAGACCTGCTTCGTAAAGGAAGCGGATGGTTTCGTCGACCCGACCGATGACCTCGATTCGCCCCAAAGGGAAGACCCGAGCGTCGATGACCTCTGTTTGTCTGTTTGAGGCGCAGGAGCATCCTTGACCGTTGCGCTTCGATCTTTGTCCACGGCCGCAGACGTCGACGCCAACGGCTTCGGATCGGCAGCCTTGACTTTCGGCGTCGGGACCCCAGACTCCGGCTCGGCGCCCTTGGCCGACTTTGTCTCGACCGGCCTTTTGGCTTTCGGCTCGACAGGCTTGTCTGATGTAGGCTCGACAGCCTTTTTGGATTTTGGCTTGACTGCCTTGCTTGACACCGGCTCGACGGCCTTTTTTGAGCTTGGCTCCTTGACCACTTTCAGCACCTTTGCCGGGTCGACAGCTTTCTTTGGCTTCGAGGCCTCCGAAGCCGATGGCGTCGATGGTGGAGCAGACGTCTTCGGTTTCGATGGCGCCTCGGCCATCTTTGTTTTCGTCGACACCGGTGGTTTCAGTTTCGGTTTCGATTTCGTCAATGGCGGCTCCGCTGAAGTGTCCGTAGCCGGGCCGGAAGGCGGGGCCGTGGATCTTGGTGTAAGGTCTTGGGTAAGGCCATGTGGCGATCCCTCGACCTGAGCCTTTGTAAGTGTACGAACGGGGCATAGCTCTTCCTCCGAGCTATCTTCCATGGCCCCATAGGCCTCGTCGTCGTCCCCTACCTCGTCGACGACTTCCTCTAGGTCTTGGGCTTCAACGTCCGCTTCGTAGTCGGACTCGACGATCCCCGATGGAGGTGAAATCTGCAGTTGAACCTCTTGGTCGTCTGATTCTGCGTCGTCGAAGATGTCCACCGGTGCCGGGGCCGATCGCCGGGCCTCGAGGAGCGCTACGCGCCGAAGCTTGATCGTCTTCTTCGATCGAAACCTGGAACAGGCCATACAGTTGGCTTTGTCGTGGTCCGGCGACAGGCACTTGTTGCACACTGGATGGACGTCAATGTGTGGGTACTTGGAACCACACACGGGACAGTGCTTGAACGGACTTCGTTCCATGCCATCGAAGTCTTGCTGCGTCGACTGGGCCTCGATCCCCGAAGAATCACACGACCCCCCGGATATCCGACTCGACGAGTTGGAATAGAGTCGGGCACCAAACGCAAACAATACCAACGGTTCGAAGAAGGCCTTTTGGCCTCGAAAAAAGTTTATTATCGATTCCGAACAGGAGTTAACAAAATCACATCCGAACCCAATGGTGGAAAAAAACTATCTAAGGATGGAGTCGATGCCCATGCGCACTGTAGTCCAGGGGAGGAGCCACCTATCTCGTGATACTTCGAAGACTCTTCCAGGACAACAATATGCAATCATCCGGACCCAACACTATGCGGCGATCTATGCTATAGATATGAATTCAGCAGCCCACATGCCTCGAACATTATATCACCTAAGCAAGAAGTAGGTGAACGAGGCCACCCTGAGTCTGAAGCTGAAATCAAACGAATGTCAAATTCAACTAAGGACCAAGTCAACCATTGGGGTCAACTAACGGACCTAGAGATGTTAACTATTCCACTTACCCCATAGCCCAGGTACTCAGGTACCAGGAAGTGGATACGCGGAAGCAATTTGGGGTTTATTCTTCAAAACCTCGCAATTAACTCTGGAAGCTTTAACATATCAGTCTAACCAAAAGGAGGTCCAAATAGATCTCGAGCGCTATGGCATCCTCTATTACCGGAATTGAGCAGGAGATAACAACGCAAAATAATCTAATAGTAAGGGCACAATCTCAGCCAATATCTACGTTTGCAGAGTGTATTTGTGCCCCACTAATTAACAAACTAGCTACCATTCCGGATATTTTAAAAACAATACTTGACAATGTAAAAGGGAATTTTCCTAATGTGGGAATTCAACCCATCAAGAACGACTGCCCCTCTAAAGATTCAATAAAATGGAAAGACAATACTGTTGTTGTTAAAGAAAAAATAGATGATAAAACAAACGATCAAGAAGTGATAAACCTATGCTTGACATAATCCACAATGACAGATGTAGCTCCGGAAGTTCATCTATCAAAAAGAAAGAGGAAAAAATAACAGAAAGCAAGAAATAAAGCATCTAAAAGTATAAAAAATACAAATGCATCAGATATAGTGAGATTGAACACTGGAAACAACCATGAGCAAATATCATTTTGTGAAGGTGAGGGTAAACAAATGTCTCCAACAAAACCCTTTTACCCTCTATTTAATAAGGATCTATCGGAGGTACAAGCTGTTATGAAAAATAAATGCCTAAACAATCAAGCTGATAGTATAAAAATGATAGAGAATGGGAAAATTCAGTCCTTAGAAATGCTGCAAGTGGAGGAAAGTAATAAACAGGTGTAAAATATATCGACAACTACTCACCACAAACCAACCTCGAGAAACTGCCTCTTAACTTATAACAGCTTCCACCCAAGACACTTGAAGCAAAACCTCCCGTTTGGACAATTCCTACGGTTGAGACGGAATTGTTCCAGTAAATTGGATTACCATGTGCAAGCTGAGGAATTGAGCAAAAAATTGAAACAACGGAATTACCCAAAGAAGATAATAAAAGAGGCCAGTAAAAGGGCAAGTAATAATAACAGGGATGCCCTTTTGGAACCAAAAATACAGAAATCCTCAACAAATGAAAGATCCATCTGCATTACAACTTTTGATAAAGTATCCAACCAGGTCACTAAGATTGTCAAAAAACACTGGACCATACTGAACAGTGGTGATCTCAACATCCCAAAACCGATGTTCAGCCATCGGAGAGGAATGAACTTAAAGAACTACCTGGTCCATACTCGACCAAAACCAGCGGAGAACATCAACAGACTTCGTCCACTACCAAACGGTCACTACCCATGTAACAATTGTAGTGTTTGCCACCTGACTTCAGTGACTAAGTCTGTCACATTTAACAATAACACCACATGGCAACTCAAAATTTTTCAAACGGCAATACAAGTGGGGTGGTGTATTTGATCACATGTACCTGCAACTTACATTATGTAGGAATGACCTCAAGGAAAGTCAGCACTCGAATTGTGGAGCACAGGAGCAATATTCGCTGTAAGAAATCCACCACACGCATGACTAACCATTTTATAGAAAAAAACACACACCAAACGATCTGAGATGGGTGGTTTTGGAATGTGTGAAGAGCAAAGATAACCTTGAAAAAACCCTTCATGAACATGAACAACGCTGGGTTTTCAAATTGCAAACAGATGTAAATGGGCTGAACGATGATATTCCCTGGGGTGCTTTTAATCGGTGATACAACCAACACCGCATACTGTATATACTAGAACAGAAGTATGCCTTAAACAGGACAGAGAGGACCTGTAAAGTCCTTTTGGAACAACCAGAATCAGCCTCTGTTTTTTGAATCGTAACTGAGATAATCCCCGGCAGTCTTTAAAATGTTCAGAATAATTTTTGGATTCTATGCCATCAATTAAGTGACTCTGTGAGCGGTTCTATTTGTCGCCTTTTTCAATAACTTTTCAGTCATTTTTTAATTGTTAATTTTTTTCTTAAAATTTTTCCAGCTGTGTATGAGGAGGTCGTTTAGACATTTTGGACAAAAACGAGGTTCACAACATGCCTCTCCTGCCAATTTCATCGACATCATTGTTTTTTGTTTATTGCAAAAGCTGAACCTAATGAGACTGAAAAAAGACTAACTCGCCAGGTTCTTTTGCATCCCCCTAAAATGGCCGCTCTGGGAGAACGGTCTAGTTTCAACCCGGAAATGGGAGTTAACATTAACAAAAACAGAGCCCGCGGAACGCATTCTAAGATGCGGTCCGAGCGGAAGCAGCTAGGTAATACTGCGCGGCGTTGCTGAATAGGAAGTAAGTGAACCATCTCGTTTCCTATGACAGAGAAAAGAAAATCGAGTCTCTGATATAACTACGACCTAAAAACCTTTCGGGTATTTTAGAATGTAACCGCGTTTTTACAATCCCGTAATTTTACAGCATTGCTCACACCGAGGCGACCCCACCCCCCTCAGAGACCATGATGTGCTATTAGGCACCAACAAATGTAAATATTTGGCAATTTCTCTGGTTATGTGTTAAATGTGTGTTCACTGTCTTGTTAAGTCACTTCTGGATGTTTGCATAAGACACTTCACGTTATAATCACCTCGCGTGTTATTTATCTAGCAGACACCGGACCTGAAAGCGTGCACGCACCAATATGGTGTAAACAACACCATATAGAGTGTGCATATATACGTACGTGTATTCAAAACGTGCATCATGAAGGACATAAATGACCCCGATCTCTGCTGAGAAAGGGGAGAGGTGTTTTTAATCTTTGTTTATTCATTTTTCTTACAGGTTCTTCAGTGAGCAATACTTTCGCCCTAAAGGTTTCGCGTACGTATTCTGAACTACGCATGTATCTGAGTAGAACAGCGTCATTCACTGTAAATACTTTTTTCACTAATAATTCCTTAACCCTAATTTAGGTTTCAAGGAGTGGCAAAGTACAGGGCTGGTCCCTGTATGGTCCTGACGAAACGCTAGGGGTAGCGTGAAACATGTTGACCATATACTGAACCTACCTACATTATTGGTCGGTGTACAGTATAACCCCATTTTTAACATACCAGTCTAGGAGCAAAATAAAACATTGAGGCCCACTAGCACAGTATTTTTAACTCACATTCACCCACTCCACTTTTTTCTGCACCACACATAGTCCTTCACAACTACAGTGCTCCTACGTAATTCGCAAATCGCAGCACGCTCCTTTTCGTAGAGAACTGGGAGGGCCCCGATGATGAAGCATGTCACCGTGAGGAAACTCCGGTGAGTGAGGGGACTAAAAAGAAAGACATTTTTCTTTCTTTTTTGGCTTCACTTAGACTTTATTTTGTAGTTAGCCACCACACGAGACAGGTCTCCGAACCCAGAATCTGGGCTCATTTTTTCATATTTCTCCTTAGGAGGACGACCTGGTCTTTAGTACCTCCTTTTCCCTCTGGTTATACTTCTTCTGGTGGTGCCCACCAGGCATTGTAGCGTCAGCCTGGTGAGGAGTATAGCCCAATGATGAAGCATGTCACCTTCAGGTGAGTGAACGCAACTGGTCTTAAAAGTACATGCTTCCTAGGGTGTCTGCGTTCAGTTACAGATAATGTCTCTGGGACGAACATCCGGAACAGTATACTGTGATATGATTGTGTTTTATTTTAACAAATGTACATAGCAGATATTGGCGCTTGCTTGTTTCACAAAAATGATCGGATACCTGCCTCAGAGCGCACTTCTTACAGACGAGTACGGGGTTATCATGTTGCTGCTACAAGCTCCTTACCTGTGCGAGTTATCGGGAACGATGCAGGGGCAGACCCAAACCAGCCACACATGGAGATCAATGACAAATACTGAAGATTTAACAGAGCTTCCAAGCTGGTGACCATTACTTAATTGACCCTGAAAATAAAAGACACGTTTTTAGTATTCTGGTGACTCATGACCATAAAAAACAAAGGTTATAAATTCAATATTGTCTCAAATACTTAAAAAATGGAACTGGATGCGCTGAATTGGATGTTGCCCCAGGTCATGCGTGACACCTTTCACCAGTATTGCTTATGGGACTTGTAGTTTTGTTTTTCTCATTAAAAGGATGGGTTCTAAAGTCCCAGTGTTCTAAGCGATGTTAGTTAAAATCAGAGGCCTGACGGAGGGTGAAGCATGACACTGCTCTGCTTAGCAGTGAGATGAATGACAGTTGTCCAGCCCTTCTATTCTTTGACAGACAGAGGCTCATCAGCCGTTCATATTTTTTTGCAATGGGAAAGAAACTTTTATTGCAGCTTGTGTCAACTGAAGAGATAAGACCCCTGGACGTGTTTATTTAACTACTGACAAACATGAACAATCAAGAACATGAGTTTCTGGAAAACTATCAAGCACCCAATCAGAATCAGCCGCCCTTCACACCCAGGAATTCCTGAGGCTTTGGAGAGGATGAATTGCACGTGGCATAAGAGGAACACTACATGACTCAAAGCTCACTTCTCAGAGATGTACTGAACTGCCAGCCTCATGGCACACTTAGCCAGCTCTTCACCTCCTCCTCCTCAAACTGTTGACCAGCTATCAGGGCAAATGAGGCTGCAGCAAAGCATTGCTGGCTTGGTTCCACACCGGACCAGGCAAGGTGGTCAACTCCATACTCCTCCAAGTCAGCAAGCACTCTGGTCGAGCCAATCCTAATCCCACATGGATGTTCCCCATCACAACTATTTTATGGGTACTAAGTTATGTTTCTGCTAAATGTATGGGTCAAAGAGTGAAAGATTTTACTAGGAAATGCTGAAAGAGAAATCATGAAGTTTTTCAATATTTCTGAGTCTGCCACAGTACACAGGAGTGTATTTCTCTACAGCAGTAAATCATGTATGCGCCCTGTAGAAAGCATGTTTGAATGAAACATGGAATGCATTGCAGCCAACAATCTATGCAACATCATAGCAGAGTACAAGATAACTTGTGTTATTATTCCAGCAGAACGAAATGCCATTCCTAATGTGTACCTCATTTTAAAGACAAACCCAGGAAAATGTGTGGTCAGTGTTGTTCTTCTGCCAGTTAAAAGACTATCACCATTAATGTGCCAGGAAATAAAATACTATGAGAAATCCTACTTGTTGGCAGGGTGCTGCCTGCCACTATATTGCAGGTTACTTCCAAAATAATCTGATTTATACATACATACTCCAGGGTGCTGCCAGCTATAGGGTCTGCACACAGCAGTCTTGAGACACTCAAGTACTCCGGTGGCCCCAACACTAAATATTTGGGACAAGGTACTGAGGCATAGAGAGCTGATCATATTCCCTCCCCATACACTATGTTCCAGTTACCGCGCAGACAATAGTACTTGCTCTCGCCCCAGGAAGCTCCAAGAAGCATTGGATGCCGGACGCCTGGAGCTGACGTATTGGATCTCACGCGCATGCGCTTGTGTTTGCGTGCGTGTGCCCGTTTGTCCAGGGGATCCTGTACCTGCATCCGCTCCGCTCTTTCTGAACGCCGAGAGGAGCGTTCAGTGAATAGAGGAACCAGGGGCCCGTGGCGCCCTGCTGGAGGCCGAGAATTGCAGCCGGAGGCCAGGGAGGAGGTCCAGAGTTTAGCTGAGAAGCTTGAGGCGTGAAACCCTGGCACATTAACCTTAAAATTAAACTTAAAATAAAACACAGGCCCTAAGAAGTCTGTAGGCACCAGCTGAGTTAGAGTTGGTAACAGCACCTGAGCAGACAATTAGCCAACGGTCGCAGGGGGCTGGAAGAGCAGAGTGCACAGCGGCAAACCGTGAAACAGAGGTAATTGAGGAGCAGTTGCCCTACATAGGTTTAAAATATGGAAGGGCTGTAATTGTTTTTCCTAATAATCAAGGACACTAAAACTAACCCAAAAGCGACGGCGCTAGTCACATGGGTACAGGTATTGAATTGGTATTGGCAAAAGGGGCCTCGTGATCTAATCCCAGAGGAGGATTGGAATAGGGAAGCAGCATTTAAAACAGGCTATAGGATTGGTGACCTGAGACCAGAGTGCGAGTAATGAAGAAGGAAATCTAAAAGATGGCACCGTCCCAAGCAATAACCCGTAAGACTATAAAACGGGAAAAAGAATGAGATGAACATTCCAGTGGCAGGTGAAGGGAGCGGAGTAGGTAAATCTAAAGGGGCGATGAGTGAGCCAACTGGAAGGAAAAAACAAGTAGCAAGGAATGTACAATCCTTTACACTAACACTGCAATCAGCAAAACCAAAAATAGCAAAAGGTGGTTCATCAGTGTCTAACTCAATCAAAGACTTTTTGGGAAGACATTTCAAGGGGAAGGATGTGACGGAAAAGGACTCAAGTGCCGAGGCCTACCCAACCTCGGAGTCCATGGGCGAGGTTGGTCTAGCCTCTCCAAACCAGGCCATATTTAACATCTCTGGGGTTTCTTTGAATCCACGGCTGTCCTCTTCGCCAAGAATGTTCCAGGGGGAGCCGTCGAAAGCAATGTTGGGCGAGTTGTCACAAATCAGAGGGTTAATGCCGGCATTAGTTACACCGATTGGTGGGGAACAGGAGGGGGTAGGCAGTAAGGATGAAGAGGTAGCTTTGTTAAGGGCTCCCAAGCTAAAGAAAGAGGAACCAACTGTATAAATATCCCGACAGCCAATTATTGTGAGGAAATGGGGTGAAAGGAGATATTACATGAGTGGATTCCCGAGCTCAAGGGGGAAGAGGAGGTCGCCCTTAGAATAAGACAACAACTAAGACATCATGTAAGGAAGGTGAGAAGAGTGAAAGGAGAAAGGAAGAAACAAGAATGTCAAGAGAGGGAATTAACGCAAAGATCAAAGGAGTATAGCAAAGCTGATAGCCGAACGAGAAGAACCTTGGAATAGGCTAGAAAGATCAAAGATCACTAAAAGTAGTCTGGCACCAACAACGAAACGGAAAAAGGAGAAAGAGGAGAAAGGTACAGAATTGAGGATAACTACCCAATTGGGACCTGGAAATCCTAGACGTAGTAAGACCACCAAAGAAAAAGATTAGGGAGACATTCCAACAAAGAGAAGGGAAGCTAGATTAATGGGAGACATCCACGGCATAAGGCAAGATTGTACCCCCGACTTATGGCGTTTCCTAGAACCTTCCGGCCAGGACAAAGGCGGGAAAAAAGCCAGGAAAGTAAACCCACTAAATCGATCACAACTTATATTCTCCATGTCAAAATGTGCAAGCCTTGGCAGCATTGGCAGAGAGGACATTAGAGAAGTAGGGTTTTTTACAAATAGCAAAGGGGGTGATGTGACCAAGCTCCTCTTCTACTCTGCCTTGGTGAAAGCCGCTGCAGAAAATGCCAGAAATAAGCTGCAAAAGAAGGGGATTAGATTGGTAAGAAGGGAGGAATTCCAGGGGCAGCACTTCCTTACGAATCATGCCGGACTAGGGTTACGGCAGGTAAGGTCAATCAACTCAAGTTGGAATAAGAAGGAGGATCTTGCAATACCTATAACTGAAAACAAATTTGCAAGATACAACACAGATATATTTGCTGGAAATAGGTTTAATGTCCGTCCTAGCACCCCCAGAATTTAGGGAGTAAGAAGAGGAGGGGTTCCTGAGTGAAATAGACTAGGAGCATGGGTCGTCACACAGCCTATTAGTTCTATCATGGAATATAAATGGCTACAAGAAAATATCGACTCAGAATAATTTTGATAAATTCATTAAGAGTAATGATATTGTCTGCCTGCAGGAGACTTGGCTGTGTGACGATACCCGAGCAACCCTAGTTACAGAAGGTTTCGCCCAACACTCTAAAGCAGCAAAGAAAAATACTCTGGGGAGGCCATTGGGGGGCCAACTAACGCTGATTTCCACACAGATAGCTAGGAAGGTTCAGAATTTGAAACTACATTGTGATTGGGCATTAGGCTGTAGGGTCCTACTGCAGAAGTCGGATCCCTGCTTTGATGGAATATGTATTATAAACGTTTATATACAGAAGGGAAAGGACAATGAATAGAAGGTGAATTTAGGAAAACTGAAAGACGATATAGGGTCTGTTAGCATAAAGTATCAGAAGGATATATTATTGGTGTTCAGTGATTTTAATCATAGATTAGACCCCAAAAGGGTGGATAATTGGCACAAGGAATTTTTAGACTCTTATAATATCGAAGTAGCCATTTTCCCTAGAGGAGAGATCACGCCAAAGGATGCGACTTTTACTCAGCTGATGGGTTCACTGGGCATGGTGTGCGTAAATGGGAGAATGCAGCCAGATCGGCCAGCAGGACGCACTTTTTTGAGGGGCCAGCAACTCTGCCCAATAGATTATGTGTTTTGTCAGGCCTGGTGCTTTGGGCTTATTAGAAATTTTGAGGTGGTGAAAATGAAAGGTAGCGACCATTATCCATTGAGGGCAGAATTACATCTATCAAGAAGCAAAAATAGAGAAAGGGTTTTGCAGGTACATGTGGATTATGCAAAACGGTTGACAACTAGTATAACAGAGGAATATATCGAGAAATTAAAGCAAACCCAGCAGGCTATTCCTGTAGAAGAAATTCAATTAAGAAATGGAATTGCCTGGTTTGAATCCACCATAGGCAAGCTGGTGGACACCTTAAAGAAAAAAATTAAATCAAGAAAGGCAGGGCCTGGGAGACATAGTGTTAATAACAATTTGAACACCTGGTTTGACGATGAATGCCGGGTAGCCAAGGCACAGATCAGGCAGAAGGCGAGAAGATTAAGGGTCAGGTTTAATGTGGAATTATCTCTGTCCCTCCAGTTACTAAGGTCAACATACAAAACACTAATTCGGAACAAAAAAAGAACCTGTAAAGATAAGTGCTGGGCAAATATGTTGGAGGTAATTGAAACTAGAGATGTCAAAGGATTTTGGAAATTAGTCCAAGAAAGTGTGGGTAGAAAAGCAGGTTCTCTAGACTGTATGGTCCCTGAAGATGAATGGGTGGGCTACCTGGGAGAAATATATGGGAAATGGCCTATACAAGAAGAGTCAAGGATGCCAGTTTGGCCACAGCTGAGGGTTGACATAAAAGAAGACTTTACCTCAAGCTATATAAAGAAAATTATAGCAAGTTTGGAGCTTACCCGCGCTGCAGGCCCAGATAATCAGATTATACGCCCAGAACAGGGAGGTTTAAAGCAGGCCACTCCACAATTGACCATTGCTTCGCTCTATGGGCAATAGCGCGGAAGTCGATTGAAACGCAGGGAAGTTTATTATGCTATTTTGTGGACTCCCGCGCAGGCCGGGAGCTGTTGTGGGAAGCCTTAACTAGCTACTGTATCCCTAAAGATTTGTTAAGTCTTGTTAGACTTGGGGGTCTCTGGTTGGCACAAGTGCGTACTTGCGACAAGCAGGGGCCTCCTCCTCTAGTCAGGGCAAGGGAACTACTCCTTCGAATAACCCCTGCTCACCCTCTAGGTAGTGTGGCGCGAGCAGACAAGTCTAATCTTCAGGGCGATAGTTAGTTAAGCATTTATGATCATACACAGTAAACCCACTGACCCACCACAAATGGACCCCAGTCGTAAGGTTGTATCAAAAATACGTAGACTTTATGTAAAATACTAAGGAAATCAAAAGGGGGAGTGAAGAGGTGGTGCCGGTGGGCACCGAGGTGGGCACGTCCTCCTCTTATCAGGGATATAGGTTAATCAAACAGGGCCACCTCACATTGGGTGGATGTGTATCCAGATGTCATTGGAATACACCATCTTTGTTTAAATACCCCTCACACACCAAAAGGGCCCTTGGTGTCATGCTTCATCATCGGGGTCTTCCCGTCCCGCTGCGGGGCGGGGCAGTGCTGCGACAAGCGGATACGCTGGAGCACCTTTAGATGGAGGTGCTATGTGTTGGGAGTGAGTGTCAGTGGGGTCAGGAGTGATATAAGTGTGGGTTGTTAAAAAATACCTGGCCTAGTGGAAAAAAATAATTTTATTAAACACTGGCTGGTATTATTAAAAGAAAAGTGAAGCGGAGAGATGGAGCAGGTTAATGGGCTCTCTCTCCTAAGTGGGTCAACATGTTTCGAGGCACGGGGCCTCTTCGTCAGGACCTAGGGGAGATCCCCCTGTCACTCACTAGTGTTTCTCCACAGAGGTAGAAAAAGTGTATATACAAAAAGTGAAAAAAGACTATATGCACCCACGGAAGCCGCGGACGAAGGAGGAAGCACGAGCGTGCTAGGGGCACATTGAGACCCCACCATACCCTTCTGTCTTAAGCTGGCTCATGAGGCATTGACCCCTCCACTGATAAGCATACTACATTATTAGTGTGGTAGCATATGTGTTGTAATTATTAATTGTAGTTACTCACATAGTCTTTTTTCACTTTTTGTATATACACTTTTTCTACCTCTGTGGAGAAACACTAGTGAGTGACAGGGGGATCTCCCCTAGGTCCTGACGAAGAGGCCCCGTGCCTCGAAACATGTTGACCCACTTAGGAGAGAGAGCCCATTAACCTGCTCCATCTCTCCGCTTCACTTTTCTTTTAATAATACCAGCCAGTCTTTAATAAAATTCTTTTTTTCCACTAGGCCAGGTATTTTTTAACAACCCACACTTATATCACTCCTGACCCCACTGACACTCACTCCCAACACATAGCACCTCCATCTAAAGGTGCTCCAGCGTATCCGCTTGTCGCAGCACTGCCCCGCCCCGCAGCGGGACGGGAAGACCCCGATGATGAAGCATGACACCAAGGGCCCTTTTGGTGTGTGAGGGGTATTTTAACAAAGATGGTGTATTCCAATGACATCTGGATACACATCCACCCAATGTGAGGTGGCCCTGTTTGATTAACCTTTATGTAAAATACTTCAGCTGCAGAGTTATCACAAGACCATATAACATTTAGCGATTTGAGGGCCACCAGATTTAAATAGGCAATTCAGTCTTTAAATGTTCGTTGTTCAGCAAGGTACGATGACAGGGAAAACAGAATGTTGCGGACCCTGGATCCGATATGAACTCGAGACGGAGTTCAAGGGTACCTTGCTTGTGGAAGTTCGAGGCGTTTCAGGCGCGGCCACTGGTGAGGGCGGACCCGGGACGAGGCCGACGGATCTCCAGAGGATCTCTCCGGCTCGGCGCCCCCTCGAGGAGCGAGGCGGGGGAGCAGGACTGTGGAGGGTTGTGGCGATCCGGGGTCGGATGCAGCTCACGGGGCGAGGCGCCGTTCAGGCCTGCGGGGCGTACAACTTCTTAGCATGGCAGGTCGTACTCGGGGATCTGTGAGGGGCGTCGCGTTCTCAGGCAGATGGGTGCAGCACCAGGCTTCCGGTACCACTGTACGGGGAGGCCTTTCTTGAGGTGCGGCACAAGCCTTGGTATGCAGGAGGGCAAAGCGAGACAGTCATGTATGTTACGATGTACGGATCGTCCGAGGCTATGGCATGCGCTCCATGCAGATTCCGGCTGGAGAAGATGAGGGGCGTACAACGCACTCCGTTAGCAGGCGAGGTGACAGGAGAGCGGGCGGCCCGGCACTGAAGCGAAGAGTGACTCAGGGATGAGCGGGGCTCTCTGCAGCAGGGCGACCAGGCTCCGAGCTGTCACGACCATGGGAGGGGCGAAGGCACCTGAGTCACAACTCCGGCGAGGGAATAAAAACTAAGGCCCAACAGCAGACGGGCACAAGCAGAATAGAACCCAATGGTCCTGGGGTTCAGTTCAGGGGGCAAGCTCGCAATCAAGCCCTTGGAGATCGTTTCAGGCACACGTCTACAAAGTCCTCTCTGGTCCTTTCCTCTCCGTTCTCAGCAAGGCACCACTGCAGGTCAGTCTTACAGGATACAGACTGGTTTCCTTCCTTCAGCTTCTCTTGGTCCTTTTAGTCAGGCAGAGGTTCGTCGTGGTCAAAACTGGATCTGATTTGTAAGGAGCGGAGCTCCTATATTTATACTGCGTTTCTTTTGTCTTTGCAGGCCAGGGGGCCTGAGCCTAGTTCAACCCGGTTGTTGAGTACTCTGTTTACAGGAAGCTGCGGTCTTCTTTCAGGGTGCAGGGCAGAGACATCAGACGCTCCGCAGGAGGTGGAGCCAGCATTGTGGTGGTGGAGTACAACCCTATCTAGAGTCAAGGACTACTCCGCCCACCCATCCTGGTGTAACCACCCTATTCACCACCTGGAGGCCCAGACTGTCCCCGGGAATTCCCCAGCCCTGTCACTCACACAAACCAGACAACAGATACACATCCTGGCAGAGGCGGGCTGAATAGTTAGCCGAGCAAAGGCTAACTTTCTAAAAGTAGCGTTTGCAAACACAGGCTTTTAAAATAAATCTTACTAAAGGAAGTATTTTATTATTCTGAGTTCAGGCATACTAAACTCGACGTGACACCGTGTTCCCTGAGCCTGCGGGACTATGGCGTGTAATAGTTCCAGCAGCCCATCTTGGCCTAAGAGAACAGGTAGCCCTTCAATAGTGAAGAACCAAAAGGGCGGTAATTCATTACTAGGACATTCAGCACTCTAGGCTTGTCCTACCTTATGCTTACAATGCACCCTGCCCGTAGGCCTACCATAGGGGTGACTGATATGAAGGTTAGGGAAGGTTTTAGGGACTGGCAAGTGTGGGCACTTGCTCAGTCAGCGTGGCAGTACCAGACTGTACGCAGGGTCTGCAGTGGCGGACCCGAGACACATGTTACAGGGCCGCTTCTGTGGGTGGCGCAACCAGCGCTGCAAGCCCACTAGCGGCATTTGTATCTACAAGCCCCGGCACTCCTCATGCACGTTACTGGGGACTGACAGTAAACCAAATAAGCCAATCGTGGAATATCAATTACGGATATACTTTTCATTGGGAGCACTTGCACTGCGGCACGGATTGGCCGTGGCGCAGTGCCCTGAGCATCGAATACCAGCAAAACATCTGAGGCACATCAGCAAAAAGCGGAAGGATACTCACGCCAAGGTGCCAGGTCTAACAAGTCTGATTCAAATACTCCATACTAAGAAATGGGCCCAGATAATTTTAGATATAGATGGAAGTTTATCTGGGAGGATTGAGAATGGAAATGGGTTGCGGCAGGGATGTGTATTGGCCCCCCTGCTGTTTTCCTTGTTCCTAGCAGTTTGCTTTATGCCGACGATCTGGTGATTATGGATCAGACTGAAGTTGGCTTGCAAAGGAAACTAAATATATTTAAGGATTACTGCACCAAGAAAAATCTTGTGATTAATATGGACAAGACTAAAGCCTTGAGCTTTGGTCGGAGGAAAGCTGGGTTCACATGGTGGATGAGGTCAGAGAAAGTAGAAACGGTAACTGAATATAGATATTTGGGAATATGGCTTGAAAAAAGTATGAAATGGTATACTCACCTTGAGGCGTCAAAATTAAGAACTTCAGAATCGATTAGCGGCCTGAAACTGTTTAATAAAGCCTATGGCGCAATGTCAGATAGACCAGTGCTAAAAGCTTACTAGCCCATGGTACCCCCGCAATATCTGTATGGCGCAGAACTGTTATATTTGAGCGGCAAAGAGGGCTGGGATGTCGAGGAAGGCAAAAATGTAAAAAAAAACTGTTCACACTCCCCTTGTCAACAATGGCCCAGGCCGTAAGACTTGCATTAGGTCTGACTCATGGGGCATTCTAGCCGGTATAGCCGTACTCCGCTTCTGGCAACGCCTAGGAGTAGGTGAGAACACCAAAATATCACAGTGGTGCAAAAACGAAATATAGAATAGCGAATTAAAGAGAGACAAGGGCGATCATGAAGAAGCTATGTGGTATGATGAAGTTTAAACTGTTCCCCATCACCTATACGATTAGTATTGATAAGAAAGTACTTAGAATGTTGGGGAAGGAAATATATATGGCACAGGACCAAAATTACCTTGCTAATAAGATCTCAGTGCTCTTTATAATTGACACATGGAAAAATGAACAATGTTTTCCCTACATTGATAGGTTACCTGATTGTCAATTACGAAGAGAGGTTTTCAGGTTAAAAATCGAGGTGAACCCGTGTTATGGAAATAATGTGGTAAAAAGCTCAATGACTGATAAGACGGGAAGATGCATTTACACTGTGGGTACCTCATGTGACTTGTTACATATTTTATTAAATTGCCTGAAGTTTCTTGATGTACAAATTATGTTTTTAAAACCGATATTTAAGAAATATGATATTACACACATATTGAAGAGCTCCGAAGCCCAGGAGACAGCTGCACACATCCAATGCACAGTAGCAGATGACAGTGACTTTTTATATTGAAGAAACTAACAAAAACACCCCGCCTCACCTCACCCCGGGCGCACCCACACCCCCTCGGAAATACGTAGCAGTACACTGGAAGCACATACAAACCCCCCCCATCTCCCCCTGCAAGGTCCCATCTTCTTCACACTCATTAACCTGTCGGAGGGCCATCTCGTTCCAATGGCGGATCCAAGTCTAGTCCCTGGTAATCTGCCCATCATTTCCAAATCTTATAATGTTTACGGTGACACCCCCTGGGAGTAAAGATCGGCTGTTCAAGGCCCATGCAGAAATCTAACCCATTTCTCCATGCGGTCAGCGACGGGGCCTGGGGGTGCCTTCCACGCCCTCGCTATATCCCCCTTTGCCAAGGTTAGACCAAGCAACAATAGGGGTCGCTTATATCTATTATCCCCTACCCCCTCCAGGACATGTAACAGCGCCAAACACGGCGTGCGCGGTAGCTCCCAACCCAGCACTTCTGATAGCAGGAAAACACCCCGCCCCAGAACCTGTGTAACGAAAGACAGCTCCAGATTGTGTGCAAAAAGGTGCCCTCTTCTGAGCCACATTGAAGACACTCGGGACACAATCATTCCTGCTCCCCACAATCGCACCCTGGTGAAGTACACCCGATGTAAGTATTTAAATTGAATCAGGCGCAATCGCGTGGCTATTGCCGCCCCCGCGGACTCGCTTGTGCCTCATCCCACTCCTCCTCCTCTAGGTCCCCTACATCCTCCTCCCAAGCCGTCTTTAGCTGCTGTAAAGTTGCGGAACAGTGAATGATCAGTGTCTGATATATGCGGGAAATCTTGTGGTCTGGCAGCTCCCCCATAAAGACCGTAGCCTCGATGGGGCTGAAGTCGGGGAGGAATTCCAGGTAAGGGCTGGGCATGAAATGAACCTTGGCACAGACGGTGAAGCATTTTGCTTGGTTTATCCCCCATCGACAGACCCTACTGCGCGTTGCCAGCCACGACTGAAGAGCCTCGTCTAGCAAGAGTGCCGCGTACTGCTGCTGAGCTAACACCAACTGTCTCCTGGCCGGTCCCCCATCCACCTCCCTGCCCCTTCGCTCCAGTGCCTCAATATCCGCCTCCCTACGCACCAGGTCCCTCTGCCTTTCCCTCCGCGCGTCCACACACCAGGAAATATCCAACCACCACAATGTGGGTTTCATCGCCTCCCAGAGCACAGCCGGTGACTCAACTGACCCTACATTCGCAACCAGGTAATTATCTATCTCCTTATCCAGGTGTTCCCTATATTCCTCTTTTTGCAGCTGCCTCCCCGACATGCGCCATCTAAGAGGGTGCCTCCCAGGGCAAATCCGAACCTTGAGTGCAACGGGTGAATGATCAGACAAGGCTCTAGGCATAATGTTTGCTGACAGTGCTCTGTGTACCATCCTCCTAGGGAGAAATATGTAATCGAGTCTCGAGAACGAATCATGTGTCGAGGAAAAGTATGTGTATTCCCTGCAAGGACCCTGAATGTGTCTCCAGACGTCTGTCCAGTATAACCCGGCAGCCAGGGAATGCAACTTGGTGGGGGTTCCTCCCACTCCCGCCTTCCCTTCACTCCTCCATTTATCCCAATCCCGGTCCAAGACATCATTCCAATCGCCCCCTACCAAAGAAAGCACATCTGGCATATTCCCCCAACAGTGTTAGTAGCAGTTCCACTAGGGACCACTGTAAAGGTGGCGGTGCATATACACTACCTAGGATCACCACCTCTCCCCCAATCGTGACCTGTATGAAAACATACCGTCCCTGCTTGTCAGACCAAATTCTCTCGTGCTCATACTGGACCCTGCGATGGATCAACACAGCCACTCCACGGGAGCCTCTCGTGAACCCCGAGTGAAACACCTGAACATATCCATAACATTGGAGGTATAAGGCTTTGGTACCCAACCCATGAGGTGTGTTTCCTGAAGCAGGAGCACATCGGCCCCAGCCCTCTTAGCATACTGAAGAAGAGCTCCCCGCTTCACCTTGTCTAAGGCCCCCCTGACATTCCAACTGACCACATGTATGGACCCAGGGGTCATCCGCCATTCAACCTCCGTATCAGGCATGTAAAAAAACAGACATTCTTACAGAAAACATACGTGTTCTCCAAGCTAAAGCCAAGGTTCCAGATAATGGGTGTGAATGCGCAATCAAACAAACTGAACAAACCCTCCCTACCCCTCCCCCCCCACCCCATACCTCCCAAACATGGAATCATCTGTCGCGGTCACATAGGAGCCTAATCCCCAACAGGGGGACTGGTATCAACCCTTCCAATGGATCCCCAACTGACCACCCATACCCCTCTGGGCCTCACCCCTTCCCGCCCACCACTACGTGACCGGGTACCCAGCCCCACACATGTGCCCATTCGGAAGTCAAGATATATAACCACCAGGATATCAGTCCCCACAGAGCCGATTAATCAGTCCGCTGAAGCCTGTCTCGGGGGGCCGAACCAGACAGTGATCTCCGCCTGGACCTCGATCTCCTGCTTCCCCGCCACTGACCCCGTTGTCCCTTCCATGCCGCTTCATTTGACGATGAATCCGAGTCTCGGCCAGGCGCTGTGTGAACCCGCACCCGTACAGTTTCATCCGTCCATGTAAAAACCTCCTCCGACGAGTCAAAGAACCAAGTGCAGGACCTATATATCACTCTCAGGCGGGCTGGATACAGCAGCGCATACTGGATCTTCAATTGTCAAAGGCGAGCATTGGCCGCTAAGAAGGATTGCCTCTGCTGCTGCACCAGGCGCGTGTAGTCTGGAAAAATGAGGATCTTGGCGTTGTCGCATGTAAGAGACTCCTTAGACCTGGCCTGCTTCAGGATAGTATCGCGGTCCATATAGTTCAAGAATTTGGTGATGATCGTCCGGGGACGGCATCCTGAGGGGGTTTCTGCATGAGGGCCCTGTGAGAGCACTACACCACAAAGCATCAGGAGAGGGTATCTAGGGGGAGCCAGCCCTCCAGCCACCGTGTCAGAAAGCGCTCCACACTATCTCCCTCGCAACCCTCCGGAAATCCCACGAAGCGGAGATTGTTGCGTCGAGCCCTCCCTTCAGCGTCCTCTGCCCGCAGCGCCAACTCCTTCTGGCTCTTCTCCATTGCGGCCACCTTCTCTTTTTAAGGGTCGTAACATCGTCTTCCACCCCCGATATAAGTGCCTCAGTCCCTGCTATGCGATCGACGGCGTTGCGCAAATCCTGCCGCAGTAGCATGACATCGGATCCAACAGCCCCGATCTCCGCATGTAACATATCTCGAGACTGGGTGATGGCAGCATTAACGCCGCATTGTCCGGAACCTGGCTCTGCGTTCCCGTAGCCCCTGCAGCTGTACCCGTTCCAGTGAATTTATCCAGGGTGCCCTGCTTGGTAGAACCCCGCCACCTTTGTCCCGCGTCATTGTCTCAGGGGGTGTCCTGCCACAAGATCCTCAAGAATGGCTGTCGAACCGGCTTAGCATCGACACAGCCCACAGGCCAGACCACAGGCCCAATGCAGGATCTGTCCCACTCCAAGCCCACTTGCAGGTGGCCACCTCCTTAAGGACAGCCCCAATGTCCACCAATACTCCACTGTCTTCACCTCCAAGGGCCCTGATCTTCCACTCCGTGGCCCGACCCGACCACCGACGCGCGCCGCAGACCCCGGCCCCTCCCGGGCTCAGCCGATGGCCCCAAGGCCAGCGAGGCCTAAGTATACCACTGTCAATATGGGGAAGGCTGGTGCCGGACCACATTTCCACTTGCTGGGGGCTACGCCGTGCTGCACCGCGATGGGGCCCCAGTGCACTTGTCGCACCGCGCGCTTGGGTACTTAGTCTTCCACCTGCAGCCCAGGGCGAGAGACCGGGCGTCCAGGTCACGGAGGGCCCTGCCCCACCTTCACTGCGCCACCGCCGTCACCACGGCCCGGCTCGGCCGCCTAACCCCCTGATGGCCCTTGGGCAGGCCCTCCGAGGATGTAGAGGGTGAAGAGGAGGGGCGCGAGACAGCCCCCGCTAGCAGCCCCCGACCGCTGCACCCCACAGCCAACTCACCCCCGTACCACCGCTCAACTAATGTTCCCAATATGGCCGGTCCCGCTCCGGAGCCCCTGCCCGTCACTGTCGCTCCACTGGGCAGTACCCTGGAAGGACCCCTCTCTGGTGCAGGGACCGCCGCTCACAGCAGGAGTTCCCTAGCTGCGGGACTCTTGGGGGAGCCGGGGGCAGCCACGGGACGTCTATGCAAGGTGGCCGGCACCGCCCCGGCAGCTCCACCACTGCCGCGCTGGCCTCTGTGCCTCCGCTCCCGGCCAGCAAATCGAGGCCCCGGCTCTCTCTCCTCCTGTCACTACTAGGCCGCTTCAGGGCGTGGGATCCCGTTCGCCGCAGCCGCCCCTCCCCCAGGCCCCCGGCCAGCGTCGGAGGACCTGCCAGTCGCTGGGAGGGTCTCCGGTACAGGGAACAGCGTAGGGGACGTACGAGGGCAGGATATTGCTTCAGGATATTAGTTGGCTGGTCGGAGCTTTAGCAAGCTGAGACCGCCATGCTCGCCAGTTAGGCCACGCCCCCTTCTCAATGAGTTTAGTCAAATATTTTACCCTAATTGGGGCAATGGAGGGTTTTATAAGTGCATGCGTTTTATTATGGATTTTAGCGTATTTAATGATGTGTACTTTGTGTGTGTGGTTGTGGTTGTGTGTGTGGTTGTGTGTATGTGGTTGTGTGTGTGGTTGTGTGTGTGGTTGTGTGTGTGTGGTTGTATATGTGGTTGAGTGTTTGTGTGTGGTTGTGTGTGTGTGGCTGTGTGTGTGAGATTGTGTATGTGCTTGTGGGTGTGTGTGTGGTTGTGTGTGTGTGTGTGTGTGTGGTTGTGGTTGTGTGTGTGGTTGGGTGTGGTGTGTGTGGTTGTGTGTGGTTGTGTGTGTGTGGTTGTGTGTGTGTGTGGTTGTGTGTGTGTGGTTATGTGTGTGGTTGGTTGTGTGTGTGGTTGGTTGTGTGTGTGGTTGGTTGTGTGTGTGGTTGTGTGTGTGGTTGTGTGTAGTTGTGTGTGTGTGGTTGTGTGTGTGTGGTTGTGTGTGTGTTGTATGTGTGGTTGTGTGTGTAGTGGTGTGTGTATGGTTGTGTTTGTGACAGTAATACTTAAAAACATCTCAAAATAAAGGAACACAAACATCGAGTTTGTGAAAAGAGAAAGAACGTTGTAAGTCAAACGGGCGCAGCAAAGGATTAACACAAAAACATGTTCTTTGATGTTTGATGTTCTTTGAACGAGAACATCAAAGGGGTGCCGTAAAAGTGATTGCGGGCGAAAGGGAGAGTTATCGCGGGCGCCTAATGAGCATAACGAGGTTTGCCATATGGCGCCTCTGCTCCTAAGGACGCGACCGCGCACATGCACTGTAGCTCTAGGCTGGTCATGGTAGCATTTTTTGAGCCCTCACTAAAAGTCTCGCCAGACCAGCACATACGCTGGGTCAGACGAGACCTAAAAAACTAAACAAAAAGCAACAAAACTAGAAAATGCATTTCCAAATGCTGCAAAAGAGAAACAGTTAAAACAAATGAAAAATATTAAACTTTGTTGGTACCTTAGTAATGAGCTTACTTGTGGGTTTCACTCCATCTGCATCAATAACGCTCTGAAAGGAGAAATTACTGCAGTGAGTCTCAAGAGTCTTCAGTGTTACTGGTCTTAGTCACAAAGACTTTTGTCGGAAGATAACTTTCTCTTATTTGGCTTTATAGTTCCACCAGTCACGCCATTGCTTTTAATAGACACGCTACTGTTAGCATCATCACTACTTCAGGCAGACCAGCAATTCGGATATCACCACTCAAATTGGGTGAATATTTAACAAGTATGGTCTTGGCTTACCAAATAGAACAAAATAATCGGGTCTCATAACCATACCCATAGCCACAGTTAGCTCTGCCGCCACTTGAGCACACCCAAATACCTCAGCACTTAAGCACCAGTCCAAGGGGAGACCATCTGTGATGTCCTTGTTAACTTGCACCACTCCTGGGTCAGCACAAGCAACATCGTGGGCAGAGTCTAACACCGCTACCACAAACATTCAAGAACATCCAAATCCTCGTCACCCAAACTACTCAAAAATGGCTTTCTAGATAAGCAACCAGCCCTGTAGTTTCTGTCTCTGTGTACTAATTTGATGCCAAAGTTGTAATTTTAAAAACAGCCGTAGCAATCTTACAGGGGCCTTACTGACACCATTAAGGGTTCAAACCAAAGGGCTGTGGTCTGTGAACTTTAAAAGATGAATGCCCCCATATCTTTTCTGGACAATAAAAACTGGTGAAACCATTCAAAGGAATTGGTGACATCATAAATCCAGAGGGCAGTAAGCTCACTCCACTCCCTCTGGGTCGTTGGGTGCTGATTTTGGAGCGGGGGGCCCATCTGGCATTTCGGACCCTCCGAGTGCAAATCCTTAAGATGGCGGCAGCAGCCGCGCGGAGTCCCAATCCTTTGCCAATCCACTGTCCGTGACCGGTCCCGCTTTCCTGTGGTGGGAGCTCCTTGTGTGGCGAGCTCCCCCCATCCTGATCGTATCACCGCTTCCCCTGCGTGACCAACAGGCACCGAGTCTGCTGCCCTATACAGCGGGATGAGACGGTGGAGGACTGGCGCTGTCGTCCTGGGCTGGCTGGCTCTCCCGAGGTGGAGACAAGGTGTTTGCGACACCGCGGCTCCGCGAGGTGTTTCAGTGCTCGCTGGCCCACACTCAGAAGTTGCACCGTCGGATGGAGGACGCTGGAAACAGGTCCCGACGCAACAACCTCCGCCGGGTGGGCTTCCCGGAGGGAGTGGATCAGGGTCGTGAGGTGGACTTCCTAGAGAAGTGGCTGAGGTCGTGGGTCCCCGGGGGTTCTCTATCCCCTTGGTTCGCAATTGAGCGGGCTCACCGGTCCCTGGCCCCCAAACCAATGCCGGGTGCACCGCCGCACCCGATCATAATGCGGGTTCTTAATTTTAAGGATCGAGACACCATCTTGTCTGAAGCCCGCAAGCAACAACAACTCCTCCATGAAAATTGTGCTATCATGATCTTCCCAAATTACATCTGTTAGGTCCAGGGCCAGCATCGCTCTTTTGGAGAGGTTAAGCAAAAATTGAGGGCACTTAACATTCAGTATCGGCTCTCTTCCCGGCTCGCCTGCGAGTGGTGTTCGCAAACAAGACATTGTTTTTCAACAGCCCGACGTAGGCTTGGACCTGGGCAACGGAGTAGCGCCCTCTGTGGGCTGAAGAGCGCGCCCTGGACCGGGCGGGAGCGGGGGACGGACTTGGCCTAGACCAGGTAACATCTACCATGACCAATAACACTTCACCTAGGGCGTCTCTCCACGTGCTGTCGTGAAATGTCAATGGCCTGTTGGACCGGCACACACGTACGGTGGTCCTAAGGTACGCGCAGCGTCTCCACATAGATATCCTCATGCTCCAGGAAACGCACCTCTTAGGTAACTGCTGCCCCTTCTTAGCTCGCTATGGTTATGATAGAGTATGGCACTCCGGTTTCTCCAGGTGCTCACAAGGGGTGGCCATCATCCTGAGGCGCACCCTGCCCTTCATCCTCCCCCAAGTGATCCGTGATCCTCAAGGTTCATCTGTGACAGTTTGCAGATCGCTGGCTAGTTCCCCCCTCACTCTCATGTCTGTATATGCCCCCCCTCAATGCTCGCGTCCACACTTGCACACACTGCTACCCGGTTGAATAATACGCCTGGTGGCAACATGGTTATTGCGGGTGACTTTAATGCAGTTTTGGCCCCGGCCCTTGACACAACAGGTCCTCCATCTGCTGCACGAACAGCGAGTGCGAAACTGCTGAAGAACTGGTCTAAATCCCTGAGGCTCTGCGATGCAAGGCGCACATGGCACCCCCGCAGCACCCAATTCACACATACCACCGCGGCTCACCACACCCAAACACGCATAGATGCGATCTTTATCCCCGTGCCCGACTGTACTATGATTCTAGACGTCTGTATTTTGCCCGAGGCATTTCCGATCACTCTCCAAAACTCCTTAGAACAGGGCTCCCCGTCCTTCGGCCCACCAAACATGGAGGATGAATGCTTGGTTTCTCCAAGATAAAGAATTTAAAAAGGTTGTGGGGAAAGAACTTAAACAATACTTTGCTACTAATGAGGGCTCTGTAGCCTCCCCGGGAACCCTCTAGGAGGGAAAGACGACCACACGAAATGCCGCTAAAGGACAGCTTAAGATCCAGAGGCAATCACAGTTGCGCGAGATCTCTTCCAAGGAAGCGCAGGCGCTCTGCCTGGAGCAGCCATTATCCACATCAGAGGATGCCGCCCAGGCCCGACAACTTGCCACATTCGGGATGACATTAGACATCTATCCCTGGACGCAGCCAAGCTCCTCTTGAGGTCCTCGGTGGCAAGAATTTATGGTTGGGGGGACAAGAATGGCACAATCTTGCACAGGCTGGCCACATATCCCAGGGCGAGTCGTATTATCCCAGAGGTGGTTGATGAGGCTGGAGCAGTGCAACATGCCCCCGTGGCAATGGCAAATACCTTCGCTGCCTTCTAGTACACAGCACACACCCCCGAGCTGTCTATCTCAGCTCTCCTTGATCGGGGTAGGGTGCATCTTTCTAGGCTGGAAATGGCCGCTCAGAAAGACCTAGAGCGCCCCATCTCTCTGACAGAAATTGAAGAGGTGATCTGCCTGGTCTCCCCGGAGCGGACCCCAGGCCCAGATGGCCTTCCTCAGGAGTACTACGCGGCATACCGAGACACCCTAGCGCCTCACCTGGCCAGCTTATTTCTGTGAAGAGATGTTCCTTTCCGCCGGAAACAGACATCGTCACCATCTAGGTTCTCCTGAAATCCCAGCCTCCCTCCAGCATATGCGTAGAGTATCGTCCCATCTCCCTCCTCAACACCGAAATTAAGCTGTCTGCCTCCATTGTGACTCAACGATTGAAACCCTACTTAACCTTACTGGTATAACCGGACCAATGTGGTAGATTTCGAAAAAGCATTTGTCTCGGTGGACTGGATATACCTACAGGGCATGCTGGCTGAGATGGGGTTCGGGCCCCACTTCAGTTCTATGGTTTGTGTCCTGTACGCTCACCCGAGGAGAGCACGAGTGCTGGTCAACGGGGTACTGTCAGAGGCCTTCCCCATTGCCAGGGACACAAGGCAGGGGTGTCCCCTTTCTCCTTTGCTATTCGTCCTGGCGATGGAGCCCTAGGCTTCCGTGGTGCAGGCTGAAGATAGTCTCCGAGTATGTGAATGGCCCAATACTGAAATGGACAAGATCGCTTTATACGCGGACAGCGTCCTTGTCTTCCTGGCTGACCCAGCTTCCTACGGGCCATACTGCCTCCAGATCTTGCACTCTTTCGAGCAGGCCTCAGGGCTGAGGCTAAACCCCGGGAAATCAGTGCTGGTTCCCCTGCATCTTTCTAGGGAGTGCTTTGATTGGCAGTCCACCATACCACTCCGGAGGCAATCCTTTAAATACTTGGGGATTTGGATTACCCTTCTTCCTGAGCTGGGCTGGTCCCTCAACGTGGCCCCGTTGGTTAAGAAGGCCAAGGAGGACCTCCATAAATATTCTCTCGTGCTATTTCTCACTTAGTTTTCACATTCTCTTATTCTATCTTTCTATCTCTTTTGCTATTTTGGTCACACATAAGACTACCAGATTTTGAAAACAACAAAAAAGCTGTAATCGCAAAAACTAAAAGGACGACTATTTTACACCAACTGAAGGGTATGGGATGACAGTGCTTATCAACATCGAAACACCAAGGAAATAAATAAAATGCAATTTTAAACACAGTTTCAAACATGCTAATTAAATTGCTTTGTGATAATAGAAACTAGCCAGTCCTCCCTTGGAATACATAAAAATGTGCCTATTTCAGTTAGCCTGCTATGAAAACAGGGACAACAGCCAAATTTCTTGAAATTTGAAAAACTGGGGTTGTCCTGGTAAATCCGGGTCACCTTGTCACCCTAATCACACACGCACTTCATAACCTTTGTTTCTCCTTTGCTGTTTCTCATTCTGTTTTTCTACAACATTCACTCTTTTTCATATTTCATTTTATCTCTTGCTTTGTTTTCTTATATCTATTCTCGGCATAACATATCATATATATCTATACCACATCTGATTACATAAATAGCACCTTGGTGAGCTGCTATAAAAGACTATTCCAACCCTGATGAAGTCCATGTTGGACGAAACGCGTTGGCTGGGCTGATGCATTTGAGTACAAATAAAGAATACATTGAAAAAAAGAAATCTCAAGACCCTGCGCTGTATTTTCTGATTTGGTGGATCTTATAATAATTGTGTATAGTTTGCAAAGGAAATGAGATTTAATTACATGCTTGAGTATAATTGATGAAAAAATCTAGTTATAACTGGATGCTCCTTTTCAGAATTTGACAATCCTAGTCAGGATAAAGCACCCCCAATGACCCAGACACCGCCCCCGCAGGCCCCGCCCCCTTACAGTTCCCATACTTTAATGCTCTTCGGGGCCTCGAGGCCGTTTCTTACCTTACAACTGAAGGGAGGCGGCCCTGAGGGGGGCAGTGGAGCCCGGCGGAGGGGGCTCTGGAGACAACAAACCGCGGCCGGGAGAAGCGCCGCGCCGGTGGTCTGGAGAAGCTCCTCGGCTCCCGGGGCGTGTCTTTCCTCTGCGCAGGCGCAGTGCGGCCGAGCAACATCAACCTGCGCCCGTGATTCATTCCAAAGGATTCCCTCGTGTGTGGGTGAACAACTGCGCATGCGCTGAGGACAGACACTGCCTCTTGCACCAGCGCACGAGCTAGGAAGGGCTTTGGATGAACAACTGCGCATGCGCTGAGGACAGATACAGCCTCCTGCACCGCCGCACGAGCTAGGAAGGGCTTTGGATGACCAACAGCGCATGCGCTGAGGACAGACACTGCCTCCTGCACCGGCTCACGAGGCGCCTCGTGCCACAGCACGCGCTGAGGTGGATTTAGGTGCAAAGCTCCTCGGTTCGACTTCAATGTTTGGAAGGCTTCTTTATTAGATTTAAGATAGCGGGACAGGGTTGTTTATGTAGCATGGGAAACACTAGGTTAAGAATAAAAAGCGGGCAGATGGAGGCTACCCAGGTGCAAACAACACAAAGAAGCAATCTATGGATCCCAGCAAAGGGAGTCTAACTGTTTGCTCTTTGTCTTGTTGTTCAGAGGAGATTAAAACAACGCGACATCAAGGCACGAAAGTGATGAAATGACAGGATCATCAGCAGAACATTTCAGAAGAGAGAGCAATCTGCACCTGTGATTGGATGTGGCACAGGTTAGCATGACACAGGATATCAATGCAATCTGCACCTGTGATTGGATGTGACACAGGTTAGCATGACACAGGATCTCAATGCAATCTGCACCTGTGATTGGATGTGGCACAGGTTAGCATGACACAGGATCTCAATGCAATCTGCACCTGTGATTGGATGTGGCACAGGTTAGCATGACACAGGATATCAATGCAATCTGCACCTGTGATTGGATGTGACACAGGTTAGCATGACACAGGATATCAATGCAATCTGCACCTGTGATCGGATGTTACACAGTTAGCATGACACAGGATATCAATGCAATCTGCACAGGATATCAATGCAATCTGCACCTGTGATTGGATGTGACACAGGTTAGCATGACACAGGATATCAATGCAATCTGCACCTGTGATCGGATGTTACACAGTTAGCATGACACAGGATATCAATGCAATCTGCACCTGTGATTGGATGTGACACAGGTTAGCATGACACAGGATATCAATGCAATCTGCACCTGTGATTGGATGTGACACAGGTTAGCATGACACTGGATATCAATGCAATCTGCACCTGTGATTGGATGTGACACAGGTTAGCATGACACAGGATATCAATGCAATCTACACCTGTGATTGGATGTGACACAGGTTAGCACGACACAGGATATCAATGCAATCTACACCTGTGATTGGATGTGACACAGGTTAGCACGACACAGGATATCAATGCAATCTACACCTGTGATTGGATGTGACACAGGTTAGCACGACACAGGATATCAATGCAATCTGCACCTGTGATTGGATGTGACACAGGTTAGCACGACACAGGATATCAATGCAATCTACACCTGTGATTGGATGTGACACAGGTTAGCACGACACAGGATATCAATGCAATCTACACCTGTGATTGGATGTGACACAGGTTAGCATGACACAGGATATCAATGCAATCTGCACCTGTGATTGGATGTGACACAGGTTAGCATGACACAGGATATCAATGCAATCTGCACCTGTGATCGGATGTGACACAGGTTAGCATGACACAGGATATCAATGCAATCTACACCTGTGATCGGATGTGACACAGGTTAGCATGACACAGGATATCAATGCAATCTGCACCTGTGATCGGATGTGACACAGGTTAGCATGACACAGGATATCAATGCAATCTGCACCTGTGATTGGATGTGACACAGGTTAGCATGACACAGGATATCAATGCAATCTGCACCTGTGATTGGATGTGACACAGGTTAGCATGACACAGGATATCAATGCAATCTGCACCTGTGATTGGATGTGACACAGGTTAGCATGACACAGGATATCAATGCAATCTACACCTGTGATTGGATGTGACACAGGTTAGCACGACACAGGATATCAATGCAATCTACACCTGTGATTGGATGTGACACAGGTTAGCACGACACAGGATATCAATGCAATCTACACCTGTGATTGGATGTGACACAGGTTAGCACGACACAGGATATCAATGCAATCTGCACCTGTGATCGGATGTTACACAGTTAGCATGACACAGGATATCAATGCAATCTGCACCTGTGATTGGATGTGGCACAGGTTAGCATGACACAGGATATCAATGCAATCTGCACCTGTGATTGGATGTTACACAGGTTAGCATGACACAGGATCTCAATGCAATCTGCACCTTGTGCTTGGATGTGACACAGGTTAGTATGACACTGGATATCAATGCAATCTGCACCTGTGATCGGATGTGACACAGGTTAGCATGACACAGGATATCAATGCAATCTGCACCTGTGATTGGATGTGACACAGGTTAGCATGACACAGGATATCAATGCAATCTGCACCTGTGATTGGATGTGACACAGGTTAGCATGACACAGGATATCAATGCAATCTACACCTGTGATTGGATGTGACACAGGTTAGCATGACACAGGATATCAATGCAATCTGCACCTGTGATTGGATGTTACACAGGTTAGCATGACACAGGATATCAATGCAATCTGCACCTGTGATTGGATGTGACACAGGTTAGCATGACATAGGATATCAATGCAATCTACACCTGTGATTGGATGTGACACAGGTTAGCATGACACAGGATATCAATGCAATCTGCACCTGTGATTGGATGTGACACAGGTTAGCATGACACAGGATATCAATGCAATCTACACCTGTGATTGGATGTGACACAGGTTAGCATGACACAGGATCTCAATGCAATCTGCACCTGTGATTGGATGTGACACAGGTTAGCATGACACAGGATATCAATGCAATCTGCACCTGTGATTGGATGTTACACAGGTTAGCATGACACAGGATCTCAATGCAATCTGCACCTTGTGCTTGGATGTGACACAGGTTAGTATGACACTGGATATCAATGCAATCTGCACCTGTGATCGGATGTGACACAGGTTAGCATGACACAGGATATCAATGCAATTCGCACCTGTGATTGGATGTGTTGGACTTGGGCCCTTAGGGCAGGTTCACCCCTAGACTTTTTGCGTGAAATGGTGACCTGGCAATGGTGATTTTTGGGATTCTGCGCACTTTCACTGTGTCCCAGTGGAAAGTGCGTGCGCACTCTGAGTGCATGTGCTGAGCTAGGCCTGCCCGCCCATAGGAATGCATGGGGAATGTATGTGTCCCTGGTAGTTCCTGATGCGTGGGGTGTACAGGCTTGAGTCTGGTATGGGTGAACTCGTGAGAGTGAATGCTGCGAGATGGTGTATGCAGCATGTATGTGTCTAGTAGGGAAGCGCCATTTCTAGACATGGCTGTACGTGTGCTGTGAGGGTGCTGGCGTGTGATTGGCTGGAGCTGGCTGGCATGCCAGGCTCCAGGAAGTCTGGATGGGTCTGCCCGGTGGTGAGTGGGAGATTTGCATGAGTAATGTGTGGGAGGAGTGAACCTGTGTCCTGGATGGGCTGGGTTTTCCCAAACACAATGCTGGCTCCGCCCCCCTGTGGTGTGTCTAATGACCCAAGCCCTGCCAGTGAATAGAGAGGGTGGTTGAGGTAAACAGAGTACTCAAGAACCAGCTGCGACTGGTTCCGCCCCCACTCTGCACCTTCAGACAAAGGGAAATACTGTATAAAAATGGGACTGTGTCCCCACAGAGGTTGTTCTCTTCCAGGATCCTGAGGGGGCTGTTGCTGCTGCTGCTGGGCCAGAGGACCGCCACTTGGGGTGTCTCCCTGCCTGGAGACCCAGTGTGCTGGCTCTGGGCCCAGCCTTGCCCCCCCCCTGCCCCCTTAGAGGACTTTTGCTGGACTTTGGGCTGTCCTCTAGCGCTGGGAGCGCTGGAATTGCCTCTTAGCGCTTGGAAGCGCTTTTGTTCTGCTATAGCGCTTTGGAGCGCTTTCTTGTGTCTTGTAGCGCTGGGGAGCGCTTTATTTGAAGAGGCCGGTGCCCACCCGGCATTGGCCGCCCCAAGCGAGTGCCACCTCGCTTATTCTCGAGTGTTTTGTCACCTGGCAGGTGCCCACCCTGCCAGGGACCTTGCCGCTGTTTTTATAATTTACCTCGAGGGAGGCCACCCCTCGGTAAATTCAGCCCCCGCCTAGAAGTACCGGAGACGGGCCGCCGCGCTGCCCGCGACGACCCGGAAGTGTTTCTGCCGGCCGGCCAATCCGAGAGCGGGCCGACCGGAAGTCCCGCCCCGCAGCCGCGACCTGGAAGTCAGGCAGGCCGGGGGCAGGAGAGAGGCAGGCGGAAGCTGCTGCCTGCACGGAGAGCCCAGGAGAGAGAGGGCAGAAGCCTGGCAGCGAGGAGCTGACGCCTCGAGGAGCCGCCGCCTCCCCAGCGAGACCGGGTGAGTGCAGAGGCAGTGGTGCCTTCCCCCCCCAGAGCGGCCCCGGTTGCTAGGGGGCCGCCCCGACGAGAGGGGCATTGCGTGTCTTAGAGCCTGCAGGGCTCTTGGGGGGCATTCTTGATTGAGTCCACGAAGGGCTCCGGCGGCCATTTGCGGTAGAGGGGGCGTCGGGGCATATTGTCGGTGCCCGCCCCCCCTGTGTGCTCGCCCCAACCAGTGGGGCATTTCTTTACAAAGAGCCTGCGAGGCTCAGGGCAGCATTTGGTGTCTGTGGTGGAGTGGCCCTAGAAGGCCCCACCTTGCCCCCACCTGGTTGTGAGCCCTGAGAGAAGGCTCAAGGGGCACATCTTCAGTTAGGAGCCCAGAGAGGCTCAGGAGACAGTCAGTTGGGCAGAGCCTCGAGAGGCTCCCACGTGGCCCCCTCAATTGCGCCAGTTGCCCAGCACTTTGTGGGCAACTGCCACGTTTAGGCCCTGACATTGGGACACAGGGACTGCCACAGGTGGTGGCGAATGTGGATTTTGCGCTATTGCGTTGCTGTTCCTTGCACCTCTGATTGTACTTTCTATGCACCTCTGAATGTATTGTTTATGCGTCATGTGCCTTTACACCTCTGAATGAATGTTATGCATTGCATCATGTGTTTTGTTCTTACACCCCTACAGGTACTGTGATGTGTAGGTGGTTGTTTTCTCCCTAGTACAGGTGGTGCTAGTGAGGTCCTGTTACCAGTAGTTACTGGTTGTGTGCTATGTTATGCTAAAGTAATTTTACAGTCTAAGTGCTATTTCTGAAAGTGCTACTTCTGAGTCCTGACAGTGGTCCAGGTGGCCCTGTCTTGTAAATATCCCCCTGTAAATTCTGCCCGTGCCTCTGGCACATTGTAAAGTGTGTTTTATCTAATGTGTTTTGGTGTAATACAAAGGCTATTTTTATATAACCTTGTGTGGAGTTTCCTTTGTGGTGGGCCTGGATGTTGTTGCTGGGGTGCATGCGCAAATACTTAACTTACATCGCCTCCAAGTTTAGCCTTGCTGCTCGCGCCACGTTACCTAGAGGGTGAGTGGGGGTTATTTTGGCGTGTAACTCCCTTGCCCTGACTTGGGTGTGGTGGTCTCTGACTGACTTTGGCGAAAGCCCTGGCCAGCCGGGGATCCCATTTCCAACAGGATGTGACACAGGTTAGCATGACACAGGATATCAATGCAATCTGCACCTGTGATTGGATGTGACACAGGTTAGCATGACACAGGATATCAATGCAATCTACACCTGTGATTGGATGTGACACAGGTTAGCATGACACAGGATATCAATGCAATCTGCACCTGTGATTGGATGTGACACAGGTTAGCATGACACAGGATATCAATGCAATCTACACCTGTGATTGGATGTGACACAGGTTAGCATGACACAGGATATCAATGCAATCTGCACCTGTGATTGGATGTGACACAGGTTAGCATGACACAGGATATCAATGCAATCTACACCTGTGATTGGATGTGACACAGGTTAGCATGACACAGGATCTCAATGCAATCTGCACCTGTGATTGGATGTGACACAGGTTAGCATGACACAGGATATCAATGCAATCTGCACCTGTGATTGGATGTTACACAGGTTAGCATGACACAGGATCTCAATGCAATCTGCACCTTGTGCTTGGATGTGACACAGGTTAGTATGACACTGGATATCAATGCAATCTGCACCTGTGATCGGATGTGACACAGGTTAGCATGACACAGGATATCAATGCAATCTGCACCTGTGATCGGATGTGACACAGGTTAGCATGACACAGGATATCAATGCAATCTGCACCTGTGATTGGATGTGACACAGGTTAGCATGACACAGGATATCAATGCAATCTACACCTGTGATTGGATGTGACACAGGTTAGCATGACACAGGATATCAATGCAATCTGCACCTGTGATTGGATGTGACACAGGTTAGCATGACACAGGATATCAATGCAATCTACACCTGTGATTGGATGTGACACAGGTTAGCACGACAGGATATCAATGCAATCTGCACCTGTGATTGGATGTGACACAGGTTAGCATGACACAGGATATCAATGCAATCTACACCTGTGATTGGATGTGACACAGGTTAGCATGACACAGGATATCAATGCAATCTGCACCTGTGATTGGATGTGACACAGGTTAGCATGACGCAGGATATCAATGCAATCTGCACCTGTGATTGGATGTGACACAGGTTAGCATGACACAGGATATCAATCCAATCTACACCTGTGATTGGATGTGACACAGGTTAGCATGACACAGGATATCAATGCAATCTGCACCTGTGATTGGATGTGACACAGGTTAGCATGACACAGGATATCAATGCAATCTACACCTGTGATTGGATGTGACACAGGTTAGCATGACACAGGATATCAATGCAATCTGCACCTGTGATTGGATGTGACACAGGTTAGCATGACACAGGATATCAATGCAATCTGCACCTGTGATTGGATGTGACACAGGTTAGCATGACACAGGATATCAATGCAATCTGCACCTGTGATTGGATGTGACACAGGTTAGCATGACACAGGATATCAATGCAATCTGCACCTGTGATTGGATGTTACACAGGTTAGCATGACACAGGATATCAATGCAATCTGCACCTGTGATTGGATGTGACACAGGTTAGCATGACACAGGATATCAATGCAATCTACACCTGTGATTGGATGTGACACAGGTTAGCATGACACAGGATATCAATGCAATCTGCACCTGTGATTGGATGTGACACAGGTTAGCATGACACAGGATATCAATGCAATCTGCACCTGTGATTGGATGTGACACAGGTTAGCATGACACAGGATATCAATGCAATCTACACCTGTGATTGGATGTGACACAGGTTAGCATGACACAGGATCTCAATGCAATCTGCACCTGTGATTGGATGTTACACAGGTTAGCATGACACAGGATCTCAATGCAATCTGCACCTTGTGCTTGGATGTGACACAGGTTAGTATGACACTGGATATCAATGCAATCTGCACTTGTGATCGGATGTGACACAGGTTAGCATGACACAGGATATCAATGCAATCTGCACCTGTGATTGGATGTGACACAGGTTAGCATGACACAGGATATCAATGCAATCTGCACCTGTGATTGGATGTGACACAGGATATCAATGCAATCTACACCTGTGATTGGATGTGACACAGGTTAGCATGACACAGGATATCAATGCAATCTGCACCTGTGATTGGATGTGACACAGGTTAGCATGACACAGGATATCAATGCAATCTACACCTGTGATTGGATGTGACACAGGTTAGCATGACACAGGATATCAATGCAATCTGCACCTGTGATTGGATGTGACACAGGTTAGCATGACACAGGATATCAATGCAATCTGCACCTGTGATTGGATGTGACACAGGTTAGCATGACACAGGATATCAATGCAATCTACACCTGTGATTGGATGTGACACAGGTTAGCATGACACAGGATATCAATGCAATCTGCACCTGTGATTGGATGTGACACAGGTTAGCATGACACAGGATATCAATGCAATCTGCACCTGTGATTGGATGTGACACAGGTTAGCATGACACAGGATATCAATGCAATCTGCACCTGTGATTGGATGTGACACAGGTTAGCATGACACAGGATATCAATGCAATCCGCACACTGTGCTTGGATGTGACACAGGTTAGTATGACACAGGATATCAATGCAATCTGCACCTGTGTTTGGATGTGACACAGGTTAGTATGACACAGGATCTCAATGCAATCTGCACACTGTGCTTGGATGTGACACAGGTTAGTATGACACAGGATATCAATGCAATCTGCACCTGTGCTTGGATGTTACACAGGTTAGTATGACACAGGATATCAAAAAGCGACTGGCAACATTGAGTTTAGTTTGTTAAAAGGAGGATGTGTGCTTATACCTGGTGTTTTTTCTTCTTAGGCATCCTTGTGTTGTTTCATATAGGAAGGTGACATCAGTGCCCACTAAACTAATTTAACGTGTATGGAAGTGACACGATTGGGACCCGGGTAAGATTGAATTTTAGGAGAGAAAGACTAAATTACAAATGACAACTAGACATCTCCTTAAATAATCTTGAGTTATTTCTGTTTATTTTCTTAAGACATACGAGTGTTCAACAATATCCTAGGACACCCGATTTTCACTTATTGGATTAAAACAAGTTCCGTAGCAATATTTTGCTTACTTAGTTTTTTCTGTAAGTAAATAGGTGTATGGAGATTTGTTTAAAAGGGTTTACATTGGGTTAGGATTTGTCCTTACTAATTGTATGAACCCATTTGGTTCTTTCTTCTTTTGCTTCCTCTATTCTTTTTCCTCCCTTTTTTAGGTCGAGCCTGTCAATGCGCTTGCGCATTGAGCTTGCGAGAGATATTGGGGCTTGACCAGAGCTTCACCATCGGGCGATTTGATGCTGTGCCCGTGAAAAGCAAGGCTCAATGCGCGAGCGCATTGACGTAAAAAGCGCGTTCACATGAAAGCCAGCCATCTGTTGCTTCCCCAGTGTGGTGCCGCCAGCAGCTTCACTTGAAAGGGATCCGCTCCGCCCCCTGCTGCATCAAAGGCTTTCATTTCGCACTTTTCACGGCCGCCAGGCTGTGTCGCATTTCTCCTCCCCCCAGCAATGCCAAGAGCCTGTCTCCCTTCTAACGTACCGGCTTGTCTTTCTTTTTATCTTGACCTCTGTATCTTTATTCTATTTTCTCCCTGTCTGTTTCTGCTTCTTATTTCCTTTCTTTATCCTGGTTATTGCATTTCGCGGCCGGTTTGATTAAGCGTAAAACGCACTCAGGATTATGCATTCACCATCCCAAAGGCGGGAAACCGCTACTCAAACCTGAGACACAATGCTGGTTTTAGAAAAGCAGTACTCAGAAAATATTAGAATTATCTGCAAGAGCAGGCGAATACACTTTAAAAGAGGGGACAGGCTTGTTATGTTTACTTGATTACTTTGATTGCTGCGTTCCGCTTACAGCATTGTTATTCAAATGGATACGGCATATGTGGGTTTTTTTTATGTGAGAAACCCACCGGTTACTTTCATTGCCGCGATCCGCTGACGGTATTATTATTTTTTTAAACACACGTCTTTTACGTTTAAAAAAATAAATATATATATATATATATATATATATGCGCCAATGCCAAACCCCGCCCAGTTATCACTGCCCAATGCCCAGGCATAGCAACCAGTGCAGCCCGAGCCGTAGGAGCAGCAGTGTTCTGTATGTTACGCCACATTCACTCAAACTGCTAACTTGTTCTTTGTTTACAGGCTATGCCGGGCGCTAAAGACTGCATCGTGGTTCAAAAGCGGATAAGACGTTTCTCCTCAGTTGTTCATTGGCTGTGATATTAGGCGCCTCGACAGTCTTCATGTCTAGCGCCTAGCTGCTGCACACCCCAGTGGTAGGCGGCCTCTTGCACTGGAGTGCCGAGATACTGACTGGACTAAACGGGCCATCTTAATAGCCTGCCATGTCTTTAAATCCTCTTTACTTTTTCACCCTTCTGCATCACCGCTTTCCTATGTACACAAATTACTCGATCCACGGATTCAAGATTTGCAGACAGTTACTTTTGTAGATTAAATTGGACTGCAGAGTCCACTCGTACTGTGGACTGTGTTTAAAGTTATGGCTAGGAGTACCCAAAGGACGTGCAAAAACACCCACAAACCTGAAATCTTGCTAGTAGTCTAATCTATTGGGTGCACAGTTTCACATCATGCAAAGCACACTACTCGTTCACGAAAGTGATATGCATTGTTGGGAGTGAACACCTCCCCTGTGTCATTGGGTGTAGTGGATGGGATTTTTCCATGTTGAACAATTTGTGCACATTTGCCAAAGTTTCTCATATGGATTGTCTACAAGTCTGAAAAATATGTAGCTAACCAGCAATGGGCAAGTCACGTCCACAGGCGCTCATTCCGAGGAGTATGAATGGAAAACTGCGGTCAGAGGTGCGCTGCGTTCTCTTTGGCTGTTGTTTTTTTGTGTGAATCAAAAAAATGCTGGACATCTGTACAGTTCCTATTGATAAAATGTTTCGTGTTTTTTGACATTTACAAACTTTTCATAAACGGGTCCCTCTTTGCTTTCACCTTCAGTATAAACGGCAAATGCTACACTGGATTTAGGAATGTATGTGTATGTCCATGGATTTGTTAACATGCTGTTAGAGAAAATATTGCTAATCTGTGGCGGCTGCTACTTAGTTGTGAAATCTTTACTGCTTGGCATTGCCGGTTTGGTACAAATGCATATTTGTGATGTTTTCAGCCTATTATGTTAACTTCTGAATGGGGTGTGGGGGGCTCCAAGCGCCAGAAGCCCTCTCAGCACGTCACCCAGGCCTGAGTGCTTGAGTGCGTCCGGAGGTGGCCTCCCAAAGTACTTTGCAGGGGGGTCCTCTTCAAGTTTCATTACGCCACTGCTACAAACCGCTCAATAGTGCAGATCGTGACCGTGACAATTTGTACATAGGAGGTTGAAATACCAGCACCACAATCAGTGCTTCAAGGGGGTCCTGCTAAAACTGCATTTCGGATTAGCATTCGTTTCTCTTTTCTTCGCTTCATTTTAATGTCCGATTTGTTTTGCTTAAACAGTTGAGTTTTTTTTTAGTTAGCCTGTGTAACATAGCGCTTGAAAGGCTGCGCCCCTCACACTGACCTGTGTGGGTACTTACAGACTTACAGACCCAAGGGGACACCGACAGCTCTGCTACCGGTGACATCTACCTGCCTCTCTCACACAGTCTCCGCCCCTCTCTCTCTCCCTCTCTAGTTGTTCATCTCTCTTATTCACCCTGTTTCCCGCTCGTTCTCTCGCACTCCCTCTCTTTCGGTCACTCTTTCTCTCTTTCACATAGTCTTGCTCCTGCGCTACATGTGTGTCTCTCTTTCTCTCATCTTTCTTCTCTTCTGCTTTCTCTATTCCCCCTTTAACTCTTGTCTTCTTTCTCATTCTCACCACTCTCTTCATTGCTATTTCACATCTATATATCGCCCTCACTCTATCTATCTATCGCCCTCACTATCGCCCTCACTCTATCTATCTATCACCCTTCCTCTATCTATCTATCTATCTATCTCCCTCACTCTATCTATCTATCGCCCTCACTCGGCACCACCACAGCATCACTCAGGGGCACCACAACATCACTATGCTCTACCACAGCATCACTGAACGCCACAGCATCACTCGTCGCCACTACAACATCACTCAGCGCCAACAACAGCATCAATCTGTGCAACCATTCAACAACAACTGGTTCAAATATGTTCTCTAAATCTTTCAAGCTTTATTACAAATGTCACAAAAAAAGTTAATATTTCCTTGTGCTCTAATCTTTTATAGACTGGGTTATGCATAGGTTCCGCTAATCATCTGTTGGCATCTACCATGTACATATGTATGGTGTATGAAGTTTGTGAGAGTGTGAATGTGTATGATTGAGTTGGGGGTATATGTATTTATTGCACACAGTCCAGGGATAACAATAGTATTGATTGTGGTTTTTGTATAGATTTGTTTAATGATATTTATTTTTTTGTACTAGCTAAAAAAACTTTTTTGCTTTGAGAAAATGGAAAAAAAGACAAAAACATAAAGGAATGTAAAGAAATGAAAAGAAATAGAATAATGAAGTGATAAAATAAGAAAATAAAAAGATAATGAGGAAAATAACTTTTACTGTTGTGTGATTCCATATACTAATAATGAATATTCAACTCAATTCAATTCAATTCAATAGAGACTTTATTCGGTTATATTTCACACCATAAAAGTACACATATATACAATACAGTTAAAAAAAATGCAATAATTCATAGTCACATACAAGAATCATAGTACACATGGCCCATTGACAATTAGTTGTTCCAGATACGTAATTAAGTGCAGGTGGTAAGTACATCATCATTGGTCTAATCAATTCCTTAATTTGATGGTTAATTTTAGAAATTCTATAACCTGTAAGACACTATCACTATACAAAAGCTGTAAATAGAAAAAGGCAGGTTTGATTTGGTTAAAATTAAGTTTCTTTAAAAGTTCAACAAGATAACGTCTGCGGGGATATTCATAAAACTTACATAAAAACATAAAATGCAGCATATCCTGAGGAGACTTCCCGTCGCAGCCACAGGGTGCTGTAACCTTATTAAAAATGTCTGACTTCGGTCGAATTAAAAGATGATGGAAGATGTCAAATCTAAACCTAGTCAACAGGTATTTCTCATGAGAGTTAAAACTACTCATTAAATATGGCTCCATGTTTTCACATGTTTTTAACATCACATATTTCCTAATTCTTGGTTTCATAGGTTCTTCGCTTTCCCCTTGAGCCAACTTGTCCTTATAAAAGGCCTGTTTGATTGCTGTTATATCCCCCTTTACAATTCCGCTGGGATTTTCAAACAAGTTCAGGCGACCTAGCCTGAAAAAGCAAGTTTTCAGATATTTTAACCAAGGGACACGCATGTGTTTGTCCTGAGATATGAGATCTCGTACAATCAAGTGGGTTAGAGGTATGTCCTGGTTTATCCACAGTTTCACCCAGCAAGTTAGAGGCCTTAAGGAAAAAATATCACTTAGATACTGGATTCCCAGTTCTTCATGTACTGCCATGTTGGGTGTACTGGTGGGGACACAAAGTAAACGTTTTAGGAAATTGTTTTCAGCAACCTGCAGCTGTTCTCCAGCCACATATCCCAAAAGTTCACTACCATATGCAGCTGTGGCAACAGATTTGGCATTGTAAAGCTTAATCATTGCATTAATTGGCTTCTTACCCAATTTTGTCGCAATGTTAAAAACAGAAGCATTAGCCCTTGCCAGTTCACCTTTCTTTTTAGCCAGGTGGGGACCCCAGCTAAACTTGGTATCAAACAGGACACCAAGATATGAGAATGTTTCTGTGACTGGTATTGGGACATCATCCAATTTAAAAATAAAATTCTTTTTAGGTTTATGGCCAACATGCATGATGTATGATTTGGAGTTGTTGACCAATAGATTGCGGTCAGACATAAAAGTGTTAAAAGCATTTAAAAGTGCCTGGAGTCCTTTCTCCGTACTTGAAATTAAAACCGCATCGTCTGCGTATAAAAGAACTGGAATACCCCGCCTGCCAACTCTGGGACAGTCTGCCTGTACTTTCTGTAGGTGATCATCTAAATCGTTAATATACAGATTAAAAAGGAAGGGGGCAAGGATACAACCCTGACGCACTCCTTTCTTAATGTCAAAGTTACCAGTGGTGTCCCCATTTACAGAGTATCTGACATTAGCACTGGTATTACTGTGCATGTCCACCAGGAAATCAACTATCCCTGTGTCCACACCTTTCTCCCTCATGGACCTCCAGAGCCACCCCCTGTTAACACAGTCGAAGGCTGAGGAAAGGTCCATGAAGGCAAGATGGACAGTTCCCTTCTGTATAATGGTATATTTGCTCAATACAAGGAAGAGGTTAAGGCACTGAGTTATGGTGGAGCGCCCCCCATAGAAACCATACTGAGAGATCGACATGATGTTATTTTCAGTCGCCCAGCATGAAATTCTCTGTAGTAGAATTCTCCCCATAATTTTGACCATGGAGTCAATTAAGGAAATTGGCCGATAGCAGTGTGGACTGCCCTTGTCTCCTTTTTTAAATACGGGAACGATCGTTGATAGTCCCCAGGAGATAGGACAGCCCACTTTGGCAGCTGCATTAAATACTGCAGCCAGGATGGGCGCCCAGAAGTGTGGATCAGACTTATACAGGTCTGGAGGGATCCCATCAGGCCCTGGGGCTTTTCTAGCGGTGAGCCCTTCAATGGCCTCCCTAACTTCTCCATTAGTAAACCTAATAGCACCTCCCCTAGCATCAAGCAATTTCTCAGTTGTTACGGGTAACCCAGAAGAGTACAATTGTTTAAAGTGCAGTTCCCACTCTTCCTTGGTAATGCAACAGTCCAGGCCATTACCCGGATCTTCTGACAGGAATGTTTTTTTTTATTATTGTCCAAAATCTGGTACTTGATTTTAAGGTAGAGGGGTCAAGTAACTCGTTCCACGCTTCTACTCTTAATGACTCCTTATGAGACTTAAGAATGGACTTATATTCTCTACGACACAATTTGACATTATCCTGCACTCTCGGAATAGTTGCCAGTGCTAGCCTGAGGTTTCGAGCAGCTTTAGAACAATCACGATTGAACCATCTTGGCCCCTGTTTTTCCACACTCCTCTTTGATGGAACCAACATCAGTTCTGACACCTTCTCTGACAGATTTTGATAAGCAGTGAGAACCCGTCGTGGGTCTGCCCCCACCTGAGTGCAGATCACGATATCCTCAGTACATGTATCTACAATGTTTTTATACAATAAATCTGGAGTCACCATTGACCATTTGAGACGTCGCCTCCTGTCTGTGGTATCCAGCCTCCCCAAGTTACATATCTGTCTTTCATTGGTAAGCCAAGGTCCCTTCAGATGAATTGTTAGAGGGTTATGGTCACTGAATTCACTTGGGACAATATCAAACGAATCCAGAAAAGGCAGCAGTATCGTTGACAGTAACATATGATCAATAAAGGTGCCCCTCCCATGCCCCTTAAAGGTGGGAGTATCAAAACATTTAAATGGATCCCTGAGTGTCACGGCCAGGGAGAGGTCCAGGTTATCTAGGAGAGCATTGCATAGTTCCCCTGCCATTGTGTGATCCAAATGGAGTCCCTCCATACGCTCACATCTTAGATCATTAATGCATTTGTGTAGAGGGTCTCCACACAAGTGGACATTGAAATCCCCCATGATCATAAGGTTATGATTAAAATCCTTTAGAGAGGAAGTGAGAAAAGCATGCAGGACAGATACGGAGTTAAATACTGGGGTGACATTGACAGCATTATAAAAGTTCACTAAACATACTCGGCAATGTTCCCCATGTAGTACCAGACCCATCATACCAGGATCATTTGCATCAATTCTGCTGATTTTACAAGTAACAAGAATAGAAACAAAAATCACCAGTCCACCCCTAGGTCTGCCTCTTAATGATGGTGTGGTCGGAACATAGTAGGCCTTGTACCCTTCTAAAAAATGATTACAATCGACCAACCATGTCTCTTGTAGGCAGATAACCTTAAATTGCTTAATGTAGTTGACCCAATTTATGTCTGCCATTTTTGCAGCCAGCCCCGTAATATTCCACGAGATAACATTGCTACCACAGTTTTTATCCTGTGAGTTCAAAGTACTAATAATGAATAAAGATTTATGTCTAATTGTAAAGTATGTATAGACTATGAGGGAGTACAGTTAGTAGCGGAGTCACTGCTCTCCCCTGCGCAGCTCCACTGTTAGGGCACTGCCCTTGGTGCCAATGACCAACTGACTTGCTCGCAACCCTCCCCTGCGCCTTGAGACCCTCATGGGTGAGTAGTGCACTCTCAAAAACCCCTGATTGATTGATTGATTTAGATATGTTATAAACGGCCCAGTGTCCAAATACAGAGAGATTTAAAAGGGATTCTTCAGGCACCGGTAATCAGAGCAGTGTTTTTTAATGCAGACGAGGATGATGAATCTTGAGAAATCTGTGTAAATTGCAATGGTTTTTACTGAAATCTGTGCACACTGCATTGCTGGGTGCTGCACTGCAGGAAATCTGTGCACACTGCACTGCTGGGTGCTGCACTGCATTAAATCTGTGCACACTGCACTGCAAGAAATCTGTGCACACTGCACTGTTGGGTGCTACACTGCATTAAATCTGTGCACACTGCACTGCACTGCAAGAAATCTGTGAACACTGCACTGTTGGGTGCTGCACTGCAGGAAATCTGTGCACACCACACTGCTGGGTGCTGCACTGCATTAAATCTGTGCACACTGCACTGCAAGAAATCTGTGCACACTGCACTGTTGGGTGCTGCACTGCAGGAAATCTGTGCACACCGCACTGCTGGGTGCTGCACTGCAAGACATCTGTTTACACTGCACTGCTTTTTACTGCAGAGATCTGTGGGAACTGCACTGCTTCTAACTACAGTGAGAAAAGTGCAAACTGTACTGCTTTTGAGTAAACTACGAAGGGTATTTACAGCTTAAAGAACAAGCATTTACAACATTTACAAAGCAATAGGTCTCGCAGCATTAAAGTTTGAGTTATTGGCATTGTGTATGACAATGCGTTGCATAACATTTTTAGCAAACTTTCAATTGGTGAGCAGTGAGGGTGTGTGCAAGAGTATGCTGTTGCTCACAGCAGTTATTATTCACACAGCTCTGATGATGCACCTCACGAACGGGGCTGACGCAGTTATTATTCACACTGCTCTGATGATGCACCTCACGCATGGGCTCACAGCTGTTATTATTCACACAGCTCTGATGATGCAGTCCTGGGCAACATTTCAACTATGGTAACCAAAGGCTGGACCTAGAACTATATTTTGACAACAGAGGAAAAGTAGTCTTGCTACTTTCAATGCAAGCATTAACTTTGTGAACATTCTGTTCACAAACAGGCCGGTCTGCGCAGTGCCTCGTGCTAGCACTCAATCACCGGATGCCCAGTGAGGTCAGAATATGCCCCCCCTGCACCGCCCTCCCATTTTCCATTTCACCCGCAGCAGCATGCTACCCTTCCTGATCTATATGCCACGGATTTGATGATTCTGTCTTGCTGTGACCGTGAAGACCCGCTGGCCATCCAAGACTCCCCTAATAGGGAATGGTGGACTGCTATACCCCCATTGTTACCTTCGGTCCATTCCCCACAGAAAAAGTGGAGCGGTGACAGCACACCTATATGGCAAGCACGGGAGGATGAAAATATGGAAGGTGCCTTTAACTGGGTGTTCAAGTATGGAGAGGACTCGCCCCCACCTGACATCAGTGCAGCTTCATTGGATAAAGCAGAGGAAGTACAACCAACAGTGTGCATCGTCACCAGAGAGGAATCGAAAGCGAGAGACGGAGTTCGACCGGCGTTTGCAGAGAAGTGGCGAAGGCGGGAAGCAGAGGACTGCGGTGAAGAAAGAACACGTCATGCCTGCAGTAGGGCTAAACCCACTAAATTAAATAATGCTTACAGACAAAATAAAACATCACCGTGCACCAACAGAAGTCCTGGTGGGAGATTTCAAATGAAGACAAGGCGGTACTAAGGAGGGACTAACAAGGCGAATAATGATTCAGAAGCCAGCATTTAAAAAGGAGGACAAGCCAATTAAAAATATGGGTGGAGAGTGGGAGGAGCTTCAAACCCCCAACTCAATCCAGCATGCCTCGCAGAGCAATGCATGCGCTGCTCAGGCTCGACCTATAGAGCCTTAAGGAAAATTTTAGGTTGAAAAGCATGCAATCCATAGTGACAACCTATGTACATTTAAAGGATCTAAAAGACTATGCTTCAATTTATTACAAAGACATGACCCATACTAAACCTGGAGCTCCACCGCTCAGATACACAGGAGTCCAAATCTACCCTGTCAGCAGATCTACACGATGCTTTATTGCCTTGTATTGCAACAGGGATCAGCAGGGACCCCATAGTCTCCGGGAAGAACATTTGGAGAGCCAATGGAGACTACCAAGCACAGTTTACGTACCAATCAATGAAACAAGATATGCTTTAACTGCTAGGTCAGAAAAGATACAAATAAAGTACAAATACTAAATACAAACATGTTTTTGTCTCCAATCCCCAGGCACTTCGATTTAGGATATCGGAATGTAGATACACAGGAGAAAGTGGCTTAAGGAGGCGGCTATGGGCGCAACTGCGTAAGGATGCTACAGGATGCTGCCCTTTTAAATGTCATGCCAAAAAAGGCCATAGTAGAACACACAAAATTAACAATTACAATCACCACTTAAATGTTACCAAATACGGTCCTAAGAAGAAAAGTGGAAGCAGGGGTCCATTAATCTCAGTGTCCTGAACCAGAAAAGTGGAAACAAAATCTCTATGGTACAAGCCCCTTTACAAACACATTGTGAGACTGATGCTGAACCTAATATGTCAGACTAGACAAGAGGGTCCCACAATGAATAAAGGAAAGAGTGTACGGTGCTTTCACTTTTTCAAATCGTGCTAGCAAAATCCAGCTGAGCCGCCCACAAACAGAAAATAAATGAAAATGCAGACAAGGAGCTGAGCTGCCCTAAATGCAAGAGGCCACGATCTCGCCTTTAAATCCAGCTGAGCCGCCCACGAATAGAAAATAAATGAAAATGCAGACAAGGAGCTGAGCTGCCCTAAATGCAAGAGGCCACGATCTCGCCTTTACAACTAGACCGCTAGCAGAAGCGGATACAATGTCTGAGTTCGATCGACTGCTCTTTATTATAAAATACTGCACCATTAAATGTGGTCACAGAGTAGCACGAGCCCAGACAGAAAATACCATTACCAGGCAGAATGAAGGTACACAGCGCCATACCACAGAAACTGCATCTTAAGCCCTCTAGGGGCATACAGGGCAGGGCATCAAGTGCTGGATAATGGCCAAAACCCTCATAATTGAGTTCTTTGCTGTAAGATGAAAAGGGGAATCAATTAGGCATGCCGTTAAAATGAGAAATGCGCGAAACACAAATGAATTACATTACGAGCATGCCTGTGTTTCAGGCACTTACTTGCAAGGCTGAAAGGAGACCCCGTGATAAGATACGAAAGCAGAGCGACAGAGCTGCTGAACAGGAGAGCGAGCCCTTTTTAAAATGGCCAATGACTGCAATATGTGCGCGCGCACTCGAAAACGAAACCTAGCCTGGGGGGCGGGACTTCCGTCTTGTGCGCGAAGCCTGCGCCCACGGAGTTCCTGGACCGAGGAGCAGTGGTGACGCGGGGCTCCCATGCCCGAGGGAGAGCCCCGCGGAGGCAACAGAACACCGGATTGGCGGTAAGTGGGCCTTAGTGGGGGGAGGGGCGCTCGTGTGTGTGCGTGCGTGTGTGTGTGTATGTGTGCGACGGCAGGGGTGTCTTTGTATGTGTGCGTGTATGTGCGCTCCTGTGTGTGTCTCTGTGTGCGATGGCGGGGGGGTGGGGGGAGTGTCCTGTGTGTGTCTCTGTGTGTGACGGCGGGGGGTGGGGGGGAGTGTCTCTGTGTGCGTGCGTGTATGTGCGCTCGTGTGTGTGTGCGCATGCGTGCAGGGGGAGGTGTGCCTGTGTATGTTTGCGCTTCCCAGGAGATGGCCACGGCGAGTGCGTTCGCGTGCGCATGGCCTGCGCCGATCGCCTTTTTGGAGATGCGCGCGGCCAGGTGCTGTCTCTTGGGAAGCAGACCCAGCAACAATAGATCTCTGGCGAGACAGCGCTTACGCGCTGTTCAACGCCACGAGACCTCAAAAATGAAAGCACACTGCACTGCTTTTTACCACAGTACTGGAACAAAGTCTGCTGCCCCGTCCAGCTATACACGTTTCTTAAGTACACATGTCCAAGTGTGTGTGCATGCATGAGTGTCTGCATGCTCCACTTGTCTTCTTAAGACTGTAGGAAGGATGGTGTGTGCCCTTTCAGCTTTCAGAAGTCTCTGTGCATTACTGCACAAGCTGGTGGATTTCCTGTAGATCGTGATTTGTCTATTAGATACCCCAAAGCTTGTCTGTCCTCTTGTTTAGGGCTTCCCACCTGAGGATTAACTTACCCTGTTGGTGGTGAGACACATCCATATCCTTTCCATTGCAGGAGCAAGGTTCCCTCAATTTAGTCAAGGATTTGGAATGTTATAAAATATCTATTTGTCCTTGGGATGTGATGCTTTAGTAATCTACTCGTCTCATTTATAAATTCACGTGTCCCGTTTGGATTTATGCAGTAAGGTGACAAGCTGTGACAGTACTCTTGTGTCAGGACTCCGAAAATAGGCTCTCTGATTATGTTACGTCTTAACAAGTGTATGAGTGAGACTTTTTACAGGGTGTGCATAAATGAAGTGTAGGTAAAGTGAATTTCCAAAGCCACCTCCTCTCCCCAAAGGAGAGGGTTGCTTCCCACCCCCTCCCCCATACCACCCAGCACTGCTGTAAGGCATATGGCACAGCATCCTGCTCTGCTGTGCAACATCTTTAAAAACCATAACAAACCAAAGAGCTTCCGCTGAGCTATTTAGATGTGTTAATGTTTTTAAAGAAGTTGCACAATAGAAAGGGATGCTGTACAACACGGCAAAAAAAGAATCAAAGTAAGCGGCATGACGCGGCCAATGCTGCCGCACCATAGCACTTTCTTTTCATTTGCTTTGAGCCATGTTGCACAGCAGCCCACGTTCTTGTGCAACACCTTTAAAAAACTTGGAATATGCCGATCACTCTTGCATAGGCGAAACCTATTGACTTTGCCAATGCTTGTTCTATACTGACATGCATATATTTTACTGAATGATTGATTGATTGATTACTCACAGAATTGTATTTTTTTTTAAGTTTTGAAAGAAACTTTATTGAAAGAAAGATTGCCTCAAATAAGGACACAAAATCAGCAATATGGAATACAAGCAATCAATATAAAAAGGAGCAGAAAATACAATATAGAAAGGGGAAAGAGGAGAGGAAAGAGAGAAAAAGAAAGGAGAAAAAGAAAAAGAAAGAAAGGGAAGGGAAAAGACAGGGATAGGAAAAAGTAAAGAACAAGTCATAAATGAAGAGCATCAGAGGCATAAAATATTAGAAGCAGGAAACATGGGAGACTTCTACATAAAAGTATTGCAAAATAAGAGGACGGCAATCTGTTCATAAAAAGGAAAAAGGCATCACAGGCAAATCATTGGGGTTTAGGAACTTCTTCATGGGAAGGGGTGTGCAAAGGATTGAGCAGATATATCTAAAAAAGTAGTAACTGGTAACCATAGTAAATCACGTTTGATAGCAAGTTGAATTACAGAATTGTATTTAAAGTTGCACAGCAGTTTAGGAAAACATTTTCTCTCAAAGTACACATTTTTTATGTATGTTTTTTTTTAAAGTGAACAATTACCAACCCTCCTTTCATGCTTATGGATGTATTTCCATATAGTCAGGGAACTTCTCGAAGAATTAGAAAAAATATAGAAACATGTGTACACGTTTTAATACTGGACCCACTGTACTTCTTTTAAGCGCTTACACTGGAAACTAATGCTTTGGTTTTAATTATTCATATATGCAAATTTAAAGAACTTATTCATATAAACTCATCCTCTAGTGGCAGACATTCTTTCACAGATCTGTAAACTGGCCTCTAAAAGGTTTGTGCTGGTGTGGGTCAGACCTTCTTCTTCAGTTGAGAAAATAAACATGAAAACCTGTTGCCCTTTGACCCCACAATAACATGTCCTGTGCATCGGGCTGTAGGGGTTCCGCACCTTGCCCCCTTTTCCAAACATCAGAATTCCATGGCTTGACTGGTCTAACTCCAATAAACAAGCCCACCTAGACTACGTTGGTGTGCTCTTACAGCTTCTAATCTATGCTATCGAGCCGGGCAATCTTAGCTTAAAAACACCTTTCTTGCTATGGGCCAGAGATAGCTCTGTTCACTATTGAAACAAATAACAGGTTAAAGCCCTTTCATCCATGAAGCGAACGGAAACATTGTCGAGCAGGAACTACGCAGGTTGCATGACAGACAGCTTCAGTGGTGAGACATTTCCCACCTTTCTTGTCCCTTGGCCGGATCAGTGAGACTACGATTTATTGAAATTCGCTTTCTATGTCCTCCCTTAATGGAGTTTAGACCACCATGGCCGACTCTTAAAGATCGCTCAAAGCAATGTAGATTGTGCAACTGCAAACTCGAATCTCTGCTGCGTATCGTTTGTATTTTCCTTGCGCTCGTACATAAGCAACAAAGATGGCTAAGACTGCTCTTTGTAGCAAGCATTGGCAAAGCCAAAAGGTCTGGCCTAAATAGGAGCTATTGGCTTTGGCAATGCATCTTTGTGATGGTGTGCACCAGTGTGGCAGCTGTTCAGGTTGTCTAAAAGTTAGTGCTGTGGGATTGTCGTAGTGTGGAGAGAAGGATCACAGTGTCGTAGAGTGGAGTGGGGGCAAGAGTGCCTGTTCTGTTGTGTAACGCAGCTGAGATAGTAAAGACCCTTGGGGCCTGTGGCACGCTTTGGATCATTTGCTGGTGGGTTTCACACCATGAATTAATTTGATTTTACATTGTTGTGCTGTTCCTATGGCATTTTGTGTGTGTTCGAAAAGCAGTGCTAAGCATGTGGGCCTTTGTAAAAGCTGTGTTGGGACTATGTACTTGCCGGGCATGTGTGTGAGTCGCAGAAGGCCCTTTATCTTTGTGTTATGTGCACCACACCCTGTTGTGGTGCAATCTCCATCTTGTGTAAACAATGAGCGCACCTCAGTATTGTTCTATTAAATGTGACCACGAATTGTTCAAGTGATGTTGCAAAGCGTGAGGAGGAGGAGAGACCTATGGAAAGTCAAGGGAATTACAGGGTTCAAAAATCTTGTTTGCAGGGTTTGTGCTTGAAAAGGAATGTTGACAGCTGGGCTACGCATGTGAGGAGCAGGTGAATAAATGTAAGAACCGGACCTAACTTTATGGTTGAAATCGTAGAGGGGACCCGAGGTGTAGGAGGTCAGGGCCGAGCCATTTAACTTAAGACGTTTTTTAAGAGAGGGTGCCGGGTGATGGGCATGGTCCTGGAGTGAAAGGATACTAACAGTCTTTGGAGCACTGTGAGAAGTTGGCCTGGTATATGATGTCCACTATTCTAGTGGGCACCTTGCAACAGTCCAAACGACCCCTATTGATGGTAGATTTAGACAACCTTTATAGAAAGCTATCCTAGTGGTAGCTGTGGAGAGCAGCCTTCAGGCTAAGTCTTGGAGGAATGTAAAGCAGCTTGTTTACCATTCTATAATCTCTTGAATGACCAAATGAAAAGAAGAACCACACCAGGTATATATATAAAATATATGTATTTATTCTAAACACACCCCTCTAGTCTCTTCTTGAGGCTAGAGGCAAAAGTACAATACAAGAACTTAAATAGCACACAGTAAATTAGCACAGTATACGTTTTGCCCTAGGGGCCTTACAAACTATATACTAAGAAAGTGGTATGAGTACCGCTGTGAATAGAGACAAGGCCTAGGGCATATAGAACCGCTGGGGCAACCAGGAACCACCCAAGGTAGGGACACAGGAGACCCACGGGGGATGTGTGCAGTGTCTAAACACAGCGGCGAATCACCATTGACTTCTACGATAAAGTTTAAAGTTTAAGGACACTTAGGAGTGGACTACGGTAAAACCCCTTCAGTACTGGACACTTCGAGAGTCAAGACCCACGGGGGCACCGAAGTACTCGTGTTACCTCACCCAGGGAAGCCGGGTGCATAGATGTCTTTTCGTGTCGGGTTTCGTCGTCGATTCCAATGAAGAGCTCAAAAGAAGTGCTGCAAGCGACCAGGAGAAAAGTGTCCGGATGGATCGAAGGGTGGATCGGAGATCTGAAGAGCCTGAAAGCAGAGGGGACAGAGTCTGGGTCACTAGCTACTGACCTGGATGGTAACAAGAAGATGCCAGCCGATGTCGGGTGCTTTCAAGTGATGTAGGTGAAGCTTGACTCTTCAGCCACGAGGTCCGGGAGGCATCGATGACAACCAGGAGCTGGATTTGAGCTATCCCACGTTGGATGTCGAGTGCTGCAGTGTCGGTATCCGGATTGGACCCAACAAGCCTTGGTAACAGCAACCCACGCAAGATGGAAAGATTGGCTTTGGAGCAGACCAGCAAGGTCTGAGGGACTCACCCTTTGGAGGGCCGTCAGGGCCCTTCTGGAGCAACCAGGAAAGTCCCAAGAAATAAAGGATCTACCTTTGTGGGGACCCACCAGTCAATGGACTAGGGATCGCGAAGGAGCCTCGAACAGGAATGCTGTAAGTGTTGTAATTTATAAGTGATTAGGTTAAGCATTAGCAGAAGACATCTTGTATTTAGAGACTATCTTGTCTGTTTTGTGGAATCCATTTTGTATTTCCATCGGCCATTTTGTTTGCCATGTGCTCGCCTTGTGCTCTGTCCTACCTTTCTGTTAACTGCTCATGAATTCTGCCTAGAGACAGATTATATTTAGCTTCTGCCAATCCACGCATGCTCAGTTGAGCTTGCAGCTGTCCCTAGCATGTAACTGTCAAGATGTGTTTACTCCAACTAGCTAACTGTTAGCTCCTCCCACTTGTCAACTGTGCATTTTCTGTATGACCTTGTATGTACCTAAGAACAGCAGTCCACACTTGTGCCGCCTTCATTTGAGCCCCTGTGTGGGTATAAAAGGACCCAGCTCCTTCAAGTCAGTGTGATACCTCATACACTACCAAAGGGTATGAGTCTAGCCCTATCACACCAACATCTATAATTATATTCAGTTAGGTTAATATCATATTACAAATTAGGCACAGTTGTTACATCAAGAATATTTTTTTTATAGTATCTTTATCCAAGTCCAGCCAATACGTGTTTCGTCGTATGGGTTCAAAACCCACGACTTCCTCAGGGCTGGGAAAGAAAACATACAAAAAACATCATGTAGCCCCGCAATACATCAGGCATTATGACAAGTTAGATGCAGTAAATCACATTCATGCATTGGTGACATCCTCAGCTGAGGTGAATCTCATATTCAAATCCCACCACCAATGAAGGTAGTGTAGGTATATATAAAGGGTGAGCAAAAGACGAGGATAGAGTTCCCCTAAAGAGTAAAATTGTTATTAGAACAGGTTGAGGTTAGAGCCACACATCAAGATTTCTCACGAAGAAGTTACCCTAGTGCAAGTTTGGCTCACAACCACGTCAAGTGACAGCATCCAGAAACGACCAGTATGCCATATCAGTGAGACAACACCCCAAGTGTCTATTTCCACAATAACATACTGAGCAGCAAGCTCAGGCCAACCTAGTGTTGCTCCGTATCTCTCTATGCCTAAAGAGGGTAGCTCGATTAAATCATCCGTACAAATCAAATCTAGAACACAGTCATTATTCCATATACCAAGACTTCAAACATACCTTCTGGTTGGTTATAATTCCAACCCAACCTTAGAGTGGCTGGGTATACACTCCTGTTCTGTGCACAATTTTATATCGAATTTCTGCCTAAAAATTTTTTTGAAAAGCTATCAGATTGATAGGCAGCTTAATGTTGCCCAAATACCCATTATCATTGTATTATTCTATCAGTCTCTCTTAGATTATCTCATGTGCTCATATGGTTGTGCTAGATTGCAACCGTCTAGCAATCAAGACGAACAACCTAGTTCAATCGTTCTTAAAATTTAAGCACGCTTACCCCAAGTAATGTGCCTGATATCTCTGTGATTTATCCACCAGTATTGTCCCAAGGTCTATAATATCCGTGCTTCGTATTCGACTAATATTATAGTCCAAATGTGGATGTTGAAATGTCGGTTAAAATCCGGCGGAGATATGGAGAAAAAGGGGGAGGGAGTAAAACACAAGGATACAAATTAATATCCATGCCAAAATGAATCTGCATGTCATGTAGCAACCTTTCGGTAACCAAAACTGCTCCTAACCTGAGTACGGCATTCTTCAATAATCCAACAGCGTTCACCTGCAGCTCCGCGAGTCCAAACACCTCACGGATACCGGAAGCCCCCTTTGTGGGTATTATTATCCCATTCACGCTAGACCGTCAAACCCGAAAATGTGGGTAATATTGTCCGCCATCTTGGGTGAGGTAGTCGCTTCTTGTTTACGTATCTTCATTATATGAAATGCTAAAGTGTGGGTTCACTAATATTTCTTGGAATTACTATGTTCCCAGTTGATTAAGTTATTATGAAGACTATATTGTCTCAGTCCCTGCGCACATAAAGTGGATAATCATCTAACGTGCATAATTCATTATGCTCTCATTGATTGGGCTTGAAAGGATAGAAATAAGGAAGTAGAAAAGTACATGTAGCGTGCGCTAGGAGCAGAGGATTATACTTGTACTCCTGGCAAACAAATATAGTGCAACAAGTATCAATTTTCCAAGCATGAACTTTTACGAAATACATATTAGTACATGAAAGATAATGATTGCTCAACAATAATTATAACATATGTGGGGTAATACCATGGAATAACCGTGTAGTCCACCATATATAACAGCAATCAATATATACAAGAAATACGTCTTGTAACATATTGTAATGTATGAGTATACAGAATTGGTGGGTTAATACTGTTCTGACGGCATGATCTATAGCATTTTGCAGTCTTTAAGTCATAGTCACGTACCAGTCAGTTTAATCATGTGTGCAGTATACTACATTATTCCCCCAAAAAGTAATGTAGCTCATGGTCGGAGTTCATCCCTCGTTCTACTGCCTATATTTTAAGTAACCTTGTAGCCTCTCTGTGTCTTAGATTTAGTTCTTGGTTACCACCCTTGGAGTCCCTCTTGATCTGATCTATGCCACAGAATTGAATTGACTTGTTAGTATTTTGTGCGGGACAGGAATAACATGTGAGGCAGTCACGTATCTTGTGTCATTGTGTCTTATTGCCCTAACATGTTCATACATTCTCTCTTTCAGACTTCTGATTGTGCTGCCGATGTAAAAGCTACCACATTTGCATTTAATCATGTAGATTACATAGCTGCTATTACAATGAATTATCTGTCTAATCTTGAACTCCTTTCCCATGAGGTTGTGAAATGACTTGGTTTTATTACCGAAGGGTGTTGTGTGAATGTAGTTCCACCGCATGAGGTTTAATAAATACTTTGTTTTCTATTCCAGTTTCTGTGCCAACTTCTATTCTATAGTCTGAGGACTCTGTGCAGAGAAGGGAGAACCCCTAGCACTGGTAGGCCTTGCTGATGCCCACTACTACAAAAGCAGGCCCACGGAACACTCGTGGAGTGTAGGCCCACAATCTTCGATGCAAAAGGTGCTCAGGGCTTGGACTACAAGTAGCCTAATGCACAACTTCGGGAAAGCTCTGGAAGTAGATGCAGCAGCAAATATGCAGGATGTCCAGGAGATCCGGTCCCACGTCTCTCGTGATAGCTACAGGTCTCAGCTTTGCTGGGGACTCGTGTCAGCCTCGGAGATATCCGGAAGTCCATGTCATGTGTCGCAGATTCTTTGGGATCCGGCGGGATCCTCGAAAATGCAGACCAGCATGATGCTTCTTTGGTGCCTGTTTGAACAGGGGAGTCACTCCTTGACCCCAAGGGAGATTTCTTTCGTCTTCCAGTCGATATGGAATGTTGAAGGTCCAAGATTTCTGTTTCAGAGTTTTGTGACTGTGTCCCGATACTTATACCAAGTTAAGGGGTTGGACTAACTCTAGGGTCCCACCTATGGGTGACCCGGGGAGGGGGTGGTTACACCCCTTCCCCTTTGTCCAGTTTTGCTCCATAGCTGGGGCTGAGAGCCCCAGCAACTGGTTTAACTGGAAAATGCACGGGGTCACCTTGTGTGCCCCCGGCAGTGTCTGAAAAGCATTCACTGAATGCAAGTCACCCTGCCCCAATACACTAAAGCCTGTCTGGGGAGGTGCTGACACCTCCCTGAACAGGAAACCTATTGTCCAGGCCTCCCCTACCGGAGTTGCAATTAGCAGCAGGAGGGGAGACTTGTGTCTGTGGCAGCAGCATCCATTTTGTGATGCTGGGGCTCTTTTAAACATTTACCGGGTAAGTAAGTGTGTACATGTCCACTCCCTCTAGATGGGTGGAATTCTTCCCCTGCCGCCAGAACTGGCGGGTGTAGGATTCCAAAGTGTTTGATACCAAACACGACATGTTTTGATGCAGCCATTCCAAAGTTAGCTTTACCGCGAGGTTATAATGCACTTAAGAGTATATGGTATGGCCTCATCATAGAACAGCTATAAGGAAGGCATTCCTAAAGCTGCAAATGGGTTCAGCTCATGCTAGGGCACCCTCTCACACAAAACCCAGCACTATGCCTTCAGGATTGTCAAGGCCTGCCATAGGAGTGACTTATAGGTTTATATGTGTCTATATATAGAGGTAGATATAGGTATACTATATCTAAGTAAGGGGTGCTTACACCACCACCTTACCCAGGCTGCAAGTGCAGACCTGTGGTGCCATTTTGGAAGGCTTGCCAGGGGTGGCATAATACATGCTTCAGCCCCTGGTAGGCCTCTGGGGTTTCTATGCCCTTAGTACCTAGTGTACCATATACTAGGGACTCACAAGGGTAACCCAGTAACCAATCTGGAGTGTACCTAATGTACATGCAATGAATTTAGAGAGGAAAGCAGATAGGCTGGGGCCCTGAATAGCAGGAGCCCAGCCAACTAAGTCAAAAACCATCAAAACACCAGGCAAAAAGTGGGGGCAACCATGCAGTCGGATTCCACCTACCTACAGGCACCATCATTGCACTCGCCGCATAGAAGCACCACAGCTTTTAACTCGTAGGCAGCCAGGCTGGTGTGCTATCTCAACCAGCATTAAAGTTAGAGGTGGGACAACTAAACAGACTGTAGCTCAGTGAATGCCGGCAAACTAAAAATAACTGAAAAACCTTTGAGAAAAGTAATACCAGACAGTAAATAAAATCAATAAACTGCTGCTCTACAGCATAATGTGGGAGTTATTGATTTATTTAAAGTTTTACATAGCGTGAACATGACACAAGACAGTATCAGAGCGCTTTACAAATTATCAGGGTGAGAGAAAGAGGCAAGGCCGACAATAATAAACAATACTAACAATCACAGTAACAATACAGGAAGTAGCAGAATCCAAGCGGGGGAAGAACTCCTATTAGTCCAAAATAGCGCTACATAAACGATTAGGGTGAGCAAAACCAGTGGTGGCTGCCAAGAATGGCGATTGGAGGGACGGGCACATGAGTGGGGAAATAAAATAAATACAATACATAAATTACATTTTTTTTAAAACAACTGCTTGCGCAGGCGGGTCCTTCTTGCACCGGTCCTCTTCTTTTCCGACGTCACATCCAGGGCCCCAAGTAACCTAGTTATCCAATCCATGCACTGCTTTCAGCATAAGAAAAGCTCCAGGATTGGAGGGAGCGGTGTGTCTTGGGGCTCCAGAAGACAGTAAAGGTGTGTTCAGACTCTCAACCCATCTCTCTAAGACGGCTGAGTTGAGAGGTTAAAATGCGTATTTTAGGCTGCCCGTCACAAGACGGCCATCCAAAGAGACATGCGCACTATAAACTGGTGCACTGGAAGCCCACCACTGCTGCCGCTCGCAGGCCCCACCCCTTCCTGAGTCAGGACGGGGGGACGAAAAATTAAATGTTAATGAATTAGCCTCATTATCATTGTATTTTTATTCTCTGGGGGTTTTCTGGGGTGCATTTAAGTGGGGTGATGCTCCTTCTCTCTAATGGAGGATCCGCCCGTGAGTCAGCTAAAGCTAGAATTTGTTCATCAGTAGCTCTTTCACGTATCTTTTGATAGATGTAGGTGAAGAGTTAACTCGGATTTCAGATGGTAGGAAATTCCAGATTCTCGAGGCAGTGCCAGAGTAGGCTCGATTGTAAGTTTTCTTCTTGAATTTCTGCAGTTTCAACAGTAAAGACGTGGTGCTTCTTGAGGTTCTAGAGCCACCAGGCAGCTCCAGTTTTTGTGCAATGTACCTCGGGGTGTTGGAGTGTATGGCTTTGTGTGTCATGCAGGCAATTTAAGAATTAATTTGTGCCTCGTAAGAGATCCAGTTTAGTGATTTCAAATAAGGTGTGATGTGGTTATTACATTAGGATCCAGTAATAAGCCTTGCAGCTGAGTTAAAGGAGGCCCTAAGGGGGGGCGAACTTTGACCTAGGAATGCTGCAAAGGGTTCAATTTCCATAATCCAGCCTGGAAAACACTAGTGCTTGAAAAACTGACTTGAAGTCATCGAGGGGGGGAGAATTTGATTTTCCCTCCGATACCCATTTGGAAGTAAGCCCGATCCTGCTTTCCAGTAAGTCATGGAGGCTGTCATGTTTGACCGTATCAAATGATGATGAGAGGTCAAGGACTCATTTTTATCAAGCATTTGTAACACGTCGTCAACGATGTGAGTCAGGGCTGATAAAGTGCTGTGTCACTGAAGATAGCCGGAAAGGTATTGGTTTAAGAGTTGGAATTGGTCTATGTGATTGCATATCTGGGTGTGGACACATTTCTAGAGAAACTTTGAAAGAGTCGGGATGCTAGAGATAGGGCGGAAGTTATTTAGATCAGTGTGGTCTGCTGTGGGTTTTTTAAGAATGGTGGTTATCTGTCCAGACTTGAGGCAGTCTGGTATAGTGCCTTGAATTAATGAATCATTTACTATTTTGGTTCAGAGTGGGAGAAGAGAAATTTTAATCTCAATGAAGAGATTTGAAGGAAGCGGATCGCTGAAGTGGTTTGAAGGTTTAAGTGTTGACAGGATTTTTAGTATGGTAATTTCATCAAAGGATTTGAATGAACACCACGGGGCAATATTTTTTGGTGGGGTGCAGGATGCTCAAGCCACATGGGTGGTTGGGGGCTGATGTGTGAAGGCGCCGAGAGGAGATCCAATGAAGTCTTTAAGTCACTTTCAATTTTTTTTCGTCTTTCCCAGGAAGAAGGCGGCAAGTTCTTAGCGGTTAGGCTGCAAATTAAACCCAGAAAGCAGGTTTGGGGCTGCCTGATATACTGCAATTTAACAAGTTCAAACTGTTTTTTAGGTCTATTCCTGGCATTGTTTAGCAGTTTCCTAAAGAAGTTTGCTTTTGAGCTATGTATACGCTTGTTGTTAATGCTGCTTACATATCTCAAGTGCTGGAGGTGTTCGAGCGAGGAGGAGAATTTCCATGACCCTTCACTCAATCTTAGATTGCATCTTTTAGCGTTTAGATTACCATTGTAGGAAGGCTCGGAGTCTTTGGTGGATACTCTTTTTAGTTGGAGGGGTACCAGAGAGTCTAGAATGTCATTGATTTAGTGTAATGATCAGTAAGGTCCTGGACATCTGACATGTCCTGGGAGGAGGGGGGGGTTAGGATGTAATTGCTGATAGATGTCAGTTCATTCAGGTTTATGTTTCATTCAGGTTTATGTTTCGAGGGTTCCTTTTCCAGTGTCTGTTTTTTTTATTTGAACGTTTTTTGAGGACACTGATTCAGTGATTTTTTATTTTTTTAAAGCAATTTTTATTGATTTTCAACACCTGTGGTAAATAAATAAATAATACCTCTATTTTTGACTAGATATACAATAACAGATAGCTCAATAAATAAGAGTCAAGATTCGAGGTAGTCGGAGTTTGCAGGTTTAATACAGCATAAAGGACAGGAACAGGACAACCTGCACGGGAATAGGATGGCAGCGCTGCACGGGGCAGGGACAAAGGAATGGGGGTAACTTTTTAATAACAGTGCACAAGTATATATACTTAAACAAAATACATGGTATTCAATACAATAGGCGTAGCAGTGGGCAGGGCCTGTAGCAGTCGCGAAAGATAAGGCAGAAAGTAGGTGTAACAAGAGGCGTGAACAGGGCGTATACATAGACATGTGATGTAAACGTAACGGAATATGTCACAAATGGGGCGGAAACATGGAGGGGGCTACCGAAGGAGCCGGGACCTCTAACCTAGTGGTGCGCGCAAGCTGGCAATGACGTGTTACTAGGGAGAAGCTGGGGGCTATGACTTCTGAGCTAGAAGGAGAGACGAAAGTCTGGAGAGTCAGAGCGACATGTACCTAAACACTATCTAGTATCTGATGTTTAGAGAACATGTTGATAGAATCCAAAAGTTATCAGGGCAAAGGCTAACAGACACTAAGACTGGTGCATGCATTATTCTACATGTAGTGTGTGTTGAGGAATATTAAATGACCATAAATACAGTATTTCTCTTACACGGAGACGTAAAGGCTAGACGATGACTGAAACTATTGATGCGATTCAGTAGCTTAGGAATGCAGAGAAGGAGAGCTGGACTGATAACTAGAATCATAACATACTCTTGGCAGACCGGCAGGCAGAGCCAGGCCGAGCCGGGCACTGTGAGGCAGGAAGTAAGTGAAGGGTCAGGGATACAGGTGGGGGCTGTATCGCTCCTCAGCGAGGATTCAGGAGACAGGAGCTGAATCTGAGTCCGGGCCCTTTTGAGGCCTAGAAACGGGGATTTTTACAATGAAATAACGTGCACACTGTGAAACGTGGCAACATAACTTTACATAGGCCTGATGCTCGTTGTATTCACGAAAACTAGGAACTGGCATACTAGAGATGGACACAGCTGTAATTGCGTCTTTAATCGATCATAGGGAATACATATGCATATTAATCATGCACATATAGCATAAGATGGGGAACACGTAGGGACACAGAACATGGCAAAATTTACTTTTCCACATTCCCTCCTTGTCACTACGTTTCCATCAGGAAACATCAATATTCATGATACCATCTATCATTTCATACAGTATCATTTGCTCGTCTCGAATTGCCTTGGAACGGGACTTAGGACGGGACTTGGGACTAGGAATACAAGAGGTAGCACAAATGCCGCAAATCGCAGGGCCACATTGTATACAGAGGCAGCAACTGAATATGATCGCTACTGCAATACCTAGAAAGGACAATACTTTCCATCCCCAGGCAGAAATTATACTCCAAAACCAACCGGACCATGTCCAGGTGCCTGGATTCTGGTGTAACTGATGGGCAATTTTATGAAGTCTGGTTATAGCTGAATAAACAGACGGCGCGTTATTAGGAATGAAAATGCAGCAACTAGATCCGATGACTCTACATGCTCCTCCTCTATCGGCCAGTATGACGTCAAGAACGAGACGATTTTGGAGCACGACAAATCTCATAGCAGATTGCTCTTCGGTTAAGTTACCTAGGGCAGAGGCAGTCTCATTCACTACTGCTTCAAGGGTTCTGGTTAACCTACGGATTAACTTACTATTCTGGATAGGTCCTATAAAGAAGAAGAAACCTCTATTGAAGTCTGTATACTGTTCTAGAGCAGTTTCAGTTTGATCGACAATCGGGGACTCGATCTCCCTTCTATGTCTAATGTGTACTAGATGTGTATTTCTATGATAATCAGATGGGGCTAGAAAAACTGGTGGCAGTAGGAAGGCAATGTAACATGTTCCATCCCAATCGAGGGGCAGACGAACATATGCGGTCTGACCACAAACAAAATAAGAATGACGTGAAGCTTTGAAAATAGATTTCCCACTGTCACTATACTTGACAATAGTAGTACAATCACTATGTCCTACATGTGCGGAACCATTATTTCGGACACATAATTCGCCTTTGACTGGTAGTACTGAAATAGCAGGTAAGTCTGGAGTAGGATCAGACTGAACATTCAGAACCATGAAATTCGAAGAATAATTACCCAAATTATAAACTTCATTTTCTAGATCTAACCCTGTTCTGTGGGGAAGACCTTGCTTGTCTGGAAAACATGTACTATTCAGAAGGGACATATCATTTGAAGATGACGTTAACGTGGACCAGGCTCCACATGAACCATTATGAGAAAACGGATAAGGAAACAGTGGCAGAACTCCCTTCGGTGTCGGGAAAGGGGGGAGTCGACCACACACCCAACAATTAGTGGCATTGCTGGTCTGGTGTGAATAATGTAACATACGGATAAATGTATTGTTGCGCATAGCAAGACGATAGGATAGTTCGTGAGGAGGCAGATCACTAAACGTATGCTCTACTGTAGCATTAGAAAACATATTGACATGAGAAATTGGAAAACATAAATGAAAGGCATAACTTGTGCAGGTAATCAATAAACTTAAAAACAATATAAAACTTAGAAAAACGATACATCGGATAGAGTTTTGACTAACTCTCTCACTATGGGGGTCTATCTCATACATGTCAGATACCTGTCTAACCGTTTCACCCAGGGGGACTTAGACAATTAAACTGGCTGACTTATTTTACTAGACCGAAGCTTACTTTTATACTCCTGCTGTGGAGTTATCTCTAACAGGGAACCCTTTGAATCAGAGTCATTAGCGGGACAGTCCTTGATAATAGTATCTTGGCAGTCTTTAAAATCTTGACAATCCTTGGAAATGTTCTTGGAAACAGTTTTTAGTCGGAGTCCGTGAAATTTCTTGACATGCGACAGGTGCACCCACCCCTTCCTGCCTTCCAACTTGACGGCAGTGCGGGTGGTCAAAAGGACTAACTTCGGTTCCTTCCAGCGAGGCTCCAGCGGACTTGAACGATCGAAATTCCGGACAAGCACTAGACTTCCTGGAACGATTTCATGCGGTTTCACCTCGGTATTGTCTGGAAATGCGGCGGCAACCTGTGAACGACAAGAGTGTAGGGCAGACATCAAGGAAGCTAGGTAATCTGTCAGCATATTACTGGATACATCTGTAATACTTCGGGGTCTAGGTGTACCCCACATATTCGGGGGGCGGCCGAATACGACCTCATAAGGGGACAGACCTGATCTGGAGTGTGCGACCATGCGCATATAGAATAGGGCGACTGGCAGGGCTACTAGCCAGTCTACACCTTTCTCTTTGCATACTTTGGCAATACGGATTTTCAGGGTTTGATTATGTCTCTCTACGAGACCTGCTGCTTCAGGATGGCGTACACAATGGAATTCCACTGGTACCCTAGTAAAAGGGAAACGTGCTTCATTAGTTCAGATGAGAATGGCTGGCCGTTATCAGAATACACGACCCTAGGGAGTCCATAGCGGGGGAAGAATTCACGAACCAACTGCTTGGCAGTGGTCGCGGCTGTATAATCTGGGACTGGATATGCCTCTGTCCACCTGGACAAAGCGCATACAACTACAAGGACATACTTGAAACCTCGACATCGCTCCATCTGAATATAATCCATCTGGAGGACTTCAAAAGGGTGGTCAGGGGGCTGGAATCCACCTTGTTCCACCGGGACACTTTTACCTGGATTGAACTGGCAACATATCATACAAGTACGGACTTTCTGCTTGGCTGCAGCTCGTAAATGCTTGTTAAACCAAATGTTCTGGATACTGTCTAACATGGCTTTTTCTCCTAAGTGTGCTGGACTATGTGCGGTATTGATAATTACTTGAACCATTGAGTCGGGGAGAAACCATGTGGCTTTTCCCTTCGTCACCCATCCCTGATCTGTCTGGACCCCTCCTTGTTCGGACCATTTCTTAATTTCTTCAGGAGTAGCATGTGACTGGATATCTATGACATCTTGAGTAGGGTCCTTAACTGTCATACAAGTAGTCTGTTCTAGAGTGGATGTCGGTGTCTTGTTAACTGGAATGTCTGGTGTCTGTGCTGTAAGCTTGGCTGTTCGATCTGCTAGATCATTACCTTGGGAAATAATGTCTGTGACTTTCGTATGTGCTTTGCATTTCATGATAGCGATAGATGTCGGTAAATGTATTGCATCTAACAGAGCTTGAATAAGGAAACCATGCTGAATCTTGGTTCCATGAGAAGTCATGAAACCTCTCTCTTGCCAGAGCACTCCGAAGTCGTGTACAGTGGAGTGGAGTAGTGTGGCTCACTGGTTAGAGGCGGCAGGCCTGAGAGCAGAAGTCAGCCCGGGACCAGGGTTCAATTCCCGACGCGGCAGGGTCGTGGACCGTGGTCAGCGGACTTGATAATTCTCGCTTCGGTGCTTACTCTAATCAGGGGTTCCACTCGGCAACTCTGGGCATTAGCTTGCCTAATCTCCACAACGGCCCCGCCAATTCCGGGGATGCCTGGCTCCACCTTGGGGACTCCCAGCAAGGGACCATCCCACAGGGAAAGCCAGGACGGGTTCCCCAGAGTTATACAGCGCCGGGACGCCCCGTTGCTGGGGCAGCTGTGCGCTTTGCAAGTATACTACATTTACATTACATTTACATTTACATTTACAACTCCGAATGCGTAGCGTGAATCTGTGTAAATATTAACTTTCAGGTTCTTGGCGTGTATGCAGGCTTGAGTCAGAGCAACTAGCTCTGCTGCTTGAGCAGACAGGGTGTCAATACGGTGTGTTTCAATAACTTCAGTGTCAGTAGTCACTGCATACGCGGCTACTAGTTCTCCTGTACTTGTTCTCATACATGAACCATCCACATAAATCGTCAGGTCGGGATCTGGTAATGGAATATCTGTCAGGTCTTGTCTTGGCTTTGTCATGGTGTTAACAACTTCCACACAATCATGCATGGCAGGATTTGAAGTAACTGACGGTAACAGTGTAGCAGGATTTAGAACGTTGCAGCGTCTGATTTCTATGTGTGGCTGGAATAGTGTCAGTTCATAACCTGTCAAACGTGCAATTGTCAAGTGCTGAGTCTGTGTTCGGTTTAGAAGAACTTCCACGGAGTGTGGAACTTGTACTGTCAGGGAGTGTCCTAACACTATGGAATCACTTTGTCTAATAGCTAGTGCTGTGGCTGCAACTGACTTGAGGCACGCAGGCAGAGCCTGGGCTACTGGATCTAGTGTGCTCGAAAAATAAGCACAGGGCTTGTATTGTCCTGCTTGATCTTGTGTGAGAACGGATAATGCAGTACCATCACGTTCTGTGACAAAAAGCGTAAAAGGCTTACTGTAGTTCGGTGTAGCTAGAACGGGAGCTTGGCATAAGGCTTTCTTTAATTCATTAAAAGCAAGTGTATGTTCAGATGTCCAAGGGAGGACAGTCGATACGGCTGCCTCCTGTGTCGTTAACTGTATCAGTGGTTTGGCTAGAAATGCATACTGAGGAATCCATTGTCTGCAATAAGAAGTGAGGCCGATAAAAGCTCGTACCTCCTTCTGGGTCTTGGGCTGAGGAAGACTCGCTATTAACTGGATACGGTCAGGTGTCAACTGCCTACCCCTCTTGGACAGTAAGTGGCCTAAGTAGATCACTTGCTGAACACAGAATTGAAGCTTCGAAGGGGACACCTTGTGCCCCATCTCGGCTAGGAAATACAGAACTGTAAGTGATGCTCGCTCGCAAGCACGTTCAGAACGGGCTGTGATCAGTAGATCATCGACATATTGGAGCAGGGCAGTGTCAGTTGGCATGTGAATATTGTCTAGTTGTCTCTTAAGTGCTTGACTGTAAATACTAGGACTCTCTGTGAAACCTTGAGGAGCTCGTGTGAATTTATAGCTCCTTCCATTTAAACAGAATCCGAAAAGGTACTGGCTGTCTGGATGAATTGGAACACTGAAAAATGCGTTTTTGAGGTCTATGACTGTGAAAAATGTAGCCTCAGAATCAATGGCTGTCAATAGAGATGAGATATCTGGAACAACTGGGTACTGGGGAATGATACATTTATTGAGTTCTCGAAGGTCAATCACTAATCGATATACTGGGGGTGCATTTGGATCAGTATGTTTCATGACTGGAATGATAGGAGAATTACATACATTGGAGTCAGTTTCTACAACTACTCCTTGAGCCATAAGCTCGTCAATAATTTTGGATAAGGCTGCTACAGCCTCAGGTGGCAATCTGTACTGTCTGATTCGTGGCAAGACTATACCTTGCTTAAGAGTCACACGATGAGGTGTGATTTGCATGAAACCAACATCAGTTGGACCTTGCGCCCATAGATGCTGCGGGACATTAGACAATCTCGGATCAAAATCTCGTAAAACATAGTGACCCTTGAAGTCACGTAAAAACAAACGTATTCCCTCTGGGGAACAACAAATAACTGCACCTAATTCTTTCAGTGTCTTAATGCCTAACAAATTTTCTGGACAAGACTTCGTAAGTAATAGATCAGTAGTTCGGGACAATGGACCTACTTCTAGAGTAACTGGTTTGGAAATCTCGTTAACTATTGGCTTTCCTGAAAATCCAAGGGAAACATTTCTAGAGCCTGAGAGCGGAGCCCCTGGAACCTCGTTGTGACTAATGGTAGTCCTACTTGCCCCTGTATCAATCAGAAACTTTCTGTCTTTCCCTAATACTTGACTGTGAACATAGGGACCCTCTTGATCTACAGGAATCTCGATGAGAGGCAAGCCTACCTCCCTCTCTAGGCTGTTTCATGAATACGCTTGATACTCTGGATACTCGGATTGTGCATACTGGTACATCTGCTGTGTAACATGCTGTGTTGCAGCAATAGGCTGCGGTGCTGGAACTGTCTGTTGTGCATTCTGTGGCTGAGAAGTCTGTGAAACCTGTTCTTGTCTAGGCGGACGTGGTCTTTCTTTAGTTTTACCAGTGGCTATATTGTGTTTCAGAACTGCACACTCGTTTATAAAATGACCTGGCTGTTTACAGTAATTGCATGTCCCTTTAACGGGAGCTGCAGGATGACTGGCTTGATTCGGACCCCTCTTCTGACTGTCTTGTGGAACAGATTGTGCAACTAATACTTTCATTTTCGTGTCTTTCATACGTCTTCTCTCGTGTTCTTGCTCTTCCCTGATTCTATTCTGGTGGTACTGGAGCATCTGGAGCATCTGTGACGGGGTACTAGCTTGCCATGTACTTTCGACTTTCAAAACTCGATTCTTAACTTGTGGACTTGAATTCTCGACTAATTTAGTAACAAAAAGATGAGGGTATGACTCGCTACTCGTCTTTAAACCACTGTTTATTATAAAACATTTCTCAAATCTAGAATAAAAATCACTAGTGTCTTCGTCTTGTTTCTGTTTACAGGCTGAGATTGCATCCTAGTCTTCCTTTTTAGTGGCTAATAATCTAGGCAAAACTTGTATCAATAATTCTGGTAGTTCTTTACATTTGTCTCCAAGACCGGTACCTGGTACTCGTATCTTATCTTCAGCTTCTAGAGCTGTCCAGTCGATCTTTTTCTCTCCCACCTCCCAATCCTTTTCCTTGAGTTTTTCGTATATGCCCGCAGGCAACAGGACTTTTAACATTTTAATAATATCTGGATACGTGTATTCTCCCATACGGAGCATGTCTTTTAATTCTCGGTGGAACCCTGCTGGATCTTTGTCGTGACAGGGAATTAACTTCTTCATCTCTAAGAGTTCCATCTTTGTAACTGGGGTGTAAACAAATACTCGTTGCATTTCACCATCTGGTGTCCTAACTGGGTGTACTTCTCGTAACGGATGCTGTCTATCTATGTAAAACGGTTTACTTTCTGGAGGTGAGACATGAACAAAATGTGGGTTCAAAAACGTTCTATATTTATGGCGCTGTTCTAGAATGATACTAATTAAATCGGTACCTAAACCTTTCCATCTATACTGGAGTAACTCGTTCAGGACATCATGTAACGGACCCGGATCAGAATGTTGACCCTCATACAGTGTAATGAGGTATTGGATCATATACATACCCACCAGTCGCTGCTCGGCTGGGGGCAATTTCAGAAACATTTGTGCCACTATTTCGTCTGGAAAAGTGGTAGAATCAGTAATCCATCGGACTGCTGATCGGGCTAGTTCTTGTTCATGCATAGTACTTAACTCATTATAACCGATTTGTGATTTCAGAATGTGATCGGTAGCTTGAAATACTTGTTCTAGAGAGCCTTGTTCTGGTGCTGATAGATGAAAGACTTTCCTGTGTTCTAGGCGTAAATGTCGGTCTGGAAATCTAGATTTACCTACATACGCTATTCTGGCGGTATTCTCGTCTTCCACCTCTTCAGTAGAAGAGTCATTTTCTTTCTCGCTTACTTGTGCTTCTTTGCGTTGTTCGTGTAACCTTATTATTTCTTTACGTATTTTCTTGTACATACTCTCTATACTATTGAGTGTCTTGTGCTTACCCTCGGCTATATTATCACTCCACTTTGTCAGAATTTTCATTTCGGTCGGATCTTTAGTCGGGGAATCTTGTTCCCTTATTAAACAATTGATCAGAAACTTTAATAACATGAACTGGATCTCAGCTTTCCTGAGAGACATGACTTCAGCAATACTTTCTGGATCTTGTCCTGTACGAATGAAACGATACATTCTATCTAGATCTTCTTTCATATTTGGTAGGGTGTCCAGATACTCGGTCACCCGTCTTACACGCAATGAATATAAAACCATATTATCATCGCCTGGGACTGGATCATAACGGCATTCGGTAAGAGCTCGTCTGATTTCTGCAATAGACTTATATTTGGGCGTACGCTGTAACGCACGTTCATGTAACTCGACTGCTCCTAAACGTCTACTTGGCGGCGGGGTTCCAGGAGGACCTCCTCCCGCGGCCCCTATACTGGAATCGTCGACTGATACTCTTCGTGCTGGCAGAGTGACTGATGTGGCGGGAATTTGTACTACGGGTTGGACCGGGGGTACCGTAACAGGTACTGTAACAGGTGCCCCGGTGACTGGAGGAGCAGGATTTACATTATTTACAGGAGCTGGCGGAACAGGATTTGCATATTCTGGGACTGTGTCGTCCAAATAGGACGAGAGAAAAATATCAGCTGCGGTCGGTTTGTGACGTAGCTTGGTCGGAACTAAAGGTGGCGGGAAATTACTGGATGCCTCCGGGGTTGCTTTTGGCAAGCCCTCGGCAAGAAGAGGATACATACCCTTAATGAGGGCATTCCTCTGTCTGTCTGACTGTTCGGTTTTAACTCGTTCACCTATTTCGATTAATTCCCTTTCTTGGGCTCTTTCTGAGGATTCTCTACTTAATTCTGACTTTCTGATTTCTTTTTCTGTTCTTTTATGAGATTCTTTGCGCCATAACTCGATGGCATCTTTCTGTGACTGTCTGGCTTTCTTTTTCCATAATGCTTCTTCTACTCGCATGATGCACTCGGCATCCCATGTACCCGATACGGGCCATCTATACTTTTCCTCCAACTGTTTGGTGTATTCCACCCATAAATCTAGATACAATATGGCACTTATGCCATGCTTTTGATACATAAAATGACCTGGACTGTCCCTAGGCGGGACAGGAACTGCTTCTTCTAACAGACCTTTTCTAGTTTTTAACTGACGTAACTTGGAAAACAATGGCATGACTGGGCTGGAGTCTAGACACAATACAATACACAATGAACACGATAATTACTGAAGATACACCACTTTCATACCACGACATTGAAATACATGAATGACATTTAGGATAACAGTTCGGACAAAATACTACCTGGAATACTGAAAACAGAATACATGAATTTCTCGAGAACAGAACGGACTAGAACAGAAACTAGATGCACTGCTGAAACAGTACGAAACTTACCGGTCTCATAAAGAGACACGTCAGGACCCGCATCCACCTAAGTGGACACTTCGTGTTGGATCTGTGTACCCAAACCCACGGACCAGAGACAATGCAATTGACCCTGTCTAGATACTACCCCAGCAACGGTACTCACCGGGCAGCAAGAACGGAAGGCCTCGGACTGGACTGGACTGCTACGACGCCGGACTGACAAACTTCGGACTTCTGTTACGGGTGGGCCTCCGGATACCTCGGACCTTGGACTCTCGGCTTGGGCTCTGGTCGGGACTCGCCGCGTTCCTCCACCGCCTCGTCTGGATGCTGGACCGCAACCTCCGTCTCCTCCGTGGGCCTGAGGGATACTTGAAGCAGAAATATCTGCACGTGCACGGTATGGTTCCGTCACGGCTGCAGAGGATCAGGGGGCTTGCGTGGCTTCACCGGCGCGTGGGGAAAGGGCAAGTCCCTATTCGGGCGCCATTATGTGGTAAATAAATAAATAATACCTCTATTTTTGACTAGATATACAATAACAGATAGCTCAATAAATAAGAGTCAAGATTCGAGGTAGTCAGAGTTTGCAGGTTTAATACAGCATAAAGGACAGGAACAGGACAACCTGCACGGGAATAGGATGGCAGCGCTGCACGGGGCAGGGACAAAGGAATGGGGGTAACTTTTTAATAACAGTGCACAAGTATATATACTTAAACAAAATACATGGTATTCAATACAATAGGCGTAGCAGTGGGCAGGGCCTGTAGCAGTCGCGAAAGATAAGGCAGAAAGTAGGTGTAACAAGAGGCGTGAACAGGGCGTATACATAGACATGTGATGTAAACGTAACGGAATATGTCACAAATGGGGCGGAAACATGGAGGGGGCTACCGAAGGAGCCGGGACCTCTAACCTAGTGGTGCACGCAAGCTGGCAATGACGTGTTACTAGGGAGAAGCTGGGGGCTATGACTTCTGAGCTAGAAGGAGAGACGAAAGTCTGGAGAGTCAGAGCGACATGTACCTAAACACTATCTAGTATCTGATGTTTAGAGAACATGTTGATAGAATCCAAAAGTTATCAGGGCAAAGGCTAACAGACACTAAGACTGGTGCATGCATTATTCTACATGTAGTGTGTGTTGAGGAATATTAAATGACCATAAATACAGTATTTCTCTTACACGGAGACGTAAAGGCTAGACGATGACTGAAACTATTGATGCGATTCAGTAGCTTAGGAATGCAGAGAAGGAGAGCTGGACTGATAACTAGAATCATAACATACTCTTGGCAGACCGGCAGGCAGAGCCAGGCCGAGCCGGGCACTGTGAGGCAGGAAGTAAGTGAAGGGTCAGGGATACAGGTGGGGGCTGTATCGCTCCTCAGCGAGGATTCAGGAGACAGGAGCTGAATCTGAGTCCGGGCCCTTTTGAGGCCTAGAAACGGGGATTTTTACAATGAAATAACGTGCACACTGTGAAACGTGGCAACATAACTTTACATAGGCCTGATGCTCGTTGTATTCACGAAAACTAGGAACTGGCATACTAGAGATGGACACAGCTGTAATTGCGTCTTTAATCGATCATAGGGAATACATATGCATATTAATCATGCACATATAGCATAAGATGGGGAACACGTAGGGACACAGAACATGGCAAAATTTACTTTTCCACACACCCACACCCACTTTTACATGGCACATGTTCAATGGAAGGCACAAATCGAAATACATTGCATGATTATTCAGTATCCACAGTGGAGACAACATCAATATCTTTAGTCTATGACACCTTATATTATATCCTGGTCACCTTATTTATCAAGGACTTCCTCAATATATGTATTTGTTGTCATCCCATGGTGTAACGACTCCTCAACCTAGTTCCTCCTGCATTCTCCCACCCTGCCCTCCCCCTTCCCCTTAACTCCCCCCACCGGTGTGCTCCAAACAACATAAACAAGAATAACCAAATGTCTTTCCGTGCTAGGGAATGTAGGTCTCTGATGTCACTTCAGCCATACTCCCAGGTCCATTAGTTCTGCCCCCGCTCCCACTCGCCTATGGACTATTCACACCTAGCTACGTGTTTCGTGGCCCGACAGCGTCCTGAGAACCCTCCAGTGAGCCTGTGTCTGAATCCGCCTCCGAATTGCTCCACACCAGGGCCCTGCCTGGATTCCCACTGCCTTGTCAATTCTCGCTTAACCAGCAACAACCCTCAGTCCATAAACTTGCTTGTGATCTTAGTGCGCTTTGTGTGTGGAAACCAGTACAATATACGCCCCCCCATGTCGGACTCCACCTGTCTGTCCGGCCCCCTAAATTCCCTAGCCACTGCCTGCGTAAGCCACTGCAGACGAGCCGCCAAATAATACCCTTCAAAATCCTGGACCGCCCATCCTCCTGCACCCTTAGGCCTCATCATCGTGGCCAGAGCCACCCGCCACCTACCATTTCTCCATAGAAACCCCCTACCATGGACGGCAGTGCCCTGAACACCGAGCCCAGGATCTCAACCAGCAGCGTCCTGAAGTAATATAAAGGTCTAGGCAGCGCTACCATCTTCAGCAGCGCCACTCGACCCCCAACCGAGAGCAGAAGAGTGTCCCAGAACGCCATACTCCCCTTGACCCCTCATAATGCTCTATTCACATTGCCCTCCAATAGATCCGCCTGTCCATGGTAGATGTTAGTTCCCAGGTATTGTAGGCAACTAGGCTCTTATCTCAGCCTTTCCAGCCCTGCGGGAGCAACACATAATCCTGACACCTCCCCAAACTTCCACAATAGCTCCGTCGTCCCTGTGCCTACCTCATCGGGCTCGACCAGAAACATCAATAGGTCATCCGCGTAAAGCAATATATAGTGTACTTCCCCACAGACCTCTATCCCAGCATAATACTTCCCAGACCAGGCTTGCACCGCCAGTGGCTCAATTGCCAATGCAAACAGAAGCAGAGATAGCAGGCAGCCCTGTCGCGTCCCTCGTCCCATTGAACAGGGCACTGATACCGTCCCCCCTGTCCACACCCGGGCCGTCGCTGAATCATACAAGATGCAGGTCCACCTCACAAACGTTTCGCCCAATCCCACTTTGCGCATTACCTGAAAAAGTAAGGGCCATTCCAGGCTATCAAAATGCCTTCTCTATATCCACCGATAAAATCAAGGCCTTCACTGTCGGCTCCTGGCAGTCTTCCAGGATTCACAATAAGCGCCTGACATTGATAGCCGTGCTGCGTTTAGGGATAAACCCCGATTCATCCCGGTGCACTAATTGCGTCATGTTCGGGAGTAGGCGTGTCACCAGGATCCTACTCAGGATTTTGTAGTCGGTCGCCAACATTGAAAGTGGGCGGTAGGCCTTCACATCCGCTGCTTCCCTACCCGGCTTCAGGAGGGAAATGATAATCGCCTCCCTAAAGGTCCCAGGCAGCCTCCTCACTGTGAGTGCCTCCTTATAGACTACTTGCAGTCGCAGGGCCAGAGAGTCCAGGTATTTGGAATAAAATTCAATAAGCAGGCCATCCACCCCAGCTGTCTTATTGCGGGCCATGTGCCTGATCGCGCATCTGATCTCGCCCACCGTGATCTCACCACCCCGCAAATCTCACTGCTCAAACTCGGCATCGCAAGCCTTTCCAGATAATTCCCTCTGCATACACGGCCGGCTGAGTGTGGTATAAATCGGCATGATACTCTAGGAACCACCCATTAATCCCTACCTGCGTGTGCATCAACTCCCCTAAGGCCGCCCTCAAGCCTAAGATCGGTTCACCCCTTGGTAGTGGGTTGGCCATCCACGCCAGCAGAGAGCCCTATTTGTCCCCCTCTGTGTGTATCCATGTCCTAATTTCTTGTAATAGAATGAGCGTAACCTCTTTATCTGCACCGCAACACCTTCCTCGGCTTTCTCGCACCTCAGTGCCTGCCCGGGTCTCCCCGGTCTGTCCCTCTCCGCTCCCCTCAGTCTGCCGTCCGCTGATTCCAGGTCTGCCAGTAACGTTTTCCTGACCCCTGCCACTTTGTTAATGCAAACGCCCCTGACCACAACCTTAGATGCATCCCATTATATTACAGCCGATGTCGCCGTCCCCTTGTTCTCCTCAAAATATCGGGTAATGCCCACCCCCAACTCTTCACTAAAGACTGGATCTTCCAGCGCCTCCGGGCGGAGCTGCCAGGTCTGTATAAGTGATCTCTCTCTGCTCCATCGTGTCCGCACTAACAACGGATTATGGTCAGAGATTGTTCTCGCTAAGTACTCACTATCTGTCACCTTAGCATGGACGTCAGGGGTGTACAATATGGCGTCCAGTCGCACATGAATGTCATGGATGCTAGAGTAATAAGAGTAATTTAGAGGAACAGTGTTCATTAGATAGGAAGTGCCGAAGAGACAATACCATATAGACCTTAATAGGTCCTATAGATGCAATTGGTCAGTAATAGTTTACATAAGGAACAACACAACACAATGTAAAAAAGAAACGCAATCCTGCATCCAATGTAGGAGAAAGCAAAACAAAACGCATACTACACGAAGGGTTTCAGGCAACAAAAGAGCAATGGCTGCTTGGAATAATCATAGATTCAAGCAAGCTAGCCAAAACAGTGACCACATTCTTCATATAAATTGCTAAACAATGGTACTGTTTTTGAAAATGTCGACGAATTTTCGATCCCTATCTCTTAACAAACAAGGATCATCATCAGGACTAAAGAAATAATTGCCTCGTAACTATTTTTACAAAATGCCTTGTAAAAGCGGTGATGCCATCCATAGGGTGAAGGATGACAATCCTGCCATGATGGATATACTGGGGTAGTCAATAAGGCATTTAGAGTGGAGGAAAGGCTGTAACGACTTCACTTCGGGATTCGAATCATGTATTGGGCCGTGGTATCGGCAAAGTTGGAGCGATCGCGAGGAGTTCACGCGTCAGCTGCTACGATGGGCGTGGCACATTGACGCCTCTCAGCCATTGGGCGATAAGGATTTTGCCCATCGTAGCAGCTTCAGGAGAGTGAAGAATCATTTATAAATGTCAATGAGCTGCATGTTGTGTGATATTCAGGTTGAGCACAACAGTACGGGCTCATTAACAAAAGTCACAGAGCCTCACACTGTTTGATAGTCAGGCAAAATCACCATTTTACATTCTTGGACAACAATTTCTAGATGGCTAATGGAGCCAAATTTTGAAATGATTGTTCCACAAAAGAAATGAAAAACAAAAAGATTGATTGCACAAAATAATATATAGCTAAAACCAATCACGATGCTATAAAATGTACACAATAATTACTAGCTTTTACATGTTAAAAAGAAATGCATGTTTTTTGATATGTATTAGAATAAAAAAAATTATTTGGATTTTGGCATTGACTGCTGATTGTAAAGAAATGAGATTTCTCCCCTAAACTCAAGATAATTTGTGCTGTCAGCAGGAAGTCTGATAGAGGAGGCATTAGAGGGGGTCCCGTCTCGACAGTGTGACTGCTGTCAGCAAGGAATCTGGAAGAGGTGGCATTAGAAGGGGGTCCTGTCCCGACAGTGTGACTGCTGTCAGCAGGGAGTCTGGCACAATGAAGAGACAACGCTTGAAATGAATGTCTAGAGTCTTCCTCATCGGGAGTAGTGAGGGGCTCGATGTGACACTGTTAGTCAAATATTCAAGGGGAGGTCACAGAGACTCAAAGTCAATGGATTTCAATGTCGAGCCTGTTTATCGCCACTTAATCATCCACACTGATCATAATAAGTGATTGGATCAGGCCCTCTCCTACCAAATTGTATTAGTATTGTTTTTACCTATGATTTTCTACTGTACCATTCTGCGCAGTGATGTTAACTACGATCCCATTGCACTTGTTACTTTCTTATAGGACTAGTTGATGTTTGTCCTTCCGTATATATCCTTGTATGTCTTTATATGATTTACTGTATGTAATTTTGTCTGGAAACAACCAATAAAAACTTGTTTTAAATCATAAACCACTAGGACAGCGGCTGATGTCAAACTCTTGAAGGAGGAAGAGTCACGTTCCCTAAACTGCTGCAGTTTGAGCTGACCCTAGGAAACCACCCAAACTTCAGGCAACTTGGCCTCCACTGGTTCTTTTGGTCGGGCACCACCAGAACCTCCTTTAGTCTTACTTCAGGAAGTAGTGGGTTTGAAATTCTGTGACTTGGATTACAGTTCGTCTTTGTGTAAGTAGCCCTAAAGTTGTGGGGTGCTTCATAGGGTTATCATTAGAGTTGGAATAGGAATGTCTTCTGCATTTTTTTCGGATTTTTTTTTGCTTTACAGATGGACACATTAATTTTTGTTAGGCACAGGGATATTGAATGATTTGCCCAGAATCACAGGATGTCTCACGTGACGGATCTGAGTGCCATGCATGAAAGTATGGAACTGGGAGTTTTCAAGATTATTACGTCACCAACAGATAGTTGGAACGGTGCACTAATATACCGTCCCCCAGGAACTAAGACCAATTTCACGGACCAACTGATCGATCTAATTGCTATACATGTGCTCTCCTCAAATAAATTTCTTTTGTTGGGGGATTTTAATTTTCATGGTGAAAATCATACGAACCCTGAGGTTAATAAACTCCTCTCTACTCTTGACATGATTGGACTCACCCAAAGAGTTACAGGCCCAACTCGTCCAGCTGGCCACTCGCTAGACCTAATCTTTTCTAATATTGATCATCTAACCTGTAACCTCCCAGACTCTCTCACTTGGACCGATCATTCAATGATTAGGTTCTCTATCCAACAGCCATGCCCTAAGAGCTCAGACTTAAGTACAGGGAAAAAACAAGTGGCGCAAGATCTTGGCGAAATCTTTCTGTAGAAGCCTTTATGAGGATTTTCACCTGGAATCACCAAAGAAGGATAAGGATGCTCCTAGGACGTTGGAAGAATTTAATCCCGCCTTTGTGGCAGTTTTGGACTCTCCCCAATGTCCACCATCAGCCCACTGGTGCACTTTAGAGCTAAAGATTGAAAAATCCAAATGCAAGAGATTGGAGAGACTTTGGCGAGTTAGTAAAGACCCACAAAACAAACTACGGTTTAAACAATCCTTGTCTAGCTGTAATCTGAATCTAAAACCAGCCAGACGTCTATTTATACTCAACTAAATTGAACGTGCCAGTAACGTCCCAAAGGCCCTTTTTAATATAGTAAAAGACTTCGTATCTCTTCATGTCTGTAGACAATTGCCTATGGAAACCCAAGATTTTTGTAATTCATTAGCAATCTATTTTCAAGAAAAGATCATTAATATTTATGCTAACTTTTCATCGATCGCCTCTCAAGACCTTGAAGCCTCTACTAGAACAGAGGTTTTAGAAAAAATGGCAGCTAGCACCTTAGATTGTTTCAAATTAACCACGCTTGAGGAAGTTTCCAATGCACTCTCCTCCCGCTCATCCCAAGATTTTTATCCTCCAAAGACAATGGCCCTATTAGCCACTCGTTGCGTGCCAGCAATTCTAAATATCTATAATTATTCAATACAATCAGGTACCATTCCAATAACATGGAAGGAAGCGTTCGTACGTCCAATATTGAAGAAACCGACTGCAAATCCCGAGAACTCAGCAACTACTGCCCTATTCCTTTGGTACCCTTATTGGGCAAGCTGCTGGAAAGTATAATTAACAAGCAACTAAGTCTATGCCTGGAGTCCAAGGAAATTCTGGATCAATCACAATCCGGGTTTCAACCGGACTTCAGTACCGAGACTGCCATGCTCGCTGTAACTTCCTCGCTCAGACAGAAAATAGACTTTGGAGGATACTGATCCTTCTAGATCTCTCGGCAGCTTTTGATACCATCTCACATTTAGTGCTCGCGGAGAGACTAGCTTCCTGTGGCATTCAAGGGACAGCCTTGAAGTGGTTGCAGAACTTTGTCAGACAGAACGCAAACTATCATGCTAGGGCCATATCTGTTAGAAAAATTTGTAGAACAGCTAGGTTTTGAGATAATTTCATATGCTGATGATACTCAGCTTATATTTACTATTGGCCCAAAGATAGAAGCAGAGAAATTGCAGTTATCCAGCAGAATGCTTGTGATCTCTAGCTGGATGACACAGAACTGCCTCCAGTTGAATCCTGGAAAATCCGAGGTCATGCTAACGGGGAAAGCCTCAGCTAGCTGGTCTGATGAATGGTGGCCTTCACAATTGGGACCAGCTCCTGTTCCTAAAACATGTGTTGAAAATCTAGGCCTAAAATTAGATCAGTCATTAACCATGAAAGACCACATTGCTGTCACTACTAGCTCCTGCTACTATAGTATGTGATTTCACAAGATGCCGAGCGAGGAGAGTTACAGGTTGCCCGTACTGCAGGGACCTGAGGATCTAGGCGGAAGGATTGGTTCCGCATTTTCGTCATTTCTCTAATATACGGATAGAATCGGAGCAATGTCAATGTATGAGATGAGTAATTGAACCTTGGGAGACAAGCCGGAGAAATATTTTAAGCCGACTGTTTGATTTAATCAGCGGATTTACATGGTGAAAAATCAGATATTGAAAAAAGTTTTTAAAGTATGAAAGGGACTCTTACCCTGGGATCGACAACCTACTTCTTGCAACAGCGAGGGACAGTAATCTGGAGCTTACAGGATACATAAGCCCTGAGGAAGTCGTGGGTACACACCCAATGACGACGAAATGCGTTGGCATAAGGGAGTGGAAGACTTTGATCAAGTGAAAAGAAATATAGACACAAGACAAGCACAATAATTTGGAGATCAATCTGTATATTCTTTTGTATTGTCAATTTATATGTTATTTGGCTTGTGCTTCGGAAAACTGTTAAAATTGCATTCAATCTTCTGATTGATTTAATAGGAGGGGTTGGGTGTACACTCACCTTTTCTGAAGGCACAGCGATACATAGCAAATGTCAGGATACTGTGGGTTCATAACAAATTGTGTGTAAATTGTACATGAGCGCCCAGAATCTCTTTAGACACCCAATTTTCAGTTTCTACCATTCCAATAACATGGAAGGAAGCATTCGTACGTCCAATTTTGAAGAAACAGACTGCGGATCCCCAAGAACTCAGCAACTACCACCCTATTTCTTTACTACCCTTATTGGGCAAGATGCTGGAAAGTATAATTAACAAGCAACTAAGTCTATGCCTGGAGTCCAACGAAATTCTGGATCAATCACAATCCGGGTTTCAACCGGGCTTCAGTACCGAGACTGTAACTGACTCGCTCAGACAGAAAATAGACATTGGAGGATACTGACCCTTCTTGATCTCTCCGCGGCTTTTGATACCATCTCACATTTAGTGCTCGCGGAGAGACTAGCTTCCTGTGACATTCAAGGGACAGCCTTGAAGTGGTTGCAAAACTTTGTCAGACAGAACGCAAACTATCGTGCTAGGGCCATATCTGTTGGAAAAAATTGTAGAACAGCTAGGTTTTGAGATCATTTCATATGCTGATGATACTCAGCTTATATTTACTATTGGCCCAAAGATAGAAGCAGAGAAATTGCGGTTCTCCAGCGAAATGCTTGTAATCTCTAGCTGGATGACACAAAACTGCCTCAGGTTGAATCCTGGCAAAACCGAGGTCATGCTAACGGGGAAAGCCTTAGCTAGCTGGTCTGATGAATGGTGGCCCTCACAATTGGGAGCAGCTCCTGTTCCTAAAACATGTGTAAAAATCTAGGCCTAAAATTAGATCAGTTATTAACCATGAAAGACCACATTGCTGCCACTACTAGCCCCTGCTACTATAGTACGCGTTTACTCTGCAAACTTCTGCCCTACTTGCCCACTAATCACCGCAGAACCTTAGTTCAAGCCATGGTCATCAGCCAATTAGACTATGGTAATACTCTGTTGGCGGAAGTGGGAGAGACCCTGCTTACTAAATTACAAGTGATTTAGAACACGGCGGCCAGAATGTTACTGAACGGCCCTGCTGGCTTCCCTTCTGCTCCCTTGCTGAGAGAGCTGCATTGGTTACCTGTAAGGAAGAGATCCTTTTTCAAAATCTGTTGTCTCACTTACAATGCGCTGAATGGCAGAGGCCCTTACTATCTACAAAAGAAACTCACCTTGCATACACCGAACAGAAATCTTAGATCCTGTACTCTAGGCCTTCTACAGGTTCCTCGTATACGTTTGAGTCAGACTGGTGGAAAAGCTTTTTCGCATCTGGCCCCAAGATACTTGAATAAACTACTGCTGTCCCTAAACAAAATGTTCATATACTGCACCTTTAGGAAACAATTAAAAGCATTCCTGTTCTAACTCTGTTCTGACTTTCAGTCCTCGGGCCAAATTTCTAGGCGAGCGCTGAGATGCCCCCGGGTGAGTCATGCGCTATAGAAATTAACTTAACATAACAACATACATAACATGCCTGAATGTAGCTAAACCAGAACCCCTGAATGTGCGCTGACAGCTTTGCTCAGTTTGACTTCTAATTATTATAGACGCGCTTCAGCACTTGACAGCTCAGGAAGCCATAAAAATGTGTGTCTTTGCATTTCAATACGGTGATGCGGACCACCACATTGAAATGTGTTACTCTAACCCCTGATGTGTGGTACTAGGCAGGCCTGCTCCCCTCAACGCAGGCACCCTTGCACTATGGTGCAAGGCTGCCTGCATTGGCGCTAGGCAGCTAAATTCAGCACCAGCACAGGGCGAAATGCAGGGCTGCACCGTATTCTTGTAAATACGGTGTAGCCCTGCATTTCAGGAGTGGAGAGCGTGACGTTAAGCCAAGGAGGCCAACGCCGTGCTCCACCACTTCCTTGTAAATATGCCCCTTAATGACAACAGCCTGGCCTATTTTATCAAGAGACAGAAACTCCTCTCATTTCAGAAGATGCACCGCCTTGATGTAGCATTGCTCCAGGAAACACACCTGTTACCTAGTGAACATGAAATGAAATGAAATGAAATGATTACGCTCTTGTATAGCGCACGACTACCCGTAGGCATCTCGGCGCTTGCTTAGGGAACCCGTCCTGGTATTCCCCTGTGAGATAACCCCAACAGGGCATCCGCAAGGTGAAAGCCAGGCATCCCGCCGCGAGGGGACGTCGTGGAGATTAAGCAAGCTATTGCCCAGAGTTGCAGAGTGTGAACTCGTGATTCAAGCAGGCACCGAAGCGAGAATTATCGAGTCCATGGATGTATGGACTCAAGACCCTGCCAAGTCGGGAATTGAACCCTGGTCCCGGGCTGACCTCTGCTTCAGGGTCTGCCTCCTCTAACCAGTGAGCCACACTTCTCCACTGGTTAACATGATGAACTCAGTGGAGAATGTGGCTCACTGGTTAGAGGAGGCAGACCCGGACGCTGAGATCAGACCCGGGACCAGGGTTCAATTCCCGACGCGGCAGGGTCTTGAGCCCAAAATGTCCACGGACTCGGTAATTCTCGCTTCGGTGCCTACTCGAATCACAGGTTCACACTCTGCAACTCTGGGCATTAGCTTGCTTAATCTCCACTACGGCCCCCCGCGGCGGGATGCCTGGCTTTCACCTTGGGGATACCCAGTAGGGGCTATCTCACAGGGAAAAACCAGGACGGGTTCCCAATGCAAAGCGCTTTGAGACCTGACGGTGATATTGCGCTATATAAAAACCTATCCATCCATCCATCCAGAAGGGATTGGATGAGTACGGTACTACATGCCAGCAGGATCCAGACTACCCTTACACACCCATCTACTCCTTTGGAACATAGGGAGAGTGGGTTGGACATCTATTTTCACAAATCCCTGGGGGTTTGCACACTGCAGACATGGCGGGACCACCCTGGGCAGATATATTTTTGTCAAGGTTCAGATGCTCAATGAGTCTTTGTGTGTGGGCTCTATCTATGCCCCGGCGGCTGACCAAACTCCTGCTCTCCTTTGGGACAGCCAGGGTATTCATGAGGGGGGTGCTGGAATATGGCACCTTGACAAGTCCAGAAACAATACGACAGGGCAGCCCCGATACAGGTTCATCCTCTCTGATATTATTGATGATCATGCCTTGATGGATCCATGGTGATTGGCGCACCTGAGGGACACGGACTATACCTTCACCTCCTGCGTCCATTGTAAATGTTTACGCCTTGATCATCCCAAACAGTACCTCTGGTCATGATCTTCTGCTACTCGATCATAAACTTTGATTGTTGAAAACCCCTCAGGCCCGTTGGCGTATGTATACAGCATGGTATAAAGCCCCTGAAAACAAACACAGACGGTACCAATATCTGAGCTAGTAATTGGAGGAGAACGCTGGGTCCATCTCCTCTGCACAGGTGCTGTGAGAGGGCAGTATGGTCGGTGAACGATTTGGCTACCTATAAGTGCCCCTGTGAGGCATAACAGTGTTGGTTGACTGACCTTGAGTTTCACCCGGCTCAGACGTATAACGCATTGCTGACACCTTCTCTTCCCAAGGAGCTGCTTGGGGTCAAGTATGATCTGAACTCCCATTACACAGTGGAGGACCAGAGGGATACGATCTGTTGACGATATAGTAGGGGACGGTGAGTTGGCCCCCTTTCCTACTCTCATACGTGATTATGGGCTGCCACAAGCACATCACTGACAGTATCGACAGCCTATGCAAAGCCTGCGACACATGCTGGGTGCTCCCCCTTATGATCTTAAGACTGCCTGTTGGACCCGGCCCCATGGCGTGGTCCCAACCCTCCCCGCATGGCGGGCCCAGGACGACAACGGCCCTCCATCGGACCCCGGGCGCCCCTTGGCCTGACCTTACATGAACTACCAACGAGAGCAACCCCCCTGACACACCATCGCTCTCCTCCCCTGGAACATAGCGGACCCAGCACATCCCCAACCCTACCGGCCCGACTCCATCCTGGGCCCATCACGTTATGAGCACGAGGCCTCGGCCGACTCCATCTTGGACCACCACGTCCCGAGCACGTGGCCTCGGCCCCGGCCAAGGCCCCCAGCGAAGCCCCGACATCGAGGCACCAAGATCCCCCCGGGTGGTAGAGTGGCCACTCAACAGATCCTAGAGGAGGGAAGTTTTGATGGCCCTCCTGTCGTCCCCGGACGCCTGGTATCGATCGCCCTCCGGCCTCCCTGGGCGCTGGCTCCACCCCCCTGCTGGGTGTCTGGACACCCCCATCCCGGCCCCTCTGACCCCCAGGCGAGAGGGTCCGGACATCAAAGGACTCCAGTCCTATATCTGGGCCAACCCCGGAGTAGCACGGGAGTTGTATCCTGGAGTCCAGAGCCCTGCTGACGCTGTCGCGGCTGACCCCGAGACGAACTCCTTACCCTGAAACCTGCAACCATCCTTGGAGCCTGCTGGTGCTGCCGCGGTCCATCTTAGCCGAACCATCCTTGGAGCCTGCTGGCGCTGCCGCGGTCCATCTTAGCTGAACCATCTTTGGAGCCTGTTGGCGCTGCCGCGGTCCATCTTAGCCGAACCATCTTTGGAGCCTAATGGCGCTGCCGCGGTCCACCTTAGCGGAACCATCTTTGGAGCCTGCTGGCGCTGCCGCGGCCCATCCTCGCCGTATCTACCTCAAGGTCTGCTGGCGCTGCCGCGGCCCCCTCTCCGTGAAGTTCATCTGTCGAGTCCGGCTGGTGCAGCCGTCGCTCGACCTCTCGGAACCCCCCGGCTCGAGGATTGAGAGCTGGGCGCAGGGTATCCCTACCTTCCTCAATACTAAGACTGTCCAGCTACCCTGTCCCTTGATTACGAGACTTTACAGATCCCTCGATCTGCCTGTACATATCACTGAAGAGAAGCAACCTTATTCCTGATAAAGCCTAAGAACTTATCCTCTTGTGTGGTGTCCATTTGTAGTGGTGTGATTACTCTGCTGTACGATCCTAGGAGCGGACCCTCACCCAGGAGGTCTCTCGCTAACGCTTGGCTACTTCTAGACGGAGGGGTGGGCCTAGGGGTGGTCATTCAGACATCTTCTGCCTCCCTTGGGATCGCCTTTCCAACATTGGTGGCAGGCGGTGCGATCCGAGCCAACGCAATTCGTACAGAGAGTAAGTCAACCACTACCGAGAAAAACACACCGCAAGCATGACTACTCAAGAAACCAGACCGACTGCAAAATTCCGGAAAGAGAAAATGGAAGAGTACAGTCATAAGGAGTTGAAACAATTCTGCAAAGACCTGGGCATCGCTACCACTGGCCTAGGCACCAAGGAAGACTTTAAACTGGCCCTACAAGCATGGGTGGAAGCCGGAGACTCGCCACCCCAGAATGAAGATAACCCGGGCCCGAACGGAAGTCCGGAGACCAACGCGTCCCCAGCGGGGGAAAGACCCGCGAACCTAGACTCTCCCACGAAGACGCCCGAGAACGAGAGAGGAACAGGCTGCACGAACTAGACCTAGCCCGACTCCGGCTAGACGGAGAACTACAGCTGGCCGAGAAAAAAATAGCCCTCGAGCAACTACGACTAGAGGGAGACCTGGAGGAGAAACGCAGACATAGAGAACACGAGGAAAAGAGACTCACGTACGAGCATGAGCGTGGCTTAAAGGAACTGGAGCTCAAGGCCAAGACAAATGAGGCCAACGCCTCCGGGGGCAAGACTTCGCTCCCTCCGGTGGACACAAAGGTGCACATACCCAAGGATGTCGTCAAAGAGTACTATAAGAACGACGACATCCAACAGTGGTTCAAAGCCTATGAGGTAGCCATGACCGCCCATCGAGTACCCCCCAAGGACTGGGGCGCCGGCTTATGGGGGAAGTTCGTCAACGAAGGGAGGGACGCTCTGCTAGAGCTTCCCGATGCCGAGATGACCTCGTATGAACACATGAAAACCGCCCTCCTCACTCGCTACGGACTCACCCCCGAAATGTACCGGCAGCGATTCAGAGACTGTAAAAAAATCTCCGGTACCACCTGGGTGGAATACGTGAACTTTTTTAGCCGAGCCTTCGAGGGGTGGATCAAAGGCAGTCAGGTCACCACCTTCCAGCAGTTGGTCGACCTCATTATATGGGAACATCTTTCCAACAACTGCTTCATCGAACTCCGGCAGCATCTCCTCGACAGCAAACTGACGGAACCACGAAAACTTGCTGTCGAAGCTGATAGATGGGTGAGCACCCGAGTCCCCCGGAGCCCGATGGGAGACTACGGCCGGGGATCCCCCGGGAACCACCGACCACGAGGCGGCGGAGGAGGCCAGAGCAGGGGCCGAGACGCCCCCAAGGGGTCCTTCCCTACCTCCACTTCGCCATCCCTGGGCCGAGGTGGGCCCCCTCCAGCACGACCGGGGCCCCGCCCAAACGTCATACTTGCCACAGATGCCAGCGGCTGGGTCACTATGCTAATGACCCTCTCTGCCCGATGAACCAGCGACCGGGCACCACCGGTCCTCCAAACCGCCAGATCATGGCCGCCGCCCTGGGTGAAGAAGGAGGCGAGGAAGAGGACGAAGTCCCCAAACAGACCGAGTGGGAGCCCGCAGCTATGTCCTTGGTGTGCCTGGGCGAAAGAGACATGATCCCCTGAGCCCCGATCCCAGGCAACACCCAGAAGTACTGCCAGTGGGTCACCATTAATGGACACCGGGCCGAAGCCCTCTGTGACACGGGAGCCAGCGTGACGGCGGTCCGCTGCCATTTGGTGACCCCAGAACAAATCCTGCCCAACATCCTGTGCCCAGTACGGGCGGCGGACAACTCCGAGAGCTTGTGCCAGATGGCACGCATTCCCTTCGAGTGGGGAGGGGTGTCGGGCATGCTGAAGGTGACTGTCCGGGACGATGCCCCCGTGGACTGCCTCCTCGGGAACGACCTGGAGAGTTCCCCCTTGGCCCACGTCGAGCGGAGAGAGCATCTGGGGATGCTCGGCCTACCCGAGTGGGTCTGTGCGACCACTCGATCCATGACCGCCCGGGCCTCCGCCCCGAACGAAGACACCCCGCCTGAAGAACCGGAATGGCCGCCCCTCCGCCGCCCACCATCTCCGAGGACGCCAACACTGAAAACGGGCCCCAGGGGTCCGACGATGAAGATCTCACCGAACTCGGCCACCTTCCAGAACTCGCTCAATGGCGCCAAGAAGGTGGCCCAACCCGCGAACAGTTCCGGCAGGAACAGAAAACTTGTCCCTCCCTCAAGGGAATCCGTCAACAAGCCGCAACTCATGCCGCCGGAGACCCCTCGGGGTCCCACTGGGTCTATTGGGACCACGACCTCCTCTATAGCGAACAGAAGATTGCCGAACTGGGAGCCAGCCGAGTGCTGGTCGTCCCGGTCCGATTCAGAGACTTTCTCCTGAACCTGGCACATGACGTGCCCCTCGCCGGGCACCTAGGGCAGGACAAGACCTACAGCCGCCTGGTGACCCATTTATACTGGCCGAAAATGCGCAACGACGTGAACAATCACTGCCGAACATGTCCGACCTGCCAGGCCAGCGGGAAGAGCGGGGGGAGAATCAAAGCCCCGCTCCAGCCTTTTCCCATGGTCACCACTCCCTTCGAGCGAGTGGGGATCGACATCGTGGGGCCCCTGGACCCCCGCACCTCTCAGGGGCACTGCTTCATCCTCGTCCTGGTGGACCATGCCACCCGCTATCCGGAAGCCATCCCCCTCCGAACCATCACGGCCCCCGTGGTGGGTCGAGCCCTAATGGGGATTTTCTCCAGAGTCGGCTTCCCCCGAGAGGTCGTGAGTGATCGGGCACCAACTTTATATCTAAATATATGCGGTCCCTGTGGCAACAGTGCGGGGTCACATATAAGTTCACCACCCCGTATCACCCTCAAGGAAATGGACTGGTAGAACGGTTTAACCGAACCTTGAAGGGGATGATCAAGGGCCTCAAAGAGCCGCTACGACGCAAATGGGATGTCCTACTGCCCTGCCTCCTGTTCGCCTATCGAGAGGTGCCCCAGAAGTCCCTGGGGTTCAGCCCCTTCGAACTGTTGTATGGGCATCCTGTCCGAGGCCCCCTCAGCTTGATCAAAGAAGGCTGGGAGACGGCTGCCCAAGATGCACCCCCGGACGTCTACCGGTACCTCCTGACCCTCCGCAACCAGACTCGGAAGTTCCGGGAACTTGCCGAGGCCAACCTTGAGTCCAGTCATGAAGAAATGAAACGCTGGTATGACCAGAACGCCTCGTCCATCGAGTTCGAGCCGGGCCAGCAGGTCTGGGTCATGTCCCCGGTCGAACCTTGTGCCCTCCAGGACAAATGGACGGGGCCCTTCAAAGTGGTGGAGCGCAAGAGCCCCGTCACTTACTTGGTGGACATGGAATCCCCCCGGAACCCCCTCCGGGTTCTGCACGCCAACAGACTCAAGCCTCACTTTGCACGCACCGAACTGAGCCTACTGCTAGCTACCAATGACGGAGCGGAAGACGACTCCGAGCCTCTAACAGATCTCCTGAGCTCCACCGAGAAGGACGGCTCCGTCGAAGGAGTCACGCTCTCCTCTACCCTGACCCCCGAACAGCACCAGGACTGCCGGAAGCTGCTGGGACAATTTGCAGACCTCTTCTCCCTCACTCCCGGAGTCATCCGGTGGTGTGTACACGATGTAGACACTGGGGACAGCCCGCCTGTGCGACACCGGGCTTTTCGAGTTCCTGACCGAGTTCGGGCCTGCATTCAGTCCGAAGTGGCCAAGATGCTGGCTCTGGGGGTAGTCGAACCCTCAAACAGTCCCTGGGCCAGTCCCGTGGTCCTGGTCCCTAAAGCCGCCGCCCCCGGCGCACCCCCGGAGCTCAGGTTCTGTGTCGACTACCGGGGGCTGAATGCCGTCACCAGAACCGACGCCCATCCCATCCCCCGGGCGGATGAACTGATCGATCGCTGGGGGGCCGCCAGGTACCTCAGCACCTTCGACCTCACGGCTGGGTATTGGCAGATCGGCCTCACCCCTGGTGCCCAAGAGCGATCTGCCTTCTCGACCCCTGAAGGCCACTACCATTTCACCGTGATGTCCTTTGTCATGAAAAACGCCCCGGCCACCTTCCAGAGACTCGTGAATAGAGTGCTGGCGGGGCTAGAAGAGTTCAGTGCCGCATATCTGGACGATATTGCAGTATACAGCCTCGACTGGGACGAACACCTGACGGCCCTCCGACGGGCCAGACTGACAATAAAAGCCAGCAAGTGCCAGGTAGGCCAAGGGTCTGTGACCTATCTGGGGCACCAAGTAGGGAGCGGCCAGGTGGCTCCCCTCCAGCCGAAGATTGACTCCATCCGGGCCTGGGAGCCCCCGGTCACCCAGACCGCAGTCCGAGCCTTCCTGGGGCTCACAGGATACTATCGGCGTTTCATAAAAAACTATGGAAGCATTGTGGGGCCCCTCACAGAACTAACCTCCAAGAGTCGCCCCCACAAGGTACACTGGACACCCGAGTGCCAAGCGGCCTTCGAAACACTAAAGACTGCCATGTGCACCGCCCCTGGGCTCCAGGCCCCGACTACAGCCGAGAGTTTGTAGTCCAAACAGACGCCTCCGAGCACGGCATTGGGGCGGTCCTCTCACAGGGGAACCCTGCTGGAATTGACCTTCCCGTGGCCTTCATCAGTCGGCGCCTGCTGGCTAGGGAACAACGATGGAGCACCATTGAGAGGGAAGCCTTCGCCGTCGTGTGGGCCTTAAAGAAGCTCAGGCCCTACCTCTTCGGCACCCACTTCCGGGTGCAGACCGACCACCGGCCTCTGCGGTGGCTGATGCAGATGCGGGGCGAGAACCCGAAGCTACTGCGATGGTCCATCTCCCTCCAAGGAATGGACTTCACGGTGAGCATCGCCCTGGCAACGACCACGCCAATGCGGATGGCCTGTCCCAGTTTTTCCGCCTCGGCGAGGATGACCCCCCAAGAAGAGGGGTGAATCTCCCCTGACTTCAGCTGGGGGGGACGTGTGTTGGATCCGGCCCCATGGCGTGGTCCCAACCCTCCCCGCATGGCGGGCCCAGGACGACAACGGCCCTCCATCGGACCCCGGGCGCCCCTTGGCCCGACCTTACATGAACTACCAACGAGAGCAACCCCCCTGACACACCATCGCTCTCCTCCCCTGGAACATAGCGGACCCAGCACATCCCCAACCCTACCGGCCCGACTCCATCCTGGGCCCATCACGTTATGAGCACGAGGCCTCGGCCGACTCCATCTTGGACCACCACGTCTCGAGCACGTGGCCTCGGCCCCGGCCAAGGCCCCCAGCGAAGCCCCGACATCGAGGCACCAAGATCCGACCGGGTGGTAGAGTGGCCACTCAACAGATCCTAGAGGAGGGAAGTTTCGATGGCCCTCCTGTCGTCCCCGGACGCCTGGTATCGGTCGCCCTCCGGCCTCCCTGGGCGCTGGCTCCACCCCCCTGCTGGGTGTCTGGACACCCCCATCCCGGCCCCTCTGACCCCAGGCGAGAGGGTCCGGACATCAAAGGACTCCAGTCCTATATCTGGGCCAACCCCAGAGTAGCACGGGAGTTGTATCCTGGAGTCGAGAGCCCTGCTGACGCTGTCGCGGCTGACCCCGAGATGAACTCCTTTCCCTGAAATCTGTAACCATCCTTGGAGCCTGCTGGCGCTGCCGCGGTCCATCTTAGCCGAACCATCCTTGGAGCCTGCTGGCGCTGCCGCGGTCCATCTTAGCCGAACCATCTTTGGAGCCTGCTGGCGCTGCCGCGGTCCATCTTAGCCGAACCATCTTTGGAGCCTGCTGGCGCTGCCGCGGTCCATCTTAGCGGAACCATCTTTGGAGCCTGCTGGCGCTGCCGTGGCCCATCCTCGCCTTATCTACCTCAAGGCCTGCTGGCGCTGCCGCGGCCCTCTCTCCGTGAAGTTCATCTGTAGAGTCCGGCTGGTGCTGCCGCGGCTCGACCTCTCGGAACCCCCCGGCTCGAGGATTGAGAGCTGGGCGTAGGGCATCCCTACCTTCCTCAATACTAAGACTGTCCCGCTACCCTGTCCCTTGATTACGAGACTTTACAGATCCCTCGATCTGCCTGTACATATCCCTGAAGAGAAGCAACCTTTATTCCTGATAAAGCCTAAGAACTTATCCTCTTGTGTGGTGCCCATTTGTAGTGGTGTGATTACTCTGCTGTACGATCCTAGGAGCGGACCCTCACCCAGGAGGTCTCTCGCTAATGCTCGGCTACTTCTAGACGGAGGGGTGGGCCTAGGGGTGGTCAGTCAGACATCTTCTGCCTCCCCCGGGATCGCCTTTCCAACACTGCCCCAATGTTGAGTTATACTCTGATGTGGAAAGGATTCGAGGACAATATGGGCCCGATTCTGATACGGTGTGGAATGCTTCCCGACCAAATGGGTTTGGGAATGGTTTCCAGCTAAATCGAATCGGGAGAGTCCAACCAACCGAGTATGATGCATCGGGATGCTTCCAGATATGATTTGGTTGGACTCCCATTGACGTCAATGGGAGCCTATGTTCCTAACCTCATCTTAATCGGGCCCGAGGTGGGAATGCTTTCCTAATCGCATCGTAATAGGGCCCTCAATTGGTAAGACACGTTCCCGATCCGATTTGGACATAGCAAATGCCGTTAGGAGGCCTTCCTGACCACATCAGAATCAGGTCATAAGGTGGGATTGTATGTTACAGCTGTGGAGAGCCTTTTTTAAAGCACTGCTGCCTACAATCTATGATGTTTGCTGGAGCAGAGGTTGGGCCTCTTACTCTCTGAGCAGGACTTCCATGACCTTTGGAAAGATCATGTCAGTATACCTCAGGAGGTCAGGTTGAAATCAGTTATTTCAAGTTCCTACACCACTGGCACTGGACGCCGGAGTGAATCTATAAAGCACATATGGCAGTCGATTCCAAGTGCTGGAGGTGCTGATGGTGTAGCGCACTCGCCTGTGACATTTTGCATTTCCTGTGGACTGTACAGTACTTTGTGCTACTGGGGCTCAGTTTGGGATAATTTGATGACAAACGAAGGGGTGGCACCGCAATTCATGGCCCCTCAGACCTTGCTTCACAAAATGTCAATATTCCATGATTTAACTCCCCATGGTAAGAGTAAGCTGGCTACGGCCTTCGTAGTGGGAGTTGTTTTTTTTGGGGGGACCATGGGGCCAGGCACCCTGACTTTTCTCTCCTGTTTCCATGTCCCTTCCCCTCCTGTTCCCCCTCGTCCTCCTTCCCTGATCTTCTGCTGGATCTTCTAGGACACATCACCTCTATCTGGAGATGTTATTTTATTTATCGTTTTTCCTGTTATCAATGTCGTCTCACCATTTCTAGTTTACACAGTATCTTGGACTCTGCTGAATTGATAAACTTCAATCCCTGTTAAATGCTCATTGTGTATGAAAAGTCAATAAAAAAATTAGATATTTAAAAAAGACACAGGGAGTGGTGTCACTTAACATTTGACTTTGACAATTCCAAAGGAAGAGACATTACTGAATTTATAGACATGATCAGAACAAATGTAAAGTGATAAAATTAACAACCAAGTCTCACTAAAATTGACATTCAATTTAACATTTCACTGAACTGTTTGCAATACTCATGGTGAAATATAAGTTTTGCCACTAAAATGTGGGACGGAGGGTCTGCTCTGTGCCGAATAGTCACGCGTGAAGTTCTAGTTAATCCCCATATTTTGGAAGAATGAGCCAGGTTTGAGTGACACTTCAGACCGACCTCCAAATGTGTGAGTGTCACTCGTGATGAGTGAGGTTTGAGGGCTCTGATGTATGCACGTCCGAACTAATGTTGCTGTCGAGGCATTCAAGACTGCTTGCATGACAATTCTACAAAGAGTTGACGCACTCACTAATCAATGGTGTATTGATGACGAGTGTACTATGATATAGGGGCCTATGTGAAGGAGTAGAATATTTTCGAGTAGTGAAATGCCCCTCCCCTATTCTTCAGACCAGTAACACCCACTCATTTTTATGATACAATGCAAACTGTGTGAGAAATTTCTGGTTCATACTTGATATCTCTGTCTTAGGAATTAGTTGTTTCAAAGATAAATTGCTTTGTTTTTTGTCAGTGAATCTTTGTTGAGAGAGGATGGTGGTTACTGTAAACAAAACAACAAAGCCTGGAAGAGACCGGAATCTTAATAATTTAGAAGACAGTTGTGCTCTTAAACCAGAAACTCAAAACCTAATTAGAACCTACAATTCAGTCTTGTTCGAGGATATAAAACTGTATCAAATTTAAGGAATAAGCCACAGACACAGGAAAATTAAAAATAAGCTGCTCCTTCAATTGTCGCTTTGACACATGACCTATGCCTCATTGTCACTGACCTGGTGTATAAAACTCCATGGTATTTACCTCTGTTTACTTTGCTATCTAGCATGTTGTGGATTTGAAAAACTGCAAATAAATTATTTAAAAGAATAAATAAGCTGCCCAGTTTAATTGCAAAACTGACCGAAATACTCATATATTCATTAAAATACCGATATATTCATTGAAATTCAGATATGTTCTTTGAAATACAGACTGCCACTCCCAGTTGTTACCTTTCTGTATACACTCTCAAGTCCTTTATGTCAGTGTTTGGAAGATGCTCATCTGAAGTGAAGCTATAAATACTTTTTTACAGCAGCAGCCAAGTGTGAGGCCCTGTACTTGAACTGTCTGACCCTTAACACCATTCACGTCTGTGACATCTGAAATCCCAGGTCTTTACAGGTGTAAATGCTTGTTTGTGTGAAATGTATTCACTGCTGGAGCCTGGAGGCGGCGGTTCCGTCAGCGGCCACCAGAGGGCGCTCCTCGCCCGCTGATGAAACCCACTGAGCTGCACATTGGATGAAAGGGAGAAGAGTTTCCTCTTCCGGGTCAGCGGCGGCAGAGACAGTACCAGCAGCTGTGACATCACTTCCGGCCTCTCCTGGTGTGTCCAGCCTGCTGCAGAGGAGGAAGGAGCCCTGTCTGTCTGTGCAGCGACCTTCATCTACAGACCACCACTAGCCCCCGTCACACCCCAGATCTGCCCCCCAGGAGGAGGAGAGAGCCCGGCACGTTTCTGCTCAGGTAGGAGAGCTGCTAACTCACTTTGCTGCCCCCCCCCTTCCTGCTGCTGAGACTGTCCAGGGCTGCAGAGGAGGAGAGGAGGCCTGTCCAGGGGCTTCAGAGGAGGTGAGGCCTGTCCAGTGGTAGAGGGGAGGCGAGACCTGTCCAGCGAGGGCAGAGGAGGAGAGGCCTGTCCAGGGGTCAGAGGAGGTGAGGCCTGTCCAGGGGTATAGAGGAGGTGAGGCCTCTCCAGGGGAGCAGAGGAGGAGAGGCCTGTCCAGGGGTGCAGATGAGTAGATTCCTATCCAGGGGTGCAGAGGAGGTGAGGCCTGTCCAGGGGTGCAGAGGAGGAGAGGCCTGTCCAGAAGAGTGCAGAGGAGGAGAGGCCTGTCCAGGGGTGCAGAGGAGTAGATTCCTGTCCAGGGGTGCAGAGGAGGTGAGGCCTGTCCAGGGGTGCAGAGGAGGTGATACATGTCCAGAGGGGTGCAGAGGGGGTGAGTCCTGTCCAGGGGTACAGAGGAGGTGAGGCCTGTCTAGGGGGTAGAGGTGGTGAGGCCTGTCCAGGAAGAGCAAAGGAGCAGAGGCCTGTCCAAGGGTGCAGAGGAAGAGTGGCCTGTCCAGGGGTGCAGAGGGGGTGAGGCCCGTCCAGGGGTGCAGCGGAGGTGTGGCCTGTCCTGAGCTGGTGGTGCAGAGGAGGTGAGGCCTGTCCAGGAGGGCTGAGGAGGTTAGGCTTGTCCAGATGGGGGGCTGAGGAGGTGAGGCCTGTCCAGGTGGGGTGCAGAGGATGTGAGGCCTGCTCAGAGCAGGTGAGGCCTATCCAGGGGAGCAGTGTCTCTCTTCGGGCCTATGTATAGCGCCCAAGACTCAGGGCGAAGTCAGAGGCGCTGTATGGGGTGGAATGAACTCTTGGGTCCTCTGTCCTTAATGAAAATCCTTCACCAGAGCTCCTGTGAGAAGCACCTGAGAGGCCTGTCCAGAGGAGGAGAGGCATGTCCAGGGGTGCAGAGGAGGGGAGGGGTGTCTTGGGGGTGCAAAGGAGATGAGGCCTGTCCAGGGCGTGCAGATGAGGTGAGGCCTGTCCTGGGGGGTTGGGTGCAGAGGAGGTTAGGCCTGTCCAGGGGTGCAGAGGAGGTGAGGCCTGTCCAGGGTTGTAGAGGATGTGAGGCCCGTCCAGAGGGGTGCAGAGGAGGTTAGGCCTGTCCACGGGTGCAGAGGAGGTGAGGCCTGTCCACGGGTGCAGAGTAGGTGAGGCCTGTCCAGGGGGTGCAAAGGAGGTGAGGCCTGTCCAGGGGTGCAGGGGTGCAGAGGAGGTGATTCCTGTTCAGGGGGTGCAAAGGAGGTGAGGCCTTTCCAGAGGGTGCACGGGAGGTGAGGCCTGTCCTGTGCTTGGGGTTGCAGCCTGGGTTAAGCCTGCCCAGCTAGGAATAAAGAGAAGGTGAGGCATGTCTGGATAGATGTGCAGAGGATAGATAGATTACTTTATTATTTGATTAATAAAAATCATTACAATATTGAAGTACAGATACTAAAGCATATATCAATTGACTGTTAAGATGTTTACTCACAATGAAAGGAATAAAAAGGAGGTTCACTCATTTCTGAATTCATGCTACATAGTTTCCTCACAATCTATAAAATCCAAATGCGGCCCTTGGGCCAATAAAGGGGTCATGTGTGAGAGCAGTTGGTAGAAACTTATGATATTTAACAATAATAATTGCATAAAACCTAGTCAGCACCTGTTCAAATCTTTTGGGCTCTTAGGGTCATTCTACTTCAAGTGGGACTGCGTCACCAGGTGAGTTCTGAACCAAAGACCACTTCAATTACGTTACAGTCAAAAGTCACTAATAATTTGTTACATTTTAACTTCGTATTAAAAGAAGGGAGCTAGGCTCTCGTCTTTACTAAAAACCTACTAACAATCCCACTTATTTAGTACAGATCAACTTTAAAGGGATTCGGAAAATGTGCAAATTAGCATTTTTATGGTGTTGGAGCAGCCCAGTGCTAATTGATTATTGTTGACTCATCGGCTCTCACATTGAGTAAGCCTTTTTGCCGCTCTTGTTCATGGATGTAAGGCTGGCTTGATGGCAGGAGCGAACACCAAGCTTGTTCCATTCGCCCCGTAACAACATTCTTCGGTCATTAAGAAATACAGGGCAAAGACATACCACGTGCTCAATGGGTTCCTTACTACTCCCGCTCCCCTACACATGGTGTTATCGTTTGTATGGTGCCAAACATATTTTTTTCCAGTACTCTGAATAGGTATATGACAGATATGGGGCCTCAACCCCTGCCTTAAACCCTGATAAAACCATCCACGTATGTTTACGATATGCCAGTTTCGCTCTGTCCGAGTGAAATGACCTGGAACGAATGGTCATTTTAATCAACATTTTGAGGCTTGTTGAGAAGGATTAGTGTCCCAGATTTCTTTTGCCTCCAGAAGTTGTAAAGAATCATCTAAGTAGTATTGATATGATGGTCTCTGTTGACCAAGTGATATTTCCTGCCACATCATAGCCTCCAGGCTCGATTCTCTGGGCGAGCGTAGCTTGTTGCACAGCTTGATAAATGCTCCAGCTCCAACTGCTCGAGGATTTGGAGGCCAAACTCAAGTCGAATCAATGCCGGGGATCAGGATTTTGGTAGGCTCAACACTTGCTTAAAGATCCTTGTTGTTATTTTATTCACCAGACTGTTGTCCTTCCCTAACATAATCTTCTGACTGTAAGTAAGATAATTGGAGATTCTGGCCTTCAAAACATTTATTAGAGGGTTTTGAGAAGGTGCACCTCCTATCCATTTGGACCCCTAAATATTTGTCTGAGGCGGGCTTTTCGATGCTTTTTCCATACTGCTATCCACCTCCTTGCTATTTCCTTTACCCGTAGGTAATCACCCTTGTCTTTGATATAGATTTAATTCCAGGTCATTTGAGGTGGTGTTGGAGAACAACTGATCAGGCAGCCTCTGCAGCCTGATCCTGGTGTGACTAATCAGGATAAAGTCATCTGCGTACAAAAGGTTGCCGACCCTGGTTCCCCCGAGTTTTGGAGGGAGGGAGTTCACATCTTCACGTGACTGTGATAGATCCAAGATGAAGAGGTTGAAAAGAAGAGACGACAACACACAACAATGCTGAGTTACGTAGGTGCTTTGATTTCCTAATTTCAGCAGATGTTGTGGTTGAGTTGCCTCTTTTGTTTTTTTGTGAGCAGTTGGCTAGAAAAGATCTAGGGTATCATCAAAGCTCCTTGTTGCTAACTGGGCTCGGCATGCTGTCATTATTGTTGCTATCAAAGGATTTGACCATTTTAACTTTTTAAGGTTCTCTGCAAAAATTCCTTTTGTTGTCAGACGTGTCGTGGCGTGCGAACTACACTAAGTGACAAGGTGATTACTTGGGGTCGATGGTCGCGATCACCTCGTGCTGTGATGGTGTAATTTAATTTCGATCGGTGGGAGCATCACCTTATTGCATACAGTGTAGTTTAAAAAAGAATAAGCGCGGCCATTTGTTCTTGACCAGTTTGTAGGGCTGTCCATGGAGAAAAGACCATTCAAAGTTATATAGCCCAGATGTTGAACTGTGGTACCACCTATTCACCAAGTTTACTGTATTTGTTGCTGGTAGGCTTTGTTTGTTCCATGATGGGAGGGCTTCTTGCGTCGTGCTCATCTGGAGAGTCTTGAAAGAGGTTTGTGTTGTAATCTCCAGTTGTCAGACATTCATACTCACTTAATAGGTTACACATGATCCGGAGCAGGTGATCAAACTTGAGCCTCTTCTCCCTGGCGCTTGTTGAAATATCTACGTTGATCAAGAGCATTTGTTTCGTAGATTTGGAGCTTCTGATTCTAAAACCAATAATCCAATCTTTTTCGAATTGTAGCTGCCCGATGTTCACGTATAACTTGCCAGTGCCAGGTGCTGAGGAGGCGAGGCCTGTCCAAGGGATGCAGAGCAGGTGAGGCTTGTCTAGGAAAGGTGAAGGGGAGGTGAGACCTGTCCAGAAGGGCAGAGTAGCTACGGCCTGTTCTGTGCTGGGGATAAAGAGGAGGTGAAGTCTGTCCTGGGCTTGAGGGGTGCAGAGGAGATTAGGTCTGTCCAGGAGGGGTGCAGAAGAGATCAGGCTTGTCCGGAAGTGGTACCGAAAAGGTGAGGCCTGTCCAAGGGGGTGCAGAGGAGGTGAGTCCTCTCTAGGGGATGCTGAAGAGGCGAGGCCTGTCCAGGGGGGTGAGGAGGCGGTGAAGCCTGTCCAGGGAATGCAGACGAGGTGAGGACTGTCCAGAGGGGATGCCCAGGAGGCGAGACAAATTCAGAGGGGGTGCAGAGGAAGGGAGTTCTGTCCACGGTGTACAGAGGAGGTGAGGCTTGTCCAGATGGTACAGAGCAGAGGCGAGGCCAGTCCTCTGGTGGGGTGAGGCCTGTCCTGACTCTGCATGATTTACATGAATACTTCTTAGAAATGTTGCTCATTTTGACCCTCCTTCAGTCCATATTAAACCAGTGTACGCCCCCCCCCCCACCCCACCCGCTTGATCCCTCCAGATAATGCAGGCTCACCTGTTTAAAGAACTGACAGAATAGAACCTTTCCTGCTGGTGGACACTGGACACTTCCTGTTAGTCTCTGCATCGAGTGCAGTCCCATCGGTGCTGAGGCTGCACAGAAGCAAAGCTCTCAGGTACATTCCCTGACCTCACCTGTCAGAATGTCAGGAGCGCCCCAATATATTATCCCACATGGCTGACCTCGAGTGCTCTAATCGTCCCCAAATCAGGGAGATCTCCCTCCAAACAAACTTCTCTCCATCAAAAATATGTTTCATCTCAAAAGATTTCACCAGGTTCATCTAAAGGATGAGAGGTGAGCAGCGCACATTCGAACAGCCTCCTCGTATCCGTCAGGACGCACCAAAGCTGCTCCGAATTATGAAAGCGTTGAAGATGCATCTCGTTAAAGAACCCTACATCACTAGTGCATTAACCGTGAACAAACTGCCTCCTCTTCTTTCACTTTATGGTATGTTATACGCACTTGTAGAGAACATAGCAGCCCCAACAACAGGGCGTCCCAGCGCTAAATCTGACAGAGCAGACGGCGAGGAAGCTAGTAGTTGGAGAAAAGCCACTACTTTATCATTTTCCTGAAAGCCCAATGGTCTTGTGTGCTACGGCAGCAAGGAGAATGGAATTCCAAAGGGCTGGTGCCAGTGCTCTGAACGAGTTCCCCCTTGCTCTTATCCTGTGCACTCGTGGGACACGGGCCAAATGCAGGTCCGCAGAGTGCAAGGCTCGAGCCGGGACATACAGAGAGCACAGCTCGCCCAAAATTTGTGGACCCAGGCCATACAGGATCTTGTGTGTCATACACAGATTCTTAAAGTAGACTCTCTGTTCTTTAGATAGCCAGTGGAGCTAGCGGAGAAGGTCTGAAACACGGCAGTACTGAGGTAGTACAAAGAGTGTGCGGGCAGCCATGTTCTGGGCCCATTAAAGTCTTTTGGTCACAGCACAATTAACACCAAGTAGCAACCCATTACAGTAGTCTAGTCGTGACAGCACGGTGGATAGGACAATCACCTATCGAGCAGGTGCGTCAAAAAGTCCCAAAATGGGTTTCAGGCCATGTAAGACACCAAAGCAAGTGCCAGCCACTGTCTTAGCGTGCCCCTCAAATGAGAGAGCACATCCATAGAAACTCCCAGTTTCTTGACCATGGATTTCGGTTGAGGTGGGGTTCCAAGGGCTACAGGCCACCATTGATTGCCCCATCGAAGGGCATCTCAGCCCACCAGGAGCATGTCTGACTTGGTGGACTTCAGTTGAAAGTAGTTAACTACCATCCATTCAGAGATGGCCGCGAGGTCGTCTTGGATTTTTGCATGACTTTATGCTTGTCTTTGGCCATCTACAGCACTCCATTGCCTTTTTCGCTGGGTTCATGCCATAGTAATACCACAAAGCAAACACAAGGAGATGATGGACAGAGCGCTGAGACTGTTCAGACTCACCCCCAGTCACAGATCTGGGTTGAGTCCATCATCGTTCTTTAGCTCACTTCGCCACCCCCAGTTCAGACACATCTATATGAAAATTAGTCTTGACCCTGTGCCTCATGGGAACAGTCCAGTCCGAACTGCCAAGCCATGTCTTCACTGGACCGGAAACAATCATCCTGGGACTGGTTTCGGGCAAACAGCCCTCATCAGCCAGGCTTTTAGTTTGGGCTGGGCTGTTCCCATGAGGCAAAGCATCAAGACTGGCTCAAGACTGATTTGCATATGGCCAGGTCTAAACCGGGGTGGCATGGTGAGCAGAAGAATGATGGATTTAACCCAGATCTCTTGACTGGGGGTGAATGTTTTGATTTGTTCTGCATTTTGTCCATCAGTTATGTGTCTTTGCTTCCTCGCCCTAGGTGTACCGGGTATGCCCAGACGTGGGTCCCGGGATCACTGTGCCACTGGATTCAAGCCATCCTGGCAGAAGAGGATGCTTGTTTCCGGTCCAGGGAGGACCTGGCTTAGCAGTTCGGGCTGGACTGTTCCCATGAGGCACAGGGTCAAGACTGAGTTGCAAATGGCCAGGTCTAAACTTGGGGTGGCAGAGTGGGCTAAAGAATGATGGATTTAACCCAGATCTCTTGACAGGGGGTGAATTTTTGATTTGCTCTGCATTGCGTCCATCAATTGTGTGTCTTTTGATAGTAATACCACATACATATATACATTCATCCATATTGGCATGACCAGTGGGCCCTTGTATAGCTTCCCAGTTTGCTCATATACTTGCCTCACCCTTTAGTGGGAAGCCGTGCTGCCCTCCATTCACTTTTGCCAGCCATGGAATGGGTGACCATCCATCGTTTAAGGCATTGCTTCACCCCTAGCCTTTCCAGGGCAGAGGTCACTAATTGCACATCATCATCCAATCTGCGTCTTTTTCACGTGATCATGGGCTTCCTGGTTCCCATCACAACGGAGGGCCTTCAGGTCCTGCCATCTCGAATGTCCCTCATTTGACCCCAACATTGCCCACCAGCCATTTGGCTCACACGTTGTTCCTTCAGGTGGGTCGCCTCGCTTCCACTCCTGGTTCACCTTAAGAGCAGGGATTGGATGCATTGATGCCTTGTTGCTGCCATTTCTCAGCATTCGGTCGGACACTGCATCAGCTTAAAGTTGCTCAGAGAGCATGGTGTCTGTAAATCTGAGTGTGGTTGACGGATTTATGGAGGGTGGGCAGAAATATGTACAAAGACTTAAACATGCTGTTTTGTTTTAACTTGTATATTTAATGGGCTCTAAATAGAAAAATTGGGTTATGAAGAAGTGGGCTTAGCTGTTTGGACCTGCTCTCTGAGACTGTGAGTGTGCTGTAAGTTGACTCAGACCCTGTTCAGCCTGTGGGTGAGCTGTATGTTGACTCGAACATTGTTCAGCCTGTGAGTGCGCTGTATGTTGACTCAGACCTTGTTCAGCCTAAGTGTGTGCTGTATGTTGACTCGGACATTGTTCAGCCAGTCAGTGTGCTGTAAGTTGACTCAGACCTTGTTCAGCCTATGGGTGCGCTGTATGTTGTCTCAGACCTTGTTCAGCCTGTGGGTGTGCTGTAAGTTGTGGTATATAAATAAATAATACCGGATCTAGGTTTTACTGGACATAGCAATAACAGATAGCTCAATAAATAAGAGTCAAGATTCGAGGTAGTAGGAGTTTGCAGGTTTAATACAGCATAAAGGACAGGAACAGGACAACCTGCACGGGAACAGGATGGCAGCGCTGCCGGGGCCAGGATCAGAATCGGCGTAACATTTAAGAACAGTGCACAAATATATATACTAAAACAGTTACATTACAATGAATTACAGTAGGCGGAGCAGTGGGTGTGGTCAATAGCAGTCGCGAAAGATAAGGGTGAAAATGGGTGTAACAGGGGCGTATACATAGACATGTGATGCAAACGTAACAGAATATGTCATAAATGGGGCGGAAACATGGAGGGGGCTACCTAAGGAGCCGGGACCTCTAACCTAATGGTGCGCGTAAACTGACAATGACGTGTTACTAGGAGAAGCTGGGGGCTATGAACTCTGTGCTAGGAGCAGAGACTGAAGTCTGGAGAGTCAGGGCGACATGTACCTAAACAGTATCTAGTATCTGATGTTTAGAGAACATGTTGATAGAATCCAAAAGTTATCAGGGCAAAGGCTAACAGACTCTAAGACTGGTGCATGCATTATTCTACATGTAGTGCGTGATGAAGAATATTAAATGACCATTAAATGCAGTATTTCTCTTACATGGAGACGTAAAGGCTAGACAATGACGGAAACTATTGATGCGATTCAGTAGCTTAGGAATGCAGAGAAGGAGGGCTGGACTGATAACTAGAATCATAACATACTCTTGGCAGACTCAGAGGCAGAGCCAGGCTGAGCCGGGCACTGTGAGGCAGGAAGTAAGTGAAGGGTCGAGGATACAGGTGGGGGCTGTATCGCTCCTCAGCGAGGACTCAGAAGACAGGAGCTGAATCTGGTGTCCGGGCCCTTTTGAGGCCTAGAAACGGGGACTTTACAATGAAATAACGTGCACACTGAGAAACGTGGCAACGCAACTTTACATAGGCCTAATATTCGTAGTATTCACGAGAACTGGAAACTGGCATACTAATGATGGACACAACTGTAATTGCGTCTTTAATCAAACATGGGGGATACATATGCATATTTAATCATGCACACATAACATAAGATGGAGGACACGTAGGGACACAGAACATGGCAAAATTTACTTTTCCACATTCCCTCCTTGTCACTACGTTTCCATCAGGAAACATCAATATTCATGATACCATCTATCATTTCATACAGTATCATTTGCTCGTCTCGAATTTTTTTGGAACGGGATTTAGGACGGGACTTGGGACTAGGAATACAAGATGTAGCACAAATGCCGCAAATCGCAGGGCCACATTGTAAACAGAGGAAGCAACTGAATATGATCGCTACTGCAATACCCAGAAATGACAATACTTTCCATCCCCAGGCGGAAATTGTATTCCAGAACCAACCGGACCATGTCCAGGTGTCTGGATCTTGGTGTAACATATGGGCAATTTTATGGAGTCTGGTTATAGCTGAATAAACAGACGGTGCGTTATTAGGAATGAAAATGCAGCAACTAGATCCGATGACTCTACAAGCCCCGCCCCTATCGGCCAGTATGACGTCAAGGACGAGACGATTCTGGAGCACAACAATTCTCATAAAGGATTGTTCTTCGGTTAAGTTACCTAGAGCAGAAGTAGTCTCAATCACTACTGCTTCAAGTGTTCTGGTTAATCTACGTATCAGTTTACTATTCACAACAGTACCTAAGTAGGGGAAGACACCTTTATTGATATCTATGTATTGTTCTAGAGCAGTTTCAGTATAATCGACAATCGGGAGATTTCTCTTGTGTCTAGTATGTACTAGGTGGGAATTCCTATGATAGTCAGGTGGGGCTAGGAAAACTGGTGGCAGTAGGAAGGCAATGTAACATGTACCATCCCAATCAAGGGGCAGACGAACATATGCGGTCTGACCACAAACAAAATAAGAATGACGTGAAGCTTTGAAAATAGATTTCCCACTGTCACTATACTTGACAATAGTAGTACAATCACTATGACCTACATGTACGGAACCATTATTTCGGACACATAATTCACCTTTGACTGGTAGTACTGACATGGCAGGTAAGTCTGGAGTAGAATCAGACTGAACATTCAGGACCATGAAATTCGAAGAATAATTACCCAAATTATAAACTTCATTTTCTAGATCTAACCCTGTTCTGTGGGGAAGACCTTGCTTGTCTGGGAAACATGTACTGTTCAGAAAAGACATATCTGTTGAGGATGACGTTAACGTGGACCATGCTCCACACGAACCATTATGTGAAAATGGATCAGGAAAGAGTGGCAGAACTCCCTTCGGTGTCTGGAAAGGGGGGAGTCGACCACACACCCAACAATTTGTGGCATTGCTGGTCTGGTGTGAATAATGTAACATGCGGATAAAGGAGTTATTACGCATAGCAAGACGATATGAGAGTTCATGGGGAGGCAGATCACTAAACGTGTGCTCTACTGTAACATTAGCAGACTTATTTACATGAGAAACTGAAAAACACAAATAAAATGCATAACTGGTGCAGGAAATCATAATGCTAAAATATAGCAGAAAACATAAAATAATAGTGCAACTTCTAGAGTTCTCACTAACTCTCTCTCTGTGGGGGTCTATTATATACATGTCAGAAACCGGTCTAACCGTTTCACCTAGGGGAGGACTTAGACAATCAAACTGGCTGACTTATTTTACTAGACCTTAGTTTAAGCTTATACTCCTGTTGCGGAGTTTTCTCTAACAGGGAAGGGTTCGTAGCAATGTCTTTTGCGGGACAGTCCTTAAGAATAGTACTTTGGCAGTTTTTAAGATCCTCGGAAATGTTCTTTGAAACAGGTTTCAATCCAAAAAATCTTTTCACATGTGACAAATGGACCCAGCCCTTCCTGCCTTCCAGCTTGACGGCAGTACGGGTGGCCAGGAGGACCTGTCGGGGTTCCTTCCAGCGAGGCTCCAGCGGACTTGAACGATCAAAATTCCGGACAAGAACCATGGATCCGGGAACGATTTCATGCGGTGCCACCTCGGTATTGTCTGGAAATGCGGCAGCAACCTGTGAACGACAAGAGTTGAGGGCAGACATCAAGGAAGCTAGGTAATCTGTCAGCATATTACTTGAAACATCGGTAATACTTCGAGGTCTAGGTGTACCCCACATGTTAGGGGGGCGGCCGAATACGACCTCATAAGGGGACAGACCTGATCTGGAATGTGCGACCATGCGCATATAAAACAAGGCAACTGGCAGAGCTACTAGCCAGTCCACACCTTTCTCTTTACATACTTTTGCAATTCGGATTTTCAGGGTCTGATTATGTCTCTCTACGAGACCGGCTGCTTCTGGATGGCGTACACAATGGAACTTCCACTGGTACCCTAACAACAGGGAAATATGTTTCATGAGCTCAGATGAGAATGGCTGGCCGTTATCAGAATATACGACTCTAGGGAGTCCACAACGGGGGAAGAATTCACGAACCAACTGCTTGGCAGTGGTCGCGGCTGTGTAATCTGGGACTGGATATGCTTCTGTCCACCTGGACAAAGCGCATACAACTACAAGGACATACTTGAAACCTCGACATCGCTCCATCTGAATATAATCCATCTGGAGGACTTCAAAAGGGTGGTCAGGGGGCTGGAATCCACCTTGTTCCACCGGAACACTTTTACCTGGATTAAACTGACAACATATCATACAGGTACGGACTTTCTGCTTGGCTGCAGCTCGTAAATGCCTGTTGAACCAAATGTTCTGGATACTATCTAACATAGCTTTTTCTCCTAAATGTGCTGGACTATGTGCGGTATTGATAATGACTTGAACCATAGAATCGGGGAGAAACCATGTGGCTTTACCCTTCGTTACCCATCCCTGATCTGTCTGGACCCCTCCTTGTTCGGACCATTTCTTGATTTCCTCGGGAGTAGCATGTAACTGGATATCTATGACATCTTGAGTGGGGTCCTTAACTGTCATACAGGTAGTCGGATCTGGAGTGTATGTCGGTGTCTTATTAACTGGAATGTCTGGTGTCTGTGCTGTAAGCTTGGCTGTGCGATCTGCTAGATCATTACCTTGGGAAATAGTGTCAGTAACTTTCGTATGTGCTTTGCATTTCATGATAGCAATAGATGTTGGTAAGTGTATGGTATCTAGCAGAGCTTGAATAAGGAGACCATGCTGAATCTTGGTTCCATGAGAAGTCATGAAACCTCTCTCCTGCCAGAGCACTCCGAAGTCGTGTACGACTCCAAATGCGTAACGTGAATCTGTGTAAACATTAACTTTCAGGTTCTTGGCGTGTATGCAGGCTTGAGTCAGAGCAACTAGCTCTGCTGCTTGAGCAGACAGGGTGTCAATACGGTGTGTTTCAATAACTTCAGTGTCAGTAGTCACTGCATACGCGGCTACTAGTTCTCCTGTACTTGTTCTCATACATGAACCATCCACATAAAGTGTCAGGTCGGGATCTGGTAATGGAATATCTGTCAGATCTTGTCTTGGCTTAGTCATAATGTTAACTACTTCCACACAGTCGTGTGTGGCAGGATTTGAATTAACTGACGGTAACAGTGTTGCAGGATTTAGGACGTTGCAGCGTCTGATTTCTATGTGTGGCTGGAACAGTGTCAATTCATAACCTGTTAAACGTGCAATTGTCAAGTGCTGAGTCTGTGTTCGGTTTAAAAGAACTTCCACGGAGTGTGGAACTTGTACTGTCAAGGAATGTCCTAATACTATGGAATCACTTTGTCTGATAGCTAGTGCTGTGGCTGCAACTGACTTGAGGCACGCAGGCAGAGCCTGGGCTACAGGATCTAATGTGCTCGAAAAATAAGCACAGGGCTTGTATTGTCCTGCTTGATCTTGTGTGAGAACAGATAATGCTGTACCTTCGCGTTCAGTGACAAAAAGTGTAAAAGGCTTACTGTAGTTCGGTGTTGCTAGAACTGGAGCTTGGCATAGAGCTTTCTTTAATTCATTAAAACTAAGTGTATGTTCAGATGTCCAAGGGAGGACAGTCGATACGGCTGCCTCCTGTGTCGTTAACTGTATCAGTGGCTTAGCTAGAAATGCATACTGAGGAATCCATTGTCTGCAGTAAGAAGTAAGGCCAATAAAAGCACGTACCTCCTTCTGGGTCTTGGGCTGAGGAAGACTCGCTATTAACTGGATACGGTCAGGTGTCAACTGCCTACCCCACTTGGACAGTAAGTGGCCTAAATAGATCACTTGCTGGACACAGAATTGAAGCTTAGAAGGGGACACCTTGTGCCCCATCTCGGCAAGGAAATACAAGACTGTAAGGGATGCTCGCTCGCAAGCACGTTCAGAACGGGCTGTGATCAGTAGATCATCGACATACTGGAGCAGGGCAGTGTCAGTTGGCATGTGAATATTGTCTAGTTGTCTTTTGAGTGCTTGACTGTAAATACTAGGACTTTCTGTGAAACCTTGAGGAGCTCGTGTGAACATATAGCTCCTTCCATTTAAACAAAATCCGAAAAGAAACTGGCTGTCTGGATGAATGGGGACACTAAAAAACGCGTTCTTGAGGTCTATGACTGAAAAAAATGAGGCTTCGGAATCAATGGCTGTCAATAGGGATGAAATATCTGGGACAACTGGGTACTGGGGAATAATACATTTGTTAAGCTCTCGGAGGTCAATCACTAATCGATATACTGGGGGTGCATTCGGATCAGTACGTTTCATGACTGGAATAATCGGAGAATTACATACATTGGAGTCAGTTTCTACAACTACTCCTTGAGCCATGAGCTCGTCAATAATTTTGGATAAGGCTGCTACAGCCTCAGGTGGCAATCTGTACTGTCTGATTCGTGGTAACACTACACCTGGCTTGAGAGTCACACGATGGGGTGTGATTTGCATATAGCCAACATCAGTTGGACCTTGTGCCCATAGATGCTGCGGAACATTGGACAATCTCGGATCAAAATCTCGTAATACATAGTGACCCTTGAAGTCACGTAGGAACAATCGTATTCCCTCTGGGGAGCAGCATATGACTGCACCTAACTCTTTCAGTGTCTTAATGCCTAACAAATTTTCTGGACATGACTTCGTAAGTAACAGATCAGTAGTGCGGGACAATGGACCTACTTCTAGAGTAACTGGCTTAGATATCTCGTTTACAATAGGCTTTCCTGAAAATCCAAGGGAAACATTTCTAGAGCCTGAGAGCGGAGCCCCTGGAACTTCGGCGTGACTGATGGTGGTCCTACTTGCCCCTGTATCAATCAAAAACTTTCTGTCTTTCCCTAATACTTGACTATGAACATAGGGACCCTCTTGATCTACAGGTATCTCGATGAGAGGCAAGCCTACCTCCCTCTCTAGGCTGTTTCATGAATATGGCTGATACTCTGGATACTCAGACTGCGCATACTGGTACATCTGCTGTGTAACATGCTGTGTTGCAGCAATAGGCTGCGGTGCTGGAACTGTCTGTTGTGCATTCTGTGGCTGAGAAGTCTGTGCAATTTGTTCTTGTCTAGGCGGACGTGGTCTTTCTTTAGTCTTACCAGTAGCTATGTTGTGTTTCAGAACTGCACACTCGTTTATAAAATGACCTGGCTGTTTACAATAATTGCAGTTCCCTTTAACGGGAGCTGCAGGATGACTGGCTTGATTCGGACCCCTCTTCTGACTGTCTTGTGGAACAGATTGTGCAACTAGCACTTTCATTTTCGTGTCTTTCATACGTTTTCTCTCGTGTTCTTGCTCTTCTCTGATTCTATTCTGGTGGTATTGGAGCATCTGTAACATCTGGGACGGGGTATTAGCTTGCCAGGTACTTTCGACTTTCAAAACTCGATTCTTAACTTGTGGACTTGAATTCTCGACTAGTTTAGTAACAAAAAGATGAGGGTATGACTCGCTACTTGTCTTGAGGCCACTGTTGATACTAAAGCATTTCTCGAATCTAGAATAAAAATCACTAGTGTCTTCATCTTGTTTCTGTTTACAGGCTGAGATTGCATCCCAGTCTTCCTTTTTAGTGGCTAATAATCTTGGCAAAACTTGTATTAACAGTTCTGGTAATTCTTTACATTTGTCTCCAAGACCGGTACCTGGTACTCGTATCTTGTCTTCGGCTTCTAGGACTGCCCAATCGATCTTTTTCTCTCCCACCTCCCAATCTTTTTCCTTGAGTTTTTCATATACCCCTGCGGGCAACAGGACTTTTAACATTTTAATAATATCTGGATACGTGTATTCTCCCATACGGAGCATGTCTTTTAATTCTCGGTGGAACCCTGCTGGATCTTTATCATGACAGGGAATTAACTTTTTCATCTCTAAGAGTTCCATCTTTGTAATCGGAGTGTAAACAAACACTCGTTGCATTTCACCATCTGTTGTCCTGACTGGGTGTACTTCTCGTAACGGATTCTGTCTGTCTATGTAAAACGGTTTACTTTCTGGAGGTGAGACATGAACAAAATGCGGGTTCAAAAACGTTCTATATTTGTGGCGCTGTTCTAGGATGACACTAATTAAATCGGTACCTAGACCTTTCCATCTATATTGGAGTAACTCGTTCAGGACATCGTGTAACGGACCTGGATCAGAATGTTGACCCTCATACAATGTAATGAGGTGCTGGATCATATACATACCCACCAGTCGCTGCTCGGCTGGGGGCAATTTCAGAAACATTTGTGCCACTATTTCGTCTGGAAAAGTGGTAGAATCAGTAATCCATCGGACTGCTGATCGGGCTAGTTCTTGTTCATGCATAGTACTTAACTCACTATAACCGATTCGTGATTTCAGAATATGATCGGTAGCTTGAAATACTTGTTCTAGAGAACCTTGTTCTGGTGCTGGATGATGAGAAACTAACTTGTGTTCTAGGCGTAAATTACGGTCTGGAAATCTAGATTTTCCTACATACGCTATTCTAGTGGGATTCTCGTCCTCTACCTCTTCGGTAGAGTCATTTTCTTTCTCGCTTACTTGTGCTGCTTTACGTTGTTCGTGTAACTTTAGTATTTCCTTACGAATTTTCTTGTACATACTCTCTATACTACTGATAGTCTTGTGTTTACCCTCGGCTATATTATCACTCCACCTTGTCAGGATTTTCATTTCGGCCGGATCTTTAGTCGGGGAATCTTGTTCTCTTATTAGACAATTAATCAGAAACTTTAATATCATGAGCTGGATCTCAGCTTTCCTTTGAGACATGGCTTCGCCAATACTTTCTGGATCATCCCCTGTACGGATGAAACGATATATTCTGTCTAGATCTCCTTTCATATCTGGTAGGGTGTCTAAATACCCGGTCACCCGTCTTACACGGATGGAATATATTACTGTACTATCATCACCTGCAACTGGATCATAGCGGCATTCAGTAAGAGCTCGTCGGATTTCTGCAACGGACTTAAATTTGGGCGTACGCTGTAACGCACATTCATGTAACTCGGCCAACGTTCTACGTTGGTGTGGCGGCGGGGTACCAGGAGGACCTCCTCCTGCGGCCCCTAAACTGGAATCGTCGACTGATACTCTTCGTACTAGCGCGGCAGGAAATTGTAATGTAGGCTGGACCGGGGGTACCGTAGCAGGTACTGCAAGAGGTGCCCCGGTGTCTGGAGGAGCTAGATTTACATTATTTACAGGGACTGGCGGAACAGGATTTGCATATTCTGGGACTGTGTCGTCCAAATAGGACGAGATGAAAATATCAGCTGCGGTCGGTTTGTGACGTAGCTTGGTCGGAACTAAGGGTGGCGGAAAATTACTGGATGCCTCCGGGGTCGCTTTTGGCAAGCCCTCGGCAAGAAGAGGGTACATACCCTTAATAAGGGCATGCCTCTGTCTGTCTGATTGTTCGGTTTTGACTCGTTCACCTATCTCGATTAATTCCCTTTCTTGGGCTCGTTCTAAGGATTCTCTACTTAGTTCTGACTTTCTGATTTCTTTTTCGGTTCTTTTATGAGATTCTTTGCGCCATAACTCGATGGCATCTTTCTGTGACTGTCTGGCTTTCTTTTTCCATAATGCTTCTTCTACTCTCATGATGCACTCGGCATCCCACGTACCTGATACGGGCCATCTATACTTTTCCTCTAACTCTCTGGTATACTCTACCCATAAATCTAGATATAATATGGCACTTATGCCATGCTTTTGATACATAAAATGACCTGGACTGTCCCTAGGCGGGACAGGAACTGCTGCTTCTAGCAGACCTTTTCTGGTTTTTAACTGACGTAATTTCGAGAATAAAGGCATGACTGAACTGTAATCTAGACACAATACAATACACAACGAACACGATAACTACACCACTTTCATACCACGACATTAAAAATACATGAAGAACATTTAAAATAACAGTTCGAACAGAATACTACCTGGAATACTAAAAACAGAATACATGAATTTTCTCGAGAACAGAACTGACTAGAACAGAAACTAGATGCACTGCTGAAACAGTACGAAACTTACCGGTCTCATAAAGAGACACGTCAGGACCCGCATCCACCGAAGTGGACACTTCGTTTTGGGTCTGTGTACCACCAACCCACAGACCAGAGTCAATTAGATTGACCCTGTCTAGATACTACCCCAGCAATGGTACTCACCGGGCAGCAAGAACGGAAGGCCTTGGACTGGACTGGACTGCTTCGACGCCGGACAGACGAACTTCGGACTTCTGTTACGGGTGGGCCTCCGGATACCTCGGACCTTGGACTCTCGGCTTGGGCTCTGGTCGGGACTCGCCGCGTTCCTCCACCGCCTCGTCTGGATGCTGGACCGCCACCTCCGTCTCCTCCGTGGGCCTGAGGGATACTTGAAGCAGAAATATCTGCACGTGCACGGTATGGTTCCGTCACGGCTGCAGAGGGTCAGGGGGCCGGCGTGGCTTCACCGGCGCGTGGGGAAAGGGCAAGTCCCTATTCGGGCGCCATTATGTGGTATATAAATAAATAATACCGGATCTAGGTTTTACTGGACATAGCAATAACAGATAGCTCAATAAATAAGAGTCAAGATTCGAGGTAGTAGGAGTTTGCAGGTTTAATACAGCATAAAGGACAGGAACAGGACAACCTGCACGGGAACAGGATGGCAGCGCTGCCGGGGCCAGGATCAGAATCGGCGTAACATTTAAGAACAGTGCACAAATATATATACTAAAACAGTTACATTACAATGAATTACAGTAGGCGGAGCAGTGGGTGTGGTCAATAGCAGTCGCGAAAGATAAGGGTGAAAATGGGTGTAACAGGGGCGTATACATAGACATGTGATGCAAACGTAACAGAATATGTCATAAATGGGGCGGAAACATGGAGGGGGCTACCTAAGGAGCCGGGACCTCTAACCTAATGGTGCGCGTAAACTGACAATGACGTGTTACTAGGAGAAGCTGGGGGCTATGAACTCTGTGCTAGGAGCAGAGACTGAAGTCTGGAGAGTCAGGGCGACATGTACCTAAACAGTATCTAGTATCTGATGTTTAGAGAACATGTTGATAGAATCCAAAAGTTATCAGGGCAAAGGCTAACAGACTCTAAGACTGGTGCATGCATTATTCTACATGTAGTGCGTGATGAAGAATATTAAATGACCATTAAATGCAGTATTTCTCTTACATGGAGACGTAAAGGCTAGACAATGACGGAAACTATTGATGCGATTCAGTAGCTTAGGAATGCAGAGAAGGAGGGCTGGACTGATAACTAGAATCATAACATACTCTTGGCAGACTCAGAGGCAGAGCCAGGCTGAGCCGGGCACTGTGAGGCAGGAAGTAAGTGAAGGGTCGAGGATACAGGTGGGGGCTGTATCGCTCCTCAGCGAGGACTCAGAAGACAGGAGCTGAATCTGGTATCCGGGCCCTTTTGAGGCCTAGAAACGGGGACTTTACAATGAAATAACGTGCACACTGAGAAACGTGGCAACGCAACTTTACATAGGCCTAATATTCGTAGTATTCACGAGAACTGGAAACTGGCATACTAATGATGGACACAACTGTAATTGCGTCTTTAATCAAACATGGGGGATACATATGCATATTTAATCATGCACACATAACATAAGATGGAGGACACGTAGGGACACAGAACATGGCAAAATTTACTTTTCCACACCTTGTTCAGCCTATGGGTGTGCTGTATGTTGACTCAGACCTTGTTCAGCCTGTCGGTGTGCTGTATGTTGACTCGGGCATTGTTCAGCCAGTCAGTGTGCTGTAAGTTGACTCAGACCTTGTTCAGCCTATGGGTGTGCTGTATGTTGACTCAGACCTTGTTCAGCCTGTGGGTGCGCTGTATTTTGACTCAGACCTTGTTCAGCCTGTCGGTGTGCTGTAAGTTGACTCAGACCTCGTTCAGCCTGTCGGTGCGCTGTATGTTGTCTCAGACCTTGTTCAGCCTGTGGGTGCGCTGTATTTTGACTCAGACCTTGTTCAGCCTGTCGGTGTGCTGTAAGTTGACTCAGACCTCGTTCAGCATGTGGGTGCGCTGTATGTTGACTCAGACCTTGTTCAGCCTGTGGTCGCGCTGTATGTTGATTCAGACCTTGTTCAGCCTGTGGTCGCGCTGTATGTTCACTCAGACCTTGTTCAGCCTGTGGATGTGCTGTAAGTTGACTCGGACATTGTTCAGCCTATGGGTGTGCTGTAAGTTGACTCAGACCTTGTTCAGCCTGTCGGTGTGCTGTATGTTGACTCAGACCTTGTTCAGCCTGTGGGAGCGCTGAATGTTGATTCAGACCTTGTTCAGCCTGTGGGTGCGCTGTATGTTGACTCAGACCTTGTTCAGCCTGTGGGTGCGCTGTATGTTGACTCAGACCTTGTTCATCCTGTGGTCGCGCTGTATGTTGACTCAGACCTTGTTCAGCCTGTCGGTGTGCTGTATGGTGACTCAGACCTTGTTCAGCCTGTGGGTGCGCTGTATGTTGACTCAGACCTTGTTCAGCCTGTGGTCGCGCTGTATGTTGATTCAGACCTTGTTCAGCCTGTGGTCGCGCTGTGTGTTCACTCAGACCTTGTTCAGCCTGTTGGTGTGCTGTAAGTTGACTCGGACCTTGTTCAGCCTGTTGGTGTGCTGTAAGTTGACTCGGACCTTGTTCAGCCTGTGGGTGTGCTGTAAGTTGACTCAGACCTTGTTCAGCCTGTCGGTGTGCTGTATGTTGACTCAGACCTTGTTCAGCCTGTGGGTGGGCTGTATTTTGACTCAGTGCTTGTTCAGCCTGTGGGTGCGCTGTATGTTGACTCAGACCTTGTTCAGCCTGTGGGTGCGCTGTATGTTGACTCAGACCTTGTTCAACCTGTGGGTGGGCTGTATTTTGACTCAGTGCTTGTTCAACCTGTGGGTGCGCTGTATGTTGACTCAGTGCTTGTTCAGCCTGTGGGTGGGCTGTCTGTTCACTCAGAATCTCCTATACCTGTGGGTGCTGAATGTGCACTTAGACTTTGTTAAGCCTGTTGGTGCGTTGTCTCTTCACGCGAACATTGTCCAGCCTGTGGGTGCGCTGTATGAGCACTCAGACCTTGTTTAGCTTGTTGGTGGGCTGTGTCTTCACTCGGACCTTGTTCAGCCTGTGGGTGCGCTGTATGAGCACTCAGACCTTGTTTAGCTTGTTGGTGGGCTGTGTCTTCACTCGGACCTTGTTCAGCCTGTGATCATGGTTCATTGTGTGTCCATTGCAGTGCAAGGTTTGGATTTGGAGGATGTTGTGTGTTGTGGGTTTGGTCGTAGATACCAGAAGAATAAAAAGGTTAAAAAAATATTCTATTTAATCATAGACCAATGGTGCTTTACAATGGTTTTGCAGAGAACAAGAGTTTTTCCTTTGTAAGTTTAGAACAGTTGTTTTGGAAGATGAGATGAAGTGTGATTCACGTTTGATGCAGATAAGTTCTTGGTTGAAGCAAATCTTTACTTCCTTTCAAGGTATTCTGGGACGGACCAGGTGGTGCGGCTGCCTCCCTTGGAGGAATAAACAAGATAACTGTCAGGTAACGTTTCCTAGTGCCTTCTGTTTCCTTTTCTTCTATTTCTTCTCAAGTCTCTCTCTGTATCTCTCTCTGTGTTCCTGTTTTTTATCTCTCTTCAGCTTCAAGAATTTGACTCCCTCTCCAGACCATTCTCTAGCTAGATAGCATATTGTTGGAACCTAATGTTGTCAGGTCACTTAGGGTAGCCTGGCCTAGGGTAAGACTATCTCTAATTAAGGCACATGTGTAAAGGTTGCAAACCACCCAGCAGTAATTTAATGCAATACCACTCAAAAATGACGCTACACCAATCTTTGTGTAAAAATACGAATTGTTTTATAAAAATAAGACTGTTCTTCTTTATCACTTTTACACCAGTACTCTCCTTATTTAGTAGTTTACAAATAGTTACACTACGCAATTCTTATCATTTCCACCCACAAATCTGATAACATCAGGAGAACCCACTTCAGCAGTGTTTAAGTCTACAGCATTGAAACATTCATAGGAACTACTTTCTTATCAGTCACCAGGTACCTTATTTATGGGGTCACAAGGTTAACATAGCCAACTCTTACAGCATCCCTGCAATTCCCTCCTTCCCCCCAATGGGTTCTCTGTCAGACGGTTTCCTGTGGCTGAACTCTCTATAGATAGGAGTAAACAGATTTGTTAGGGCCACTTTCCCATATCAGGTTTTTAGCAGAAGAACAGAATATCTATTGAGTGAGCCTTAGATTTAACAAGTTCGATTTGACAATCCTCTAAGGAACCACAGGCATTCTACCCAGGCTGCTCCCCAGCAAGGTTAGTAGTGTTCCTCAGTTGGCCTTTCTCAGTTCTGAAACCTTCTCTTACTCTGCCTCTTTTGAGTTCTGTGAAGGGAATCCTTTGGGATACCAGAACCGAACTTTTACACCGAGTTCCGGCGCCTCTAGTCACTTTGCTGGATGAAAAAGGGGGGGAAAGTCTAGGCCCAACGCAATTTCCCCACTCTCCTTACTTGAGCCGGTAAAAGCGCCTCTCTCTCCGGTCTCCGCTCCGATTTCAGGGGCCCCCGCTTATCTCTACCGGCGCGTACCTCGGGGCTGGTTTCCAGATCGCACCTGCCAGGCCCGTGAGGAATTCGCGCTAGATTCACGCTCAGTGCAGGGCCCGGTCCCCGCCTCGGTCCGCCTCGGACACCTCTCTCCCCGGCAGCGCTCCTGCGCACGCGCGGGAGAGTAGCGGCTCGAAACGGCGGCTGCTCCCCTAGACAACATGGGAAGTGGCTCACCTCTGGGCCTGCTCGGTCCTAGGCCCCTCCTGTCAGGACAGTGATCACCGCCGAGAGTCTGTGCAGAAGCGCGCTGACAGAATTCAGTCAGCACAACGCTCCGCTTCACACTACCTTCGCGACAGCGCCTGTTCTCCCACCTCAGATTCCACAGGTGAGAGGAGATTTCTCTGGATGTGCTTTCTCCTACAAGCAATGGGGTCCCGGTTTTACACAGTCAATCCACGGTCCCACTGACACAAAGGAGGAACGGATCAGGGGTAAAGTTCCACACCCCAAGGCTCCAACCCTCTATCTCCTGCAAACTGTTCTATCCCTTCATACTGGACAAGGATGGGTGAAGACTTGGTTTTACGCCTCACACCCTCCTGGGCTTGGGTCCCCCTGTCCAGGGTCAGCAGGATGGAACTAACTGGGTCAGACCTACAGAGGTGGAGGGGGGGTGAATCCTAAGAGGGCCAACCCTTGAGAGGTAAGTTACCCTGTGAAGATCCTACCCCTTTCCAGACCCTTGACCTATACTCCAGCTGCTCCTCACTAACAAGACAAAATGGTTGCCCAGCATTCCGCCTTTTATAGGCTGACCCTCAGAGGTCCAGAAGGGACCAGAAGGTTCTGGAATGCCCTACTCTATCCTATGGGACAGGTCCCAGGTATGTCAGTTGTGACAGTTGGTAGCCACCATTTTGTGACTCCAAGGAAACTCCTGTCAGGAAAGGCATCTAGGCCTGAGGTGAAGGATTATGAAGGTGAAAGAGCACCTATTCCCCAGACCAACACCATAAAAATTTAGTGGACACAAAATATATAAAGACATGAGGGGCAAAAAGGGGACAAAATAAATAATAAATTGGAGGGACTACGCAAAGCGCCAGACAGGTCTAACACGCATCCCCCCCAGCTGAAAGTGGGGAGAACTACCCAACCCCTTGGGAGTCCTCATCACTAAGGCGGAAGTACCTAGAGAGACCGTCTGCATTGGCGTGGTCCACTCCAGGCCGATGTTCCACCCGGAAGTCCATTCCCTGTAGGGAGATGGACCATCTCAACAGCTTGGGATTCTCCCCCTTCATCTGCATCAGCCAGCGAAGGGGGCGGTGGTCAGTCTGAACCAGGAAGTGCGAGCCAAACAAGTATGGCCGCAACTTCTTCAGAGCCCACACCACCGCAAAGGCTTCCCTCTCAATTGCACTCCACTTTTGTTCCCGGGGAAGCAGTCTCCTGGATAGGAAGACTACAGGCTGATCCAGGCCCTCTTCATTCAGTTGCGATAACACTGCCCCAATGCCATGTTCTGATGCATCTGTCTGGACAATGAACTCCTTGGAGAAGTCTGGGGCCCTCAGGACCGGTGCTGCACACATTGCCTGCTTTAGTTTTTCAAAAGCTTGCTGACAAGGCTCGGTCCAAACTACCCGTCGAGGTTGTTTCTTTGAGGTGAGCTCTGTGAGGGGCGCTACAATAGTGCCATACCCCTTCACAAAGCGACGGTAGTAGCCTGTGAGGCCCAGGAAAGCTCGGACCTCAGTCTGTGTCTTGGGGGGTTCCCAGGCCATGATTGCCTCAATCTTTGCCTGCAGGGGCTGCACTGTCCCCCTTCCCACCAAGTGTCCAAGGTACACAACCGACCCCTGCCCAATCTGACATTTGCTGGCCTTGATTGTCAATCCAGCTTGTTTCAGGGCCTGGAGAACTGCTTGCAAATGTTGCAAATGGTCCTCCCAACTGCTACTGAAGACAGCAATGTCATCCAGATAAGCAGCGGAGAAACCCTCCATTCCGGAGAGGACCTGGTTCACCAGCCGCTGAAAAGTGGCAGGGGCGTTCTTGAGCCCAAAGGGCATCACGCAGAACTGGAAGTGTCCCTCAGGCTTGGAGAAAGCTGACCTTTCTTTTGCTCCATCTGTAAGGGAGATCTGCCAGTACCCTGAAGTGAGGTCAAAGGTACTCAGATATTGGGCAGCTCCCAGCCGGTCAATCAATTCATCCGCCCTAGGGATCGGATGAGCATCAGTCTTGGTGACTGAGTTCAGTCCCCGGTAATCCACACAGAACCTCAGTTCTGGAGTGGTGCCTGGTGGAGCTGCCTTTGGCACTAGAACCACCGGACTGGACCAGGGGCTGCTGGAAGGTTCAATTACTCCTAGCTCCAGCATCTTGGTGACCTCACCGTGGATGCTAGCCTTCACCTTGTCGGACAGCCGGTAGGTCTTTGACTTCACTGGTGGGCTGTCCCCTGTGTCCACATCATGGGTACACAGGTGGGTTCTTCCCGGGACAAGGGAGAACAACGAGGAGTACTGCTCCAACACCTGGCGACAGTCCTCTCGCTGCTCAGGAGTTAGGGATGGGGAGAGAATCACTCCCTCCACCGACCCATCCTTCTCTTGAGACGAAAAGAGATCAGGGAGGGGCTCGCTTTCTGCTTCCTCGGCACCATCAGTCACCATCATCAAGATGACCTCTGGCCTCTCATGGTGGGGTTTGAGGCGATTGGCATGCAGCACCCGTAAAGGCTGTCGAGGGGTCTTAAGATCCACCTGGTAGGTGGCTTTACCCTTCTTTTCCAACACCTCAAAGGGGCCGGCCCAACGATCTTGGAGGGCACTTAGCTCTCCAGGCTCCATCACCCACACTTTCTGGCCAGGCTCCAACTCCACCGGGTGAGCATTGTGGTCGTACCATTCTTTCATTACTGCCTGACTGGCTTCCAAGTTGTCAGAAGCTTGCTTCCACAACTTTGCCATTTGGCTCCGGAAAGCCAGCATGTAGCTCACCACATCCTGAGAAGGCTTTCTGGGAGACTTTTCCCATCCATCTTTCACCAGGCTGAGAGGTCCACGCACAGGGTGCCCGTAAAACAGCTCAAAAGGGCTGAAGCCCACTCCCTTCTGTGGCACTTCTCTGTAGGAGAATAGTAAACAGGGCAGAAGGACGTCCCATTTCCTCCGTAGGCTCTCAGGCAGACTTCTGATCATGCCCTTCAAGGTCTTGTTGAACCTTTCGACCAGTCCATTGGACTGGGGTGATAGGGAGTGGTGAACCGGTAGGTCACTCCACACTCCTTCCACATTGCCCGCATGTACGCTGACATAAAGTTGGTCCCCCTGTCGGACACAACTTCCTTGGGAAATCCCACTCGGGTAAAGATCCCCATCAGGGCCCTAGCCACCACAGGTGCAGTGACAGTCCTCAGAGGAATTGCCTCTGGGTACCGTGTGGCATGATCCACCAGAACCAGGATGAACCTGTGACCAGCTGTTGTTGGTGGATCCAATGGCCCTACAATGTCGATGCCCACCCTTTCAAAGGGGGTGCTAACGACAGGAAGTGGTTCCAGGGGAGCTTTCAGCTTCACCCCTGTTTTCCCACTGGCTTGGCAGGATACACATGTCCGACAGTAGGTGTTAGACGCCACTTTCATCTGAGGCCAGTAAAAGTGGGGGACAAGCCGAGCAAAGGTCTTGTCCTGACCTAAGTGTCCTGCCAAGGGTATTGCATGAGCCAATTCCAGCAGAAAGGCTCGGTACCGTTGCGGGACTACCAAGGCCCTTGATCAACCAGGTAAGGGTACCTTGGGTTCACTGTAGAGGAGTCCATCCTCCCAGTAAATGTGGTAGTGTCCCGCAACGTCCCCTGCTGCCAGGGCTTCAGCCTGTCGCCTCAGTCCCTCAAGGGTAGGGCACTCCTTCTGGCCCTTACATAACTCCTCTCTGGTAGGCCCTCCCTCCACATGCCACTCAGCAGGGATGGGCAGGTCCTCCAGAGAAACTACTTCCCCCTCCATGGACTCCTGGTCCACCACCGCAGGCAGCCGATCTGTCACATGGGGTGTGGAAGCCGAAGCAGGCTTCTCCTGTCTTCGGGTCTGTCCCTTTTTGGCAGCGGGTTGGACCATTGTTCCAGGCTCCAACCCAGGCGAACTCCCTCTCCGGGCAGTCGCAGACCTTGTGCTTACACAGGCCCAGTCAGGTGTACCCAGCATCGCAGAATGCGTCCGGTATTCCACCTCTCTCCAAGCATTGTGCTCCATATCATTCCCCAGCAGACAATCAACTGGCACGGCAGGGCTTACGGCAACTCGAAGTGAACCTGCAACCCCTTCCCAGTCAAAGGGAACCTCAGCCACGGGATAGTGGCCCATTCTGCCGTCAGCCATCGCGGCGGGGTGGAGTACATTGGGAACCACCTGCTCTGGAGACACCAGCTGACTTCTCACCATAGTCATACTGGCTCCTGTATCTCTCAGAGCCTCCCCTCTCTGGCCATTGATGGTGATCCATTGTCCATACTTAACAGTATTTGGGGGCACCTGGATCTTAGGAACCATCTCCCGTTCTCCCAGGGACCCTAAGGTGACACCCGCCCACTCACTCCTCCCCAAGCGCTACACTAGCTCCTCCCGGGGCTTTTCCTCCGGTGGGAGGGGGTGGTCTCTTTGGGCATCTGACATCTCCCTTATAATGTCCAACACCACCACACTCGAAGCAGTGGACAATCCTTGGCTGCTGGCTTTGGCCAGGATGAGGGTTTCTGGGCGGGTTAGCCTTAGGGGTGAAACCTGTTCCCTTTCCCTGGAAACTGTGTGGTAAATAAATAATTAATTACCGGTACTATTTTTCTATGCATTAACTAAAACAGGTAGCTCAATAAATAAGAGTCAGGATCCGTGATATCTGAGTCAGAATGGGCTTTAATCGGATGGCTCGAGCCTAAAGACCATAAAGTGGCATGCAATGGAATAGAATGGCAGCTGCAACGTTTCATTAACATTATACAGTATATATAGGAAAACAGTATAATTGCATTACATACAGTAGGCGTAACAAGTGACAAACATAAGATAAGAACATATGGGCGTACAAAGAAGGCGTGCACAGGGCGTGCACGGGGACATGTGATGAAAACGTCACAGAAGTGTCATAAATGGGTGGATACATGGAGGGGGCTACCTGGGCAGCTGGAACCTTTAACCTACTGGTGCGCGCAAACGGGCCATGACGTGTAACTAGGGAGAGTTGGGGGCTCTGACTTCTGCACTAGAAGAGGAGACTAAAGTCTGGGATGTCAGGACGACATGTACCTATAGCATATCTGGTATCTCGTGTTTGGAGTACATGTTGATGGAATCTAAAAGTCATCAGGGCAAAGGCTACTTGACACTAAGGCTGGTGCATGCATATATTCTACATGTATTGCGTGTGCTATGAATCTTCTATGAATACTAATTCAGTAATTCTCTTGCATGGAGACAGGAAGACTAGACTATAGCTGAGGATGTTTATGCGGTTCGTTAGCTTAGGAATGTGAAGCCGGGGAGCTGAACTGATAACTTAGAGGCATAACATATTCTTGGCAGACAGGCAGGCAGGCCAGGCCGGGCACCGCGCTGCTTGGCAGAAAGTAAGCGAAGGGTCAGGGATGCGGAGGGGCTGCATCGCTCCTCGGAGTGGTTTCAGGAGACTGGAGCTTGAATCTGGTGTCCGGGCCCTTTGAGGCCTAGAAACGGGGACAACTCGATGAATTAACGTGCATAATGTAAAACGTTGGCAACATAGGCCTAATACTCGTTGCTTTCACGAGGATTGGAAGCTGGCATACTAACGTTGGACACAACTATAATTGCGTCTTTATTCGATCAAGGGGGAACATATGCATATCGATCATGCACATATAACATATAATGGGGAACACGTAGGGACACATGACAAGGCAAAATTCAATTTTCCTCATTCCCTCCTTGTGCCCTACGTTTCCTTCAGGAAACATCAATATTCATGATACCATCTATCTGTTCATAGAGCATCATTTGCTCGTCTCGAATCTTCTTGGAACGGGACTTAGGACTTGGAATACAAGAGGTAGCGCACAAGCCGCAAATCACAGGGCCACATTGTAAACATAGACAACAACTGAATATGATCATTACTACTATTCCTAGGAATGACAATACTTTCCATCCCCAGGCAGATATTATACTCCAGAGCCAACCGGACCATGTCCAGGTGCCTGGATTCTGGTGTAGCTGATGGGCTATTTTATGAAGTCTGGTTATAGCTGAATAAACAGACGGTGCGTTATTAGGAATGAAAATGCAGCAACTAGATCCGATGACTCTACAAGCTCCGCCCCTATCGGCCAGTATGACGTCAAGGACAAGACGATTTTGAAGGACAACAAATCTCATAGCAGATTGTTCCTCAGTTAAGTTACCTAGAGCGGAAGTAGTCTCATTCACTACTGCTTCAAGGGTTCTAGTTAGCCTACGTATTAGCTTACTATTCTGGACAGGACCTATGAAGAAGAAGAAACCTTTATTGAAGTCTGTATACTGTTCTAAGGCAGTTTCAGTTTGATCAACAATTGGGGACTCGATCTCCCTTCTATGTCTGACGTGTACTAGATGTGTGTTTCTGTGATAATCGGATGGGGCTAGGAAAACTGGTGGCAGTAGGAAGGCAATGTAACATGTTCCATCCCAATCTAGGGGCAGGCGTACATATGTGGTCTGACCACACACAAAATACGAATGACGTGAAGTTTTGAAATTAGATTTCCCACTGTCACTATACTCGACCACAGTGGTACAATCACTATGTCCTAGATGTACTGAACCATTCTTTTTGACACATAATTCGCCTTTCACTGGTAGGACTGTAATAGCAGGCAAGTCTGGAGTAGTCTTGGACTGAACATTCAAAACCATGAAATTCGAGGAATAATTACCTAGATCATATATCTCATTTTCTAGATCTAACCCTGTTCTATGAGACAGACCTTCCTTGTCTGGGAAACATGTTCTATTCAAAAGGGACTTATCGTCTGAGGATGACGTTAACGTAAACCATGCTCCACACGAACCATTGTGTGAAAACGGATAGGGAAAAAGTGGCAGAACTCCCTTCGGTGTCTGGAAAGGGGGAAGTCGACCACACACCCAACAATTAGTGGCATTGCTAGTATGGTGTGAATAGTGTAACATTCGGATAAAACTATTGTTGCGCATGGCAAGTCTGTAGGATAACTCGTGAGGAGGAAGTTCACTAAAAGTGTGCTCTACTGTATCATTAGAAGACAAATGTACATGTGAATCAATAGGAGGAAAATATACATGTAAAACATAACTTATGCATGTAACCATAAGACTCAGAAATAACATAAACAATAAGGTAATCACACATCTGCTACGCAGATTTTTACAATAACGTAATTTCTTGGAGTTTCGACTAACTCTCTCACTATGGGGGTCTATCTCATACATGTCAGGAACCTGTCTAACCGCTTCACCCGAGAGGGACTTAAACAATTAAACTGTCTGACTTGCTAGACCTCAACTTAAGTTTATACTCCTGCTGCGGAGTTTTCTCTAACAGGGGGAGTTTAGAGTCAGTATCTGGGAAGTCCTTGAAAAAAGTCTTTGGACGGAGTCCATGAAAACGTTTAACGTGACTGGAGTGGAGCCAGCCCTTGCGGCCCTCCACTTTGACTGCTGTCCTTGTGGTCATCAAAACGAGCTTCGGCTCCTTCCAGCGGGGCTCCAGCGGACTTGAACGATCGAAATTCCTCACTAGAACGAGGTCGCCTGGTATGACCTCGTGCGGTTTCACCTGGGTGTTGTCTGGAAAGGCAGCCGCAACCTGTGAACGACAAGAGAGTAGTGCAGACATCAAGGAAGCCAGGTAATCTGTCAGCATATTACTGTCAACATCAGTTATTTTACGTGGCATTGGTGTACCCCACATATTTGGGGGACGACCGAAAACAACTTCGAAAGGGGACAGACCTGAACGGGAGTGAGCGACCATTCTCATGTAAAAGAGGGCGACTGGCAGTGCTACCATCCAATCTACGCCTTTTTCTGCGCAAACCTTTGCAATGCGGATTTTCAGAGTCTGATTATGTCTCTCGACGAGGCCAGCTGCCTCGGGGTGTCGCACACAGTGGAACTTCCACTGGTACCCTAACAGAAGAGATACTTGTTTCATGAGTTCGGATGAGAATGGCTGGCCGTTGTCTGAATACACGACCCTAGGTAAACCATAGCGTGGGAAGTACTCGCGAACCAACTGCCTGGCAGTGGTCACGGCAGTGTAATCTGGGACTGGATATGCTTCTGTCCATCTGGATAAAGCGCATACTACTACGAGGACATACTTGAAACCTCGACATCGATCCATCTGAATATAATCCATCTGGAGGACTTCAAAAGGGTGGTCAGGAGGATGGAATCCACCTTGTTCCACCGGAATACCTTTACCTGGATTGAACTGACAACATATCATACAGGTACGTACTTTCTGTTTGGCTGCTGCTCGTAAATGCTTGTTAAACCAAATATTCTGGATGCTGTCTAACATGGCTTTCTCTCCTAAATGTGCTGGACTATGTGCGGTGTTAATAATGACTTGAACCATAGAGTCGGGGAGAAACCATGTGGCTTTTCCCTTCGTCAACCATCCCTGATCTGTCTGGACCCCTCCTTGTTCAGACCATTTCTTGATTTCTTCTGGGGTAGCATGTGTCTGTATGTCTAGTACATCTCGTGTAGGGTCCTTAACTGTCATACAAGTAGTCTGATCTAGAATATCTGTCTTTGTCGTGTTAACTGGAATGTCTAGAGATTGAGCTGTAAGCTTGCCTGTTCGATCTGCTAGATCGTTACCTTGGGAAATGGTGTCAGTAGCTTTCGTATGTGCTTTGCACTTCATAATGGCAATGGCTTTCGGTAAATGTATTGCTTCTAACAGAGCTTGAATGAGGGGGCCATGCTGAATCTTGGCTCCATGAGAGGTCATGAAACCTCTTTCTTGCCAGAGTACTCCAAAGTCGTGTACGACTCCGAATGCATAACGTGAATCTGTGTATATATTTACTTTCAGGTTCTTGGCTCGTATGCAGGCTTGGGTCAGAGCGATGAGCTCTGCTGCTTGAGCAGACAGGGTGTCAATACGATGTGTTTCGATAACTTCGGTTTCAGTAGTCACTGCATACGCGGCTACTAGTTCTCCTGTACTTGTTCTCATACATGAACCATCCACATAAAGTGTCAGGTCGGGATCAGGTAATGCAATGTCTGTCAAGTCTTGTCTTGGCTTCGTCATGATGTTGATAACTTCCACACAGTCATGTGTGGCAGGGTTTGGAACAGTTGAGGGTAACAGTGTAGCAGGATTTAAAACGTTGCAGCGTCTGATTTCTATGTGTGGCTGAAACAGTGTCAGTTCATATCCTGTTAAACGTGCAATTGTCAAGTGCTGAGTCTGTGTTCGGTTTAAAAGAACTTCCACGGAGTGTGGAACTTGTACTGTCAGGGAGTGTCCTAACACTATGGAATCACTTTGTCTGATAGCTAGAGCTGTGGCTGCAACTGACTTGAGGCACGCAGGCAGAGCCTGGGCTACTGGATCTAATGTGCTAGAAAAATAAGCACAAGGCTTATGTTGTCCTGCTTGATCTTGTGTGAGAACAGACATCGCTGTACCATTACGTTCAGTAACAAAAAGTGTAAAAGGCTTACTGTAGTTCGGTGTCGCTAACACAGGTGCATTACATAAGGCTTTCTTTAACTCGTTGAAAACAAGTGTATGTTCCTGGGTCCAAGGGAGGACAGTCGATGTGGCTGCCTCCTGTGTCGTTAACTGTATCAGGGGTTTAGCTAGATATGCATACTGAGGAATCCATTGTCTGCAGTAAGAAGTGAGGCCGATAAAAGCTCGTACCTCCTTCTGTGTCTTGGGTTGTGGAAGATGTGCTATTAACTGGATACGGTCAGGTGTCAACTGTCTACCCCTCTTGGACAGTAAGTGTCCTAGGTATACCACTTGCTGGACACAGAATTGTAGTTTCGAAGGGGACACCTTGTGCCCCATCTCTGCCAGAAAATACAGGACTGTAAGTGACGCACATTCGCAGTCACGTTCTGTACGGGCTGTGATCAATAGATCATCGACATACTGGAGCAGGGCAGTGTCAGTTGGCATGTGGATACTGTCTAGTTGTCTTTTAAGTGCTTGACTGTAAATACTAGGACTTTCTGTGAAACCTTGAGGAGCTCGTGTGAATTTATAGCTTCTTCCATTTAAACAGAATCCGAAAAGGAACTGGCTGTCTGGATGAATGGGGACACTAAAGAATTCGTTCTTGAGATCAATAACAGTAAAGAACGTAGCTTCAGAATCAATGGCAGTCAATAGGGAAGAGATATCTGGAACTACAGGGTACTGGGGTATGATACATTTATTAAGTTCTCGAAGATCAATCACTAATCGATAAACTGGAGGTGCATTTGGATCAGTACGTTTAAGAATCGGAATGATAGGAGAATTACATACATTGGAGTCAGTTTCTACAACCACTCCTTGAGCAATGAGCTCGTCAATAATTTTCGATAAGGCTGCTACAGCCTCGGGTGGCAATTTGTACTGTCTGATTCGTGGTAATACAACACCTTGTTTCAGAGTGACACGATATGGTGTAATGTGCATACAACCTACATCAGTTGGACCTTGCGCCCATAAATGCTGTGGTACATTCAGTAATCTTGGATCAAAATCTCGTAACACATAATGACCTTTAAAATCACGTAAAAACAATCTCACACCTTCTGGAGAGCAGCATATTACCGCTCCTAATTCTTTCAATGTCTTAATACCTAGTAAATTTTCGGGACAGGATTTCGTAAGTAACAAGTCCGTAATTCGGGACAATGGACCAACTTCTAGGGAAACTGGTTTCGATATTTCATTAACAATAGGCTTTCCTGAAAATCCCAGGGAAACGTTTCTTGAGCCTGAGAGTGGAGCCCCTGGAACCTCGTCATGACTGATGGTAGTCCTACTTGCCCCTGTATCAATCAGAAACTTTCTGTCTTTCCCTAATACTTGACTGTGTACATAGGGACCCTCTTGATCTACAGGAACTTCGATGAGAGGCAAGCCAACCTCCCTCTCTAGGCTGTTTCATAAATACTGCTGATATTCTGGATAATCTGACTGTGCGTACTGGTACATCTGTTGTGTAACGTGTTGTGTGGCAGCTATAGGCTGCGGTACTGTAACTGTCTGTTGTGCGTTCTGCGGCGGCTGGGCATTCTGCGGAACATGTTCTTGTCTAGGAGGACGTGGTCTCTCTTTCGTTTTACCTGTAGCTATGTTGTGTTTCAGAACTGCACATTCGTTTATATAATGACCTGGCTGTTTACAATAATTGCATGTCCCTTTAACAGGAGCTGCAGAATGACTAGTCTGATTCGCACCCCTCTTCTGACTGTCTTGTGGAACGGACTGTGCAACTAGTACTTTCATTTTCGTGTCTTTCATACGTCTCCTTTCGTGTTCTTGCTCTTCCCTGATTCTATTCTGGTGATATTGCAACATCTGGAGCATTTGAGATGGGGTATTAGCTTGCCAAGTACTCTCGACCTTCAATACTCTATTTTTAACTTGTGGTAAAGAATTCTCGACTAGTTTGGTAACAAAAAGATGTGGATACGATTCACTACTTGTTTTCAGACCGCTATTTATAATGAAACATTTCTCAAATCTGGAATAGAAATCACTAGTGTCTTCGTCTTGTTTCTGTTTACAGGCTGAGATGGCATCCCAATCTTCCTTTTTCGTGGCTAGTAATCTTGGCAAGACTTGTATTAACAGTTCGGGCAACTCTTTGGCTTTATCCCCAAGACCAGTACCTGGGACTCGTATATTATCTTCGGTTTCTAACGCGGTCCAGTCTATCTTTTTCTCTCCCACCTCCCATTCTTTTTCTTTCAGTTTTTCATATATGCCCGCAGGCAACAGGACCTTTAACATTTTGATGATATCTGGATACGTGTATTCTCCCATACGGAGCATGTCTTTTAATTCTCGGTGGAACCCTGCTGGATCTTTATCGTGACAGGGTATTAACTTTTTCATTTCTAGTAGTTCTATTTTCGTGATAGGGGTGTAAACAAATACTCGTTCGAAATTACCTCCCGCTCCTTTAACTGGATGCACTTCTCGCAACGGATTCTGTCTATCTATGTAGAACGGGGGCGAAACAGGAACAAAATGTGGAGTCAGGAACGTTCTGTATTTGTGGCGCTGTTCTAAAATGACACTAATTAGATCGGTACCTAGACCTTTCCATCTGTTTAGTAGTAACTCATTTAATACATTATATAAGGGACCTGGATCAGAATGCTGACTCTGGTACAGTGTGATGAGGTGCTGGATCATGTACATACCCACCAGTCGTTGCTCGGCTGGGGGCAGTTTCAGAAACATTTGGGCCACTACTTCGTCTGGAAACGTGGCAGAATCGCTAACCCATCGGACTGCTGATCGGGCTAGTTCTTGTTCATGCATGGTACTAAGTTCACTGTAACCTATTCGTAGTTTCAGAACTTTATCTGTAGCCTGGAATACTTGTTCAAGAGAACACTGTTCAGGTACGGGAGGAGGAAAAGCTTTCTTGTAATCTAGGCGTATGTGTCTATCGGAAAGTCTCGCTCTACCTACATATGCTATTCTGCTGGGATTCTCAGTGTCTACATCTTCGTCTGAAGAATCATTCTCTTTATCTGCTACTATTCTTGCTTTCTCTCTCTCGTGTATACCTATAATTTCTTTCCGGATCTTTCTGTACATGGTTTCTATACAATTTTGTGTTTTGTGTTTTCCGTCTGCTATATTGTCACTCCATTTTGTCAGGACTTTCATCTCTTCTGGACTTTTATCAGGACGATCCTGTTCTCTTATTAAACAATTTATTAGAAATTGCAAAATCATGCCTTGAATCTCGACTTTCCTGTGTGTCATAGCTTCGTGAATACTTTCTGGGTTCTCCCCTGTTCGGATAAAATGATATATTCTGTCTAAATGTTCTTTCATATCTGATATGGTGATCAAGAAGTTTGCAACTCGTCGTAAACGTACGGAGTATAATATCATGTGATCTTCACCTGGCACTGGATCATATCTACAATCAGTAAGGAACTTCTTGAGGGCTTCGTACGTAGCCACTTTTGGCGTACGCTGTAATGCTGCATCTCTCAGCGTCAGGCGCTTTGTTTGAGGCGGGGTGGTAGGAGCACCTCCCCCTGCCCCTCCTGAACTAGAATCGTCTATTAATACTGAATGCGCGGGTGCTGGTAACGTGGCTGGTACTGTAGGAGTACGTAATGTGGGTTGGTCCTGGGGAACTGGCACATGGACAGGACCAACGACTGGAGGCACAGGAATTACATTATTAACAGGGGGTTGGACTGGGACTTGGACTGGTGGAGTAGGATCTGTATTAGCATATTCTGGGACAGTGTCGTCTAAATAGGAAGAAAGAAAAATTTCGGCTGCAGTCGGTTTATGACGCAGCTTAGTCGGGACCAATGGTGGCGGTAAATTATGGGGTGCTTCCGGGGTTGCCTTCGGCAAACCCTCGGCGAGAAGAGGATACATACCCTTAATAAGGGCATTTCTCTGCCTCTCGGACTGTTCTGCTCTAACTCGTTCACCTTCTTCTAGTAATTCCCTTTCTTGGGCTTTTTCTGAGGATTCCCTACTTAATTCTGCTTTTCTGATTTCTTTCTCTGTTCTTTTATGAGATTCTTTACGCCATAACTCTATGGCATCTTTCTGGGACTGTCTGGCTTTCTTTTTCCATAATGCTTCTTCTACTCTCATGGTGCACTTGGCATCCCATGTTCCTGATACAGGCCATCTATATTTCTCTTCAAGATGCTTGGTATAATCAACCCATAAATCTAGATACAGTATGGCATCTCAGCCATGCTTATGATACATGAAATGTCCAGGACTGTCCCTGGGAGGGACAGGAACTGATTCTTCGAGTAACCCTTTTCTCGTTTTTATCTGACGTAATTTCGAAAACAGCGGCATATTTGAACAGAACTTGAACACAATACACAATGAACACAGCAATGATTAACAAAACAATCATACATACCACGACATCAAGAACACATTAATAACAGTTCGAACAGAATACTACCTGATACATTGAAGACACAATACTTGAATTTCTCGAGAACGGACTGACTAGAATTACTGGATGCACTGCTAAAACAGTACAGAACATACCGGTCTCCTAAAGAGACACGTCATACCATATCCACCTAGGTGAACACGTCGGACCGGATCTGTGTACCCAAACCCGTCAGACCGGGCACAAATTAATGAACACCCGTCTAGATACCCCCAGCAACGGTACTCACCGGGAAGCAAAACTGAAGGCCTCGGACTGGACTGGACTGCTAAGACGTCTGGTTACTGCTACGCACTACGCATGCGCTTCGGGCTTCGGGCTTCGGTTACAGGTGGGCCTCCGGATACCTCGGACCTTGCTCTCTCGGCTTGGGCTCTGGTCGGAACGACCCGCCTTCCTCACCGCCTCGTCTGGATGCCGGACCGCAGTCTCCGTCTCCTCCGTGGGCCTGAGGGAGACTTGAAGCAGAAATATCTGCACGTGCACGGTAGAGGTTCCGTCACAGCTGTAGAAGGGTCAGGGGGCCTGCGTTACATCGCCGGCGCATGGGGAAGGGGCTCGTCCCTATTCGGGCGCCATTATGTGGTAAATAAATAATTAATTACCGGTACTATTTTTCTATGCATTAACTAAAACAGGTAGCTCAATAAATAAGAGGCAGGATCCGTGATATCTGAGTCAGAATGGGCTTTAATCGGATGGCTCGAGCCTAAAGACCATAAAGTGGCATGCAATGGAATAGAATGGCAGCTGCAACGTTTCATTAACATTATACAGTATATATAGGAAAACAGTATAATTGCATTACATACAGTAGGCGTAACAAGTGACAAACATAAGATAAGAACATATGGGCGTACAAAGTAGGCGTGCACAGGGCGTGCACGGGGACATGTGATGAAAACGTCACAGAAGTGTCATAAATGGGTGGATACATGGAGGGGGCTACCTGGGCAGCTGGAACCTTTAACCTACTGGTGCGCGCAAACGGGCCATGACGTGTAACTAGGCAGAGCTGGGGGCTCTGACTTCTGCACTAGAAGAGGAGACTAAAGTCTGGGATGTCAGGACGACATGTACCTATAGCATATCTGGTATCTCGTGTTTGGAGTACATGTTGATGGAATCTAAAAGTCATCAGGGCAAAGGCTACTTGACACTAAGGCTGGTGCATGCATATATTCTACATGTATTGCGTGTGCTATGAATCTTCTATGAATACTAATTCAGTAATTCTCTTGCATGGAGACAGGAAGACTAGACTATAGCTGAGGATGTTTATGCGGTTCGTTAGCTTAGGAATGTGAAGCCGGGGAGCTGAACTGATAACTTAGAGGCATAACATATTCTTGGCAGACTGGCAGGCAGGCCAGGCCGGGCACCGCGCAGCTTGGCAGAAAGTAAGCGAAGGGTCAGGGATGCGGGAGGGGCTGCATCGCTCCTCGGAGTGGTTTCAGGAGACTGGAGCTTGAATCTGGTGTCCGGGCCCTTTGAGGCCTAGAAACGGGGACAACTCGATGAATTAACGTGCATAATGTAAAATGTTGGCAACATAGGCCTAATACTCGTTGCTTTCACGAGGAATGGAAGCTGGCATACTAACGTTGGACACAACTATAATTGCGTCTTTATTCGATCAAGGGGGAACATATGCATATCGATCATGCACATATAACATATAATGGGGAACACGTAGGGACACATGACAAGGCAAAATTCAATTTTCCTCAACTGTTTTGGGGACCTTTAGAGAACTCCCGCTTTTTATCTCCCCCCTCCTTCTTCTGAGGGGCGCCCTGTCCGGCCTTTTGGGAATCCCCTCCAGTCCCCTTTGAGGACACCCGGGTACTTGCCCAGATGTCTGCCTCCTCTGCAAGCTTCCGGGGGTTGGTCAGCTTGCTGTCCACCAGGTGTTGGCGCAGCTCAGGAAAACATTTCTCGAGTAGATGCTCTTTCAAAAAAAGATCATACAACCCCTCATAATCCTTCACCTCACTGCCCTGTACCCAGCCCTCCAATGCCTTCCTTGCATAATCTAGAAAGTCCACCCAATTCTGGGTGCTTAACTTGTGGCTCCCCCTGAACTTCTGGCGATACCTTTCTGGGGTTAACCCAAACTTCCTGATCAATGCTAGCTTCATAGTGGGGTAGTTGGTCTGCTCCTCCGGTTCTAAGGCTAACAAGGTATCCCGACCAGTAGGAGGCATATACTTATACAACCCACCCCCCCAGTGTTTCTCCTGGATCCCATGGGCTCTTAAGGAGACCTCATAGGCAGCCAGCCACTTGGCTATGTAATCCCCCTGACTATAGCTGGCAATTATATCCTTAGGCAGGTAGGGTCTGGACTCCCTGGTTGGTTCTCTGGTTTCGCTGCCACCATTTGGAGAGTTGGCGAGTCCTAACTGTAGAGCCTTGAGTTTTAGCTCTTTTAGTCTAAGCTCATGAGCCATCCTCTGTTCCTCCTTCCCCTGTTCTAACCTGGCTACTCCCACTTCAGCTTCCTTTTCCCCTCCTGTCTGTGAGTTCCGCTTCGGTCAAGCTTCCCCCGGAGACACTACTGCCCCTCCTAGAAGAGGTCATTGGTTCGGGGAGTAGGTTTCCCACCTCTGGATGGAACAATCCCTCTACCCCTATGACCGTGCCCCGGTCTGTCTCCCCATCCTCTTCCTTCTCTTCACTGCGCGCTTCCACCCAAGCCCTCAAACTGGTCTGGAGTTCCCCCTTTTTGGCACCACGCTTAAAGAACACTCCCATTTGTTGACAGAAATCTTTTAGCTGGGCCAATGAATAAGTGTCCAGTTTTTCCAGTGCAAATTCCATTTTGCAAAAGGCAACACAAGGTTAAACACACAAAAAGAATAGAGTTGCAAGGGCAACCTGAAGCTACCTCCACCCCACCACCAGGAATAAATTTGGAAAAAGCAAAAGTAAAAATTAAGAAGGCCGCCAGGAGAAAACTCCAGGTGTAGGTTAGTGGATTACACTTAGTTACTGCAGAGTAGTCGCAACCACAGTCAACATCCCACCGCTAGACACCAATATGTTGGAACCTAATGTTGTCAGGTCACTTAGGGTAGCCTGGCCTAGGGTAAGACAATCTCCAATTAAGGCACATGTGTAAAGGTTGCAAACCACCCAGCAGTAATTTAATGCAATACCACTCAAAAATGACGCTACACCAATCTTTGTGTAAAAATACGAATTGTTTTATAAAAATAAGACTGTTCTTCTTTATCACTTTTACACCAGTACTCTCCTTATTTAGTAGTTTACAAATAGTTACACAACGCAATTCTTATCATTTCCACCCACAAATCTGATAACATCAGGAGAACCCACTTCAGCAGTGTTTAAGTCTACAGCATTGAAACATTCATAGGAACTACTTTCTTATCAGTCACCAGGTACCTTATTTATGGGGTCACAAGGTTAACATAGCCAACTCTTACAGCATCCCTGCAATTCCCTCCTTCCCCCCAATGGGTTCTCTGTCAGACGGTTTCCTGTGGCTGAACTCTCTATAGATAGGAGTAAACAGATTTGTTAGGGCCACTTTCCCATATCAGGTTTTTAGCAGAAGAACACAATATCTATTGAGTGAGCCTTAGATTTAACAAGTTCGATTTGACAATCCTCTAAGGAACCACAGGCATTCTACGCAGGCTGCTCCCCAGCAAGGTTAGTAGTGTTCCTCAGTTGGCCTTTCTCATTTCTGAAACCTTCTCTTACTCTGCCTCTTTTGAGTTCTGTGAAGGGAATCCTTTGGGATACCAGAACCGAACTTTTACACCGAGTTCCGGCGCCTCTAGTCACTTTGCTGGATGAAAAAGGGGGGAAAGTCTAGGCCCAACGCAATTTCCCCACTCTCCTTACTTGAGCCGGTAAAAGCGCCTCTCTCTCCGGTCTCCGCTCCGATTTCAGGGGCCCCCGCTGATCTCTACCGGCGGGTACCTCGGGGCTGGTTTCCAGAGCGCACCTGCCAGCCCCGTGAGGAGTTCGCGCTAGATTCACGCTCAGTGCAGGGCCCGCTCCCCGCCTCGGTCCGCCTCGGACACCTCTCTCCCCGGCAGCGCTCCTGCGCACGCGCGGGAGAGTAGCGGCTCGAAACGGCGGCTGCTCCCCTCGACAACACGGGAAGTGGCTCACCTCCGGGCCTGCTCGGTCCTAGGCCCCTCCTGTCAGGACAGTGATCACCGCCGAGAGTCTGTGCAGAAGCGCGCTGCCAGAATTCAGTCAGCACAACGCTCCGCTTCACACTACCTTCGCGGCAGCGCCTGTTCTCCCACCTCAGATTCCACAGGTGAGAGGAGATTTCTCTGGCTGTGCTTTCTCCTACAAGCAATGGGGTCCCGGTTTTACACAGTCAATCCACGGTCCCACTGACACAAAGGAGGAACGGATCAGGGGTAAAGTTCCACACCCCAAGGCTCTAACCCTCTATCTCCTGCAAACTGTTCTATCCCTTCATACTGGACAAGGATGGGTGAAGACTTGGTTTTACGCCTCACACCCTCCTGGGCTTGGGTCCCCCTGTCCAGGGTCAGCAGGATGGAACTAACTGGGTCAGACCTACAGAGGTGGAGGGGGGGTGAATCCTAAGAGGGCCAACCCTTGAGAGGTAAGTTACCCTGTGAAGATCCTACCCCTTTCCAGACCCTTGACCTATACTCCAGCTGCTCCTCACTAACAAGACAAAATGGTTGCCCAGCATTCCGCCTTTTATAGGCTGACCCTCAGAGGTCCAGAAGGGACCAGAAGGTTCTGGAATGCCCTACTCTATCCTATGGGACAGGTCCCAGGTATGTCAGTTGTGACAGTTGGTAGCCACCATTTTGTGACTCCAAGGAAACTCCTGTCAGGAAAGGCATCTAGGCCTGAGGTGAAGGATTATGAAGATGAAAGAGCACCTATTCCCCAGACCAACACCATAAAAATTTAGTGGACACAAAATATATAAAGACACGAGGGGCAAAAAGGGGACAAAATAAATAATAAATTGGAGGGACTACGCAAAGGGCCAGACAGGTCTAACACATATGATCTTAAAAAAATAAAATAAATACGTGGCTTTAACGTAGTCCTCTTCCTTATTTGTTTTTATGCTAGCTGTTTTAAGCGTGTTTCTGTACAAATGTTGGTATACTTCAGGGTCAGGCTAATTATCTCCAGTTTCATGAATTGTGTGATATTTTTGTTATAATTAACCTACTTGGTACAATCCTCCATTCCCCCTTTGTCTTGCCACATTTGGAATGCTCTATCATCTGTTGGCCTGAAGGTATGGAAGCTAATAAGGAACTGTTGAACTCTTTCAGTGTATTCTCTTCATACCAGTTTTATTCTTTCCGCCTCTTACTGTAGGGCTCTTATAAATACTAAGGTTTATCTGGCAAAGCGTGCCACCACACATGGTCGTTGTAGCAGTGGCCAGCCTCCCCATGTTCCTGCAAACCTCCCCCGTCAATTTTTGAGTTTCCACTAACCCTGGCACCCACCTGATGCAGCCACATTCTCAAGGAATATGAATGTGGTGGGGCCCTAGCGCAGGTCTGGGCCCTTCTCGGGTCGGGAGGCACTGGGCCATGAGCATGCTTGCCTCCCATGTTCCCAAGCAGTCCCTTGACTGTCGACACATTTGTCTCCTCTACACCCCATGATTCTATCCTCTCCTTGGTCTATACCTTCCCCATCCTTTCTCTCTAGATCTGACTTCCAGCTCTTTGCGTCCTCCCAGCCTGCCCTTTCCTGTCCTGTTTGTCACCCCCAGGGCCACACTGGATCTCTTTGAAGAAGAGTGGAAGATAGCCTCTTTTTTCTTATTCTTCTGTTTCTGTAGTATTCGTCTTTTCTTATCCCATTTTAGTTTCCTTTCCCGTTATGCTGTTTTTTTTTCTTTTTTTAGGTGTTGCATCGTCCGGGTCCTGTCAAAGGAGTGTGACAAGTTCCGGGCCACCAGGTAAGTCCTTATCCTCCACATAATTTGAAATGGTGAATTCCTCTGAGCCAACTGGAAACAGCCTCAGTCTTCGGTGGTGATCCAGGGAAGAGGTGTAAAATTTGTGAGCTCAGATATAAGTTACCCACCACATCGTAAACTCAATCCTCAGCAACGCAATTCACAATAACACAGAGTTTGTCCCATAGAAACTCAACAATTTAATCAGAATCTTAAGGTCCTCTGTATGAGCTAATAGGGACTCAGATAACTAGAGATGGAAAGCCACTCCTTCATGAGGACCTGTAATAAAGAAGCGCCTAGCTAATAATATTCACACAATATTAATAAAATCATCAATAAGTAAGGACAAACACATGGACTAGTTATCAAGTTATCTTTACCTAAACTTCAGATTGAATGGTCAAAGCACAAACATGCACTAGAATCGTTCAATAATGGTTATTCTTTTGTATACAGGTAAATCACAGCACATCACAGTTCAGACCAAATACATCATGAAATAACACCTACTGTGGAAGGAAGAGAGAAAAAGAGAGAAAACATATTGCAAAATAGAACACGTAATTTGGAATCATACAAACTAAGAATTGGTTATAGATGTATCAGGACACAAGGTGGACCCAGTAGAATGCTAGAGCACAGCGTGCAACAGCCGGAGTCATAAATTCTAAGGGTAGGCGAAGTTGGCGGAGTACCACTACGCAGAATTCTGCGGAGTTGAACAAAAACTCTGTGAAACTCCACTCCGTAACTCCATCCCGTCTCATCCCAATTAATGAAACAGAAACCTCACATACCTTTGGTAAAACAACAAGTAACTCTATCGTTACATGCTAAAATGCATATAGTCATCTCACAAAAGTGAAAAAGAAAATTTAGCAAGCATGGGAGAGTTGATGATTTTGGGGTCCTCTCTAACCTAAGGAGAGAACTAAGCAGAAGCCTTGGACACAAAGAACATATCAGGCTGAATGATTCAATGGTGGTCCCATCCTCCTAGGACCACCCCAAGCACAGTCAGTTATGGGCAACATTACAATCCCAACCAAAGGCCCTGCAAAGCATTATGGGACGAGATTTTAGAGTGCTTTGAATATTATAGTATGCAATATCAAAACATTCCTCAAGCTGCATCTCTTGCGGGTCAGATGAGAGCTAATAGTATAATATTCACTGCACTCTAGAATCTCGCCCCATAATGCTTTGTTGGGCGTTTGGTTGGGATTGTATTTTTGCCCATAACTTTGCTTGGGATGGTCCTGGGAGGATGGAACCACCACTGAATCGGTCAGCATGATATGCTCTCTGTGTTCAAGGCATCTGCTTCTCCCTTCCCCTAGGTTAGGGGGGACCCCAAAATCATCACCTCTCTCATTGCCTGATATTTTTCGTAGCTCACTTTTGTGAATTGGTTATATGCTTTTTAGCATGTAAAGGTAAAGTTGTTTTATCAAAGGGTTGTGGGTGTAGTAGCTAACTCCCTACGTAGCAGTGTGGGGGTTTTTGCATGAACTCCATGTTTTCAATGTTATGCGTAGTTAGCAAATCTCTGCAACCTCCACTAGCGGAGCTGAGTTCATTGCCAACGGTTAATATATTCTTCAGCTGAAAGATTTGACCTGCTCAACTTCACCAGCCGGTAAAGTGCGGAGGTAATCAGGAGATTTCAATTCAGGGAAAAATCAGAGTTAAGACCGACAACAGGTCAGGCCCAGGATTTGCAAGGGAAAATAGCAGCGTGCCGTCCTTTTCCCAAGGGGCAATTATGCCTCCAAACGATTTCAGTTCCTGCCCACAAAATAACTTCTAGGTAGTTTGCATGATTTCCATTGGTCAAAATCCATAGTGCAACCGTGGTGTGATCGTTCTCTACCCCAAATCGTCTGGAACCCATACGTAATACCTTTGTTCAGTGGTCATTGTTCTTTTTTTTTTTTTACCCAGTGGTCATTGTTCTTTAAGAATGTGCAATATCACTTCCCTTCGGAAATAGTAAATACATTTGCAACTCAACGTGTCCACTCCACTCGCTCTCTTCTGAGTTTGCAACAAAGTCAATACAGTTTAATTCTAACAGAAAGGATGTCCATTTTTCAAACTGTAGGACAGAAACTTCAGCGATAATACTCGTAGCTACAGTGCAATCAGGTCAACATTTTTAGTCCATTCGAAGGAAATAATGAAAGACTAAATACATTTTTGAGGCCTACATGGAAAACCACTAAATCACTATTTTCTAAAGAAAAAACATGCTAATGTTGAAAACATTAAAAAACTAGAGATGCACAAGAAATAATATAAAAACACCATTTCATTATACTTGTAAGCATAGCCTAATTACGTTTCATTAAGAAACGTGCAATAACTTTCTCTCGGAATTGCATCTCAAAGAAAACATAAGCAGGACTCATTTTACTTGAGCAATTTCATAATCATATTTTGTTTTAAAACTACAGACTGCATTACTACCTTTAATATTATTTTCATAGCACATTAGTACGTTTCTCTCTCTGTCATGAATAACTTAACCTCAAACCAGTTTGTGAGCCTTCTGCATGCTTTTACGATGCAGTTTTAAACTCTCATGTTTTACGAGGCACATTGTTAGTCATGTTTCTTAAGTATGTATTATGTATAGTATCACACCCAAGGGTAAGAAATTGAATGACCAAAACACTCTTAATAAAATAATCACGCTCCACCAGTGGCATTTGGAGCAGTGATTACAACAAGGAAGATTCCTTTGTTCAATGAAATGTCCCTTCATGGATCCCTGAAATAAGGAATAGAAGAGTCCTTTAAATGGGCAGTGGAGTACACAAAATCTGATAATCCATTAAAGGAGGTACAAATGCCTTACTGTGATGCCAGTCGTCATCACAGAAAGAGTAAACTGTTGGTGTTGGATGCTTCTGAGAATCTGTGTCATGATGCATGTGTAACTTGTGTTTCTTTCTACAGTATTCACTACTTTTGCTCTCACGGCATTGAGTTTCAGTGGTCCCAAGTTCCCTGTCTATGCAGTATCCATGAACTGTTTAACCCCCTTGGAGTGCAACACATTTATAATTTCTAACTCTATTTTTACAGGTCACTGAGGCAACAAAAAGAAAAAGAAATGTCGCAATTTTGGAAACATTTCTAAAAAGGGATATTTTGAGGAAAGTAGGAACATTCTTGATCTCTAAAGAAGAAACTAGTTCTATGCACCAGGAATGGTGAGGAACTTGGTGCGGAAGAAACTGCTGAATGTGAAAGTAATTTATCGACTTTCTTACAATCATTATTTGTTGTCAAACCTTGAAGTACAATGACCAGGAACATTTACCAAGTGTCAGTTATTGGGATTGAATAACCTCTGAAATAATAACTGTACCCGCAAGTAAATTGAAAATCTACTGCAGCTACTAATTATAAGAATATTTTCACTTAAAGAAAGCATTTCACAATTGGTCGATCAAAGAAAATAGGCAGCAACTGATCCTCACACAGAGCCCTTGGGAATAATTCTGTCTGATGGTTTATGAGAAATGCCTTAGAGACGTAAGCCTCTCCCAGCAAATCAGTATCAGTAGACGTGATGTGACAGAAGTGTCAGGAAGGCTAATAACCTCAGTTTACAAGAGCAACTTTTGTTTCCATCTCCTGTGATTCGGAGGAGAGAAAACATTGCATTTCAAAATAATTAAACATTTTCTTCTCAGATGTCATTACAGCAAAGACACTGGATTGACATCTACAATATAGAAAGATTTGTCCCACTAACTCTGTCTCTTCGGTTGATCTATGTCGTTTCCAAGTGTGCCAGACCTCCAAAGTTAATGGGGTACCTGTTTGGGCCTCACCGGAATAGGAAGCTTAAAAAAGGCCATTGTTACACTATTGATAATTCATAAACTACCCGGCATCTTGTAATCCCTGTTCGTTACTTGTATAAAAGAATGTACCCCACTTGTAAGTACGAATCCCCAAAAACCCTATCACTGCTTTTAAAACTCCTAAATTAAATGCGATAAACTGCAGTCAGAATGAGCTTAATTCTACTTGAGAGAATCCTTGTGGGCATAACTTGGAGAAAATGAATCCATGAGGGGCATCTTAATAAAAACAAGGGGCCCCTCAGTGAAAGTTTATAAGACAAGTTAGATAGGCTGACTTCAAAGGTAAGAACATTGATCTCCAAATAAAAGCTATAATTAATTAAATGTAAATGTGAAGAAGAGCTTCCGCAGTGTATTTTAGAAGTTAGTATTGAGTTTTGACATAAACAAGTACAGACTCCGGAATCAGATTCAGTCGTAAGATGGCATGTATCCAGGAACAACCCCAATTTGGAGATACAAACAACTCGAATAAGAGCAATGAATGTGAGAACAGCTTTAGTTATCAATCCCACCTCACTAAACACAGGAGAACTCACACTGGACAAAAACCGCATCAGTGTCCTGAATGCCAGAAAGGCTTCAGCCGGAAAAGCGATCTCATTCAACATGTGAGAATCCACACTGGGCGCAAACCTTATCAGTGTTCTGAATGCTGGAAAAGCTTCATTCGGAAATTCAGCCTTACTTTACATGAAAGGATCCACACGGGGCTTAAACCATATCAGTGCTCTGAATGCTGGAAAAGCTTCAGTCAGAAATTCAGCCTTACTTTACATGAAAGAACTCACACTGGGCATAAACCGTATCAGTGCTCTGAATGCTTGAAAAGCTTCAGTCAGAAAAGAACTCTCACTCACCATGAGAGAACTCACACTGGGCAAAAACCTTATCAATGTAATGAATGCCAGAAAAGCTTCAGCGAGAGAACCACATTAATTCGACATCAAAGAACTCACACTGGGCAAAAACCTTTTCAGTGCTCTGAATGCAAGAAAAGATTCAGTCACAAAATTACACTCACTCACCATGAGAAAACTCACACTGGACTAAAACCGTATCAGTGCTCTGAATGCTGGAAAAGGTTCACATTGAAACAAAGTCTCACTAGACATGAAAGAACTCACACTGGAGAAAGACCGTATCAGTGCTCTGAATGCTGTAAAAGCTTCAGTCATAAAAAAGGTCTCACTCAACATGAAAGTACTCACACTAGACTAAAACCGTATCAGTGCTCGGAATGCTTGAAAAGCTTCAGTCTGAAAGGTAATCTCACTCAACATGAAAGTACTCACACTGGAGTAAAACCGTATCAGTGCTCTAAATGCCTGAAAAGGTTCAGATTGAAACAAAGTCTCACTATACACGAAACAACTCACACGGGAGAAAGACCTTATCAGTGCTCTGACTGCTGGAAAAGCTTCAGTCAGAAAAGTGATCTAACACATCATGAAAGTACTCACACTGGACTAAAACCGTATCAGTGCTCTGAATGCTGGAAAAGCTTCAGTCAGAAAAGTAATCTCACTCAACATGAAAGTACTCACACTGGACTAAAACCGTATCAGTGCTCTAGATGCCAGAAAAAGTTCAGATTGAAAGAAAGTCTCACTAGACATGAAAGAAATCACACTGGAGAAAGACCTTATCAGTGCTCTGAATGCTGGAAAAGCTTCAGTCAGAAAAGTAATCTCACTCAACATGAAAGTACACACACTGGACTAAAACCGTATCAGTGCTCGGAATGCTGGAAAAGCTTCAGTCAGAAAAGTAATCTCACTCAACATGAAAGTACACACACTGGACTAAAACCGTATCAATGCTCTGAATGCCAGAAAAGGTTCAAATCGAAACAAAGTCTCACTAGACATGAAAGAACTCACACTGGTGAAAGACCTTATCAGTACTCTGAATGCCAAAAAAAATCTTCAGTTGGAAATCCATTTTAATTCAACATGAGAGAATCCATATTGGGCAGAACCCATTTCAGTGCTCTGAATGCTGCAAAAGTTTCAAATTAAAACAAAGTCTCACTAAACGTGAGAGAACTTAAACTGGAGAAAGACCTTATCAGTGCTTTAAATGCTGGAAAAGCTTGTCAGAAATCTGGTCTCGCTCAACATGAGAAAACTCACACTGGGCAAAACCTTGTCATTGGTCTAAATGCCAGTGAAGCATCTGCTGGAGACTCATTTTGATTCAACATGAGAAAATCTACAGCGAGAAAAAATATTATCAGTGCTCTCAGTGTGACAAAAACGCTAGTTGTAAATGTAATCTTTCTACCTGAGAGACACAATGTGGCAGAATAAAAGGTGCTCACTGTAAACCCTGAGGAGGGGCTTTCAGGATCGCAAAGCATTTACATGAAGCAGCCACAAAGGCATCAATCAATTTGTCATCCAACTAACTGTTTATTGAGAAAAGCGCACTGCGGGGATAGAAATTTGTGAATTACCTCATTCCTTATTGAGTTTATAAGCAATGGCTCCGACCCACAAAGTCCATTCGATCCTGAACTTTGAAGCCACGCCCATAGGATCTAGAATCCAAGAAACTTCAAACTGTGTCCCCCGTTAATGAGCCTCAGCAGGTGCCGGTGGCAGGAGTTCCTTTGTCGTAGGTCTCTATGGGACCAACATCTGTTCTGTGCCACGCAGGGCTGATCATTGAGAAAAGCTAAAGGTGATGGAAGGACTGGTCTTTAATCTCGGCAATATCCTGCAACATCAATCTCTAGTCTCCGTGGCACTAAAGACAAGGCCAACCATATGCAAACCATTCTTGGCCCCACCCTAAAAAGTTCTAATGACTTCTGTTCCAATGGGACACAGCCTCGTATTACAAGATCCACTTTAGCGGCCTCTTTTCATGTCCATTTTTGCTACAAATAGATCCTGCTTCTCATCTGCTGAAGACAGTTTCATGAGCTTTAGAATCACATCAGATACATCCAAGAGAGTCTCACAGATAATCTGAATTGTACATGTTTAGTAGTACTAAAAAACTACAAAAAGCTATTCACAAAGTATCTGCAATTGTTCTGCCTCTCCTATCTTTTTCTGTATGGAGTTGTCATCCCTGACTTCCACAGTTTCAGCACATGCTAGTATAGTTTTTAGTAGTAAATGTGGGAGTGACAGAGGGGAGTGGGTGTAAAATGTGAAATACTTATGAATAAAGGGGAGGGCTTAAGGCAGGAGTAAGGAGGAGTATAGGGAGGGGTTTGGGGAAGGACAGGCACTCACCCACTAAAGAGTAAGCCCATTGCTGTTTACAAACCACAACTCTAAAGTCACTAAGCCATAATGTACCTAAAACAATCGTAAATGTACTAGTGCTCAGAGCGGGAGTAAGAAACACATCATATATGGCCATTCACTGGAACTGCAGTACACACCCATAAATAATAATGGTGGTAGAGACGTAAAAGAAAACCCCAAAGGAAATAATGCTAAATTAAATATTTAAAACGAGTTTAAAAAAATCAAAATAAATGTAATTTAATGGCAAAACACATCTAAAAGAAAACATTTCATTATTCTTAAATGTTTTACAAACTTTTTAAAAATGTAAACACTAATATAACATTCATTATTAGTAAAGTCTAATTACATATGTTAAAATGAACTCTCTACAGCACATATAATAATTAATAATACATAATAAAATTTTTGCTTTAGATGGGAAACGTTTAATTTAATCTCAAGAAAAAAGATAATCTTTAATATGTTCAACTGGAGCTCTCCCTCTGCTAAAATTTAAAGGAATAAATCTTTTTAAGTTAAACATTATTGTAAATTAATTGTATATACATTAAATGTAGAGTAAAATGCCTCAACACTATTAACTTGTATTTTAACTAAATATTTAATTGATTTTAAATGTGTCAAAAATGCTTTTGAAAGATTTGTTAAAATAATTAAGCATGGGCGCAAAATCCGTTCCGCTCGCGGATTTTGGGCAAATTTGCGATCCGCGAATTCCCGCGAATTTGACGAAAATTCGCAAATCCGCGAGCGGAACGGATCCGGGGGGCAAAAGTTCAAGCTCAGTTTTTGCAACTATTTTAGAATGGCGCCGGCAAGCTGCCAGCGCCATTCTAAAATAGTTACTAAGTTAGCTTCAACAGGAAGCATTAATAGATAAAATGAAGCAGGTGCTCGAGTTTAACTGAATTTGAGCTCCAACTCGAGCACCTGCTTTATTTTATCTATTAGTGCTTCCTGATGAAGCTAACTTAGTAACTATTTTAGAATGGTGCTGGCAGCTTGCCGGCGCCATTCTAAAATAAAAGGCAAGGAGTGGGGCAGAGGGCAGAAGGGCACAACAGCGAGTGTTGCAGAGGGCAGAAGGGAACAACAACGAGTGGGACAGAGGGCAGAAGGGCACAACAACTAGTGGGGCAGAGGGCAGAATGGCACAAAAACGAGTGGGGCAGAGGGCAGAAGGGCACAAACACGAGTGGGGCAGAGGGCAGAATGGCACAACAACGAGTGGGACAGAGGGCAGAAGGGCACAACAACGAGTGGGGCAGAGGGCAGAATGGCACAAAAACGAGTGGGGCAGAGGGCAGAAGGGCACAACAACGAATGGGGCAGAGGGCAGAATGGCACAAAAACAAGTGGGGCAGAGGGCAGAAGGGCACAAACACGAGTGGGATAGAGGGCAGAATGGCACAAAAACGAGTGGGGCAAGGGACAGAATGGCACAACAACGAGTGGGGCAGAGGGCAGAATGGCACAAAAACGAGTGGGGCAGAGGGCAGAAGGGCACAAAAAAGAGTGGGTAGAGGGCAGAAGGGCACAAACACGAGTGGGACAGAGGGCAGAATGGCACAAAAACGAGTGGGGCAAGGGGCAGAATGGCACAACAACGAGTGGTGCAGAGAGCAGAATGGCACAAAAACAAGTGGGGCAGAGGGCAGAAGGGCACAAAAAAGAGTGGGGCAGAGGGCAGAATGGCAAAAAAATGAGTGGGGCAGAGGGCAGAAAGGGCACAACAACGAGTGGGGCAGAGGGCAGAATGGCACAAAAACGAGTGGGGCAGAGGGCAGAAGGGCACAACAACGAGTGGGGCAGAGGGCAGAATGGCACAAAAACAAGTGGGGCAGAGGGCAGAATGGCACAAAAACAAGTGGGGCAGAGGGCAGAAGACCACAAAAACGAGTTGGGCAGAGGGCAGAAGAGCACAAAAACGAGTGGGGCAGAGGGCAAAAGGGCACAAACACGAGTGGGGCAGAGGGCAGAAGGGCACAAAAACGAGTGGTACAGAGGGCAGAAGGGCACAAAAAACGAGAGGGTGGCAGTGATAAACCAGAGGGCGCATCGCGGTCTCGCACAAAAAAAACCAGCGAACACGCAAATCACCCCCCAAACATGCAAAAATAAAAAAATTCGCGAATTTTGCGGATCGCAAATTCGCAAATCCACAAATTTGCGGATTGCGAATTCGCAAATTTCGCCCATGCTTAAAAATAATCCCACTTTAAGTAAAATCACTGTATTTTCTTATTATGTATTCTAAATTACTAAATTGCCTTACGTACCTCTGTTCAGAAGGGACACAGCTTTACAAAAATGTTTGTATAGAATTAATTGAAATTATTTTTTCAATAGTTTGAAAAGACAAAATACATTATTTTAATTTATCATTACATGCTTATCTCCTTTATGAGCTTCAGCCCACCCACAGACTTTCCATTTGCTGGCTCCACCATCGATCTAATTTTATTTATCCCCATTTGTCCATGGCTTACATTTGTCATGTCTTACCTACGAGAGCATAGACCAATTACCAATTACTACTGTCCATCCCCAGCTGCAATTTTAGCATTTGTTATCAGTGCTATTTTTTTCTTTAATTTAGAGCACTTGAGACGAGCGCTCATGGTTTATGGAGCACCGCTGTAAACAGTGATGTAAATCTTGTTCTTGTCTCATGTCCATTCAAACACCGAGATCAAATGTCAGATGCTGTCTTATCTGCTGACTGCTAACATACATAAAGTCTCCGCCCTGAGTTCCGCCCATTTGTTTCGCCCCATTCACATTACCTGCACTCGCCACCGCCATACAGTGCGTTTGTGCCTCACAATGTGCATGAAAACTGAAGACCAAAATCAAATGTCAGACAATGCCTCATCTGCTGACTGCTCACATATACAATGGCTCCGCCCTGTGTTCTGACTTTGTCCCACTCGTCCCGTACACCGTTTTATGCGCCGCCCCATCCCCACGCCATACAGTGCATTTGCCCCTCACAATGCGCATGAAAACTGAGATCAAATGTCAAATGCTGTCTTGTCTGCTGACTGTTGTACCCTAAACAAAGCGCAGCACGAGGCCGCTGAAAAAAAAGGAAAACAAAGGAACAAAACTTGCGCATCTCTCCCCAGCACAGCAAGAGAGCTCCTGCTACCGTATTTACTGCTTTCTCAGAAAATCACCCCATAATGCCTTCGGGACCTTATGTTATGTTACATAAATTTATAACCCGCACAGCTACTCATGAGTATCCGGGCGCGGAGCCTAGCGGGGTGTGAAACGTGAATCAAGCAAAGAGATGTGTTTTAGTTTCCTCTTAAAAGCCACTGGATCCTGAATAATACGCAGGTCAAGATGAAGAGCATTCCAGGCAGCAGCAGCCTTCACTACAAAGGATCTGCACCCAAGCCTCTGAAGATTGAAGTGGGGAATCTTAGCAAATCATAGAGACGAGGAACGAAGGGATCACGCAGAAACATAGAACGAAAAGCGTCTCTGCAAGTAGAGAGGGCCACAGCCATGAAGTGCATGATGGGCCAGTACCAGTGATTTCTCCGCCATTGGAGGAATCGTAACTGAAGTCAAACACTGTTCCCAGCCCAAGTGCCCAGTAGGAGTCTGGCTGCCATATTCTGAACCACCTGTAACTTCTTCAACAGGTACCCGGAATGCCAGCAAAAAGGGCATTGGCTTAGTCCAGCTGCGACAGGATCAGTGCACAAGTAACCGTTTTCCTCGCTGCCTGAGGTAAAGCCGGCCAGCTTCAAAATGTGTGTTGAAAAAGAGAGACCCTCATCAAACCATACCCCCAGATTTTTAGTGGGCTTCCCTGTGGAGGTAGGCAATGGAATCTCAGGAGGCCAAAGGTGCTCTCGATATTTAGGAGCGATTTTCTCAAACAGCAAAATCTCTGACTTCTCTTCGTTGCACTTGAGCTGTGCACCTGCCAACCATTTAAAATAGAGGATAGACAGTGTTGAACCAGTAGCACCGAATCTGCATCTTTGTCCCAGGTAAAAAGAAGCTGGGTGTCATCAGCATAAGCCATCACCTTGGCCCCCAACTCTTCCGCCAGATGTATCAGCGGAGTCAAATAGATATTAAAAGGAAGGGGGCTAAGGGAGGATCCCTGGGGGACTCCAGTAGTCACTGGCTTAGGGGAGGAGGAGGATGGTAGGAGCCAAATCTGCTCAACTCGACCCTCCAAAAAAGACTTAAGCCAGCCCCAGACCTCACCCGACACTCCGATCCTAGCCAAACGTACCAGGAGAAGTGAGTGCGGGACCGTGTTGAATGCCGCAGAGAGGTCCAGCAATATTAATTCAGCTCTCCCGCCGGCATCCAAACACCCACAAATGGCCTCCAACACCTCAACCAGAACTGATTCTGTACTATAAGATGCCTGAAACCATGATAGGGCTGGATACAGGAGCGTCTCCCTTTCTACAAATTCCGTGAGCTGTTTATTAACCACATTCTCACACACCTTAGCCAGAGCAGGAAGGAGGGAGATGGGCCGATAGCTCCCTGAGCTAAGTGGGTCCAATGACAGCTTTTTTAGAAGTGGCAAGATCTTAGCCAACTTCCAAGCCTGTGGCACAGCAGCTTTCTGAAGGGACATATTAATGATGACATTCACTTCTGTGTTCATGGTCACTGCCGCTGATGCAAATAGCCTAGCTGTACAGGGGTCCGAGGGCGAGCCAGACTTTAGACCCTTTTGAATTTTTAGGAATTCCAATGGGTCAACTGTCCTAAATGTGGACAGAGAGTGGACCGGGTCGGCAGATTGGGATTCCACCGACACCACAATGCTGGTACCACAGGAAGTGAACGCCGCCTGAATAGTCCGGATCTTTTCCCTAAAGAAGCATGACAGAGTATTACACCAGGTAGGCGAGATGGGGACATGCTTGCTTGGGCTGTTTGAACACTCTTTGGTCCATATCTCTACTTGTGGTGGTCCGGGGATGATGGAACCACCACCAAAAAGTCAACACAAAGCAGCCTTTCTTTTAAAGGTACTGTCAGAGTCCTCACCCTAAGTTGGGGGGACTCCAAAATGATCACCTCCCCTGGATTTTCATTTCTTTTTTAGCTCTCCCACGGCTGTAGCTTTACTTTATAGCCAGTAGTGTTTCAACCTCTAGGAGCCACATGCATGGTAATTTAATGCCATTTAATCAGGCCTGGCCTCTTGATCTTATGCCCTCTAGGGGCTGACTATATGGTTGCAATGCAATGCTTTTTCAATGTGATGCCCTCTATGGGTTGTTTTTACCATTGCAGCTTTGATATCAAACCCATGAAAGAATACACAAACACAAGGTTAATTACTGATAAATTCTTAATGGTGTTACCATTATGATTGCTGATGTTTTATTGATTATCCCAGTAATGTTAATGATTTTTGCAAAAGGTATGTGTTTATTACGAAACAAATGATTGAACTAATGTGTGATGTTTGGGTGACCCTTTAAGGGGTCCCCAGTGATTACGCAATGGCATCTATGGTATGTTCCATTTGACAATGTACATATTTGTAAACTATTGTGTAGTATTTAGTAGTGTGTGTAATAAATGTACTTCTCCTTATTCTAAAGAAAAGGTACTGACTGGACAATCAGTTATTAGGTATTGTCATTGCGTGCCTGTGATTGGTGATTACTAGCCATCACCACCTCCCTTGAGTAGGCCTTGGACTGCTCCGCATAGCTAACCTATGAGAGTCAAGCACTACGATGGGGTGTTTGGTTCCCAGTGAAGACAATTGTGGACAAATCTTTAGATAAGCCTGACTGCTCTATGCCAGGTGACCGGAGGGTGCACACAGGTTATCTTTTAGTGTGTATCTAGCTTACCCTGTAGAGAGCGGTGGTTCCTGCCTGGCCTGGGTGCATACCTCAGCCAAACAGGAATCCCATTTCTAACAATCTATCAACTATCTTAAATCAGCTATTTAGGGTCAACAAGCCTCCTACAGATCATTTCATATAACATGAATATCAACATTTCAGAGCAGGTTGAAGCCACATCAGCAGATCTTCAAGCAAAGCAACATCATTAAGCATGGGCGGAAAATTAGTTCCGCTCGCGGAATTTGCGGATTTCCCGCGATTTCACGATCTGCGAATCTCACGAAATCGCAGAAAATCCGCGAATCCTCGAGCGGGACGAATTTTCATGGAAGCACTTACAGGGTTACAGCAGCAGGTGCACAAGTTGAAGCTAATTTCTTTGTAACCATTTACAAAAGGGTTACAAAGAAATTAACTTCAACTTGGGCACCTGCTGCTGTAACCCTGTAAGTGCTTCCTGGCGCCTCATTGCCTACTTATAACTATTCTCTGACCCTGCTCTGACCCTTGAAGCAGGGTCAGAAAATAGTTACAAGTAGGCAACGAGGCGCCTGTCACAAAAATTAAACCTCAGCAGGAAACACTAAAAGATATAAATAAAGCAGGTGCCCGAGTTGAAGCACAATTTCAGTAACGTTTTAATCAGCCCAAAACATTAGTGAGCACGGTGGAGGCCTGGCAAGTATGCTTTAACCCCATATCTGCTGTCGAAAATTAGCTGTAATACTTGAGGGAGGACTTTGCATCCACAAGTTTCTCGAGCGCAATCCCCGTGTAGTTCCTGTGACCAGGAGGCTGCTTTCTCAACATCTGCTGCCCTGTTCGCCCTCTGACCCTTTGCATAGGAGGCATGTGAACACGCATAGAAGCCCCGCCCGTTTGGCCCCGCACACCACACACTAGCGGTATCAAACATCTTCCCGCCCTTTCCCAACTATGATGGACAGCTCACTCAGGGGACCTCGGCGCCTTTTGGCACGGTGGCAAAGTCACAGGCACACATGGTCACTCGAGACAACTCTTCTGGCCCTTCTACGCAGCTGCAGTGTAAGAAAAGCACTATACATTTACTCAACGAGGTAGCACTTACTTATTAGCCAGTAGAAAATACTACAGTTGAGTAGAGGTATTGCACAACATGGTGGCATCTTCGTGATTAACTATGCAGGGCAGGATTCATTCTGGCACGAGGCTTTTTGACACAAAAATTAAACCTCAACAGGAAGCACTTACAGATATAAATAAAGCAGGTGCCCGAGTTGAAGCTCAATTTCAGCAACGTTTTAATCAGCCCAAAACATAAGTGAGCTCTTTCGATGCCTGTCAAGTGTGCTTTAACCCCATATCTGCCATCAAAAATTAGCTGTAATACTTGAGGGAGGACTTTGCATCCACGAGTTTCTCGAGCGCAATCCCCGTGTAGTTCCTGTGAACAGGAGGCTGCTTTCTCAATATCTGCTGCCCTGCTCGCTCTCTGACCCTTTACATAGGAGGCATGTGAACACGCATAGAAGCCCAGCCCGTTTGGCCCCACCCACCACACACTAGAGGTATCAAACATCTTCCCGCCCTTTCCCAACTATGATGGACAGCTCACTCAAGGGACCTCGGCGCCTTTTGGCGCGGTGGCAAAGTTACAGGCACACATGGTCACTGGAGACAACTCTTCTGGCCCTTCTACGCAGCTGCAGTGTAGTAAAAGCCCTATACATTTACCCAACGAGGGAGCACTTACTGGATTAGCCAGTAGAAAGTACTCCAGTGCAAATCGCAAAAAAATCAGCGATTTCCCGGGTAAATCCGCAGATTTTTTTTTGATTTTGCGCCAATTTGCGGACCGCGAATTCGAAAATTTCGCCCACCCTTAAACATCATAGCAAGTGAACATTACATGGTCTTTGAGTCAGTGACCTCAGATAACCTTTGACCAAGCGACATCGCAAGAATTCACATCATATGGTGTTTTTTATACATTTCGGTCCCTTACTGCATGTGGTCTGTAATTGGTGAGCTATTTATAGCACCAAATAAAATACAACTCTACGGAGTCAGAATTTGTACAGTGTGGTAAATACCATCCAGTGTGAAGATATTTTCATACCATGTTTGTTACACACATTTTCAAATCAGGAGAAGGTGAAAAATCCTTAGCTAAAAGACACTGACATTGAAACGTTTAGGTTTGCTAGAACACAGTAAAATAATGAGTAAAAGGAAGACAGGCTTCACACCCACTATAGCCCCAAGAGTGGGAGGACAAAAATCCTTGATGACCTCTTTGACTGGTGCAATGGGGGCCATTGAGGAACAAATAAATAGAGTCGAAGAGACTCTTACCCAAGGCAGGTTGGGTACGGTAAATGCAAGTAATACACGTGCTAGTTCCCCATATAAATCTCTTACTGCAGTATGTGATGGGCAAGCTGCCCAGGGCGTTGAGGATGGATGCATACAGGAGACATCAGAATATATATATGTGAGTGACCCAGAGGATGAGCCCCAACCGTCCTCGAAACGTAGTAAGAACCCTGATGTATCTGTGGGGATACAATCAGTAAACCATGCTGGGAAGTGTCCCGTGAGCCTAAGTAAAATGTTGTTATCTAAGAAAAGGAAAAATACTGGTAAACAATTCAAAACAGGCAAACCTAGAAGGTCTGTTAGCTCAGGGAGACCCACCGTGAACATGCTAATTGAGGCTCAAACTCTTGAAATTGATAAAATTACGAGGAAAATTGATAATTTATATAATTATGTGATTGGTGCTTTGGGGAAATTAATAGAGAGAGTGGCTGTTATAGAGTGATATTTAAGCAGAGACAATAGGGTTACCACTGGGGGTGTGAATACACAATGTAATGCTAACCATCCCCGTAGCTCACTCGTAATCCCACATGTACGGAACCATTCCCTCAGTATTGTACCCAAAGAAACTTCGAGCACAGATCCCATGTCTGATACAACAAGATTGGCCACACATAGATCAATACCTCCTTGTAATAAATCGCAAGTTAATAATGATCATAAAAAGCCAATAATTGAGAAGAAAGGAGTTAATATCAGAACAGGGAGACACCCAATTGGGACGAGGGAATCCCCAAAGAACCTAGGATATAATCCTCTTGATTTACCACCGGCTGCCACATCATACATAGTAATCCTAGCCAATGTTCCTTCACTGAATACATCCGTGTATGAAACGTGGGATGGTCTTCAAAATAAATCTCTTTATTGGCTTGGTAAAAAAACAGTCTTACTGATGCATTATTTTAAAAATTCAAAATGGTTAGACGGGTTACATGGGTGGAAATGGCCGTAATTTCTTTCAGGGAGATTGTATTGTTTTGACTTTTAGCGACCCTATGTTAATGCATGCAGCTCTCACAAGGCCAGGGAATGTACGTTTTAATTATACAGGAATTAGCGTCTTACCCCTAAGCCCTTTCTATCAGCCCCCATTTGTGAAGCATTTTAAAAGCCATATAAGGGATCCCTATGTTGACACAACGAGCTCATGCTATGTCCCATTGTATAATTGTTTTGATTTGTTAACCACACTTAAAGATAAAGATTGACCATGCGCACAGCATATGAGAGGGGATGGCCAAACTAGGCTGGAATATCTACCATTCCCTGGTGATACCTCACAGGAGCAGCTCCTTGGTCAAGGGATTGGGTTTGTTACTGGGATAGATTGCAATTTGAAAATAGATCAAATAAATGAGGGTGTGGACACTGACGTAAACATAATTAACCCTGAAGGAAATACTGAAATTAGTCCTAAACATATAGTACCATCTATAATGGGTGGAGACAACCCCAACGGAGAAGTAAACACTAAGATCCCAGGAGGGGGAGAGGAAAAGGAAGACACAGGTAAGGCACGCAAAATACTTTTGTGGAATATTGCTGGGTTATCCACAAAAGTGAGGGACCCTCAGTGGTTAACCTTTGTAGAAGAATATTCTATAATCTGTCTACAAGAAACCTGGACAGTTAAGGAAAAACATATCCATCGCTAGCAAACTTTTCATACACCGGCAGTCATCAGTGAGACCGGGCGTAACAAAGGTGGATTATGTACTTATGTCTCTAACACTGTGGGGGAGACCAACTTGAAACTTACAATTGAGACTGATCATTACCAGATCCTAGTAATGAATATGGTAGGAGGGTTCTGTTCAGTATTACTCAACTTCTATAATAATATCCCCAAAATTCAGACAATGAGTGTGCTAATGAATTTACGTCAATCATTGAGTAATTTGAAAGACAAGATGTCTGGTGATATGTGTATTATATGGGGGAGGGGAGGGCGTTTGATTATGAATGCTTCTTGTGCCAACATAGTCAAAGGGGTATTCGTGGCCTAGGAAAAGACAAAGAAGACACGCTGGCCCATTTGTCACGTATAACACTGGAGGATTTGTTAAATGAAATTGTTTTTCAGTTTGACTTGGGATATACCTACGAGTTGTGTACTCCCTTAGTACCTTTTGAGCCTACCTTTAATGGTAGAGGTTGTAATTCAATTATTGACTTTGTTCTAGTGTCAAATAGGTACTCAAGAAATGTCCGTACTTTTGAAACCCATTGTATTATAATGAGTGATCATTATCCAATCAGTATTTTTTCGATCTAGAGCGTTCTGATAGAACCAAGAAGAATACGGGTTTACACTATAATTTTAATATCAATCTTCCCAGCACAAATGAGTATTCTTAAAATTGGTCAAAAGTGGATCCCATTGTTTTTATTAAGCAACTTGTAAAAAGGTCCAGAGAAGATCTTGAAGCTTATCTCTCTGAGGAAAGGGATGACGAAAATGTTCTAAATGCCTTCCTTAAAATTACTGGAGAGGTACAGAAATTATTAATTAGGGAGCAGAAATGGGGAACGCACTAGACACAGGGCTGGTTTGATAGGGAATGTAGTAAGGCGCACATCCATTTGAAGAAAGTATTGCATAGGGAAATTAGAAATAGGGAGGAAATAAGACAGGCTAGAATTACATTTCGGCAGGCGATAAAAAAGCGAAAGGTACAATTAAGATTGGAGACGTGGCAGACGCTACACCAGGCATGTTTAAGGAAAGATAATAATTGCTTTTGGAAAGCGGTTAATGCACCATTGTTTGCTAACAGGGATACTGACATTGTAGATATTGCCATTACTGAGGATAAATGGGTCCAGTATTTTACTGGTCCCTATAATGATGAGATCAACAGATATGATGAGGCATCCTCAGTAGTTACGGTGACTGATGATAGTGTAAAGACTACAGTATTTCCCATAGATATTTGTTTTTCTTTAGAGGAAGTAACTAGGACCATAAATGAGAGCATCTGGTAAAGCACCGGGCCGGATGGCGTCCCTGTGGATGTATATAAAACTAATATTGAGCTGTGGGCCCCACTTTTAACTAATGTTTTAGCTAGATGTAGTCGACACGGTTTCATTCCCACATGGTCGGACGCAATAGTAATCCCCATTTTTTTAAAAAGGGAGATAGAAACGAACCAAGGTGCTATTGTCCAATTTCCCTGTTAAATTCCCTCTTGAAAGTAGTAGGGAAGGTAATTCTAAATAAACTACAATTATGGGCAGTTGAGACAGGAGTGTTATCTAATCTGCAATATGGGTTCCGAGCGGGGCTTGGCACGATAGAGCAAGGACTCAATTTCACCCTGATTATAAGTAAATATACATTAGCAAAGGAGGGAAAACTATTATTGTCATTCGTTGACCTTAGTTCTGCGTTTGACTGCGTAAAACATGAAAAGGTATGGGGTGTTCTTAATGGGATGGTAGTTGATAAACCTTTGCTTTTATTTATAAAGGAATTGTACAGGGACGCAGGGGCAAGGGTTCGATTTGGGAGGCAGGGGGAGTGTCCAGCTAAGTTTCAAATGAGAAGGGAGTGAGGCAAGGCTGTGTACTTACCCCCTTTCTTTTCTCAATATATATTAATAGTCTTGGCCAATCATTAAAAATACACCTGTCCCCATTTTACTTTATGCGGACAACACGGTTATAATGGTGCAGATGCCAATACGGGAACTGTCACTAATTTTGTTAATTTTATGCAAGATAGGGGTCTAAATGTGAATATCAGTAAGACTTATACAATGAATTGTGAAATAAAATGACATAAAAATGTGACATTTATATTAATAATAATAAAATTGAAAGCACTGACAAATTCTCCTATCTGGGGATTAACTTTGATCGGACAGGGTCTTAGACTGCCGCTATTCACGCAAGAAAACCAATGTTTTCCAGAGCAATAGGTGCAGTGATTATTTTTTCTAGGAAACTAGGCTGCAGACCTGTCCCTGTGTTACTAGCTATTTACAAATCCAAATGTCTATCAACAGCTATGTACGGGGCAGGTATATGGGGATTTGCGGATGTTCAACATCTACAATGCTGTGAAAATGCATTTACGTGTTATCTGCTGGCGGTACCTAGCTCACCTGCCAATTTTAATTGCCATTCGGAACTTGGTCTACCTTTTATCACTGATATCATTAGAATTAACCCTCTTTTACTTTGGCACAAGGTTTGGGTAACAACTGAGACTGGTTTTAATCGTGATGTCATAATTAATTGTTTAAAAGTCGATAGGGTTGCTACTATACCTTGGCTTGGTTATATTAAAAAAATGGCGAATGAAATCGGCCATCCTGAATTCTTTGAAACACCGGAGACCATGGTAACAATCCCTGGAAAAACCTTAAAAGCAGATTGTTTGACCTACATAGAGAATAAGTGATGGCTTCAAGAAAGAGATAAAAAAAAAAGTCATGGATAACCATTTGATGACAATACGCCCAGGTACACAACCCTATTTGGAACAGGTACAGGGAAGCTTTGTTCACATGCTTTTAACTCGCTTTTGTTTTGGGACTTTCCATAGATTAATTACCTTTCCAGAAGTTAATGACTAGTCAAGAGACCTACTCCCATGTCCTTGTGATGACATTTCAACCTAAACCACGATGCATAGTATTTTATTTTGTACATTTTATATATTTCCTAGGAAAAGGTTTTTAATACCAATTTTGAAGAGTATGGATCTAAGACATTGCTGAATAGCTTACCTGAAGTTACAACCTTTAGAAAATCAATTGATTATAATGGCTATTTTCTTATGTTTAAAGAGTGTTATTAGGTACAGGAATACAATGTAAAGATATAACTTATGTAACTCTTGTTTGCCTGATATATATTTATTGAATATAAGTGAATGTGCTTTAATAACTCTGCTTTTATGATTTTTATTTTACAAAAAATCGAATAAAGCTGTATTTGAATTGAGTAACTTTATACTCGTAATGGTGAATAGCTAAAAGTAGCGCAGTCACTCTAAGAGCATCCTTGCACAAATACATTACTTATAGATGTAAGATACCTTTGTGAATAGCTCTCGAGGGGTCCAACTCGAGTGTTTCACTTTTGTGGTAATGCTAAAGGGGACGCAGGCACTTGGGCTGTTATTAGAGTGAGTGGGATGATCCTGCACGAACACCAGAGCACTCGTCCAATGTGCTTGTTTGGCCGAGGAGCGGCAACGAATATCTTGAAGTAATTTACTGTACCTGTTACATCATTGAACCTCCTGAGGGACTCTTGTAGCAGCTATTTGATATTGCTGTAGTAGGATCATGTAATTTCTCCATGTTATCATGATTTGGCTTCATATTTTCCATTCTCCTCTTCCTTTTCCCTGATTAAACTGTGTGTACCACCACATTGGTGCTGAAATATCCTTTCCAGTTAACTGGTTCTGAGGCACTCTGATCCTTTTTTATGCAATAAACAGTTGTTTCCCTCGCTGTACGGCTACACCAGAAGCACCGAGCCCCCAAAACCTGAGATTCCTGCTCCTTGATCTGCCTTTATTGGTATTCTGCCTTTCCACTTGGATACCTGAGATTTGGGTCTAATCACTGGTTGCCCCTTGCACATACTGTGTCGCAATTTGACGGTTACAAGTTTTATGTTTGAGCCGCCAGCGTGAGCTCCAGTACGCTGCTTGTCTCACACCACGTTCCATGCTTTGGCTCGTAACATCAAACTTGGACCATCTCCATAATTTGGAAGCTCGGAAGATTTCGCAGCTGTTGTAACTGTCTGAAGTTTCACACATTTTGATGGCCATAGATACTGGTTTGACTTGATGACTCAACTCTACTTTAAGGGCATTTTCAAGCCACTTCTGTGCAGCTCGGCACCTTCTGTGATTGGTTCAGCCCAAGCCCTTGCATCAAATTCCAGTGTTAATTATTACCGGAGACTAGACTTACCTTTCTCCCTTGAGCATGGCTAGCGAGGACAACTACTATTTTGTATGTGGCTTCAATATTGCATCAGTGGATCTGCATTTTAATTTTAATTATTTTAGCATTTGTTTTTGGTTTAGAATACATGACTAATAGTATCCTTTATTTACTTTAGGACAGTTGTTTTTGCTAATTAATAATCCATAACTCACAAATATCCCTTTAATTTTGCTTTTGAATAATTGTTAAATATTCTTGTTTGTCTAACTTTGGTTTTAATCTTGAAGTCCTTGTCTCTTTTTTCTTTGAAATTTGTGACTTCCACTGTTTTGCTTTACCATCAAACGTGGCCGTACTGCTCAAGCCACGTTACCCAAAGCGATCTATGGACACTTTAGTGGAAGAAACATTCACCTTTACTGACCTAAGTATGGGAAAAGTAATTCAGGCAGATTCCAGGAAGCAGACCACCTGACTGAAAAGGTTACTGTCTTTTGTCGAATCTGTAATGACTGCAGATGCAAAAAGAAAAGACTATGAGGAGAGCTGTTGGTAAGCGTGTCTCCAGAATTTGAGATTGTCACCCTCTCTCAAACAGTCGAAAGATTTAAAGATTTAAAGATGCATCCGTCAGACATTCAGGTCTCAACAACTAAGACTGCTCGCTCCTGTCCAACAACACTCACACTGGTACCTGAGTCACTTTACCCTGTGCTGTGTACAAGCATTTTACATAAACACGTTGTGTTATGTTTTGTAAACAGACTGTCACCTCCCTTTGAATGTAAATGAGCTTCTGTGACCAGATACCCCAGGCTCCCATCTCTTCTAGCGCGGATGATAATGTGAGAACTGTAACGTAATAACAAACAAGGGCTATATTGAGAAATATTAGGTTTCCAGTTCATACAGCTGTGGTTATGTATGTCATTATTAGTTTTGATTTACGTTAATTTGCAGCAATTCTCCAGGTTACTTTTTTCTCAGTTTTTCACTTTATATCACTCTTTGTGCTCCATCACTTAAACATGTGAGGTTTGATGTAAGATATGTTGTTAGTGCTCCTAGACCATGTCACAATCCCTTCATTGTCAATTTGACGGTATGTGTTTTATCCTCATGTTGTTCCAGGATGAGCATTCTCAAGGCAGAAGGCGCTGTAATAGGAATATTAAATCAGACATGGATGTATGATTGAACAACTACTACTTTAACATCGAATTCCTAAACCACGAATGATAAACCACGACCATTTCCCAACCACCACATTCTTAACAACGAATTCCTAAACAACGAGAATTATTCTATTTGCTCATTTCCTTAAAATACCATTGACAGTTCATGTAAAAACCATCCAATTTCACCAGATACAACACTTTGAACAGAGGAACGCTGTGCAAAGAAGTCACAGCTGTGGTATTTTATAGTGATTTAAAATCCTCGCTCAAATGCAGCCTTTTGCTCGGAAACAGAAATGACAGAGAATCAAATGCCCGCACCTACTTGTTTTTTTGTAGCCTATCCCTCCCCGGTTTTGTGTCTTATTTTGCTGACAGCCTTTGACAACCACGATGCAAGGACAATTTTTTAACATACCCCATCGTCTTCATAGAAGCGCAAAGCAGAGACTTTCAATGCCATGTATTTAAATATATACTCATATGTTGCATATATTTCTTTTTTCTTTTTAGGAGACATGGGCCAGAGATTTTATATTTTCTCTGTAGCAACTCCATATACATATATGTAACTAATGAACACTTGTGAGAGATTACAGGCAGTGCATCAGGGCATACAAATCTAAATCGTTTCTTAAAGGAGACGATTTTACAAAGCCCTTTTTTCTTTGCTTTTTCCTTATGTTCCCCAGATTTCTTTGTCCAGTGGGGATGGTGCCAAATTTGTATAACGTACTGCTTTTATTTCAATTTATTTTCCTCTTTCAGTGTCACCCCTTGGGGAAATGCTTTTCCTTAATTTTGCTTTATCTTATGTTAACAATAGTGCCATCTATTGGCCAGTTAGAAGATCACTTTATTTGTGGCTTTGGAAAATCGTTGTTCGTGTTATTCGTGGATAATGATGTCGTGGTTCTCGACCCAAAACACTAAATGCATAGTGTAATAATGACTGTTTGCATGCATATGTGTTTCTGTTGGATTATCTGCTTATGATTTATGATAACCAGATGACCTTATTTTGCCTACAACCTTGTGTTGTTCTTGTTTCCCTAGTGTGGAAGTCGGGCATCGGCTGGTGTCCCACTTGTACCACATTGTATCGTAACTTTTATACTTCTGATTACTAGAAATTAAACTGTCCGGCTGGACCAAGAAAATATAGCACTATCTAGTCTATATTTATTGTGTTCTGGTTCAACTTCTGTCTAGGGACCATTGTCTCTGTTAACTAGTATCTACCCAAGGTCCCTAGCTTACTGCACCCTGGGTTCCCTTGTATTGTCTATATATTAGATCTTACAAAGCGTACCAGCTAACAAGCACGTACCTAGATGTAGATACCGGCGTCTATGTCTGCTCGTTGCCTACTGAGAGCAAGTAAACCTGCTAGTAAGCCTGACAGCAGTCTCAAAACAACAGAAATAAAGGAAGAGCACACGCCTGTCCAGGGTGGTGCAGAGGACTTGAAGCCTGTCCATGGGTGCAGAGGAGGTGAGGCCTGTCCGGGGAGCAGAGGAGGTGTGGCCTGTCCAGGGGTGCAGAGGAGGTGTGGCCTGTCCAGGGGTGCAGAGGAGGAGAGGCCTGTTCGGGGGAGCAGAGGAGGTGAGGCCTATCCAGAATGGTGCAGTGGAGGTTAGGCCTGTCCAAGGGGTGCAGATGAGGTGAGTCCAGTCTAGGGGTTGCAGAGGAGGTGAGTCCTGCCAGGGGGTGCAGAGGAGGTGAGTCCAGTCTAGGGGTTGCAGAGGAAGTGAGGCATGTCCAAGGGGGTGCAGATGAGATGAGGCCTGTCCAGGGGTGCAGAGGACATGAGGTTTTTCCAGAAGGTGCAGAGGAGGTGAGGCCTGTCCAGGAGGGTGCAGTGGAGGTGAGGCCTGTCAAATGAGTGCAGATGAGGTGAAGCTTGTCCAATTCGGGTGTAGAGAAGGTTAGGCCTGTCCAAGGGTGCAAATGAGGTAAGGCATACCCAAGGGGTGCAGAGAAGGTAGGTCCAGTCTAGGGGTTGCAGAGGAGGTGAGTCCAGTCTAGGGGGTGTAGAGGAGATGAGGCCTGTCCTGGGGTGCAGAGGAAGTAATGCCTGTCCTGTGCTGGGGGTGCAGAGAGGGTGACACCTCTCTGGGGATAGAGGGGGGTCAGAGGAGGTAAGACCAGTCCAGGGGCAGCAGTGGAGGTGAGGCCAGTCCAGGGGGTACAGAGGAAGTGAGGCCTGTCCAGGGGTGCAGAGGAGGTGAGGCCTGTCCAGAGGTGCAGAGGAGGAGAGGCCAGTCCAGGGGGTGCAGAGGAGGTGAGGCCTGTCCAGGGGCGCTGAGGAGGTGAGACCTGTGCAGGGGGTGCAGAGGAGCTAAGGCCTGTCCAGATGGGGGCAGAGGAGGTGAGGCCCGTCCAGAGGGTACAGATGAGGTGGGCCCTGTCCAGAGGGTGCAGAGGAGGTGAGGTCTGTCCAGAAGTTGCAGAGGAGGTGAGGCCTGTCTAGAGGGTGCAAAGGAGGTGAGGCCTATCCAGGGGTGCATAGAAGGTGAGGCCTGTCCAGGGGTGCAGAGGAGGAGAGGCCTGTCCAGGGGGTATGGAAGAAGTGAGGCCTGTCCAGGGGGGTGCAGAGGAAGTAAGGCCTGTCCTGTGTTTGGCTGCGGGGGGAGGGAGGTGAGGTCAGTCCAGGGGGTGCAGATGCCATAAGTCAGGTCGAGGGGTGCAGAGGAGGTGAGGCCTGCCATGGCGTGCAGATTAGGTGAGGCCTGTACAAGGGATGCAGAGCAGTTGAGGCCTGTCTTCTTCTTGGGAGGGTGGGTGCAGAGGAGATGAGCACTGTTCATGGGGATGAATAAGAGGTGAGGCCTGTGTCCAGGAATAAATCCAATATTTGAAAAGCGCGAACAATTGCCCAAGGGCGTCAAGGCGCTGGGGCCGTCGGGAAAATTAAGCGAGCTATTGCACAGAGTCACATAGTGCTGATCCCTGGCCGGTACTCCACACCTCTTCCGAAGGGTGCAGGGGAGATGATACCAGTCCAGGCGGTGCAGAAGAGGTGAGGCCTGTCGAGGGGAAGGCAGAAGAAGTGAATCCTGTCCAGGGGGTGAGGAGGAGATGAGGCCTGTCCAAGGGGTGCATCAGAGGGGGCAAGGCGTGTCCTTAGCGATGAAGAGGAGCTTGTCCAGGTGCAGAGTAGCTGAGACCTATCCTGTGCTTGAGGGGGTGCACAAGAAGTTAGGCCTGTCCGGGGGGGTGCAGAGGAGGTGAGGCCTGTCGAGGGCCGTGAGGAAGAGATGAGGCCTGTCCGGTGCTTCAGGGTGCAGAGATGAGGCCTGTCCTGCGGTGTGCAGAGAAGTAAAACCTGACCTGTGCTGGGGGTGCAGAGGAGAAGAGTCCGGTCCAGGGGGTCAAGAGGAGATAAGGCCTCTCCAAAGGGGTGCCACGGTTGTGTCCACGGGGTGCAGAAGAGGTGAGGCCTGTCGTGTAGGTTGCAGTGGAGGTGAGGCCTGTTTAACGGGTGCAAAGGAGGTGAGGCCTGTCCTGTGTTTGTGGGATGCAGAGGGGATGAGGCATGTCCAGGAGGGATGCAGAGGAGGTGAGGTCCTGACCAGGGGGTGCAGAGGATGTGAGGCCGATCCATTGGGTGCAAAGAGCTGAAGCCTGTCCAGGGGGATGCAGTGAAGGTGAGGCCTGTCCAAGGGATGCAGAGGAGGTGAGGCCTGTCCAAGGGATACAGAGGAGGTGAGGCCTGTCCTGTCCAGTGGGGTGCAGAGGAGGTGAGGCCTGTACAGGTGTGGTGCAGAGAAGGTGCGGCCTGTCCAGGGGGGATTTAGATTAAGTCAGGCCTGTCTTGTGCTGGGGGTGCAGAGGTGAGGTCTGTCCAGGGGTGCAGAGGATGTGAGGCTTGTCAAGTAGGGGTCCAGAGAAGGTAAGGCCTGTCCAGGGGGGGCAGAGAAGGTGAGGCCTGTCCAGAGGGTGCAGAGGAAGTAAGGCCTGTCATGTGCTGGGGGTTTCAGAGGAATTTAGGTCTGTCCACTGTTTTGCTGTGGGGTGGGGGGTGAGAGAAGGTGAGGCCTCCCCGGGGATTTAGGCGGATTGAGTCAGAGGAGGCGAGGCCTGTCCAGGGGTGCAGAGGAGGAGAGGCCTGTCCAGGGGGACAGAGGAGGAGAGGTCTGTCCAAGGGAGCAGAGGAGGAGAGGTCTGTGCAGGGGTGCAGGGGAGGAGAGGCCTGTGCAGAGGTGCAGAGGAGGTGAGGCCCGTCCAGGGTTGCAGAAAAGGTGTGGCCTGTCCAGGGGGGTGCAGATGAGGTGAAACATGTCCAGAGGGGTGCAGAGGAGGTGAGACCTGTCCTGTGCTTCGGAGTGCAGAGGAAGTGAGGCTTGTCCAAGTGGTGCAGAGGAGGTGAGGCTTGTCATGTGCTGGGGGTGCAAAGGAGGTGAGGCCTGTCCTGTGCATGTGGGGTGCAGAGGGTGTGAGGACTGTCCAGAAGGTGTGCCTGTCCTGATAGGGGTGAACAGAAGGTGAGCCCTGTCTAAGAAAGGTGCAGAGTGAGTAAGGTCTGTCCATCAGTGTAGAGAGGAGGTTAGACTTGTTCAGGTGGTGCAGCAGAGGCAGGGTTGTCCTTAACGATGAAAAAGAGGTGAGACCTGTCCAGAGAGGGCAGAGTAGCTGAGGCCTGTTCTGTGCTTGAGGGGTGCAGAAGAGGTTAGGCCTGTCAAGTTAGGGTGCAGAGGAGGTGAGGCATCTCCAGGGTGGTGCAGAGGAAGTAAGGCCGGTCCACGGGGTGCAGAAGAAGTAAGGCCAGTCCACAGGGTGAGGAAAAAGTGAGGCCTGTCCAAGGGATACAGAGGAGGTGAGGCCTGTCCTGTCCAGGGGGGTGCAAAGGAGGTGAGCCCTGTACAGGGGTGGTGCAGAGAAGGTGCGGCCTGTCCAGGGGGGGGGTTTAGATTAAGCCAGGCCTGTCTTGTGCTGGGGGTGCAGAGGTGAGGACTGTCTAGGGGGTGCAGAGGATGTGAGGCTTGTCAAGTAGGGGTCCAGAGAAGGTAAGGCCTGTCCAGGGGGGTGCAGAGAAGGTGAGGCCTGTCCAGAGGGTGCAGAGGAAGTAAGGCCTGTCATGTGCTGGGGGTTTCAGAGAAGTTTAGGTCTGTCCACTGTTTTGCTGTGGGGTGGGGGGGTGAGAGAAGTTGAGGCCTCTCCGGGGGTTTAGGCGGATTGGGTCAGAGGAGGCGAGGCCTGTCCACGGGTGCAGAGGAGGAGAGGCCTGTCCAGGGGTGCAGAGGAGGAGAGGTCTGTCCAAGGGTGCAGAGGAGGAGAGGCCTGTGCAGGGGTGCAGGGGAGGAGAGGCCTGTGCAGAGGTGCAGAGGAGGTGAGGCCTGTCCAGAGGTGCAGAGAAGGTGAGGCCTGTCCAGGGTTGCAGAAAAGGTGTGGCCTGTCCAGGGGGGTGCAGATGAGGTGAAACATGTCCAGAGGGGTGCAGAGGAGGTGAGACCTGTCCTGTGCTTCGGAGTGCAGAGGAAGTGAGGCTTGTCCAAGTGGTGCAGAGGAGGTGAGGCTTGTCATGTGCTGGGGGTGCAAAGGAGGTGAGGCCTGTCCTGTGCTTGTGGGGTGCAGAGGGTGTGAGGACTGTCCAGGAGGGGTGCCTGTCCTGATAGGGGTGAACAGAAGGTGAGCCCTGTCCAAGAAAGGTGCAGAGTAAGTACGGTCTGTCCATCAGTGTAGAGAGGAGGTTAGACTTGTTCAGGTGGTGCAGCGGAGGCAGGGTTGTCCTTAACAATGAAAAAGAGGTGAGACCTGTCCAGAGGGGGCAGAGCAGCTGAGGCCTGTCCTGTGCTTGAGGGGTGCAGTAGAGGCTAGGCCTGTCAAGTTAGGGTGCAGAGGAGGTGAGGCATCTCCAGGGGGGTGCAGAGGAAGTAAGGCCGGTCCACAGGGTGCGGAAAAAGTGAGGCATGTCCTGGGGTGCAGAGGAGGTGAGGCTTTTCCTAGGGATGCAGAGAAGGTGAGGCCTGTCCAGGGGGTGCAGAGGAGGTGAGGCCTGTCCAGGGGGTTCAGATTAGGTGAGGCCTTTCCTAGGGAGGCAGAGGAGTTGAGGCCTGTCCAGGGGTGCAAGACAGTTGAGGCCTGTCCAGTGGGTGTTATCTGCAGAGATTCACAGGATATCTGTGCTTCCATTTTTAGGTCCAGCTGGTGTACCAGCGAAGCATCTATTGTTGTCGGGTTGCCGGGAATGTGAGACAGTGTGGGCACGCGCTTGGCTGACTGCGATTTCATCGTGTGTGCGCGCTTTTGGTGGTGGGCGGTCGCGCAGGGCCGTTTGAGATTTCAGCGTGTGTGCGCGCTTTTGTACTTCGCATCACGTGCACTGCTGGGCGCTGGCGTTCTGCTGTTGTGAGTGCGCTTCACAAGCTGGCTAATATTGAATACGTGGATCGCACACGCACACACATACCCCCTCTCCCCTCCCACTAACCGGCTCGCAGCCACACACAGCCATGCTCGCACCCCCCCTCATGGGCTCACGCGCACACACACAGCCATGCTCGCACCCCCCCACCACTCACAGGCTCACGTGCACACACACAGCCACGCTCGCACCCCCCCACCACTTACGGGCTCACGCGGACACACACAGCCACGCACACCCCCCACTCACGGGCGCATGCGCACACACATAGCCATGCACGCACACCCCCCCACCCCATTCTCGTCCCACGGTGGTGGTGACTGCATGGACTTGGTAGGCGGCGGGGTCAGGCACCGGTAATGTGCCTCGAGCCCCCTCCGCTTCTCTCCCCATGCTCCTGGTGGCAGCGGTCCAGGCCCAGCAGCAGGCGGGGCTCTCCCTTAGCACGGGAGCCCCGCTGGTGTAACACGCTGGCTCCCTCCTCGTCACAGGAGCGCGGGGCAGGCTCCCGTACGCTTCCTGTCTGTGCTGGTGGCACCGCGCTCAAGCAGGAAGTCCCGGGCAGTCCTGCCTGGTTTCCTGTGTCTCGTCTCGAAAGTCAGAGTCCGCCCTGTTGATAAATGTCCCCGTTTTTGTTTTTTAAAATATGGTCACCCTAATTATAGATTTCTTTCATTGCATTCCTCGGGATTGTCGGCTATTAGGTACATATCAGACTTTCCTAACAGGGTCCACCTCGATCCTCCTCTGGAGTGAATATGTCACAGGCACGAGGCGCGTGACCTCAAGGTGCCATGATGTCATGTTCCCAAGAGTGATGGTGACCTGGCGCTTCTCTCACTGGCTCCAGGAGTCCTCGAGAGAGAGTGCACCTTCACGGGCCCTCGTGGACCACAGGACAGGAGTAAACCTGCTGAAGGGGCACCGGGGCCTCCACTCCACCCCAGGATGCCACCAGCCAGAAGCGGCGTGTGCCGCGTTTCTTTGCTCTAATTACTGATGGGATTATTTGACTCTAAATATTTGTGAGCCGCGCAGCGTAGATTTGATTAAAGACAATTGTACGAACAAAATCCAGTTCTGGAAACTGCAGGAAAGCTCATATTTGGCTGTTTTCGTCTCCTGACGCGAGGGGCGCAGTGATTCAGAGCATTATTATTTTCCGAATGGTTTTCGGGTTCCAATGTGGGTTCGTTTAATGTTTGAGCCGCAGCCAGGGTTTGCAGACTGAGGCCCACCGAGAGCACATGTTACTTCCGAGGCAGAATCAGTGCAAGGCACGGGCCTCAGACACGAGGTGATGGCAAGGGAGGGCTGCACGTGTGCACTGCACGCACCATTGCACAGCACGTGACACGCCCCAGACTCCTGGGGGTACTCAGTACACCCTCAAACACCCCTCTCCACAGGTAGGTGCACACATCTGCGGGCCGCTTACAAAGCACTGAAAGTAAGCGTGCACTGGCTAAACTGTGTAAATGCACGTGTGCACTGCACGCACCATTGCACAGCACGTGACACGCCCCAGACTCCTGCACAGCACTTGACACGCCCCAGACTCCTGGGGGTACTCAGCAGTACACCCTCAAACACCCCTTGCCACAGGTAGGTGCACACATCTGCGGACTGCTTACAAAGCCCTGAAAGTAAGCGTGCACTGGCTAAACTGTGTAAATGCACGTGTGCACTGCACGCACCATTGCACAGCACGTGACACGCCCCAGACTCCTGCACAGCACTTGACACGCCCCAGACTCCTGGGGGTACTCAGCAGTACACCCTCAAACACCCCTTGCCACAGGTAGGTGCACACATCTGCAGGCCGCTTACAAAGCACTGAAAGTAAGCGTGCACTGGCTAAACTGTGTAAATGCACGTGTGCACTGCACGCACCATTGCACAGCACGTGACACGCCCCAGACTCCTGCACAGCACTTGACACGCCCCAGACTCCTGGGGGTACTCAGCAGTACACCCTCAAACACCCCTTGCCACAGGTAGGTGCACACATCTGCGGACTGCTTACAAAGCCCTGAAAGTAAGCGTGCACTGGCTAAACTGTGTAAATGCACGTGTGCACTGCACGCACCATTGCACAGCACGTGACACGCCCCAGACTCCTGCACAGCACGTGACACGCCCCAGACTCCTGGGGTACTCAGCAGTACACCCTCAAACACCCCTCGCCACAGGTAGGTGCACACATCTGCGGGCTGCTTACAAAGCCCTGAAAGTAAGCGTGCACTGGCTAAACTGTGTAAATGCACGTGTGCACTGCACGCACCATTGCACAGCATGTTACATGCCCCAGACTCCTGGAGGTACTCAGTACATCCTAAAACACCCCTCTCTACAGGTAGGTGCGCACATCTGCAGGCCGCTTACAGAGCACTGAGGGAAAGTGTGCACTGGCTAAACTGTGTAAATGCACGGACCGCTGCACAGTCACCATGCACTGCTTAAGAGAAATTACCAGTAGAGGCCGACTGTGGGGAGAAAACCATGCTCCCTGCTGTATCTTCCAGAAACATCAACAGTTTATCCCCTTACACAACAAGATGTTTTCTTTCTTCAAGGACAGCTGTGCCGCTCCTCCCCACCCAGTGGTCATCTCCACATGTCACGGAATTAACCCTCTCATTGACCTCTCTGCTCACCAGGGCCATTTGCACAAAAAATAGCAATTGCGATTTTTAACGATTCACAATTAAGAAATCGCAATTCCTAGTGTAAGAAAACGTACAAACTATAGACAGCGTTTCCTAGTGAGGTCGCACAAATAGACCTATCTCATGAATATTAATGAGGTGGGTCGCAATTTGTGACCCATTAGAGATTGCAGTCACCACAGGGATGGTGGTCTGCTGGGGTCAGGAGACCACCATGGTTTTGATTGCTTTTTAATAAAACAATCTGATCTATCTTCTTTTTAGGCCGAGCCTAGACCGTGCTAGGTCCATGCACACCACAACTTCGCCTTGCTTTGTTGTATTTTTGCATGGTTAATGTTCACATTTGTTTGCAATTCACCATGTGCCTTTCGTTTCTGTCTCACTCTCTCCTACCCCTTCACTGTCTTGGCCTCTCCACTCTTCCTCTATTTCCGTCTCACTCTCTCCTGCCCCTTCACTGTCTTGGCCTCTCCACTCTTCCTCTATTTCTGTCTCACTCTCTCCTGCCCCTTCACTGTCTTGGCCTCTCCACTCTTCCTCTATTTCTGTCTCACTCTCTCCTGCCCCTTCACTGTCTTGGCCTCTCCACTCTTCCTCAGTTTCCGTCTCACTCTCTCCTGCCCCTTCCCTGTCTTGGCCTCTCCACTCTCCCTCTATTTCTGTCTCACTCTCTCCTGCCCCTTCACTGTCTTGGCCTCTCCACTCTTCCTCTATTTCTGTCTCACTCTCTCCTGCCCCTTCACTGTCTTGGCCTCTCCACTCTTCCTCTATTTCTGTCTCACTCTCTCCTGCCCCTTCACTGTCTTGGCCTCTCCACTCTTCCTCAGTTTCCGTCTCACTCTCTCCTGCCCCTTCCCTGTCTTGGCCTCTCCACTCTTCCTCTATTTCCGTCTCACTCTCTCCTGCCCCTTCACTGTCTTGGCCTCTCCACTCTCCCTCTATTTCTGTCTCACTCTCTCCTGCCCCTTCCCTGTCTTGGCCTCTCCACTCTCCCTCTATTTCTGTCTCACTCTCTCCTACCCCTTCACTGTCTTGGCCTCTCCACTCTCCCTCTATTTCTGTCTCACTCTCTCCTGCCCCTTCACTGTCTTGGCCTCTCCACTCTTCCTCTATTTCTGTCTCACTCTCTCCTGCCCCTTCACTGTCTTGGCCTCTCCACTCTTCCTCTGTTTCCGTCTCACTCTCTCCTGCCCCTTCACTGTCTTGACCTCTACACTCTTCCTCTATTTCTGTCTCACTCTCTCCTGCCCCTTCACTGTCTTGGCCTCTCCACTCTTCCTCAGTTTCCGTCTCACTCTCTCCTGCCCCTTCCCTGTCTTGGCCTCTCCACTCTTCCTCTGTTTCCGTCTCACTCTCTCCTGCCCCTTCACTGTCTTGGCCTCTCCACTCTTCCTCTATTTCTGTCTCACTCTCTCCTGCCCCTTCACTGTCTTGGCCTCTACACTCTTCCTCTATTTCCATCTCACTCTCTCCTGCCCCTTCCCTGTCTTGGCCTCTCCCTCTATTTCTGTCTCACTCTCTCCTGCCCCTTCCCTGTCTTGGCCTCTCCACTCTTCCTCTATTTCCGTCTCACTCTCTCCTGCCCCTTCACTGTCTTGGCCTCTCCCTCTATTTCTGTCTCACTCTCTCCTGCCCCTTCACTGTCTTGGCCTCTCCACTCTTCCTCTATTTCTGTCTCACTCTCTCCTGCCCCTTCACTGTCTTGGCCTCTCCACTCTTCCTCAGTTTCTGTCTCACTCTCTCCTGCCCCTTCCCTGTCTTGGCCTCTCCCTCTATTTCTGTCTCACTCTCTCCTGCCCCTTCACTGTCTTGGCCTCTCCACTCTTCCTCAGTTTCTGTCTCACTCTCTCCTGCCCCTTCACTGTCTTGGCCTCTCCACTCTTCCTCAGTTTCTGTCTCACTCTCTCCTGCCCCTTCACTGTCTTGGCCTCTCCACTCTTCCTCAGTTTCTGTCTCACTCTCTCCTGCCCCTTCCCTGTCTTGGCCTCTCCCTCTATTTCCGTCTCACTCTCTCCTGCCCCTTCCCTGTCTTGGCCTCTCCACTCTTCCTCTATTTCTGTCTCACTCTCTCCTGCCCCTTCACTGTCTTGGCCTCTCCACTCTTCCTCAGTTTCTGTCTCACTCTCTCCTGCCCCTTCACTGTCTTGGCCTCTCCACTCTTCCTCTATTTCTGTCTCACTCTCTCCTGCCCCTTCACTGTCTTGGCCTCTCCACTCTTCCTCTATTTCTGTCTCACTCTCTCCTGCCCCTTCCCTGTCTTGGCCTCTCCACTCTCCCTCTATTTCTGTCTCACTCTCTCCTGCCCCTTCACTGTCTTGGCCTCTCCACTCTTCCTCAGTTTCCGTCTCACTCTCTCCTACCCCTTCACTGTCTTGGCCTCTCCACTCTTCCTCAGTTTCTGTCTCACTCTCTCCTGCCCCTTCACTGTCTTGGCCTCTCCACTCTTCCTCAGTTTCTGTCTCACTCTCTCCTGCCCCTTCACTGTCTTGACCTCTTTACTCTTCCTCTATTTCTGTCTCACTCTCTCCTGCCCCTTCACTGTCTTGGCCTCTCCACTCTTCCTCTATTTCCATCTCACTCTCTCCTGCCCCTTCCCTGTCTTGGCCTCTCCCTCTATTTCTGTCTCACTCTCTCCTGCCCCTTCACTGTCTTGGCCTCTCCACTCTTCCTCTATTTCCATCTCACTCTCTCCTGCCCCTTCCCTGTCTTGGCCTCTCCCTCTATTTCTGTCTCACTCTCTCCTGCCCCTTCACTGTCTTGGCCTCTCCACTCTTCCTCTATTTCTGTCTCACTCTCTCCTGCCCCTTCACTGTCTTGGCCTCTCCACTCTTCCTCAGTTTCCGTCTCACTCTCTCCTGCCCCTTCCCTGTCTTGGCCTCTCCACTCTTCCTCAGTTTCCGTCTCACTCTCTCCTGCCCCTTCCCTGTCTTGGCCTCTCCACTCTCCCTCTATTTCTGTCTCACTCTCTCCTGCCCCTTCCCTGTCTTGGCCTCTCCACTCTCCCTCTATTTCTGTCTCACTCTCTCCTGCCCCTTCACTGTCTTGACCTCTTTACTCTTCCTCTATTTCTGTCTCACTCTCTCCTGCCCCTTCACTGTCTTGGCCTCTCCACTCTTCCTCAGTTTCTGTCTCACTCTCTCCTGCCCCTTCACTGTCTTGACCTCTTTACTCTTCCTCTATTTCTGTCTCACTCTCTCCTGCCCCTTCACTGTCTTGGCCTCTCCACTCTTCCTCAGTTTCCGTCTCACTCTCTCCTGCCCCTTCCCTGTCTTGGCCTCTCCACTCTTCCTCAGTTTCCGTCTCACTCTCTCCTGCCCCTTCACTGTCTTGGCCTCTCCACTCTTCCTCTATTTCTGTCTCACTCTCTCCTGCCCCTTCACTGTCTTGGCCTCTCCACTCTTCCTCAGTTTCTGTCTCACTCTCTCCTGCCCCTTCCCTGTCTTGACCTCTTTACTCTTCCTCTATTTCTGTCTCACTCTCTCCTGCCCCTTCCCTGTCTTGGCCTCTCCACTCTTCCTCTATTTCTGTCTCACTCTCTCCTGCCCCTTCACTGTCTTGACCTCTTTACTCTTCCTCTATTTCTGTCTCACTCTCTCCTGCCCCTTCACTGTCTTGGCCTCTCCACTCTTCCTCTATTTCTGTCTCACTCTCTCCTGCCCCTTCACTGTCTTGGCCTCTCCACTCTTCCTCTATTTCTGTCTCACTCTCTCCTGCCCCTTCCCTGTCTTGGCCTCTCCACTCTTCCTCTATTTCTGTCTCACTCTCTCCTGCCCCTTCCCTGTCTTGGCCTCTCCACTCTTCCTCAGTTTCCGTCTCACTCTCTCCTGCCCCTTCCCTGTCTTGGCCTCTCCACTCTTCCTCAGTTTCCGTCTCACTCTCTCCTGCCCCTTCACTGTCTTGGCCTCTCCACTCTTCCTCTATTTCTGTCTCACTCTCTCCTGCCCCTTCACTGTCTTGGCCTCTCCACTCTTCCTCAGTTTCCGTCTCACTCTCTCCTGCCCCTTCCCTGTCTTGGCCTCTTCACTCTTCCTCAGTTTCCGTCTCACTCTCTCCTGCCCCTTCACTGTCTTGGCCTCTCCCTCTATTTCTGTCTCACTCTCTCCTGCCCCTTCACTGTCTTGGCCTCTCCACTCTTCCTCTATTTCTGTCTCACTCTCTCCTGCCCCTTCCCTGTCTTGGCCTCTCCACTCTTCCTCTGTTTCCGTCTCACTCTCTCCTGCCCCTTCACTGTCTTGGCCTCTACACTCTTCCTCTATTTCTGTCTCACTCTCTCCTGCCCCTTCACTGTCTTGGCCTCTCCACTCTTCCTCTGTTTCCGTCTCACTCACTCCTGCCCCTTCACTGTCTTGGCCTCTCCACTCTTCCTCTGTTTCGTTCTCACTCTCTCCTGCCCCTTCCCTGTCTTGGCCTCTCCACTCTTCCTCTGTTTCCGTCTCACTCTCTCCTGCCCCTTCACTGTCTTGGCCTCTCCACTCTTCCTCTATTTCTGTCTCACTCTCTCCTGCCCCTTCACTGTCTTGGCCTCTCCACTCTTCCTCAGTTTCTGTCTCACTCTCTCCTGCCCCTTCACTGTCTTGGCCTCTCCACTCTTCCTCAGTTTCTGTCTCACTCTCCCCTGCCCCTTCACTGTCTTGGCCTCTCCACTCTTCCTCTATTTCTGTCTCACTCTCTCCTGCCCCTTCACTGTCTTGGCCTCTCCACTCTTCCTCTGTTTCCGTCTCACTCTCTCCTGCCCCTTCCCTGTCTTGGCCTCTCCACTCTTCCTCTATTTCTGTCTCACTCTCTTCTGCTCCTTCCCTGTCTTTGCCTCTCCACTCTTCCTCTATTTATGTATCACTCTCTCCTGCCCCTTCACTCTCTTGGCCTCTCCACTCTTCCTCCATCCCTCGCCCACCCTCTATCCCTCGCCCTCCCTCTATCTTTCGCCCTCCCTCTATCTATCTTTCGCCCTCCCTCCATCTATCTTTCGCCCTCCCTCTATCTATCGCCCTCCCTCTATCTATCTTTCGCCCTCCCTCTATCTATCTTTCGCCCTCCCTCTATCTATCTATCGCCCTCCCTCTATCTATCTTTCGCCCTCCCTCTATCTATCGCCCTCCCTCTATCTTTCGCCCTCCCTCTATCTATCTTTCGCCATCCCTCTATCTATCTATCGCCCTCCCTCTATCTATCTTTCGCCCTCCCTCTATCTATCGCCCTCCCTCTATCTATCTTTCGCCCTCCCTCTATCTATCTTTCGCCCTCCCTCTATCTTTCGCCCTCCCTCTATCTATCTTTCGCCCTCCCTCTATCTATCTTTCGCCCTCCCTCTATCTATCGCCCTCCCTCTATCTATCTTTCGCCCTCCCTCTATCTATCTTTCGCCCTCCCTCTATCTATCTATCGCCCTCCCTCTATCTATCTTTCGCCCTCCCTCTATCTATCGCCCTCCCTCTATCTTTCGCCCTCCCTCTATCTATCTTTCGCCATCCCTCTATCTATCTATCGCCCTCCCTCTATCTATCTTTCGCCCTCCCTCTATCTATCGCCATCCCTCTATCTATCTATCGCCCTCCCTCTATCTATCTTTCGCCCTCCCTCTATCTATCGCCCTCCCTCTATCTTTCGCCCTCCCTCTAACTCTCGCCCTCCCTCTATCTATCTATCGCCCTCCCTCTATCTATCTTTCGCCATCCCTCTATCTATCTATCGCCCTCCCTCTATCTATCTTTCGCCCTCCCTCTATCTATCGCCCTCCCTCTATCTTTCGCCCTCCCTCTAACTCTCGCCCTCCCTCTATCTATCTTTCGCCATCCCTCTATCTATCTTTCGCCATCCCTCTATCTATCTTTCGCCCTCCCTCTATCTATCTATCGCCCTCCCTCTATCTATCTTTCGCCCTCCCTCTATCTATCTTTCGCCCTCCCTCTATCTATCTATCGCCCTTACTATCTATCGCATCACCACAGCATCACTTGGCACCACCACAGCATCACTCAAGGGCACCACAACATCACTATGCGCTACCACAGCTTCACTGAACGCCACAGCATCACTCGTCGCCACCACAACATCACTCAGCGCCACCACAGCATCAATCTGTGCAACCATTCAACAACAACTGATTCAAATATGTTCTCTCAATGTTTCAAGCTTTATTACAAATGTCACAAAAAGATATTGATATTTCACGTTTGTTCTTGGATTTTGTCACAATAAAATACACTGAACATAATCTTCACATAAGTTATTTACAAAAGTTTAAGCTATTAAGCTATTGCCATTATAAATTGCCATACCTTTTATTTAAGTTTTAGTTATTTAAAACAATTAAAAGCCATTGTTATTTGTAATATTAAGACATCTAAGTCACGTAAATACAACACATTTTGCATTACAAATGCTATAGGTGTCACATTTGCGAAAGTTAAAACTATTGGCATTGTAAATGACAAAGCTATTATTTCGCTATTTTCAAAACCAACACATAAGTAAAAAATTTGTCATTTACAATACCAATAGCTCAGACTTTCCTGATGCGAGACCTATTGGATTGCAAATGCTTGTTTTTAGGTTTGGACTCCGTATGTGCAACCCCTGTCCGTGTGCTTTTCACCATGGGGTCAGTCCTCTGGCTTTTCTTGTAGTATGTCCTCTATCCACCATGATTTGAGACGTCTTCCGGGCGCACGGCTGAGTTTCACCTCACATGGGATCTGCGGTTTGCAAAGCTATTCTTCAGTCACTGCTGGGGCGAGACATTTTCAACATTAGGAACCACCAGGATAATAGTCTTTGTCTTTCCAATCCCCCCTCCTATCACTGGTGCCTTGATTCTTGAAATGCTGTGAATAGCGCTGTTTTACACTAATGTTCTACGAACTCACACATTGCGACAATGACTGCTCCTGACTCGTGCCCTTTGCCCTGGAGACATTGATTTTGAGTCTTGCCCGTGGTAAGGGACACAGTGGTGTCAGATATAAGGTCGCAGCTGTTTGGATCTCCCCCAACTCTGCAATCAACTATTTCAAATGCCAATGTCTGCTATCATATGGGCAGTAACACATATATGTAGATGTCGGAGTCGTTGAAGCACAGTGTTGGAATACTGTGGCCTCCTGCATGATTGTTTCTGAACCAAGCAGACCTCTGAGTTTCTCACATCCATGTCTGTACAGTCAGGCGAGCCTGGGCTTTGTGGTCATATTAATCAGAATATAAAACTGGCCCTATAGGTACAGAATACAGTGGGAAACCGGACCAGGCAAAGAAAAAAGGTCTGACGCAGCCCGCCAGCCTTCTGACTTTGTCTCTGCTCGTTTTGTGCCTTCATGTCTTTTGCAAGACTTTACTGTTAGCAGAAGCTTCTTCGTTCTTGTGAGCCTAAAACAAATAGCAAGAGCTAGGATTTGTTTTGTACTCAGATAGCACACTTGCTATAGCAGTCCCTGAAAGGAACTACGTAGTCTCGCAATGTCTTCCTTATGAAAGTAAGAATGGGGTCACATTAAAGTCAGTCATTGAGCTGACTGACCCTCTGACCATGCTCTATGCTGCACTGGGTGGGGCACAAATGTAAATGACACAACAGGCCAGTAGAAGAAGAGGCCTGCATGAACGTCCTTGCAATTTAAGTCTATTGCATGAATACTTTTAGTGAAATCACTGAATAACCTAGAAAATAATTTTTTCTTGCAGCTCATTCGGTCTCCTCTTTTTCCTCTCTCTACCCTTTATTCTCTTTTCACCTTCTACTTTGGTCACTTTCCTCTCGATTTTGTTTCATCACAATTTCGTTATTCCTACCATGTTTCACACTCTTCCTTTCCATATTGTTTTTAATCTACATAACAGAGCTCCTTTTTAGGTTAAAGCCTGCCGAACAGCGCAGTTGTCTGGTTTGCAGAAAACATCTTGGGGAGATTCAGATAACTGACCTAGGAATGCATTCACCCTTTGCTTACCATTGGCTTTGTGGTTTGTAAATCACATTTATTTTCTGGCTTTCTATTTGCTGCCTTTATTTTGCTTTCGGCTGTCCAGCACAAGTTCGCGCCTCCTGTTTTCCAAACCTTGTTTACTGTATTCTTACAAATTTGCTATCTGCTAACAGGCTTTTAAATCTTGTTCTTATCACATTTGCTGTGCATTCAGAGACAGAGGTCAAATGTCAGGCTTTCTCTTTCAAGGAGCTTGGTGTTAATTTTTCTTTGTCTGACTTCAAAGTGAGAGCATTTATGTGACAGTTCTGCTAAGTACCCATGTAAGGGAAGAGTTTGTTGGAAGTTTTTCTTCCTAGCACACTACAAAAATAAACTACGCTGATGTAGTACAAATTTTCTTTTTTTTTTATTCTGAAGTGTGGTGGAAACAAATATTTGAATGTGACACATCAATACACTAGGTGATGACATTAGCACACATTATCGGCATATTTCGGTGCACATGTAATTGTCCTTTCAATTGAAAATGCGTTGTCTGTAATGGCAGTGGGCTACCACACCATACATACTCCACACGATGCCACACCACTGTAAGACACTCCAATCTATCACACTCCCCTCACCCCACTGCACTCCTCCCCACTCCACTGCACACCAACATACACAGTTTGCAACAACATACCCCACTCAGTCTACCCTGTCCCACACCACTCCAACCCAATCTGTCCCAATCTACTCACTTTGATCAAATCTACCCTACTCCACTCCAATCTAACCCAATCAACCCCACCCAACTGTACCACATCCCACTTCTGTCTACCACACTCCACAGAAGATTACCACACTCTGCTCCAGCCTACTCCAATCCAACCCACTGTACTCCAATCTACCCCAGTCCAGTTTTCCACACTTCATTCCAATATTCCACTCCAAACTCCACTGCAACCTATCCCACGCCATATCAATCTACTCCACTCCAATTGACCCCACTCCAGTCTAGCACGCTGTACTCCATTCTAGCACACTGTACCCCAGTCCACTCCACTCTACCCAAATCTACCCTATTCCAGTCTACCACACTCCACTCAAATCTACCCCAATCCACTGCACAAGAATCTGCCCTATTCACTCCAATCCAGCCTTCCCCCCACAATGTACTCCACCCCCACTCCACCCTAATGTACCACTCTACACTCCAATCTACTGCACTCTACCTCACTCCACTCCAATCTCGATTCCATTCCAATTTATCCAACTCTACTCCCCCACTCTACCCCATCCACTGCCCTCACTCTTCCCCAATATAGCCCACTCTACCACACTCCAATCTACTACACCCCACTACTCTAATCTACACCACTCCAATCTACCCCATTCTACCTCTTGCACTCTACCACACTCCACTCTACTCAAATCTACCCCACTCCGCTTAACTCCAATCGACCACACGGTACTCAAATGTACCCAAACTACCCCACTCCAATCTCCCCAGCTCCACTCCAGCTCCACTCCAGTTTACCCCACTTTGCCCCAGTCTATCTCACTGCAATCTACCCCCCTCCATTCTAATATACCGTACTCTATTCTACCCCACGCACTCTTCCCCTTTCAATATCAACTCGATTCCAATCTATCCAACTCCACTCTACCCCCTCCTATCCACCCATCTCTACCTGCAGTCCACTCTACGCCAATCTATCCCGCTCCACTCTACCCCAATATAACCCACCCCACGCCACCAACTTATAGCCATGCTGAGCAGCTGCCACACTGGTATACAACAGGGCTGAAACGCATTGCCAAAGCCAATAGCTCTTGCATAGGCGAGGCCTATTGGCTTTGCCAATGCTTGATGCTCTCTAGTTGTGTGCGCCTTACTTTTGTGCACATGATGCTCTGAATCGATCACCTTCTTACAGAAAGGAACAAGTGGGTTATATTGGGGTAGAGTGGAGCGGGATAAATTGGCGTTGAGTGGACTGCAGGTAGAGATGGGTGGATAGGAGGGGATAGAGTGGAGTTGGATAGATTGGAGTGGAGTCAATATTGAAAGGGGAAGAGTGGCGTGGGGTAGAATAGAGTACGGTATATTAGAATGGAGGGGAGTAGATTGGAATGGAGTCGATATTGAAAGGGGAAGAGTACGTGGGGTAGAATAGAGTACGGTACAATAGAATGGAGGGGAGTAGATTGGAATGGAGTCGATATTGAAAGGGGAAGAGTGCGTGGGGTAGAATAGAGTACGGTATATTAGAATGGGGGTAGATTGCAGTGGGGTGAAGTGGGATAGAGTGGGGCAAAGTGGGGTAAACTGGAGTGGAGCTGTGGAGATTGGAGTGAGGTAGTTTGGGTACATTTGAATAGAGTGTGGTTGATTGGAGTTAAGTGGAGTGGGGTAGATTTGAGTAGAGTGAAGTGTGGTAGAGTGCAAGAGGTAGAATGGGGTAGATTGGAGTGGGGTAGATTAGAGTAGACTGGGGTGTGGTAGATTGGAGTGGGGCAGAGTGGGATATATTGGGGAAGAGTGAGGGCAGTGGATGGGGTAGACTGGGGGAGTAGAGTTGGATAAATTGGAATGGAATCGAGATTGGAGTGGAGTGAGGTAGAGTGCAGTAGATTGGAGTGTAGAGTGGTACATTAGGGTGGAGTGGGGGTTGAGTACATTGCGGGGGGAAGGCTGGATTGAGTGAATAGGGCAGATTGGGGTGCAGTGGATTGGGGTAGATTTGAGTGGAGTGTGGTAGACTGGAATAGGGTATATTTGGGTAGAGTGGAGTGGACTGGGGTACAATGTGCTAGAATGGAGTACATCGGGGAAGGGTAGAGTTGGGTAGAGTCGAGTAGACTGGGGTACAATGTGCTAGAATGGAGTACATTGTGCTAGACTGGAGTGGGGTCAATTGGAGAGGAGTAGATTGATACGGCATGGGATAGATTGTAGTGGAGTTTAGAGTGGAATATTGGAATGAAGTGTGGAAAACTGGATTGGGTTATATTGGGGTAGACTGGGGTAGATTGGAGTACAATGGGTTGGATTGGAGTAGACTGGGGTAGATTGGAGTACAATGTGTTGGATTGGAGTAGACTGGGGTAGATTAGAGTACAGTGGGTTGGATTGGAGTACTTTGTAGCAGAGTGTGGTAATCTTTTGTGGAGTGTGGTAAATAGAAGTGGGATGTGGTACAGTGGGGAGTGGTCGATAGGGTTAGATGAGAGTGGAGTAGATTGGAGTGGAGTAGGGTAGATTCGGACTGGATAGATTGAGTGGTGTATATTGCTGTAAACTGAAGGGGGTGGGGTATATTGGTGTGCAGTGGAGTGGGGAGGAGTGCAGTGGGGTGAGTGGAGTGTGATAGATTGGAGTGTCTTACAATGGAGTGGCATAGTGTGGAGTATCTCTCACCAAATACTCCTGGAGCGACTCCAGGACATCGGGTTTCAAGGGGTCACTCTAAAATGGTTGACAGCATTTCTAACAGATAGAACGCAGTCACTTTGTGTACTTTCAGATCTAAGACCACCAAAGTCACCAAGGGAGTACCCCAATGCTCCTGCTTGAGCCCTACCCTCTTTAATATTTATGTCACTCCCTTGGAAAATCTGATGAGAACCCTGGGATTCAGTCCAATCTCTTATACAGACGACACCCAGCTCCTACTCACCTTCGACAAATCCATTTCCAATATACAATTCTCCTTCTTGGAGGGCATAAAGACCATCGCTGCCTGGATGAGAGCTGCATATCTACAACTTAATGCTGAAAAGTTGGAGTTCATGTTGTTTGGAGGTGCAACACTAAGCCGGACTCCCAGCTGGTGGCCGGAGGAACTGGGATCTGCTCCCACTCCAAAAGGAGTGGTCAAGAACCAAGGTGTCCGGATCAACAAGAATCTTACCCTTGAAGCACACACCACTACCACCGCTGGTACCTGCTATCTCACACTCAGCCTTCATGGAGGAGTGTATCCCATGCTACCTTCTTCCATAAGAAAAACCCTGATGCAGGCTCTTGTGCTTAGCCGTCTGGACTATCTTATGTTATGTTAAATGATTATTTGTAGAGCGCACAACTACTCAATTGAGTGTCCCGGCGCTGAAGCAGGATGAAGGCCAAGCCAGGTGGGGAAAACCAAGCTCTGGAATTTTTACAGCTGAAACAACCACGTTTTTAGAGATTTTCTGAACACAAGGAGATCATGTGTCAACCTTAAATCCACCGGTAGATTGTTCCACAATTGCACCTGGAAGGAACGACCCCCGATACGTGCCCGAAGGTATCTGGGGGTCCAAGCCAGTTGCAGTGCTGCAGACCTGAGTACACGGTGTGGGTGGTAAAATTGGACTCTCTTTGTGATGTACCCAGCCCCTAAACCGTGGAGAGACTTAAAAGCCAAAACCATGGCTTTGAAATGGATCATTTTGTGGACCGGGAGCCAGTGTAGGGATTTCAGCTGTGTGGACATGCGGGCTCCGGGGCCAAGCATGAGTATGGTTCTTGCTGCAGCGTTCTGGGTCACCTGCAGTCTAGTCAGTAAATACTCAGGCAGCCCCAGATAGAGTACATTCACGTAGTCCAACCTGGAGATTATTAATGCCTGGACCACCGTTTTTCTGTGGGTGATAGACAGGAGGGGCAGGAACTGTTTCAGCATTTTGAGCAGGCCAACGCAAGAACCAGCCACAGATTGGATCTGTGCCTGCATGGAAAGATTACCATCCAACTTTTTTTTGTACATTTTTTTTTAGAGTTTTATATAGCGCGAACTAGACCTGAATCTGGTATCAGAGCGCTTTACATAGTACCAGTTATGTTACATGAGGACACACATTCATTTTTGTTAGGCACGGGAAGATTAAGTGATTTGCCCAGAATCACAGGATGTTTTGGCGTCAATACCGAGACTCGAACCCAGGTTCCCCAGGTCCGAGGTTGAGCGTCCTAGCCGTTAAGCCGTTAAGCCAACTCCTCTCCCAATCATCAGACATGGGGTATAAGTTTATGAGCTGGAACGTGAGGGGGCTAGGCACATGCAGTAAGAGATATAGGGTCCTGTCCTTCCTTCGCAGACATAGGGTTTCCATTGCGTGCCTCCAGGAGACCCACCTTGCAGATGATGGAGCCCAAAAATTGAGGAAAAAGTGGCGGGGTCAGGTGTTCCACTCTTCGTTTTCCACATATGCCAGAGGAGTCCTGATATGGGTGGCACCCGGGGTCCCGTTTGCTATCCAATATGTGGAGGTGGACATACTCAGAAGTTACCTGCTCCTCCGGACGAAACTGGATGGCAGGGATGTCACCATACTGAACTCATACGCACCCAACACAGATGACCCTGTATTTTTCCAGACCCTTCAGGAAGTCCTAATCCCTGACCTGGAGGCGCCGGTGCTTTGGTTCAGGTATTTTAACTGTGTCCTCGATCCCGCACTGGATAGGTTTCCGCCCGAGCTGGCACAAATCCACGTATGACTGCGAAGCTTAGGGAGGTCATGGGGAATATAGGAGCTCTTGATGTTTGGCGCCAGAGAAACCTGACACAGAAAGTGTACACCTGCTTTCCCCCCATTCACAACACACATAGTCGCTTGGATAGGGTACTAGTGGCAAACACAGAGTCAAATATGTCCCTCGAGGTTACCCCTCTTATCTGATCACTCCCCAGTGGCGTGCGTGTTGCTCCGTTTTCCCGCCCCCGGACTTGGAGGTTGCTGGCAGATATCCTTCAGGACCAGGTGGGGAAAGGTCTTAACGTCTACGTGGACCTTAACTGGGAGGGGGGGGTTTCCCTTAGCCACTAGGTGGGATGCCCTGAAGGCGGTGGTGAGAGGGGCGTGCATGGGTCTCACCTATGGGGTTCGGAGACAGCTCAACCAGGACCTACGGAAGGCGGAGGATAATCTCTTAAACTTGTAAACTTCGACGACCCCTGATGCCTTACAGCGGGAGGAGGAACAGACTGCTCAGTCTCGCGTACATGACATCCTCGATCGTCTTAACAAATATACCCTCGGCCAATATAGACAGCGCCTTCACAGGGAATGCAATAAATCATGTCACCTTTTGGGTTGGATCCTTCGGCGGGAGCACGCCCCGGAGCATATTGTAGCCCTGAGGGACCCTACAGGGGCCATGGTTCACAAAAAAAAGTGGGCATCCTCCGAGTTCTCCAGTCCCACTTACGACAGGTATATGCCGCAGACCCCGCTATCACCGAGGCCTATTATCTCCCTTACCTCCAGAGGTTGACCCTGCAGACCCTTCCCAAGGTGGCACAGGAGTTAGATGAGGCCCTAACACTGAGTGAGGTGCGTGCAGCATTGGGCCGCTTGCCGCGTGCCAAGTCCCCATGGAGCAATGGTTTCCCTCCTGAATTTTATCAGGCATTCAAGGGTACACTTTCCCGCCTCATCTTGCAAGTATTTCTCGAGGCGTTTGAGCACGAAACTCTCCCGCTGAGTATGACACAGGGGGAAATCTGTATGATCCTGAAGCCGGAGGGGGGGACAAGCATGACCCTTCTTTGTATTGTCCGATCACGATGATCAACACAGAAGTGAAGATCTTGACCAAGCTATTAGCCACGTGCCTGGCGCCGTATATTTCCCACCTGGTCTATGCAGACCAGTGCGGGTTTATTCCAGGGCGCAGCACGGCCATGAACCTGTGGCGATTAAATCACATTATGCATGAGGTGCGTGGCGGGGAGGAGCAGATGGTTCTGGTGTCGATCGACCTTGCTAAAGCGTTTGATACAGTCGATTGGAGGTCCTCCGGAAAGACGGGTTGGGCCCCAACGTTTGTAGCTGGATTCGCATCCTATATATGGCCCTTTGTGCCAGGATAAGACTTGGAGCTGCACGGTCGGAAGAGTGGCGACTAGGATGGGGTACACGCCAGGAGTGTCCCCTCTCACCACTCCTGTTTGCCCTGGCCATAAACCCCTTTGCTGTTCGAGTCCGAACAGAGATGGCACAGTGGGGCATCGAGGTGAGAGACACATGCAGTGTCATCTCTTTATATGCGGATGACGCCTTGTTTTATTTGACAGCTCCGAGAGAGGCACTGCCGATATTGCTGCACCACCTGACTGAAACTCAAACGCGGCAAGTCTTTCATTTTCCCGCTGGGGAGCTTTGACTCGGTGCCACTAGAAGACTTGCCAGATCTCGGGCTGCGCCGGGAACAGGAGGGATTCCGTTATCTCGGAATTCAGGTGGCCCCGGCGGACTCACAGTTGCTGGCCCGGAATATCGATCAGATACTTAAGTCCCTACAGCAATCGGTGTCCCTTTGGAATTCCTTGCTGCTTTTTTAATGGGACGGCTAGCCGTCGCCAAGATTGTAATGCTTACCAGGACGCTATACGTCCTCCAGAATTCGCTGTGTCCATTGCCCCCACGAGTCTTTCGCACTCTCAACGTGCTGCTCACGTCCCTGCTTTGGGCGGGTCGGCTCAGCAGGGTAGCTCTCCACACTGTCGTGAGTAACTATGAAGAGGGAGGCCTGGAGGCACCGTGCTTCAAATTATATTATTACGCGGCACAACAACAGCCTGCGGCCAGGTGGTTCGCAGACGCGGATAAATGGGAGACGTGCCTTTTGGCGGGCAGAGCGACCGTAGAGGAGCTACAGGTCGCATTGATGCAGAGAAGGGGAGCGGACGAACCTCTGCCTTATGTTGTGCGTCACACGGCGGGCATCTGGCAGCGGTTTGGAGAGAGAGTCTTGCGGCTGGCGCCCTTCCATAGGGAGCTACCGGTCTGGATACTGGCCCCTTTTGTTGCTATCGAAAAACATATGTCCTTTCACACTGGCGGGAGGGGGGATGCGAGGTTCTGGCCGCTCTCTACCCCAACAAGTCCTTCCTGACTTATGAGCAGGCGGAGGAGGCTTTCGGCCTAGGAAGAGGGCAGTACCTGCACTATCGGGACTGCTGGATGTGATAAAGGTGACCTGGCCACAGTGCCCGGACGCCCCACCAATGACACACACCTTAAACATTCTCCTTTCCTGCGGCAGGGGGTGTAGACTAATCTCTCTGCTATATGCGGCTATGAAACAGGACTCCACCCCACCGGTGCCGCCGTCCTGGGCAGCATGGGAGGCAGATCTTGGTGCTCCACTGGAACAGGGGCAGCGGAAGCGAATAGGGTCCCAAACCCGCAAGGTATCGAGCAATGCACGATTCAAATTGATACACTTTAATTTCCTGCACGCACCTACCTAACCCATATCTCGTTGAGGCGCTTGTCTGGAGACAGGGGGGACAGCTGCCCCAGATGTAGTGCAGGGGGAGCGGACTTCCTGCATTTAGCCTGGGACTGCCCTTTGATCAGGAGTTTCTGGGCGGGCGTGGTAGATCACATAGTCACCACTACAGGCCTTCAGATAGCAATGAATCCCTTGCGTTGTTTACTGGTGTTAGTCCCCAAGCCCAAGAAAAGGAAACTTGCCTATAAACTATTGCAACTGATGTTGGTGCTTGCCAGGCGTAGGGTGGCGATTACTTGGATGGGACAGAGGGCCCCAGAGGTGCCCACTTGGCTTAGAGATGTGAGAGAGTGGTCCCTGGCTGAGGAAACTCATACGCAGCTCACTCGGAGGGATGAGAAACTGCAGGAAGATTTACTTGCCTGGCGAAGCATGTGTACCTCGGGACTGGTGGAGAGAGGGCGGTCTTCCCAGGGCGAGTCTGATGGGGCAAGTGACGAATTGTTGTCGCCAATAGGGTCGGGGTCCGATGGGGAGGGAGGGGGGTTTCCTAGAGTTTATTTATTACAGGGAGTTGTGCGTTGCCTGGCTGCTTCCTCATGATGTTATTTATTTGCCTGCTAATCTGTTATTCCTCATGTGTCCGTACCTATCCAGGTGAAGCCTATATCCCCAAGTGCCATAATGAGAGGGTCGAGCTGCGTACATGTGTTGTAACGATGCAAATTGAGGGTTTTTTTTTGTATCTGTTACATAAACTGAAAAAATAAAGTAAAAAAAGAAAAGATTTTTGGAGGCAGGAAGCAATTTGTACTGGTGAGATCTGTGAATGATCCCAATGTGAATGTAGCACCTAACAAAAACGGGCCATGGTTGGTGCCAGTTGTTTAAAAATAGATATCAGAAGAGCTAATTGTTAAGCTGATCCAACAGGCCAAGTGCCCATGGCAAGAATTGGTTTTCAATTTTCTATTATGAAGCTCCGCCTCATGTGTGAGCTTCGTTGTCATGACCCACTTTTAGTAGGATCTCAATATAGGAATTTTGCCTGTCTCTGAGCTGGGACTGTTAGTCTTATTGTAAGTTGTTTCCATTAATAAAAAAAACATTTGCAAAAAAAATAAAAAAATTATGTCAAACCATATTAAATATTAGGAATTTTCCACAGACATAGGAAAGCTAGCAATCTTTCCTTAAAATGTTTGCTTTGACACATGAACTATGCCACATATTTTATTTGATCTAGTGCATACAACTGTGTGGCATTTTTCTCTGTTTGCTTAGCTATGTTCCACACTGTGCATTTGAAAATACCTGATAAAGGTCTTAAAAATTGCACCACTGACCTATATTCTCATTTATCCCATGAAATACAATCTGTCACTTCCAGATGTCAACTTTCTGTATAGACTTTTAGTTCTCAATATCAGGTTTTGGAAGATGCTCACGTCAAGTGAAGCTATAACTACTTTTCTAGCAGCAACCAAGTGTGAGGCCTGCACTTGAATGAGCGTATCTTGAAAACATCCACAGAGCTGCCAAGGTTTCAGATCGCTATGCGCGACATTTTCATAATTTCAGTGTAATTATGAGTGACATTTCAATGATTATGAGTGACACTTTTTCGCAAGGAAAATCAAGCAATGAAACATATAGGGAACATAAATATCAGAAATTACACCCATTTGAGCAACGAGAAACTCTAAGAAGTCCCTGAAGACACAACATCCATCTCACATTTTTCGTGCATGTTTTCTTCACTCTTGCATAACATTTTTGTCCGTTTCAAATGAGTGAGATATAAATGAAGAAAACTATGCCTGTCTCATTTTGGTGTAAACTGATTGGACTTACGGCCTACCACTGTTAAAACATATGCCTGCAGCGGTCAGAGTGAACTTCAGTACAGACTCCGGGCCTGATTCACAAAGGGAAACTGAGACAAAGGTCTAACTTTACGACTTTCGGTATTCACAAAGGGGATTTACGAGTAGTATAGATAGACTTTCGTCTCAGTTTACATTTTTGAATTGGGCCCTATTGCAGGAACCCCCCCGGCTGTCAGTTCACAAGTGCGTGGGGTAGCGTGTCTGCCCATCGGAGCGCTTCACTGGTGACGTGGCAGTGGTGCTCGTGCTGAGACCCAGGCTCAGGGCTGCTGTAAGTCCACCTGAATGCGAGTCTGCTGGCTGCAGACATGAAGTCGTCCGAGTTGTCACTGATATCTGGCGCTAGGATGCTGCAGACCGACTGCTCTCGTGACCTGACCATGGCAGGCTCCAGCACACCAGGAAAGAGTACATTCACTGCTGATGCCTGCTGCTAAGCTAGTGGGCCTCTGCGGAGGTGCTATAACGTCTGCCTCCTTTGCTTACTTGGAAGAAAGGGGATCTAGTGAAAGCTTTTGCAGCTGTTTTTAACTTTGCCAGCAGAGTGGGAGGGAAGCCAATAGAGGCTCTTTTGAAGACATATGAAGACAAATATATCTCAAAGGTTTGTTATGGGAGTGAGATATGGGGCCACATTGGGGTAGGGGCAGTGCAAAGTGCTGAAAACTCTTTCCTGCGGTGGCCCTTTCTGTCCCACAAAGTACCCCGTTTTATGTCGTGCACGAAGAGTTGGGGATGCCTTTCCTCTCAGATTTACTGGCTTTCCGTTCCCTGGATTTGTGGCTTAATATTTGGGCTAAGCAAGAAAATACACGTAGCAAAGACCATGTCTCAAGCATCCGATGGCTCCAGTATATAAGAGTTGGCCTAGCTCTCCAGGGTAGGTAGGAACTATTTATTAACCCTAAGCGCATATGTAAGAGGGACCTTTCTCTGGTCAAAGAGTGATTTTTAAGAATGAGCCGCTGTGATAGAGAGGGAAATGAGTGGTGTAAGCCTAGTGTGCGTAAGTACATTGTGTTAAACACTGTACCAACCACCTAACCTTATCTTCTAGAGCTTAAAAGCATCCATGATCGTTTTCTATTGACCCGGTTTTGGCTCAACCTCTTCCATTACCTCTTGGCACATCCTTGTGGCTCCCAGAGAGGCCAGTGCCTCATGCCCTGTGGCTGCAACAGTGAGTCTCCTCAGGAAATGATGCACTTTATAATGTTTTGTAGTTTTTATGCTGTCCCTAGAAAGTTATTTATTATTCCCATTCTCAAAAAAGCGGGTTTTAGGAGGGTGAGACCAGCTCTTATCTTTTAATAACTGCTCTAATGACACTGTTTTGCATATGCTTAACTTTTTACGGGTCGCTGTTAGAGTCCGGTCAAGCTGCGATTAACTTCTGTACTGTAATTCATGAATTTGTATCTTAAGTTCTGATTAACTTGGACATATTATATTTGTCAATCTGTAACTTGGAAGATGTTTCATCATTTTATGTATGACTTTTATAGGTATCTTTTATAAAACCGAATAAAGTTTGTTGATAATAATCACTAGGGGATTCATTTAGAGGGTAGCATGGTATCCCTCACAATAACTCCAGGAGTCACAGTCTCCACAATGTACATGCTTTGTTCCCCCTACTCTAACCTTACATATACTAACCCTGGGCGAAGCACTACCCTACGCTCGCGGAGTTTGCGAAGTTTGCGCAACTTCGCAGTACGCGAGCTGCACGTAGCACAGTGCGAGCATGCGTAGTGCAGCGTAGCGTAGTGCAGCGGTCATTTTTTTCTTGTTCGTGGTCCTGAACGTCATGTTCGCTACCGCGAGCAAGCAAAATGACATCCCGGCGAGATTCTCAACGCGAGGAGGTCAGGTTTCTCATTGTGAGTGGTTGCGCATGCTTGCGACCGCTCTCAATGAGAAACTACCTGTTCGCGTTGAGAAAGCTGCTGCTCGAGTAATAATCTACTCGAGCAGCAGAAAACTACAGCTCGCACTGTGCAAGATGCCGTTTTCAATGCTTGCACAGTGCCGGATGCTTCTCCGCACTGTGCAATCATTGAAAACGCATCTTGCACAGTGCGAACATGCTACTACGCAGCTCGCGTAGTGCTACGTGAAGTTCGCGTAGTGCGAAGTGCACTTCGCGTAGCTTCGCGTAGCGCTACTTCGCGAACTACGCCCAGGGTTAACATATACCCCCAATCACCTGCCCAAACCTCTTTCTGCTGATGCCAATGTGGTACACCGTCAACCCGCAGACCATATTTCTGGCCCCTTTGTAAGCGACCATACAATAAAACTGCTGCAGTTGTAAATACATATCAACTACCATTTGTTGTGTTTGAAACATTTTATTGAATAATAAGACCTAATAATCCTAAACTGATTATTAAAGCAAAACAATCAGTTGCTATACACATGAGACAAAAGTTATACATAAAAATCAACATTCTGTAACACAACAAAGTTATGTAGAGCACGATTCTTAATTTTGGGCAATCTTTAAAGTTCAACAATAGAAACGTTCATGAAGAACAGGAAAGGAAAGAAGGTGGGATACAGTGATTTCATTAATGTAATGCTTCCTACAAATAGAAAAACAAATTCTAATTATTTTCCTTAAGCAATAAAGTCCTTACATTAAAAAACTAAGAGAAATATATTGAACAATGAACATTTCATGTGTAATTTGAATTTGAATATTTTAACCTCCTCAGCATTATTTGACTCATGATTACAACCTGAATGCTTTCTGGAAAGGAACCGCCACATGGGGTTCAAAATCACATCTTTTCCAACAATATGATTAAAATGATAAACTTGGATTTCAATTCAATTTATTGATTCAGGCCTTTTTGAAGAGCAACAATTTTAAATATATACAAACTCCATACACATTTTTAAAATTGTCACCTAAACTTGAATTCAATCCACCTTTTGATTAAACACTTCCCATTCCAGCAAGCTTGTACAGTGGTTATTGTCATCTGCTCACCTACATTATGCTTAATATAAATAGTGCACAATTTAGGCGTTTGTGTCTGCCTACAACGTGGACTTGATACAAACAGCAGTACCTACAAGGTGGATGTTACAATTCAACAAGAGTCTAAGATAGTCTAGCGCAACTGACTTTGCATCAACATTACTGGGCTTCAGCCTTGATGGCAAGCCAACTTAAAACTTATCCGTATTGTTTACATTATTATCAGAGACCATACTTGTCTCTTGGATACAACTTTACAACAGAATTTTTTTAATTTTCATTCAGTTGTATATAATAAAACAACCTACCTACCATAATTGATCTATCTATTCATCTTTTTGGGTTCTGGAGTAGCATGCTACTTGCCGAAAAGCGCTTCAACACTTCATCAGGGGTAGCAAGCACTATATAAATGCAAAACCTTCCCTCTTCTATCCCTCCACTATCTTTTTGAACCCAACTAACAGACCAACATGTCCAGCTCCCAAAATATTTTCTATATTTCCCTATACTAATTCACCACTAATCATTTTTGGATCCCGGAGTAGCTTGCTACTCACCGAAAGAGCGCTTCAAAGTTCGTCACGGGTAGTAAGCGTTATGTAAATGCAAATACATTACAATTACTGTTTACATCAGGCTGCACTAACACGAGGATAGCAGTAGAGTGGGGCTTAGAGTTTATCTGCCCAGAACGAATCATACTACAGAAAGTGTTTGAACAGTCTATATGTTGTGTGCCAGGCAGATAAAAAACAGCATACAATAATAATGTGCGCCTTTACAGGACTTACATTTGAATTATCAAAAACATACCTCATCCCAAAAAGAAAAGGTTACAAGGCCAACTGGAAAGTAAATGTAAAGGAATAAATAGGCACGGTATCAATACTGAAGGCATTTTGGACAAACGGGGGTTAAATGTTTCAGCAGGCAACAATTCGATGAACCAGGCTACCACAGCACAGGAATGCGGTCTCCAGCTCTGGGTCGGATTCCTGTAATGATGCACGCGCCGCAGGGAACAGATACAAGGGGCACGCAGCGTTCTCGTAAACTACCTTGACCTACATGGTGCAAAAACCTAGGCGCTTTCATTATTTGTTATTAAAACACATAGATATAGAAGACAGACCCCACGCTTCGGACCTCAAAAGAATGGATTCTTAGGCATTCTAAAAATGTTTGTGCAAGGAGGGATTTAAAATTAACTACATCGCCTGCAAAAGGTCAGAGGGCACGACATGCTCCGGTGTGTGCATGATTTGGTTCCCAGAACTCCTTGCAAGAAGCTTGAGAATTTGAGTCTCCACAGAGCTGCTGCGGGATTTCTGATGGGTCAGTTCATCTGTCCAAGCTATTACACAATTCATTTCTCCTTAGTTAATGCTCAGAAACCGTCAGACGAGGTCCATTTTTCATTGGTTCGTCGTACTCCAATCTGCCATAGCTTCCAGGCAAAGGGTGATAAAAAAAGAACAACGATCGGTCAGCAGGTTTTACAGCTTTTTGTTAAACATTGAAAAGGTCCCAAAGCAAGAGAGGGAAAGGCAGAAAAGAGGAAGGTGACAAAGAGAGACAGCAAGGATGAACAAGCGAGGCCGCGCGCGCCAGGTCGGCGGCGAAAGTGAAAGCGCCACATTTGGAGCAAAAGTGCACCAGGGCCAGCGCGACCGCCATCTGTTTCCAATTAACGCGACAGCGAGACCCGGGCAGTATAACTGGAAAAAGATGGCGCTGCTGCTCGCTCCCGAGCTGCCTAGTCCAGGGGTGAGAGAAGGCGGTACATGCAACCCCCTTTGGCCAATTGCATGCTGTCTTTCTTAGAAAGACAAAAGTAAAGGCTGATAGCTAGTGATGAAAAAAACAAAAAGTACACGCACAGGCGTGTGTTCAGAATTTAAAGCCCTTACTAAAAGCCTTGCAGAGCAGCGCATGCACGCTGGCTCAGGCGAGACCGGAAAATGGTGTACGAACCAATATAAGTATACAGAAGGGTTTTAATGTACAAAACCATCCAGTGATCATATTAATCTACATAGAGTGGTGAATTTACTGGTGGTACCTAAAAGAATACATACATAGGAAATATAAGAAAAAATCTAGGTCAGACATTTGAACAACTGTCCAAGCGTTACATTTCAAAGCTATTCAGTCGGTAACAGACATCAGTCGGTGATAGGCGCCACACAGCTTGAAACCGGGCATCCCTACTGGCACCAGGAGTCGAGTCGACTCGACAAAGATAGTCAAAAATGTCCAAAAAGTTAGTCAAAAAATGACTAAAGGTACGTGCTCTTCCCGGATCTGCGCTAGCTGGCGCAGAAAAAAGAAGAACTGACGTCAGCGCGCGAGGGCGGCGTCTAAGTACTCCAGCGACATCATTCCTGCGATCACGACACCGACGACGGACACGGAGCCGCAGACGACGCCTACCGACGCGCAGGGGTACTGCTGACGAAAAACTTTCCGTATCCAGTCTGACGCCTGGGGGTAATTCTAAGGTAAGGAATCTAACACTAACGTGTTTCTTTCAGATTCTGTCTTTCATATACTAGCTTTTTTGGCATAAGGATTTTCTCCAGTGTGGAGTTTCTCATGGTGAGATAGCGTTTTTCTCTGCAGCTGTTCTGGCATTCAGAACACTCATAAAGTTTTTCATCAGTATGGAGAATCGCTTATGGTTAGTGAGGCTGTGCCTATCAGATAGGAATTTCTGGCATTCACAGCATTGGTAATGTTTTTCCCCTGTGTGCGTCTGCTCATGTAGAGTGAGATTGGTTTAAAACTGATGCTTTTCTGGCACTAAAATATTTTGATGGTGTGTTTTCTTATGGCGCTTGAAATTATCTCTATCTCTGAATCTTTTCTGACAATTAGAGCACTGATAATGTTCTTCTCCAGTGTGGATTCTCATATGTTTAGTGAGATTACATTTAAGGCTGAAACATTTTTGGCATTCAGAGCACTGATAAGGTATTTCCCCAGTGTGGGTTCTTATATGCTGAGTGAGACTGCCTTTTGTACTGAAACATATCTGGCATTCAGAGCACCTATATGGTTTTTCCCCAGTGTGGGTTCTTATATGATTAATGAGACTGTTTTTTTGGCAGAAATATGTTTGGCATTCAGAGCACTGATATGGTTTTTCCCCAGTGTGGGTTCTTATATGCTGAGTGAGACTGGTTTTTTCACTGAAACATTTGTGGCATTCAGAGCACCGATAAGGTTTTTCCCCAGTGTGGGTTCTTATATGAATAATGAGATTGTTTTTTTGGCCGAAACATTTTTGGCATTCAGAGCACTGATAAGGTTTTTCCCTAGTGTGGGTTCTTATATGCTGAGTGAGATTGCTTTTTACCCTGAAACATTTGTCGCATTCAGTGCACTGATAAGGTTTTTCCCCCGTGTGGAATCTCATATGCCCAGTTAGAAGTGATTTAAGTGTGAAATCTTTTGGGCATTTAGAGCACTGATAAGGTTTTTCCCCAGTGTGGGTTCTTATATGTTGAGTGAGACTGAGTTTGTCTCTGAAACATTTCTGACATTCAGAGCATGGATAAGGTTTTTCCCCAGTGTGGGTTATTGTATGTTGAGAAAGAGTTCTTTTGTCAATGAAACATTTCTGGCATTCAGAGCACTGATAAGGTTTTTCCCCAGTGTGGATCTTTGTATGCCGTGTGAGACTATTTTTTCTACTGAAACATTTCTGGCATTCAGAGCATTGATAAGGTTGTTCCACAGAATGGGTTATTGCATGTTGAGAAAGACTTTGTTTATTACAAAACCTTTCCTGGCATTCAGAGCACTGAAAAGGTTTTTCCCCAGTGTGGATTCTTGTATGTTCAATGAGTTTGCTTTTGTAAATGAAACATTTCTGGCATTCAGAGAACTGAAAAGGTTTCTCCCCAGTGTGGGTTCTTATATGATGAGTGAGACAGTTTTTGTCACTGAAACATTTGTGGCATTCAGAGCACTGATAACGTTTTGCCCCAGTGTGGATCTTTGTATGCCGTGTGAGATTACGTTTTACACTGAAAAATTTCGGGCATTCAGAGCACTGATAAGGTTGTTCCACAGAATGGGTTATTGCATGTTGAGAAAGGCTTTGTTTGTTACAAAACCTTTCCTGGCATTCAGAGCACTGATAAGGTTTTTCCCCAGTGTGGAATCTCAAATGTGCAAATAGAAGTGATTTAAGTTTGAACTGTTTTGGGCATTCAGAGCACTGATAAGGGTTTTCCCCAGTGTGGATTCTTATATGTTCAGTGAGTCTGATTTTGTAATTGAAACATTTCTGGCATTCAGAGCACTGAAAAGGTTTATAACCAGTGTGGGTTCTTATATGCCGTGTGAGACTGTTTTTGTCAATGAAACATTTCTGGCATTCAGAGCACTGAAAAGATTTTTCCCCAGTGTGGGTTCTTCTATGCCGAGTGAGAATGCTTTGGTAACTGAAACTTTTCTGGCATTCAGAGCACTGGTAAGGTTTTTCCCCAGTGTGGGTCCTTGTATGTTCAGTAAGTCCTCTTTTGTCACTGAAACATTTCTGGCATTCAGAGCACTGGTAAGGTTTTTCCCCAGTGTGGGTCCTTGTATGTATAGTAAGTCCTCTTATGTCACTAAAACATTTCTGGCATTCAGCGCACTGATAAGGTTTTTCTCCAGAGTGGATTCTCATATGTTCAGTGAGTTTAGATTTAAGGCCGAAACTTTTCGGGCATTCAGTGCACTGGTAAGGTTTTTCCACAGAGTGGGTTAATGCATGTCGATATAGACTCGCTTTGATACTAAACCTTTTCTGGCATTCAGAGCACTGATAAGGTTTTTCCCCAGTGTGGTTTCTCATATGCACAGTGAGATAAGATGTACGCCTGAAACTTTTTTTGCATACTTTGCACTGAGAGTGGTTTCCCCCAGTGTGCATTGTGTCAAATTCTGTGAGATAAGATTTATGGCTGTATCTTTTTTGGCACATATAACTTTTTTCCCCAACTTAGGTTATTTTGCCTTGATTGAGGCGGTTTTGAACACTGAATTTGTTCTCACAGTCCGTGTTTTTATAAGGTGTATTCCTAGAGTTAATATCTCTACGTTTAGTTTTCTCTTGCTTATATGCCACGGTAAGAGTGTACCCGATTTTAGAGTTGGGCTTGTTTAGATAATGTTCAGCATTTATCTCTAAAAGAAATTGTGTGTAATCTTCTCAACACTTGAATTGAGCAAAATATGTCTGGAAGCAGCCCTGTAACACCTGTCGAAATGTTTCTAGCAGATAATAGTCTTTAGGTTATAGCCTATCCGGCAGCAACTTATTTTGTGACTGAAGATTTTCTCAAATCTATTTGTATAGGTTCTTAGCAATGCAGTGATAAGGTGTTAGTCTGATATTTAATAATTAAACTGATAAGTACCTTTTTGCACTGACGTAATGGCAGTAACTGAGGGCGTTAGAACGTGCACAGTACTATTGTGGATCACGAGTCTCAGAACATCAGTTCCTTTTACCCTTTCTATGTTTGGGGTAAGGTTAAGGTTTATAGTTCTGAAGACGAGGATTTATTTACATTACCTATAGTGCAACTGTGCTCATTTAATCCATTTTTATATTTAACAGTTTTACATATCACTCATTCACAGCAGATACTGTTGAGGCGATTTACATAGAATTACAGAACAGTACACAATAAAAAATAAACAATCTGAGATGGTTATGAACACAATAAAGTTGTAAATTTTTAAGGTTTTCGCAAGAGTGAGCAGAGTGGGTTGTGGTTTTCTACCCAGAGTCAGATAGTCTCAAACTTGTGTAACTGGTTAAAAACGGTTGTTGAACAAAGGTGATTTTCCACTCTTTTGGTTGTTAACGTGTCAGCTTCGGAGTCTTCTCTCAGCGTCTTTTCTTTGATGGTCTGCAGAAGAAACCTTTTGTTATAACTTTCTTTTTATGCAGTGTGTGCTTCCTCTCTGGAATTACATGATGTTTTAGATGAACGTTATTCTGTGCACAGAAATGGCTTTGCTCTGGGTTAATGAAATACTAAATTAGAGACTTCACTTACAGTATAGTACTTTCCTCAGCTCCCACTTCCTCGCCACACCTAGATTTTGGAAATTGTTTAAACGTAGAATGCTGGATGTCCTTCAGTTTTTCAAAATAATCCTTCTTATGGCACTGACTTCAGTTGCCTGGTGCTAAATTTTGCTTTCTTCGTCAGTAATTTCAATCACCTATAGTATTAAAATTAAATAGTTAATACATGAAAATTTCCCAAAATATAATTTACAAGCCAAATCAATGCAGAGTTGCAGAATTTTGAAAATGTTAAGCTGTTTTTCAGACAGTGCAGAGTGTAGAATGGTAGCCTGGGAGTACTTGGATGTAGGAGTGAGGATTTATAGAGTTTTCAACATTTTATTAAGCTCACAAAGGATACATGCACCCTATGGACTTGTAACATAGAATCCCAAAGGCAGAAATTAAAGTCATATGCACTGGCACCAAACAGATATTTAAAAAAGGATACTATTTATTAATTTTAATGTAGATTTCTGGGACGGGAATTTCCCCTCCATGGACAACAGGCGTTTCCCCCTGCCCTGAGGTACCACCTACTTGTATCTGGTATCCTGACTTTTGAGCTCTGGCCTCTGCCGCACGCAAATCTATTGTGTATTGCGAGGACTATGCCTAGACCTATCCCTCAACTATGGTCCAGAGTATGAATCAAGAGCAATGAAATTAAGGAGTACTTTCATGTGCTCATTTTATTCCACCTGATTATCAGTTGTTAGGTTTTTCTGCACCTGGATGTACCGGGTGCAGAAAAACAGGACACAATTTTTTTCCAGACAGGAAAATTAGACTGAAAAGACGCACAAGACTCTGGGTGCAGCAGAAGCAGCCAAGACTTATGCTGGTTTTTTTCCAAACTATGGGAAACACACAATTCTTCCCCTTGTTAGACATTTCTTTACCCTTCCCTCCCCTGATTCACCCATCGCCCCCCAACCAACCACATGCATTTATCTACCACCTGCTTAAAACTAGTGGTAAACAAAAGCAGAAAAAGACTATGAAATAGTGAATGGCATGTGGTTTGACAGGCAGAAGAGTCTGTTCCTCGTGGCAACTCCCCAGTCCATGGCGTCAAACTTGTAACTGCACGTTACTGGGGTAAATGTAACACAAAACAATTACATGAGATTTTTCTGCCACTCCAGTACTGTGCAACTTCTAACAAGGGACTATGAGAGGTCTTGGACAGGTCCTGTGACCTGGAGGGTCACACCAAGTGTGCCCTTATTTAAGGCAGAGGACTGTCATGGGTTTAACAGCTAGAGCGGTGGTGGCAATGCACCCTGTTGTAAGGATCAATAGCCTGATTAGATCTTTGCATCATGGTCAGTGGAGTGGCGTCCTACTGACACACCCATGGAATGCTCCATTTCTATGCCTGTGCCCAGTCTTTGCACTATCATCAAGTGTGTGTTTAGGGTGTTGGTGTGCATAGCATAAATGCAATGTGAGGGTGCCGCTACACATATAGCAGGGGAAATCTCAGAACATTCGCTGGTGGAGGTGCAATTCGATAGTCCAGTTGTGGACTTCATGCTCCCCCCAAGGGTTGATCCGTGATAAAATTTAAAGACAAGACGTTCAAAGCTCGAGGGAGAGATGGAGCTGAATTCCATTTTAAGGAGAACGGGCGGCCTGTTGAATCAACTTGCGAGCTATAGGATGAATTCAAGGCAGTGATTCAAGACCAGACACAAGCCTTGATTGAGAGAATGTCAAAGGAACGTAAATTGAAGTGCGAGGCTCAGGACAGGGAATGTGTTTTCCTGGAGGCTCGCTTGGCATGCGGGGAATCAGTTTCTCTCCCATTAAACCATCAACTGAAGCAGCACACATTAAGAGCACTAATGGAAAATAGCGTGCACTCATGCG